>NC_085137.1:293712551-294912551 GCF_035046485.1 Aedes albopictus
CGACATTTGGGGAAAAGTAACACAACCTGATGAGTTCAAGATTTTCTTCCACGTTAACATCTCACATGGACAATCTTGTGAGGATGATGTGTAGGGTTGTTTTTGTCTGGATTCTGAAACTCCGTTTCATCGGCTATCGTCGACATTGCACAATGGGTCCAGAGCCGTGTTTACGAAGACAAAAATGTTTGTGCCCAAACCATAAGTTTTAGATACATGGTGTCTTTGGGAAACTTTCTTCTTATTTTTCGACCTTTTTTCTCATTATTGTGAAATTTGGGTGGTCCCTCTAGTTTCGCGGATCCAAATATCTGCTTTTTATTAGTTTTATGTACGTTCACAAAATGTTCTACAAAGTTGTAAAAGAACTTATTTAGAGCAAGTTTGCCGAAGAAACCATTATTCTATCTCTTATGGTTTCTAACTTATATCTTTTTAAAAGATTCATGTTAGGGTGATCCATGAATTTCAGTTTTCCTGAAATAACTTTTAATTCGTTCGTTTCTCGTAAATACTTTGTTCAGAGCACTTTTAGAACTATCAACGACGCATATTTTTTTCCAAAGAGCTCAAAGTTCAAACTCTCATAGTTAAGAAGATATTGGCATTTTTCTTCGAAAAATCACTTTTTTTCAAAATGTCATATCTCAAAAAGGAGCAAATGGATTTTCAATCTACCGGTTGCATTGGAAAGATCGTACTCTGTTCTTTTTATGGTGAAAAAACTGTAGGTACCTTTTTTGTTTAAAGCTTTTTATTGAATTTTGAACATACGATTTTTTTCATGGAAAAGCAGTTGTAACTTTGAAAATTGATGAGATACAAACTTGGCGTCTTCGACAAAATTGTGAGTTTTTGGCTGCTATAAAAGTGCCCAGAACAAAGTATTGCGAAAAAATCAACACATAAAATTATATTGAGTAAAAACAGATTTTCATATGGAAAGCGGAACAATTTTAGCAAACTTGACTAGTCTTTGTTAGATAGATCGAAGTAACCATGTCGAAAATATTTAAATTTGCTTATAATCCATAATTCGTCAATGAACTCAATTTAAAATGTGATTTTAGCTGATTTCCATCAATTTAATTTCAATTTCATCACTTCAATGTCATTCATTCATTTATTTAGTTAACATCAAATTCATGATAATACTGAATCAACAATTTGCCGCCATAATACTCGATTTGCAGCTGCAGATCTCCAACGTCGGTCACGCCCAACACTCGCCAGATCACGCTCCACCTGGTCCGCCCATCGTGCTCTCTGCGCTCCACGCCTTCTTGTGCCAACCGGATCCGTTGCAAACACCAGCTTTGCAGGGTTGTTGTCCGGCATTCTTGCAACATGCCCTGCCCACCGTATCCTTCCGGCTTTGGCCACCTTCTGGATGCTGGGATCGCCGTAAAGTGCAGCGAGCTCGTGGTTCATCCTTCTCCGCCACACACCGTTCTCTTGCACGCCGCCGAAGATCGTCCTTAGCACCCGTCGCTCGAAAACTCCGAGTGCTTGCATGTCCTCCTCGAGCATCGTCCACGTCTCGTGCCCGTAGAGAACCACCGGTCTTATTAACGTCTTGTTCATGGTACATTTGGTGCGGGGGTGAATCTTTTTTGACCGCAGTTTCTTCTGGAGCCCATAATAGGCACGACTTCCACTGATGATGCGCCTTCGTATTTCACGGCTCACGTTATTGTCAGCCGTTAGCAAGGAACCGAGGTAGACGAATTCTTCTACCACCTCGAAAGTATCCCCGTCTATCGTAACATTGCTGCCAAGGCTTGTCCTGTCTCGCTCAGTCCCACCTACCAGCATGTACTTTGTCTTAGCCGCATTCACCACCAGTCCGACCTTTGCTGCTTCACGTTTCAGGCGGGTGTACTGTTCTGCCACCGTTCCAAATGTCCTAGCAATAATATCCATGTCATCCGCAAAACATACAAATTGGCTGGATTTCGTGAAGATCGTACCCCGGCTGTTGAGCCCGGCTCGTCGCATAACACCTTCCAGGGCGATGTTGAATAGTAGGCAGGAAAGTCCATCACCTTGTCGTAGTCCCCGTCGAGATTCAAATGAACTGGATAGTTCACCCGAAATCCTTACGCTGTTCTGCACACCGTCCAGCTCACCGTTGCTCTTATCAGTCTAGTCAGCTTCCCGGGAAAGCTGTTCTCGTCCATAATTTTCCATAGCTCTGTGCGGTCGATACTGTCGTATGCCGCTTTGAAGTCGATGAACAGGTGATGCGTTGGGACCTGGTATTCACGGCATTTCTGGAGGATTTGCCGTACGGTGAAGATCTGGTCCGTTGTCGACCGGCCGTCGATGAAACCGGCTTGGTAACTTCCCACGAACTCATTTACTTTAGGTGAAAGACGACGGAAGATGATCTGGGATAGCACTTTGTAGGCGGCATTCAAAATGGTGATCGCTCGAAAGTTCTCACACATTAACTTGTCGCCTTTCTTGTGGATGGGACAGATTATCCCTTCCTTCCACTCCTCCGGTAGCTGTTCGGTTTCCCAGATCTTGACTACTAACTGGTGCAGACAGGTGGCCAACTTTTCCGGGCCCATCTTGATGAGTTCCGCTGCGATACCGTCCTTACCAGCCGCTTTGTTGTTTTTCAGCTGGTGGATGGCATCCTTAACTTCCCTCAGCGTGGGAGTTGGTTCGTTCCCGTCCTCTGCTGCACCAACATAGTCATTTCCTCCGCTGCCTTGGTCCTCCGTGCCTACATTCTCTTCGCCATTCAGGTGCTCGTCGAAGTGCTGCTTCCACCTTTCGATCACCTCACGTTTGTCCGTCAGGAGGCTCCCGTCCTTATCCCTGCAGATTTCGGCTTGCGGCACGTAGCCTTTGCGGGATGCGTTGAGCTTCTGGTAGAACTTGCGTGTTTCCTGTGAACGGCACAGCAGTTCCATTTCCTCGCACTCCGCTTCTTCCAGGCGGCGCTTTTTCTCCCGGAAGAGACGGGTCTGCTGCTTCCGCTTCTGTCTGTATCGCTCCACATTCTGTCGGGTTCCATGCTGCAGCATTACCGCCCGCGCTGCATCCTTCTCCTCCAGAACCGCTCTGCACTCCTCGTCGAACCAATCGTTTCGTCGACTCCGTTCTACGTACCCGATAGTGCTCTCAGCTGCGTTGTTGATGGCTGCTTTGATTGTACTCCAGCAGTCCTCTAGAGGGGCCACATCGAGCACACCCTCGTCCGGCAACGCTGCTTCGAGATTCTGCGCGTATGCGGTGGCGACATTCGGTTGCTTCAGTCGCTCTAGATCGTACCGGGGCGGCCGCCGGTAATGTACGTTGTTAATAACGGAGAGTTTTGGGCGCAGTTTAACCATCACCAGGTAGTGATCGGAGTCGATATTAGCGCCACGATAGGTCCTGACGTCGATAATGTCGGAGAAGTGCCGTCCATCAATCAGAACGTGGTCGATTTGCGATTCCGTTTGTTGTGGTGATCTCCAGGTGTAACGATACGGGAGGCTGTGCTGGAAGAAGGTGCTACGAATGGCCATGTTCTTGGAGGCGGCGAAATCGATGAGGCGTAGGCCATTTTCGTTCGTCAGCTGGTGGGCGCTGAACTTTCCAATCGTCGGTCTGAATTCCTCCTCCTGGCCTACCTGAGCGTTTAGATCCCCTATGATGATCTTGACGTCGTGGCTTGGGCAGCGGTCGTACTCGCGTTCGAGCTGCGCGTAAAATGCGTCTTTGTCATCATCAGTGCTTCCGGAGTGAGGGCTGTGCACGTTTATTATGCTAATGTTGAAGAATCGGCCCTTGATCCTCAACCTGCACATTCTTTCGTCGATCGGCCACCAACCGATCACGCGCCTCTGCATGTCGCCCATCACTATAAAAGCTGTTCCCAGCTCACGTGTGTTGCCGCAACTCTGGTAGATGGTATGATTACCTCTAAACGTTCGCACCATAGATCCTGTCCAACACACCTCCTGCAGCGCTACGATTCCGAACCCGCGATCCTTCAGTATATCGGCGAGTATGCGGGTGCTCCCGATGAAGTTGAGAGATCTGCAGTTCCACGTACCGAGCTTCCAATCGCAAGTCCCTTTTCGTCGCTGTGGTCGTCGCCATTGGTATCGGTTCGCATTCTTCTCTTGTTGATTTTCCGGTGCTAGTCTTTTTTACGGCTGGCTCGCAGGGCCTGACACCAACCCACTAACCCAGGGAGCTGGGCTTACCTTCCCGGAAGCTACGGCTTCTGCATTGGCATTTCCTCCAACTACAGTGCTAAATAGCTAGGCTCGAGCGCCAGTCTTCGCCGGGGGTGGTGTTTTTAATGGGCGCCCAGGAGATAATATTTTACCTGAGCTTCCACCCCCATCACTTCAATGCATGGATAGTGAAAATGTCAATCACTAGTATATGTTTAGGTTAACGTAAAAGCCTATCAAGGTTACATGATTTACAATATCTTATCAACATTGTGCCTAAATGGTGATGACAGTATAAACAAACATTGGTTCTGCTATGAAATGGATGACCATTTACCAAGCTACTTTGATCTATCTAACAAAGACGAGTTGAATTTGCTTGAAATGTGTCATTTTTCATATGAAAATCTGTTTTTACTCAATATAATTAGATGTGTTGTTTTTTTCGCAATACTTTGTTCTGGGCACTTTTATAGCAGCCAAAAACTCACAATTTTGTCGAAGACGCCAAGTTTGTATCTCATCGATTTTCAAAGTTACAACTGCTTTTCCATGAAAAAAAATCGTATTTTCAAAATTCAATAAAAAGCTTTAATCAAAAAAGGTACCTACAGTTTTTTCACCATAAATAGAACAGAGTACGATCTTTCCAATGCAACCGGGAGATTGAAAATTCATTTGCTCCTTTTTGAGATATGATATTTAAAAAAAAAAGTGATTTTTCGAAGAAAAATGCCAATATCTTTTTAACTATGAGAGTTAGAACTTTGAGCTCTTTGGAAAAAATATGCGTCGTTGATAGTTCTAAAAGTGCTCGGAACAAAGTATTTACGGGAAACTAACGAATTAATAGTTATTTCAGGAAAACTGAAATTCATGGATCACCCTAACATGAATCTGTTAAAAAATTATAAGTTAGGAACCATAAGAGATAGAATAATGGTTTCTTCGGCAAACTTGCTCTAAATAAGTTCTTTTACAACTTTGTAGAACATTTTGTGAACGTACATAAAACTATTAAAAAGCAGATGTTTGGATCAGCGAAGCTAGAGGGATCACCCTAATTTCACAATAATGAGAAAAAAGGTCGAAAAATAAGAAGAAAGTTTCCCAAAGACACCATGTATCTAAAACTTGTGGTTTAGGCACAAACATTTTTGTCTTCGTAAATACGGCTCTGGACCCATTGTGCATTGTCTGGGAACTATAAAAGAGTAGCTAGGTCAGTCGCAACCAAAAGGTAGCTCAGGGATCGTAAGTCAATTACGCAGGCCATACCAGTGCCTGCGGTAAAACTCAACGTTACCGTGGAGGCAGGCTACTACCGTATGCGTGATAATGTTTGCACCATCGTAAAATAACGTTCGAGTTTTACTTGTGAATACAATATATTCTGCCCATAACTGCATATTTGTAACATTTGCATATTTTTCCGGTATTGAGTTAACATCGGGGATCATCATCAAATCACAAGTGTTTTCGACCACCTGAATAAAAAAAAATCAAGTTTGTTCTAGGATTTATGAAAAAAATATCAAGTCATTTTGTCTCATTGACCAATGTGACCGCATAACAGTCACATTAGGAAAATAGACTGGCTTTAAAGCGTGACATCAATCATACTTAAGTCTGATTTATTTTTAGACAATTCCCCCAGCATACAGGAAGTGCTGTAGAAAATTTTATTGGTATACGATAGATGACAAATTTATGGGAGATTTTTAGAATTTCGATTCATTTCCATACCATCTAAAGTTGCAACTTTGGGTTCCATTTTCTCCAATGCCTACTTTTGTCGAATGTTGCTGTTATGCGATTATGGGCAGTATTGGTTTTCTTTGCTGGCATTCAAGCTCTAACTCATATCATAGTAGGCTGTGAACAAAAAATGTTGATTTTCTTAGTTTGACACTTAAGTGGCAATCTAGCTCGTAATTTGTCCACGCGCAATTGTCGAAAAGTGTCCGTTGTAATGTCACAGTCAAAAATCAAAATTTTTGAGTTATTTATTTTTTATTTTGACATTGTTTAATGGTGTAGACATTAACACACAAACTAATTTTAATATAACTATTGATTCTGGAATTAGGTACAGGATCGATAGTTCGTCGGAGAACGAAAAAACGGATGTTGCCTTCGGGCAAATTCAAGACTTTCTTATAAGGCGCTACTCGTAGCTCCTGGATGTCATTGGTTTTTATGTGAGTTTTTTTCTATGGTCGAACACTCAGCGAAAAAAACTAGCGAAATTCATCAAAATGCCTTATGAAAATTTGCTATAACTAATTCTTATGGATGGCATAAGAATACCTTATGAAAATTTATCGTGCTTACTATGACAAATTTCATAAGATAAACTTATGAAAAGAACAAAAAAATCTTAAAATGAAGCAGACTGGATTCGATCCATGAACGTTGGGATCACCGAGCCCGTGTTTTATCCACACGGCTACCGACGCTTGGGAATACCATGTTGCTAAACATGAATAAAAGCCAAGCTGTGAGACGATTTTACGTCATAGAGTGGCCTTATGAAATTCATCCGAATCATTATGAATTATTTAAAGGCCGTTTCATAAGTTGGGCCTTATGGAAATCTTAAGGTTATTTGGCTGAGTGAAGGATCACCAAGGCCACCGTAATTTTTCTTTTCGATCTGCCGTGCCGTTAAGTCACTGATTACGCGTTTCTTTGCCATTTTTCTCATTGAGCGCACATAATTCGCCCAAATTTTCTTTATGATGGCAGCGATAGCCTTCGTAATCCATGCTAACCTTGGACAACGAGTGGACACCTTCGGGAATAATTGCCCTTGCTTTTTTTCGGTCTAAGACCGTTTTACGGTCCACCTGAACACTCCTGAAATGTCTGCGCTTGGGCAAATCCCGACTTCCGCTGCCACCTCTTCATGGTGCAAATTTTAAACAAAAGAAATCGGATTTTTTTACCCGCAGCCTACTATGATATGAGTTAGAATTTACATGCATGCAAAGGAAACCAAGACATTGTATGTGCAGGTGATATGAGAACCTTATTTGTACGATGGTGCAAACATTATCACGCATACGATAGGTAGGACCCAAGCCCAAGTATGGATAGGGGTCTTCGGGGTCCCCACCATGGTCCAAGGAAAACAGAGACCGTGAACACAACTTTTTGCAGTGTTAATTAATAGGGTATCTGTTAGAGGGAAGGTTAAGTTGCGGTGCATCCTCACTAAGACAAAGCCTATTTCTCAGCCAGTTTCTAGTATTCTATGAACACTTCCACAACAGCTTCCTCTGCCAATGACCATTTTGCATATGTATATCGTGTGGCAGACACGAAGATACTCTATGCACAAGGAAATCAAGAAATTTACTTTACGAAAAGTTTCTCGACCAACCGGGAATTAAACGCATCACCCTCGGTATGGTCATGCTGAATACCCACGCCTTTACAGCTGTAACTATAGGGGCCCTGCTTCAACGAAGATATATTTTTTGACTCACCTGATCCTGCAGTGCAGAGGTTTCGAAATAGTTACCCCCAATCGAGGTAGCATAAAGGGCAGCTTCTTCCCGGGAAACTGCACGTTTCTCCTCCAGGTCGAGCTTGTTACCAACCAGCGAGAGCACCATCGGTTCCTGCACGTTTCGCTGCAGCTCCTGAACCCACGATTTGATTTCGACAAACGAGTTGTACTGCGTCAGATCGAACACCAACAAGGCTGCGTTTGCATTCCTATAGTACAACGGTGCCATCGCTTTGAACCGTTCCTGCCCCGCTGTATCCCAGACCTAAAACAACAAAAAGCAACATCATTCATAAACATAAACATTTCGATAAAGAGATATGCCACGCTTCGTGGCGCTCCTTACCTGCATTTTGACTTTGAAATCTTCCAGGTTGACTTTGCATGTGAAAAATGACGCACCTATCGTCGGTGAAATTTCTTTTGTGTACACGTTGGAAACATATCTCACCACCAGGCTCGTCTTTCCGACACCTGTAATCAAGAATGTGTAAGGATTAGTTGAGGGATTACTGGTTTACTGCAGTTTTACTGAACTTTATCGAGTTTCGGCGCAAAAATAGCACAAGCTATTAGAGCACGATTTTTACGTTATCTTGGCAGAAATTCGCAGTTATTATCGAAAAAGATTTTTATTGATTTTGATAAAATATCACGGGTATGGGACGATATATTTATTAGCGTGGGTCATTGGAACCGATTTCTCAGATCAACGTTTTTTTTTTGGTTTAATTTCGTGTCCTGAGTTTCTGTGCAAAATTTGAGCACAATTGGTTGCGTCTACACTTTACGCATTGCAATTGAAATTTGTATGGGATTTTGTATGAGAAAACATTTTTTTTGCATTTTTGTCATAAGTTGAAAACGTTTGTCTGAAACTTTTTAACCGATGATGTAAAATAATATAGCCTAGGATGTGTTCTGAAAAACTTTGTCGTAGACCACAAAGTGATCCGATACTTGTAAATAAAGTTATATTCAACAAATCGCATGCATGTGTATAAGTTTTAACACGTAAAGGAATAACAATAACCAGAGAAAATAGGTAGAGAAGCGAATAGTGTGAAGCCAAAAATGCCTTATCGAACCGTCAAACTGGTATCCTATCGAACACAATCAACAAACCTTGATGAACGCCGCATAAGTAAAGATAAGTGTTGCATTCGTTTCAAACATATTTTCACCAAAGTTTCCAAATATCATGGATGACAGTGCAAACAACATTGATTCCTTGAATTAATGAAAATTGTTCCATTTTGGAACATCAGTTTGATAATGTCTAGCAGACGCGCCAACTTGGTCAAATTATTGGGGGGGCAAAGCCTGGTTTTTCGGATTATTTGTATGGGAAAATCGAAAAATCAATAAATATCGTCAATTATTGGGGGGGCAAAACCATGCTTGCCCCCCCCCCTAAGTTGGCGCCTATGATGTCTAGTTAATAAAACAACAGTATAAATAGTTTTCAAATGCGGTATGCGAGATAGGCACTACCTTCGATGGGTGGATTAATCTGCTTTGCTGCAGTTGCCAGCATCCGAGCGATGAAATCAAAACAGAAAAAGTGTTGCCGTTCTGGCGGCTGTTCACTCTTCGCTCCTCTACCTATTTTCTCTGCAATTCGAGAGTTCGAACACAAACTTATTTACAGACCACTTACTGCGAAGGAATCCGATAAAAAATCATGGTTCTCGGGAATAGAATTTTTCATGAAGTACTAGCACATTTCCCTTTATTTTGATCACGATTTTTTCAGCGTATTCATCAGGGCCCCCCCTCGTCAAGTAAACATTATTTCCGTCCTTTTCTTTCTCACGTGAAAATAAAATGTCAAAGCACGAAACACTCAAATAAATGATTTGATCACTTTCAATTATTTTGTCAGTAATTACATTAAAATTGACCGTAATTGTCATAAAACGGTAAATATTTATGTGACCTCAACCCAATTAGATGCTATACAGTTAATTGATTTTGAAACTGTTGATTTATTATACAAAATCAAGGGGTTGGTCGCTCAGCACATCTACTTTTGTCTTCAATGTGCCGGTACTGTGCCGAACTGTGCCGGTACTGTGCCGAACTGTGCCGGTCGTGCCAGTGCTGTGCCCAATTGTGCCCGATTTTGTGCCGTACACATTTAGCGTGCAGAGATTGTCAAGTAAATTTGTTTTTGTGTATCTGGCAACCATTCCAAATTTAGGTGTTTCGTGACGACCAGCATGTAAACAAAAAAAATATATCAGGTGTGACGAAGGTATTTTGCATTAGCTATGATTACGAAAACCGTAAAACTCACGATAAAACTACTCATAAAAACTACTATGTGATTCATTGAAAGTGTTCAAATGCAGTGTTATTTTGTTTCAGGAGTGTAGGATGTGTCGTTCTTCGCAGCAGCACCACTGATAGCCACAGTCATCATTCTGGCACTCGTCTATGATAAATAGCTGGTGCTGGGATTCGAGTTAATGATTTTGTTGGATCACCACGGAAGAGCCGATTTCTAGTCACGCAGACTGCCACGGTTCAATCGGTGGTTCACACCATGGCTGACAAAGTGGGTCTCGAGGCAACTTTTTTCACATAAGCTCCCGCAGCTTTTGGAGTAGATGGATTTCTAAAGGATGAAGAAATTGAACGACATGGCGTATGGAAGCACCTGCTGCTCTTCTCGCTGCTACTCTCGGTTGCTGATATTCTTTGGAATTGGAAGTACGCAGAAGCGAACCATGAAGTCCGTGAATTCCACCGGCATCTCGATACTGTTTTCGGCAGGGATGTTTCTGTATGCGGCTACTATTCTCAGCTGCTGGAACTGACGCACAACGTCGGGCATGGAGGCCATTGAACGGCATACATAACTATTAAAATCTCCTGAGACCGCTTCCAGCAAGAGAGTGTAACTGGACTGATGAACACTGACCTGGCTCTGCTGGTCCCGGGAACCCTGCTGCCGCTGTTCCTGATCATTTGGACACCACCATTAGAGAGCGGTCGAAGAACCACTGAAGAAGTAAATCCAAACCTTGCTCAGCTAGTAAACCCGGCCTAGTTTTGTCGAGAGGAAAGCAATCCATTTATCAATTGGGTTGTTTAGTGAATTAAATATTGCCATTTTCTTTAGCCTAATCGAAAGAGCTCATTTTTCTGAGTATTAGATGATTTTATTGCGTTCCAATTCCTTTGTTTTGATGGTTAAATAAACAAAACAGTTTTAATTTACGTGGATAGAATGACAGTTCAATCGATAAAGTGACATTTCACCCCGACCAAAAAATTTTCTCCATACAAACTTTAAACGCATTTTAAAAATAGTTCTAGATCACCAAAAATGATGAAATTTTGGTTTTCGACTAATTTTGGACGGAGATTCCGATTATGCAATAATCTGGATACCCCTAAAGAACCCAATTAGCTAGATGTTGTTTTGTGCAAAGAAAAAAAAAGACGTTTTTGTAGTATTTTAAAATAAACTTTTAATTATTCAAATGAGCTCGCTGTTCCTTTTTAAATCAATTTATATGTTTCTCATTCAGTAAACTGGAAGTTCTCGGGTTGCAATGCGTGATTCCTCCCATAAATATCTCTCAAAGGAATTCCTCCTGCTGAAGCTTCTTTTAGGCTCTCTACCATCCTACGCATATTCTCCTCAATGAGTATGATTGTTTCTCGCTCCAGTCTCGCTAGATTTTGACTGCACAGGTCGTTTAATTATTTGAGCATACGTTTGAGATACACGTTTACTGCGCCATACTTTTCTAGTTCGGTCCAGAAAAAATCCTAAAATAAACAGAAGTGATAAATATTATTCCATTGAACATATTTTGAACAGGATTTACATTCCACAATGCATCAATCCTTTCCGATCTCTGCAGTAAAATGATCTACAACTGGCAAGAGTCTTTTGAGTCAATTTGACCATATTGGATAGCAAAAATCATGTACGTACTTACCATATCTATTACGGAGTGGTCCATTTTTTAATTTAGGCTGGTTCCGACAATACTTTGTCGTTCAATAATAATATTTCAAGAGACGAACTAAAACTTCTTAAATTCTGACCAACGTTCTGTTTACTTTTAACTCTAGCTGCAGCAGTCGCAGTGACAGAAAATGACAGTGCTCCCATTTAATTTAATGCATGCACTTATGCTTATAAGCAAGTGTGAGAGCGTGCCGACGAGTGTGCCGAAGTGTGCCGAAGTGTGCCGGCGAGTGTGCCGAAGTGTGCCCGGGCACATTGTGCCGAGTGACCAACCCCTTGTACAAAATCCTCTTGAAAAATTAATATATTCTATAGCTTGAAAATGCATTTGGAAGGAGGTTGTCTTTTCTGCACGGTGCACGTCCTCGTCTGAGTTTGGTTTTCCTGCATCCAGTTGTTTGTAAATAATGAGGATGTGCGTCTTGACGAATTCAAATCAAGTGAAACAGCGAAAAAGCCGGAAGCTGTGCGAGGGGCTGCTAAGCCAGCAGTTTCCGTAGCGCCCACCCTAGATCCGGCAAAGCCCACAACCACCAGTGAACAACCCGCATCCAGTCCAGCAGTCATCAAACCAGCACCAGTCAGCTTCCGCGGCGCCGAAATCTCACCCTCCAGCAGCAACGGCATGACATACGCCACGCACGTAGAATCACCCGCCACACCGTAATCTTAGCAACAAGTTCCAAACAGCTCTCCGTCGAGGGAGATCACGGTCGAGCAAAGAGCGCGGACTCAGGCGATCAGCTGAACGGCGCCAACAGCCGCAAGGGACCTCGTTTCAAGTGGGTTCTCCTTCCGATCAATCTGCCGAAGCAAAGAGTCCATCGAGGATGAACTACACACCGGCGTCGAGGTGGTCGCATCTCCCGCGGAGGAACAATCCGAAGAGAACCAGCTTCAACTCGAGGGGGGACATTCCCGGCGGACCTCGGCATGTTGGCGATCGGGGAGCGCCTCCACATATTGACGGAGCACCGCTCACTCACCGCGGAGACTAATGCGTAGGAGTTGGGCAAGTGATCGGAAAGGAACAGACTGCGTTCATGATGCTCAGTACGTTTACGGGACACTGCTTATCGGAATGGACCAGCTGAGCATTAAGGAGTGTATCAAAAAGCAAATGTAAGGTAGAAAATCAATACCGGGTATGTAAATGAAAATTATGAATGCGGCACAGACCTTTATACCTTTGTCAAAATAAAACGAGAATTCCTCTGAAAGAATGTCAATGAGCCATATTTCCTTTCTACCCTTCTTACACATAAAAAGGTATAAAGATCGTTCGAAAAACCGACTTTCGATCCGAAGCCCGAGTCTTATATAATTACCAATTAACTCAGATGTTTCTCAGCCGTCTGTCAACCGATTTTGGTTCTCTTAGTACCAAAATAAAAGATACAACATCCTAGTAGAACACTATTTAATTTTATTTCGATTGGACATTTTGGTTACTGAGATATCTTTCGAAGAGTACTTGGAAGTAATACAACATAACTTTTTGAGTGATTTTTGACCAAGCGTATCAAAATAAATTTCTCAGCCGTCCGTCAACCGATTTGGGACCTTTAAGCTCCAAATGAAAGCTACAACATCCTTGTAAAACGCTTTTCCATCTTATTTAGATTGGACATTTGGTTACCGAGGGTCTTCAGTTAGCCTTGCGGATTGTGGATAAAGCTTTGGATCGCCAATCCGAATATCTTATGGAGCACTAAGAGTGATTCTATTAATTCAAAGTGCTTTGTGTCACCACGCAACCTGGCAGGACATGGCGAACCTTCTAAGTCAAAAAATCTGATATACATAATAGAATATGTAATGGATCACTTAAGTGGTTCCAGAAATTTAAAGTGCTTTGCGTCATTACGCAACCTGGGAGGACATTGTGAACCTTTTTATCCCTGTCCTTTCTAATTGCATGTAAGAATCGACCAAGAACTATTTTTAAAGTTCCAAGTGAAAGTCCTTAACAAGGAATCTCATGCGTCACTTCGCGAATTGGGAGGACATGCTGAACCTTTTAAAATTTTTCGTTCTAATAACATGTAAGAATCGACCATGGACTTTTTCAAAATTTCTTACTAAAATAGAAATCCCACGCGTCACATCGCGACTTATGGGAAGACATGGTGAGCGTATTAAGGCCTTGTCGTTTCTAAGTACATGTAAGTTTTATCTGAAAATCCTTTTCTTTATAACAAGGAATCTCATGCGTCACTTCGCGACTTGGGAGGACATGGTGAACCTTTTTAACTTTGTCATTTCTAATTGCATGTAAGAATCGACCAAGAACTATTTTTATTCAAGTGAAAGTCCTTAACTTTATAAAAAGGAATCTCATGCGTCACCTCGCGAATTGGGAGGACATGGTGAACCTTTTTATCCCTGTCGTATCTAATTGCAAGTAAGAATCGACCAAGAATTATTTCAAAAGTTCTAAGTGAAAGCCCTTAACTTTATCGTCACCTTGCGAATTGGGAGGACATGGTGAACCTTTTTATCCCTGTCGTATCTAATTGCAAGTAAGAATCGACCAAGGAACTTTTTCAAATGTTCTTAGTGAAAGTCCTTAACTTTATAAAAAGGAATCTCATGCGTCACCTCGCGACTTGGGAAGACATGGTGAACCTTTTTATCCCAGTCGTATCTAATTACATTTAAGAATCGACCAAGAATTATTTCAAAAGTTCTAAGTGAAAGTCCTTAACTTTATCGTCACCTCGCGAATTGGGAGGACATGGTGAACCTTTTTAACTCTGTCGTTTCTAATTGCATGTAAGAATCGACCAAGGAACTTTTTCAAATGTTCTTAGTGAAAGTCCTTAACTTTATAAAAAGAAGTCTCATGCGTCACCTCGCGACTTGGGAGGGCATGGTGAATTTTTTTAACCCTATCGTTTCTAATTGCATGTAAGTGTAAGAATCGACCAAGAACTATTTTTAAAGTGTCAAGTGAAAGTCCTTAACAAGGAATCTTATGCGTCACCTATTTGCATGTAAGAATCGACCAAGAACTATTTCAAAAGTTCTAAGTGAAAGTCCTTAACTTTATAAAAAGGAATCTCATGCGTCACCTCGCGACTTGGGAGGACATGGTGAACGTCTTTAACTTTGTCATTCCTATTTGCATGTGAGAATCGACCAAGAACTACTTCAAAAGTTTTAAGTGAAAGTCCTTAACTTTATAAAAAGGAATCTCATGCGTCACCTCGCGACTTGGGAAGACATGGTGATCCTTTTTATCCCTGTCGTATCTAATTGCATGTAAGAATCGACCAAGAATTATTTCAAAAGTTCTAAGTGAAAGTCCTTAACTTTATCGTCACCTCGCGAATTGGGAGAACATGGTGAACCTTTTTAACTCTGTCGTTTCTAATTGCATGTAAGAATCGACCAAGAACTTTTTCAAATGTTTTTAGTGAAAGTCCTAAACTTTATAAAAAGAAGTCTCATGCGTCACCTCGCGACTTGGGAGGACATGGGGAACCTTTTTAACTTTGTCATTCCTATTTGCATGTGAGAATCGACCAAGAACTATTTCAAAAGTTCTTTCTAAAGTGAAAGTCCCTAACTTTATAAGAATGAACCTCATGCGTCACCTCGCAACTTGGGAGGACATGGGGAACCTTTTTAATTTTTTTCTAATTATATGTAAGAATCGTCCATAAACTGTTTAAGAACTTTTAATATAAAATGTTCTAATGCACATTCGATTTTGGTGATGCAAACGAGAATGTCAACGATTACAAGTGCTTATACTTACCTACCTCTGACATATATTTTTTGTTACAAAAAGCCCTCCATTTGGTGCCTTGAGATATTTTTGTCACAATCAGAGCGATTATGATTAATAAGCAAAAATATGTACTGCGAATAGCATTATTTAAAATTTCATTAATTGTGTTTGCATTGAGTGATGAAAATATCAATTCGTGTAGAGTTGTCTGTTTAGTTTTTTAAATTGTATCTTTGAATACGCCATTTCACCAATTAATTAGAGCAGTAATAAATTGAATTATTTACCATAATTAAAGCATCCTAAAATCAACATCAATCGCTCTGGTTGGAACTTGGGAATATTTTCGGATATGTAGCCCAGAAAAACACCCCTCTGCAGTGTTTATTGATAATCAAAAACGATAAGAATACAAACTACAATATTTCATTATATTCATATGAAGATGTCTTTTCGAGTGGCACTAATTCTTTGGAGGAAGGAACCAGCTTCAAACAATTCTGCAGTAAGGTCCGAATGTTTTGTTTCATCACTTCGGTTGGTATATAGCGAATCAAGCCTGAATACATTCGATCAAAAATGAGACAAACTAAGAATCTACTCTGGCGAAACTGGATGCATTTCCTAATTTTTTGGGTTTTTGATTTTTATATTAATGGCTGAGAACGTTGAAGTTTTTTTTAATATTCAGAATATCCAAGTGCGTTTTTGCTGTTTTTCAGAAAAAAATAATATACTTCGCATATAATAACATTATATTCTAAACAATTATTTAACCATTCAGCAGTCATGCTGTTGTATTTTGTATAATACAGGGGATGGCCAAAATATTTGGGATAGGCAACTTTTTTTCTCCCACAAAAAAAAAATCAACGTGCTGTAACTTTTCATTGAGTGCATCAAAAAATCTCAAATTTTGACTGTTTGTCAACCTATTATATGTGCATCATTGGTACAAATTTAGGCTCGATTGATTAATATTTCGCGAAGTTAGAACCGTTCGGATAAAACACTATTTTTTAGACAACTCATTTTTGAACTGCCATATCTCGGAAACCAGTGAACCGAATTGAATGAACTTTTTAACGTTTATCAACAATATATTGATACTTAATACGACGTTATAAAATGTTATATTTTCTCACGGCGAATTAAGTTATACCGGGTTGAAATTTTTACCCATATAGAGGAAAATAAGTCAAATTTACAATACCTCACAAAAATTATTAAATGTGTTCTTCCTTCAATCTAAATAGGCTCTAATATATCTGATTAGAGATAATTTGAGAACAGAAGTGGAAAATCTTTGGATATCAACACTAAAATTTATTGACATTGTTTTGAAAAAAATACATTTTTTCGAGAAAAATCCAAGAAGTGTCAATCCATGAAAACTTTTTTCAATGTTTAAAAAGTACCTATGTTTTAATAGTTTGTGAAGCATTTACATATTGTTAGTGTACGTTCAAAATTTCATTCAATTCGGTTCACCGGTTTCCTAGATATGACAGCTCAAAAATGAGTTGTCTCAAAAATAGTGTTTTACCCGAACGGTTCTAACTTTGCGAAAGATTTATCAATCGAGCCCAAACTTGTACCAATGATGCACATATAATAGGTTGACAAATAGTCAAAATTTGAGATTTTTTGATGCGCTCTATAAAAAGTTATAGCATGTTGAACTTTTTTTGCGAGAGAAAAAAAGTTGCCTATCCCAAACATTTTGGCCATCCCCTGTACGTTAAGGCCCGAAACCCGTCCGAAGATTTTTTTCAAAATGTCTACATAATGTCTTCCCACATCAAGTCCGCTCCACTAATGGAATTTTTGAAAAAAGCTGGAGGAATTCCTCTACAGATTCTTGAAGTTATTAAAAAAAATCATCAGATAATCCTGGAGAAATTCTTCCGTACATCCCTGGAAAAGATGATTGAAGAATTTCTGAAATTTCTGAAGGAACTACTGAATGAATCTTTGAAGAGAATTCCTGCCATATCCTGGAAGAATTCCCGGAGCAATCTCTGGAGGAATTTCTGAAATTATACCTGTAATTCCTGGATAAATTCTGGCAGGAATCTTTAGAGAAATTTCCGAAGAAATCTCTTGAGAGAATTAGGAGAAATCTCCGGAGGAATTCTGGAAGGGATCCCTAGAAAAATGTCTGAAGAAATCTAAGAAGAAATCTTAGGGAAATTTCTGAAGGCGTCCTTGGAGAAATACCTGAAGGAACTCCTGAAGGAATCTCTGGAGCAATTCCTGGAAAAATCTCTAGAGAGAATCCTGGAGGAATTCCTAGAGGAACTTCTGAACAAATTCCCGGTGTAATCCATGGAGGCAAGGGCGTAGCCAGAGGGGGGCAGGGGGGGGGCGTGCCCCCCCTAGCCGACAGATTTTTTTTAAATTCAAGCCGAAGATTGTCAATAACTCAAGTGTTCCAGAAAAAATATAAAAAAAACTATTCTCTAGACTATTTTAATAATTGAGGTTTTTATCCACAATTATCCAACCTTTTTTTTCTTGAGAATCACAGGAAATTTCGCCAAGTATTTCTCCAAGAGATCTACTTCAATCTTATCCAAAATAACAATTTAACCAAATAACAAGCTTGGATGAATGGTTAAATTTTGTGATGTTTATTCATAGAATACAAAAACAGCAAGGCAAGGAATTGCTACAGGCATTCCTCCAGGATTTGCACTAAAATCTCCTCCAGGAAATTTTCTAGTGATTTATCCAGGGATTTCTTTAGAAATTCCTCCGGGAATTCCCAAAGGAATACCTCTAGGAATTTCTCCAGGAACTTATCTAGGAATTACCCCAGGAATTTCTACATGAACGGGAATTTATCCAGGAATTTCTCTAGGAATTGCTCCTGGACATCTTGCAGAAATTATGTCAACAATTCCTCTAGGTATTTCTCCGGGAATTTCTCATGAGATTCTATCAGGAATTGCTTAAGGGATTCCTCCAGAGATTTCTCCATGGAATCTCTTCAGGAAATTCTTTGAATTGATTAAGGAACACCATCATAAATTAGGGGTTGCTTCAGAAATTCTTCCAGGTTTTTTTTCTAGGAATACCTTCTGGAATTTTTCCACCAAGAAATCTTCCAGTTTTCCCTCCAGGATCGCTACAGATATTTCTCTAGGAATTCCGCTAAAACTCGTCCAGAAACTTTTTCAGGGATTTTTCCAGAGATGTCTCCAGGAATTCCTCCAGAGATTTCTCTTGAAATCCTTCCGTGAATTTCTCTGGGGATTTTTTTCAGAAATTTCTCCCAGAGCTTCTCCATAGATTCCCCCAGAAATTCATCCAGAAGTTGTTGAAGGAATTCCTCCAGAGATTCCCTCACGGATTCAGCCAGCAATTCCCAAACGAGAACCTCCAGCAATTCCTCCAAGATTTTATCCAGGAATATCTCCAAGAACTATTCCAGGAAATTCTTCAGAAATTACCCCAAGGATTTCATCTGGAATTCCTCCAGAAATTTCTCTAGGAATTGATCCAGGAATTGCTCCTGGACATCCTTCAGAAATTATATCAACAATTTCTCCAGGAATTTTTCCAGAAATTCTTCTGGAGATTTTTTCAGAAATTCTACCAGGAAATTCTCCAGGAACACCCTCAGGAATATTTCAGGGTTTCCTCCAGGAAATCCTCCAGAGGATTCTGCCTGGAAATCCTCTAGGGATTTCTTCATAAATTCTTCGAGGAAATTCCTGGAGGTATACCATCTGTATTTTTTTAGGGATTCCTCCAGAGATTCATTCAGGCATTCTTTTAGGTGAATATAGAACGAAGCCACACCTTGAATTTTGAAAAGCACAAATCTGAAGAATCAAGTATCGCACTAAGCTGAAAAGTTGATTAATTGGTCGCCACCAGCGGGTGACCAATCGATCAACTTTTCAGCTCGGTGCGATGTTTGGTTCTTTAGATTTGTGCTTTCGAAAATTCAAGATGTGGCTTCGTTTTATATTCACCTTCAAGGATTTATCCAAGAGTTCCTCCAGAAATTCCGCCAGAAATTCCTCCAGGATTTTAGAAACAGAAAAATAATAGAATAGAAATAGAATTCTCCCAGAATTGCTCTAGAAATTCATCCAGTAATTCTTCCGAGAATTTCTCCTAGAGATTCCTCCAGAAATTCCCAAAGAAATCCCTCTAGTAATTCCTCCAGGTATTCCTCCAGGATTTTATCCAGGAATTTCTCCAGGAATAACCCCAGTAATTTCATCAGGAACTACCCCAGGAATTGCTCCTGGACATCTTTCAGAAATTATGTCAGCAATTCTTCTAGGTATTTCTCCAGGAATTTCTCCCGAGATTTTATCAGGAATTGCTTCCTGATTCCTCCAGGGGATTTCTCTCCTGAAGGGATCCCTCCAGAGATTTCTCCATGAAAAATCTCTTCAGGACATTCTTTGAAGATTCCTTCAGGATATCCTCCAGAAGTTTCTCCAAAGATTCTTCCAGGAAATCCTCTAGAGATTTCTTCAGAAATTCTTCAAGAATATTCTCTAGGAATTTTTCAGGGATTCCACCAGGGATTCCTCCAGATATTCCTCCAGGGATTTCTTCACAAATTTCTTCAAGGAACCCCCTGGGATTCCTTCAGGAATTCCTTCGAGAATTTCTCCAGGAACTCCACTTGCAATTCCACTAGAAATTCCTCCAGGAATCTCGCAAGGGGTTCTTTCAAAAATAGAAAAATAACAGAAATAAAAACAGAAATCTCTCAGAATTCTTCTGGAGATTCCTCTAGATATTCATTTAGTAATTCTTTCAAGAATTCCTATAGAGATTCCCCCAGAAATTTCCACAGGAATACCACTAGGAACTCCTCCATTTATTCCTCCGGGATGTTATCTAGGAATTTCCCCAGGAAATTTCTTCCGGAATACCTCCAGGAAATACCGTAGGAATTTCTTCCGGAATATTCCTGGCATCCTTCAGGAATTATGCCAGCAATTCGTCCAGGAATTACTCCTGGAAATCCTCTTGGGATTTCTTCAGAGATTTTTTCAGGAAATTCTCCAGGAATTAGAAAATTTTCAGCGATTCCTCCAGCAATTACTTCAGGGATTTCTCCACGAATTTTTCGAGGGATATTTACAGAGATTCCACCAGGGAATCCTCCAGAAATTCCTGCAAGGGTTCTTTCAGGAAATTCTCCTGGAATTTCTCAAGGGATTTTTTTCAGAAATTTCTCCAGCAATTCCTCCCAGAGTTCCTCTGAAGATTTCTTCAGGAATTTCTCCCAGAATTCTCCTAGGGATTCCAAGAATTCACCCAAAAAATTGCTCAAGGAAGTTCTCCAGGAATTCTTCCAGTAATTACGCCAGGAATTTGCTCAGAAGTTTGTACAGGCATTCCTCCAAGGATCCCTTTACAAACTTCTCTAAGATTTCGTATAGGAATTTTTAAAGACATTTCTCATGAAATTTTTCTAGGGATTCCGTCCAGAATTCCCCCAGGAATTTCTCCAGAATTTCCTCCAAGGAATCCTCCAGACATTTATCTGTCTGGACCTTTCTTAACCCTCTACTTCCTATGGTTGCTCTAGAGCACCATCGATTTTCGACGAACTCGAGACAAACGAAATCAGATGAATATGATGTAACAGTTTTTAGAATATGATTGTAATCCCATTGGACAAACCCAACTCCCAACTACTTGTTTCAATAGTGAAACTATTGATAAACAATCAAAATACTATTGATTTACAACTAAAATTTTTTTCGTTGATTTCGAAAAATTAGACCAATTTGCAATAATAACTTTTGTTCAAGCACTTTTTTCGGAAACGCTTTCTTGGCATAGAAATAGTCGTTCAAAGTCGTGGGAAGGAAAGGGTTAAAATTTCACTAGGTATCCCTCCCATAATTTATCCAGGAATTTGTACAGGTTTATTTTTTTGAAATTCTTACAGGAATTCCTTCTGGAATTCAAAAAATCAAAAAATGCTGGAGGAATTTCTCCAGCAAATAGTATTGGAAGATAAATGGAAGCATACAGGAACCAGGAAATTCTAGGTTTATCCTCAAAAGAGTTCATAATTTCCAAAAGAGTTCAGCTATAATTTCTGATGAATGTTTTGTAGACATTAACAAAAAAATCAGAGCAAAATATTGCACGAGTAAATAAAAATCCTTAATCTTCCAGAAATTGGCCATCGCTACCAGCACCACGTTGATTTGTGTAGATCAGGCGAGTTTTTGTTAACGTATTGTACAAAATACAACAGGGTTAAGGGTTAAATAAAGCTTTTAGAATATAATGTTATTATATTCAATTTCATCGTGTTGCGTTTAGTTATAAAAGCTAGTAGGTACATTTTTACTAAGGGTGCTTGCCCCCCCTGACCGAAAAGCTGGCTACGCCCTTGCATGGAGGTATTCCTGGATGAGTTCTTGGAGCAATCCCTGGAAGAATTCTTGGAGGAATTCCTGTAGGCATTACTGAAGTATTTGTTGGAAAATTTCCTGGAGAATTTGGCAGAAGTTTAAGAGAAATATCTGGAGAAGTTCGTAGTGCAATTATTGAAGGAATTCTTGGAGAATTTCCTATAGGGATTTTTGTAGAAGTTTTTGGCAGAATTCTTGGAGGAATTTTCTGAAGAACTATCGAGGAATTTCTTGAGAAATTTCTAGAGGAATTCTTGGCAGAAATTCTTGGAAGAATACCTGAAGGATTTTTTGTAGGAGCTTTTGGAGAAATTCTTGCAGTAATTACTGGGTGAATTCCTGGAGGAATTCGTAGAAGAATTTCTGGAGGTATGCTTGGACTAATTGCTGAAGGAATTCTTGGAGGAATTCCAGTAGGCATTTCTGAAGTAATTTTTGGAAAATTTCCTGGAGAATTTGGCAGAAGTTTTAGAGAAATATCTAGAGAAATTCGTAGTACAATTATTGAAGGAATTCTTGGGGAATTTCCTATAGGGATTTTAGTAGAAATTTTTGGCAGAATTCTTGGAGAATTTCCTGAAGAATTATCGAAGAATTTCTTGAGAAATTTCTGGAGGAATTCTTGGAAGAATAGCTGAAGGATTTTTTGTAGGAACTTTTGGAGAAATTCTTGGAGTAATTACTTGTTGAATTCCTGAAGGAATTCGTAGAAGAATTTCTGGAGGTATGCTTGGAGGAATTGCTGAAGGAATTCTTGGAGGAATTCCTGTAGGCATTTCTGAAGTATTTTTTGTAAAATTTCCTGGAGAATTTGGCAGAAGTTTCAGAGAAATATCTAAAGAAATTCGTAGTGCAATTATTGAAGGAATTCTCGGTGAATTTCTTAGAGGGATTTTTGGGCAGAATTCTTGAAGGAATCCGCTGAAGAATTTTCGAGGAATTTCTTGAGAAATTCCTGGAGGAATTCTTGGAAGAAAACCTGAAGGATTTTTTGTAGGAACTTTTGAAGGAATTCTTGAAGAAATTCTTGGAGTAATTACTGGGTGAATTCCTGGAGGATTTTGTGGAAGAATTTCTGGAGATATGCTTGGAGGAATTGCTGAAGGAATTTTCGGAGGAATATCTGGAGAAAATCGTAGTGAAGGAAGTTATTGCAATAATTCTTGGATAATTTTCTAGAGGGATTTTTGTAGGAATTTTTGGGCAGAATTCTTGGAGGAATTTCTTGAAGAATTTTCGAGGAATTTCTTGAGAAATTCCTGGAGGAGTTCTTGGAAGAATACCTGAAGGATCATCTGGGATGTATATACGGTTTATAGAAAATATTCTCAATCATTCATAGGAGTCAGTAGTTTCGCGGAATGTTGAAAAAAAAAATCCTTAAAATCCCTAGAGATTCTCAGAAATTCCCAGTCATCTGGGATGTATCTATGATTTATAGAAAATATTCTCAATCATTCATAGAAGTCACTAGTTTCGCGGAATAGGTTTAAACAATTCCTGAAAATCCCTAGAGATTCTCAGAAATTCCCAGTCATTTGGGATGTATCTATGGTTTATAGAAAATATTCTCAATCATTCATAGAAGTCAGTAGTTTCGCGGAATAGGTTTAAAAAATTCCTGAAAATCCCTAGAGATTCTCTGAAATTCCCAGTCATCTGGGATGTATCTACGATTGATAGAAAATATTCTCAATCATTCTTAGAAATAAGTAGTTTTGCGGAATAGGTTTAAAAAATTGCTGAAAATCCCTAGAGATTCTCAGAAATTCCCAGTCATCTGGGATGTATCTATGATTTATAGAAAATATTCTCAATCATTCATAGAAGTCACTAGTTTCGCGGAATAGGTTTAAACAATTCCTGAAAATCCCTAGAGATTCTCAGAAATTCCCAGTCATCTGGGATGTATCTACGGTTTATAGAAAATATTCTCAATCATTCATAGAAGTCAGTAGTTTCGCGGAATAGGTTTAAAAAATTCCTGAAAATCCCTAGAGATTCTCTGAAATTCCCAGTCATCTGGGATGTATCTGCGATTGATAGAAAATATTCTCAATCATTCATAGAGGTCAGTAGTTTCGCGGAATAGGTTTAAACAATTCCTGAAAATCCCTAGAGATTCTCAGAAATTCCCAGTCATCTGGGATGTATCTACGATTTATACGAAATTTATATTCTCAATCATCCATAGAAGTCAGTAGCTTCTTGGAATATGTTTTAAAAATTACTGAAAAACTTTAGATTTTCTCAGAAATTTCCAGTCATCTGGGATGTATCTACGGTTTATAGAAAATATTCTCAATCATTCATAGAAGTAGTTTTGCGGAATAGATTTAAAAAATTCCTGAAAATCCCTAGAGATTCTCAAAAATTTCCAGTCATCTGGGATGTATCTACGGTTTATAGAAAATATTCTCAATCATTCATAGAAGTAGTTTTGCGGAATAGATTTAATAAAATCCTGAAAATCCCTAGAGATTCTCAGAAATTCCCAGTCATCTGGGATGTATCTACGGTTTATAGAAAATATTCTCAATCATTCATAGAAGTCAGTAGTTTCGCGGAATAGGTTTTAAAAATTCCTGAAAATCCCTAGAGATTCTCTGAAATTCCCAGTCATCTGGGATGTATCTACGATTGATAGAAAATATTCTCAATCATTCATAGAAGCCAGTAGTTTCGCGGAATAGGTTTTAAAAATTCCTGAAAATCCCTAGAGATTCTCAGAAATTCCCAGTCATCTGGGATGTATCTACGGTTTATAGAAAATATTCTCAATCATTCATAGAAGTTAGTAGTTTTGCGGAATAGGTTTAAAAAATTCCTGAAAATCCCTAGAGATTCTCAGAAATTCCCAGTCATCTGGGATGTATCTACGGTTTATAGAAAATAATCTCAATCATTCATAGAAGTTAGTAGTTTTGCGGAATAGGTTTAAAAAATTCCTGAAAATCCCTAGAGATTCTCTGAAATTCCCAGTCATCTGGGATGTATCTACGATTTATAGAAAATATTCTCAATCATTCATAGAAGCCAGTAGTTTCGCGGAATAGGTTTTAAAAATTCCTGAAAATCCCTAGAGATTCTCAGAAATTCCCAGTCATCTGGGATGTATCTACGGTTTATAGAAAATATTCTCAATCATTCATAGAAGTCAGTAGTTTCGCGGAATAGGTTTTAAAATTTCCTGAAAATCCCTAGAGATTCTCTGAAATTCCCAGTCATCTGGAATGTATCTACGGTTTATAGAAAATATTCTCAATCATTCATAGAAGTCAGTAGTTTCGCGGAATAGGTTTTAAAATTTCCTGAAAATCCCTAGAGATTCTCAGAAATTCCCAGTCATCTGGGATGTATCTATGATTTATAGAAAATATTCTCAATCATTCATAGAAGTCACTAGTTTCGCGGAATAGGTTTAAAAAATTCCTGAAAATCCCTAGAGATTCTCTGAAATTCTCAGTCATCTGAGATGTATCTACGATTGATAGAAAATATTCTCAATCATTCTTAGAGATAAGTAGTTTTGCGGAATAGGTTTAAAAAATTCCTGAAAATCCCTAGAGATTCTCTGAAATTCCCAGTCATCTGAGATGTATCTACGATTGATAGAAAATATTCTCAATCATTCTTAGAGATAAGTAGTTTTGCGGAATAGGTTTAAAAAATTCCTGAAAATCCCTAGAGATTCTCAGAAATTCCCAGTCATCTGGGATGTATCTACGGTTTATAGAAAATAATCTCAATCATTCATAGAAGTCAGTAGTTTCGCGGAATAGGTTTTAAAATTTCCTGAAAATCCCTAGAGATTCTCTGAAATTCCCAGTCATCTGGAATGTATCTACGGTTTATAGAAAATATTCTCAATCATTCATAGAAGTCAGTAGTTTCGCGGAATAGGTTTTAAAATTTCCTGAAAATCCCTAGAGATTCTCAGAAATTCCCAGTCATCTGGGATGTATCTATGATTTATAGAAAATATTCTCAATCATTCATAGAAGTCACTAGTTTCGCGGAATAGGTTTAAAAAATTCCTGAAAATCCCTAGAGATTCTCTGAAATTCTCAGTCATCTGAGATGTATCTACGATTGATAGAAAATATTCTCAATCATTCTTAGAGATAAGTAGTTTTGCGGAATAGGTTTAAAAAATTCCTGAAAATCCCTAGAGATTCTCTGAAATTCCCAGTCATCTGAGATGTATCTACGATTGATAGAAAATATTCTCAATCATTCTTAGAGATAAGTAGTTTTGCGGAATAGGTTTAAAAAATTCCTGAAAATCCCTAGAGATTCTCTGAAATTCCCAGTCATCTGAGATGTATCTACGATTGATAGAAAATATTCTCAATCATTCTTAGAGATAAGTAGTTTTGCGGAATAGGTTTAAAAAATTCCTGAAAATCCCTAGAGATTCTCAGAAATTCCCAGTCATCTGGGATGTATCTACGGTTTATAGAAAATAATCTCAATCATTCATAGAAGTCAGTAGTTTCGCGGAATAGGTTTTAAAATTTCCTGAAAATCCCTAGAGATTCTCTGAAATTCCCAGTCATCTGGAATGTATCTACGGTTTATAGAAAATATTCTCAATCATTCATAGAAGTCAGTAGTTTCGCGGAATAGGTTTTAAAATTTCCTGAAAATCCCTAGAGATTCTCAGAAATTCCCAGTCATCTGGGATGTATCTATGATTTATAGAAAATATTCTCAATCATTCATAGAAGTCACTAGTTTCGCGGAATAGGTTTAAAAAATTCCTGAAAATCCCTAGAGATTCTCTGAAATTCTCAGTCATCTGAGATGTATCTACGATTGATAGAAAATATTCTCAATCATTCTTAGAGATAAGTAGTTTTGCGGAATAGGTTTAAAAAATTCCTGAAAATCCCTAGAGATTCTCTGAAATTCCCAGTCATCTGAGATGTATCTACGATTGATAGAAAATATTCTCAATCATTCTTAGAGATAAGTAGTTTTGCGGAATAGGTTTAAAAAATTCCTGAAAATCCCTAGAGATTCTCAGAAATTCCCAGTCATCTGGGATGTATCTACGGTTTATAGAAAATAATCTCAATCATCCATAGAAGTCAGTAGCTTCTTGGAATATGTTTTAAAAATTACTGAAAAACTTTAGATTTTCTCAGAAATTCCCAGTCATCTGGGATGTACCGTCAGTGTACCAGTAGCCGCTCATGACCCAATAGCCGCTCACTGTTGCAAGAATCAAGTTTGCACGAATAGATACACTTTTTTCGGTGCTGATATTCTTGGACAATATAAATTAGACGAGAGAAAAGCCATTTTATGCAATAGTTACCGGATAACATAAATTTTAAAAACAATACAATCAAATTTTATGAGCGGCTATTGAGCCCAAAAAAGCTGTAGCTAATTTAATGTGTTCCAATAACCGCTCACGCAAAAAAATACGTCAAAATCGTAAAATCTGCCGATTTTAGTACACAGTGTTATTATTATTATTTATTATTTCTTTATTATAGTACACAGTGTGTTTAATCCCTATTATACACTCCTACAGGACAGGAAAAAAAAATTGTAAAAACATAGAGTTGCAAAAATAATGCACTTTTCCGCAAAAGTCTATTTAAAAGATGGCATAAATTTGTTCGTGAGCGGAATTAGGACCACTTTGGTCTCACACCAAATGTAATAAAATCATACTTTTATGAAAAGTTTTACATAGGGGCTGTCCATAAACCACGTGATCATTTTTTTGGGAAAGCCCCCCCCCCCCCCCCCCCCCTTATGACCACGTGGTTTATGGACAGCCCCATAAGTCTTGATTTGTATCTGATTGCACTTAGATTGAACTAACATAAAATGGAAAAACCTTACAAATTGACTTAACAGTCATTCAACAGATGATGTTTTTCTGCGAAACTGGCCTTAGATGAGCGGAATCTGGTACCCTGATGGTATCTATGATATATAGAAAATATTCTCAATCATTCATAGAAGTCAGTAGCTTCGTGGAATATGTATTAAAATACCTGAAAATCCCTAGAGATTCTCAGAAATTCCCAGTCATCCCCAAGTAACCACGGTGCAATCTTAATTTGATTATATTATTGCCCACTTTAAATCAACCTTAAGTTTGCATGTAAAGTAATGATTGCTCTAAATTCACCATATATCCATGTATAGCTGCATGCAATAAGGCTTCAACACCGTGGTTAATTGGGTGGGATGTACCGTGGGGTGCCCTAATTTCGTGCGGGCCCAAATTTCGTTAACTACTGACATCTGAGAGCAATATTATCTAATTAACTGCGGAATGATCCAAAATTTGCTATAACCTCAAAACTGCATTTGATCTCAATACAATTCACAAAAAAATAAATGAAAAATTTGATATATGTCAAAGATTGAAAAATAAATTGCAAATGTATGCAAATAGCAGATGCTATATTCAGAGATACGAGAAAATCAACACTCACTGAAGTGAACAAGTATTTCGATCTCTAGCAAAAGTAAATATTCCAATTTATGTTTGATTATTTCAATACAATATGTTTTATTATAATACGCAATAAAATTACTTAAAAATGTTGTTTTCTTATTTTGTTTCAACATTTATGTTGTTGGCGAAATTAGGAACCCACAATTTGTATGGGACCCTAATTTCGTGCACTCTTTATTATAACTTTGTTTTAGAGGTTCATGTGTACTTGTAGCCATCGCATGATTCGGTTATAAATAATAGTTCTAATAACTATTTTAATTGGCTTAAAATTAGCTAGGGACTGCTCATAAACTATGTAGAAAGTAAAAAAATAAATAAACAAATTTATAAATGTGGGAATACTAAGTAAGCTCGGGATGATTTTGTTTATCCAAACATTGGGAGTAGTAGCTTACAGCCGCTAGTTTCATTCAAGCAAATTATTGCCGTAAGCCTTATTACCAGACCACAAATTTGGAAGATGACACTTTACTAGAACTAACCTCCCGAGAAGGTGCCTATTAATGGCACATAAATTATGTGACATAATAGAAAGGTAAAAAGCTACAATTAGGTACAAAAATGAATTGATTCACATTTTTGACCATCAGTAAAGTTAGTAAACATTTCATTCAAATAGTAAACAATATATTGTTTGATTAATATGTCAATTAAAGAGTAAAACAAAGGATTTTTGGAAATCTTAATGTAAACATCCAGGACGAACATGTAAAACAGCAAATATTCACTCATATTTCGTCACGGATATCGATTTTATCTACACGTTACGGTTTCATGGGTATTATACGAGTATGCTACGTTTTGAAAATTAACACATTTAGGCGAATTTCACGTATTTTAGAGTGAACGAAATTTGGACCCATTTTGAGCGAAATTTGGAACCCGTGCACGAAATTCGGCAATTTCAAACAAATCGAAACTAATGCTGTAACTATCTTGTATAATGTGAAGTTGCCTAATTTATATTTTTCTTTGGAGCTACTGTGCCAGCACTAAATATTATTGAAGAAAAAAAATTAATATACTTTATGGTAAAATTTCTACAGTTTATCAAACTTTAAGAATTCTTAAGTGCACGAAATATGGGCACCTCACGGTACTCGAAGATTTATAAAAAAATATTCTCAATGATTAATAGAAGTCAGTAGCTTCGGGGAATGTGTAAACATTCCTAAAGAAAAGTTCGAATAATTTAATAATATCTCCCGGGTAACTCTGCGATGGAACTCTTGGATGAATTCTGAAAAAAAAAATCCTAGAAAGTTTCTGGTGGAATTTTTGAAGAAACCTCTAAATAAATTTTCGAAGAAACTTATGGAGCAATTCCCGAAGGCATCTCTGAAGACGTTTTCTAAAAATAAACAAAAATGCTATTCCGACTCTCTCGGGAAAAGAAAATTCGGAAGCTCGACATTGAGCTCGGCCTAAATATGGCACACACTTCAAAAATCAGTCACTTTAAATGCAGGGAACAAACGTTCATCGAGGCTGCCTCAAGTGCTGGATTCCGCAAAGTCGGCGAAACTGGAGCCATTTCCTCACTTTTTGGTTTTTGATTTTTTATAAAATAACGAAGCAATATTTTCAAAATCGTTTTTCGTGCTTATGTAGAGTGTGGATCAAGGTATCTCCCGATTTTTTTTCCAGATGGAAGAAGTTTTTAGTTTTTGCAGAAACTATTTTTAAACAAAATTTCATTAAAAAATGGTTTATGAAAAAACGAAAAACATTTTCTACCTGGAAAAAAAAAATCAGGAGATACCTTGATCCATACTCTACATTTGTACGAAAACCGATTTTGAAAATATTGCTTCGTTATTTTATAAAAAAATCAAAAATAAAAAAATAGGAAATGCATCCAGTTTTGCCTTAAGTAAATATGGTCGGCGTTCAGTCATGTCCGATCAAATCATCAAATGCCTGCTCATCCCTTTTCAGGTGCTAAAATGTTTTAAACTCTACCTGTCCAGAAATCTCGGAAGCAAATCCGTAAACCAGTTCGCAGCTCTGCCCCAACAAACTTCCTCTCATCGTCTCAAACGCTGCTGCAAGATGTATGAATGTTTTCTGGCTTGGGAAACCCCTTGATGTATGAGTTCTCCTGTTGCGCACGGCTGTTTCCGTTGATAGATGACCGGAACGTTGTCGATTGTATCGGCATCAACAGTTCGTAATAAAACCTAGTAATCGCCGTCCAGGGAGAGTAGCGAGGAAAGATCGTTTCACAGGATCCTCACGGCTGCTGCGTTATCCTCGGAAATCGCCTGGAAATCGATGCCTCCTACGGCTACATCTAAAATACAATTTTTATTTATTTCGGGCTTGACTCGTGTCGTGTTAATTTATCTTACCGACCCGTTTGGCAAGCAGTAGCTCGTAGAAATCCTTTCGTAAATCATACCCATCATACCATCCGGTGTTATTATCACGCCGAGACCACAGCCAAACCAATTCCAATCGGTGCACCATCACAGCCATCACACTCCGCGAATTTTACTGCCGACAAACCTCGGTGGAATTCCATTAATGGAGCGCTTGGTGCACTTTCAGAGAAGCAGATTTCAATTTGGAAACACATGACAGAGGCCCCGAAGACGATCATTTTCACAATCCGGATAATTAATAACTTCGATTTCGACACTACGCAAACTCCCGGCAAACGTAAACAAACCTGCTTTCCGAAGCACGGTGACAAGTGGGATTGTATACGTTAGTGTGCGTGCGCTAAACGTCACTCAAACGTCAATCAAACGTCATTTCTGACAGCGAATCTAGTACATACTTTTTCCGCATAACCCCTCGAAGTACACTGTGAATAGTCGTTAAGAAGTGAGCCATGGAAAAATCGCCAGTGTCCCGTCTGTAAATAAGTTTGTGGTTCGAAGGTACGCTGCTGCCACCTGGAAAAAGTTTGCTGTATGCGTGAAGGATCGATTTTTTAGCATGGTGAAGCATAGGAAGTCAGCTTTCAAATGCTTCTAAAAAATTCAAAACAATATTTAATTAAAAGCGGGTTGATGTACGTGATGAGAAATTCAACTGGCAAACTTTTTAGCATATCATTTTGATTAAAAAGTTTTTTCCCAGATTAGGTACTGATTGCGTAAAAAACGAAGATTCTTAACCCATACATTGATCCGTTTTTAATTAAATGATGTTTTGAATTTTTTAGAAGCATTTTAAAATTGACTTCCTATGCTTCCCCATGTTAAAAAATCGGCGCTTCACGCACATGATCAACTGTGGTTATTTGCTTCGTAGTCCCCAATAACAATAACAATAACTAATTTGATGCTGTTTGAACAAAACTTTGAACAACAGTGTTGTTGTTTTCTCCATTTCTTGCAACATAAACAACATAGTTATCCAAAGTTTTGCTCAAACAGCATCAAATGAGGTAAGGAATCATAATACCCACGCTTTTTGCACCATTTCATTGCAGAAACGGAGAATTGACCTTCTCACCATACTAAAATTCAGCTCATTACTGCAAATCTAGTACTACACCGAACGTGCCATTCGACATGTATCGAATAAGCGGGGTATGAATTAAAATTGTCGTATTAAAACGTGTCGAACCAGCGGGGTAAGACGGTAGCAAGAATACTTATCAAATATGCTTGAAACTAAAAATAAATATCTGCGTGTGTGAAAAGGGGTTTACATTGAGTGTTACAAGTCACCCTGCACGATGTCTTGTATAAAAAAGACTTTATTTAGCTTTAAATCAATCTATAACTTGTTCACTTTATTTTATAGAGGGGCCGTCTATTAAAACTATTAAACCTACAAAGAATTTAAATTTTAAAACTGAGTTTAATCAACAGTTTTTGTTAGTTGCTGTGCTGGAAAAAACTCAAATTCTCAAATCTCATGATTGAGTTGGTTCACGCGCGATTCTTGACTCACCAAATTCACCGCTGAAAAAATCATGCATGAGTTGACTCGTGATTCCACTCATTGCTTTATTTTTTTTGTGTTCTTATCATTTACCGTATTACCCCGCTAATACGACACCGACTGTTGTCGTATAACCGGGGTATACTTTTAATTCGACAAACTGGTCACCCTACACCACCGTGCTTATTGAAATTTGGCAACTCTATTTTTGTTTTTATTTTGATTTCCCGATTTGTTATGAAATATAATTTCATCAAATATTGCTGTGGCGCGAATGAAAAGCCCGTTCTTTCTACGATTGTTGCCATCCTCAGTTCATTCCGGTTGGTCTCCAGGCGGTTTGGGTGTTGAATAGCATCAACTGAGAACTTCCGAAATTTGCGGCTGCAAGAGGAGTTGCTGCGGGTGCGAGTATAAGCGCAATATCAAACTGTTTTGCATTTACAGTGTACATCGCTGTGACATTTGAACACTTTTTAATTCGACATGTGTCGTATGAGCGGGTTACGAATTAAAAAGTGTCGTATTAAAACGTGTCGAACCAGAGGGGTAAGACGGTACATCAAAGTTTTGCGCGCGGTGAATCATATTCAGCACACCCGACAATAGTTGAACCTGAATAGTGTTGCAAGTCACCCCGTTTGACGGTACTACAAACACATTTTTCTGCCCTTACTCGCATATCAGTCCCATTTGACTTTTCATCACTTTTGAGTTAACGTAATGAATAGTACATTGAAACTTTCAAAAACCTTAATTCAAATTGCGGATTTTTATGTCAAAGTGGGGAAAAAAATACCAAATCTTGAGCGTCCCACACACTCAGTTGAGCTCGGCTAATTTCCATTCTTTTGCCGAGATTTGCACAGCCGAGCGCTCGGCAATCGCAATTTAACTGACATATCAGCAAAATGTCAAGTTTATTCATAGCAGCACTCATGGGTGCCGCTATCATCAAACATTAAACGTCAAGCGTTTAAGGCCGGACGGGACGGTGGTTGAATCGTCCGCCACACTGAAAATATATTTTGTTTCATTGTACGAAATCGCTCGTCATGTTTACAAATGCCATTCGTTGTTTTCTGCAACGAAAAGCTTCGTAATGTGCATGAGTTCTTTTCGTACAAAATTGCTCCGACACATTTTTCTGTCTCTTTTTTTTGTCGGAATGACATTAAACATGCTTAAAAAAATACCACACGTTCGTCCACTTGGATACCACAGGCTTCGGAGTGAGTATCTTCTGATTAATACCTACCAGTGCTAACCACCCATCTGTGGGCGCTTGTTGAAGCCATCCGAAAACAACCAGAACGCTTTCCACTTTGGTTCTGTTTATAAATAACCTTCACTTCCAACCGAGAGCATGTTTCCTTTCCTCTTCTCGCACACGCACCGTCATATGCTCATGAAAACAGGTTGCTTTGTTTTCTCTGCGATCCAATCAAGCGTCAGTGATGACTGCAAAACTTTGTTGCATTCTACGAAGCAAAATTTTCTTTTTACGCATGGTTAGTAAAAAACGTATGACATTTGTATGTTTTGTTTTATTCTACACAGCTGGAGCTAAAATCTACGAATGAGCAAGTTGACCGCGTGTCGGATTCGTGATTTCGTACATGATACTACTCCATTTGTATTGTTTCAGCATGGTGGTACGAATGGACCGTACATTATACGCAAATTGCTTTCAATTTACGAAAACTAGTTTTACGAAACATATTCGTTGAGGTTTTACGAAAGAATATTCTGAGTGCATTGCTCTGCTGTTAGTAAGATGCAAATCTCAACTTCTACTTCATATTATTGACTAGAAATTTGATCGTTCATTTGCTCACTTGTGGTGCACAATCGACTAAAGTTTCAGCTACGTCAGTGCAGTGGAAATTGATATTTGCTTCTTCAAAATCGCGAGGCAAATTGTTAGAAAGAGAGGGAAGATAGGAAAAATTACACGTCGTCCCGTGCGGCCTTAACCGAGAATTCAGCAAGTGAACTTTAACCGAGATTCGCACAGCCGATCTCGGCATTCTGTTTTAAGTGTGCATATTGAAAGTACCCGCATAACAGTCCCATAAAGGATTTTGTGCCCTATAACCAGGGAATGTTGAAGATTGCAGCTCAGCAGACACAAATCAAAACAAACCTACTCGTGAACAACAGAAGCCCGAAAATACTCGCACTTCTTATTCGCCTGTGATTCGCGAAGCTTCTGAGTTTTTTTTGCATTTTGACGAAAAACGCATTTTCACGACTGGCAGAGCTGATTCTCAGGAACAATAAAGCATATAACATTCGTTTATGATGGATAGTCACTGGATTTGCTATTATAACCAGCACCACACTAATGTCGTTTTTCTTTTTGATCCAGTTCCAACCTGGGTTGGAACTGGATGAGATCACAGTTTCAAGCCCAACCCGACTCCGGTTTCGCTTGTACTAAAGTTTGTTTGACGTTTGCTTGTTTACGCATTTTCCGCCAATCCAGCTCAAACCCAGGTTCAAAAAGAAAAACGACATAACATGCACTTCCCGCGCCTTAACTAGTTCTTCACGAATACAAACGCATTAGACACATTCTACGGGCCCGTATCATCAATACCAATTTTTCAAAGTTGAGTTATGGCATATTTGACATTTTTATCACATTCTACATTACTCTTGTCATCCAAAAATGTATTTGACATGATATTAGTGTGATAATAAATATAAATTGAACGACGATTAAGATTAACATTAAAATCGTGATTTTAAGTCTTTTAGGCACAATTTTCATCGAAACTATCGTATTTTAAACACCAACACACTGATTTTTCAAAAGTCTTCCATCATTTGTAGATAAATGTATGTAGATTTTTTAGCATAAAAAGATATTTAATCGGAAGACTTTACAATTCTGAAATATGGCTGATCATAGTATGGTTTTTTATTGCGTTGTAACGTCACGAAAAATCAACATTTTTAAATTTTAATCAAATACGGAAAACGTTACAAATATGAAATTTTGTATGCTCTTTGTACTCGAAAAGATCTTTCAAATGAGACTAAAAAAAAGAAAATCGGTTCACGGAAGCCTGAGTTTCACCTGGTTGAAGTTTGCGTTGTAACGTCACGAAAAAAAGTTCTGTGGAAAAGATTAAATCTTTCTGGCTTGGACGGCTTCTGAATTGGACACACGTAGTTCTATATTCAAAACAGTATCGTTCTCGTTGTGTATAAGCTCTTTTTCGAGATATCGTTTATAAATTGCGTACCATTGCCGGTTAATAAACTACGTAGACTTTTGAAGGACGGGGGAGATGGTGTTTGGCCAAAATTTACGATGTAATTGTACTGCGATATTGTAAAATTTTTTAATCGTAATCTAATACCACTCAAACCAAAAATTTCTGTGATATGAGTGGCCAACAGACGAAACACTGACGAAATTACAAAGTTATTAAGTTGGTCTAAGACTTACAGTTGATGGATAGTTTAATTTAAAGTTCCACCAACAGGCGGCGCTAGAGAACTATCAATCAAAATTTGAGAATTTTTGATATATTTTATTAAAAGATAGGTACAGCTTGTTGAATGTGTTTTGGGTAATTAATAAAATTGGCATGCTTTTAAAAATTTGCAACTACCACCACTGTGTGGCAGAAATTAATACCATACGGCTCTTAAACTGAAAGTCTACTCGTCTAGTGATCTACCAAACAACTTTAATGAAGCAACCATCTTTCCAATTAATCACGATCCTGAGATAAGTAAAACTAGAAATATGTATGCCCTATAGCGCCTCCTAGTGGAAGGATTTGAAATCATACGGCCCATTAATTGAAAGTTCTTGACCAACCAAACAATTTTGTCGAGGACACCAACTGTCTACATAGTTAGGATCTTGAAATAAATATATGGGATGGATATTACGTCAGTGTTACATCTATTTTTGATATAACCAGAAACACCGACAAACAGACGTAACACCTACGAAATTGAAACTCATATATCTCGGGACTCTAATTACTTAGACTTTAGACTTTCATAATGTTGATGTCTTTGGAAAAGTTGTTTATCTTGTCAAGAATTTTCAGTTTAAAAGCCGTTTGGTTCAAGTTTCTAACTGGTAGTTGAAATTTTTAAAAATAATGCACTTTATATTTATTCAAAATATATTCAACATGTTGTAACTTCTTATAAAGTGCCCAAAGATTTTGCCAAAAAATAGTTTCTCAACTAATCAAAATTTGTTGAAAACTTTTTGAGAAATTCTAAACTATTGTAAACTTTTAATAAGCGTCGCCCAGTGTGTCTGAATCTCACATCCAATAGTAAATCAGCTGTAAGTTTTTGACTTATCAAACAACTTTGCCAAAGACACTAACTCTCTAAGTAATTATGACTCTGACATATATAGGATGGATTTTGTTTGTCAGAATAAGGTCTATTTGTCTCTGGAATCACAGAAATTGATGCTCCTAAGTGGTATGCAGATCCTCAGGTATGTCTTTGGTTCAATAACTGCTCGCACTTCCTAAAGTGTTTTTAATTGAATCAATGACATTGCATAAATTATTGAAAAAATGTTTAATTGGACAGCGTGATTAGTTTTATGCCGCAAAATCTAAATATCTGGCGGTGTGAAGTAATGAATATCAACGGTTTAGTCTTTAAGACAATATTAGATGAATATGGGTGGTACTTAGGCCGAAGATGGGTACCATTAACCTTCATGAAGGAGTTTTCATACTGCTGATAGCAATAACTTGGCCCTCCGAGCCATTTATCACAAAACGGATTTTTAATAGAATATAGTTGCTCTTGGAGCAGTAAAAATAATGCAATAATATACCCAGCAAACACAAAGTTTTATATGATGTTGCAAAGGATGCTAAAGTGGAGGCCATATGCGTACATGCTTCCATTTAACCGCGTGTAAAGTGTGCGTATATTGCCTGCACTTTTGCATCCTATTCAACATCTTATGCGATCATGTGTTGACTGGGATATTCACAAATTCGGGCAATTTTGTCCGATTATTCTGATTTAAAAATGATGTGCATTTTCGTGACGTTATAACACGAGCAGAACCCTGTTTGAAACTGAACGGGCGTTGTAACGTCACGAAATGTAAAAGTCGATAATCCAAAAACGAATCCGAAATGTATATGTTTTATTTCACTGCATTGAAGAACAAACCAATAAATTTCAATGGTGGGAGAAATTTTCAGTTTGAAATAAAAATCCGAGCAAATTTTTCAAAATGTTGGTTGCGCGGTAGAGGGGGTCGAATTCTAGCGCGTTGTAACGTCACGCTACAAATACGCATTTTAAACAAGTTTTTCTAATGAAAACTAAATGTTAAACAGGTCAAACATGTCGGAAATTTTACAAGGAATCTGAATATGATAAAATATTTTGAGGTTTACAGTCGTTTTTTTATGAATTATAGTGAAAAATCTGACTACGAATGCGTAGAAACGTGTAACGTCACGATAGAATGTGCCTTATCTCGAAGGCGTGATGAGTTATATGTTGAAAAATTTAAATATCTGGCGGTGCAAAATAATGGATCTCAGCACGCTAGTCTTTGGAACAAAACTAGTAGAATATGGGTGATACTAAACCAAAGATGGGTGCCGGTGTCATTAACCTTCATGAAGGAGTGTTCATACTATTGATAGCAATAACTTGGCCCTCCGAGCCATTTATCACAAAACGGATTTTCAATAAAATAAAGTTTCCCTTGAAGCAGTGAAGATAATGCAATGATATATTTACAAATTCGGGTAAATTTGGCTGATTATTCTGATTCTAACATGATGTGCATTTTCGTGAGGGGCTGTCCATAAACCACGTGGTCATTGGGGTCGGGGGGGGGGGGGGGGGTTCGGCCAATGACCATTTTGTATGGACAAATAAAAAAAATTGTATGGACTAATGACCACGCGGGGGGGGGGGGGTTTGAAAAGTCCCAAAAAAATGACCACGTGGTTTATGGACAGCCCCTGACGTTACAACGCGAGCAGAACCCTGTTTGAAACTGAACGGGCGTTGTAACGTCACGAAATGTAAAAGTCGTTTATTCAAAAACAAATCCGAAATTTAAATGTTGTATTCCTTTGAATTGAAGAACAAACCAATAAATTTCAATGGTGGAAAAAAAAATCAGAATATCATAAAAACCCGAGCAGATTTTTTAAGATGTTGGTACCCCTTTATAGAGGGTCGGATTCTAGAGCGTTGTAACGTCACGCTACAAATACGCATTTTGAACACGTTTTTCTAATGAAAACTAAATGTTCAATAAGTCAAATATATCAGAAATTTTACAAGGAATCCGAATATGAAAAAACATTTTGCGGTTTACGCTCATTTTCATGAGTTATAGTGGAAAATCTGACTACGAATGCGTCAAAACGTTGTAACGTCACGGTAGAATGTGTCATTAGTGTTTTTGTTTTCGTTTTGCTTCTTACTCACGAAGAAGGCGGGTGCGAATAAACTTCAAAACACACACTGTTTACACTCGAAATCGTGAGTAAGCCTTGTGTTGGCTTTACACTCACGAATTGCTCCATGATTAGAGCAATTCCATCACTGCTTTTAGTGAACGTTCTATTTTTCATTGCTATGTACCTATTGCGGTGCTAGGTAACCTGTGAAAGTTTCGAAATGATTGTATTTTTTTATTCCAAATTATGGCGATTTGTCGAAGTTTTACATGAAAACGAATGTTCAGGCTTGCCTTTTCTCAATTCTTAATTTTTACAAATGGGACTGTTATGCGAGTGGGGGCCGTTAAAATAAAAAAAAAATATGTGTCGTAGTGATAGTGTAACTAAAGTAGTTTATTTAGTATAGCATTCAATTTTCAATCAAATATGCTCAAATTTTGGGGAGGAGATATAGATCCTAGTTACGAATCGAATAAGTGGTGTGCGGCGAAAGCGATTTCTTGAATCATTCTGGTTTCCTATTTTGTGGGCTTAGTGGCCGTGTGGCAATATACCGTACGACTTTTGATATACATTGAATTGAACACAATTGTGCTGATCTGTCTTCAAGGCAATCGATGTTATATAAGGCAGTTACTTTTACTCCTTATTAAATCTATGTGAAACCGTAGAGCAAATCTCTGTTAATCTTCACAGAGATCTGAGAAGAGAGTATTTACTCCACCAGGGTGTGAGGCCGCCATTTTTAATGTCGTTTTCGTTTTTGCGGTGGTGCTACACCGGTGCAGCACTTTTGCACCGAAAATGTTCGTTTTTGATTTTCGTGCTGCACCGGTGTAGCACTTTTTCTGCACCGCCCAAGATAGTGCAGCACTCAGAAAATCGGGAGTGTAGCAGGTGTACATCGCGTCAACCAATCAGCGTTTGCAAAATTGTAAATATTTTGGTTTTTATTCACACACACCAATGCAACTGCGTCGAAAATGTTCGTTTTTGTGGTGGATAGTGTAGCACGAAGCGGTGTAGCACCGCCGCAAAAACGAAAACGACATAAGAATCCAACATCTTGTATGTAAACATTTGTGTATCCACAAAGGATTCCATTGTGGATACACGATAGATGTTGGCTCCTGTCAGATGCATTAGGGTTGCCACATACGTGATTTACTCATATGATCCAGAATCTTTCTTTATTTTCATCCTAAAGTTTATCTTTTGTATGGCTCAATTGAGAAAGGCAAATGTTCCAGAACTAAAAAAGCACTTTTTCTCAAAATGACCCACAAATCGAAGAAAATAAGAATGTCCGATTGTTTATTTAGTCAATTATGATAATCGGACACGCTGGTTTTGTTCGCTTTTTTGTCATTCTGGAGAAAAGCGCTTTTTCAGTTTTGGATAATATGCGATTCTCATTTGATAAGGGATCCCTTAAGATCTCAGTACACAGGGTCAAATAGTTGTCCAAAAAAGAAACATCTTGTTTGACTCGATGGAATTTTTCTTAGTGTTAAACAGATTTTGTTTCTTGAGTTGTTTCCTTGCCGAATATTTGACCCTGTGTACTTGAGGCCTTAAGCTGTTAATACACAGGGTCAAATATTTGACAAGGAAAGATCTCAAGAAACAATATCAGTTTAACACTAATGAAAATTCGATCGAGTCAAACAAGATGTTTGAGCATTGGTTTCTTTTTGAACAGATATTTGATCCTGTGTACTAACAGCTTTAGATTGACAATTTTGTCTCTCGCTACAGTTTCTTTTATAGAACTTTATGTAGCATCCATCATGATAACTTGACCAGGCATAATTTGTGTGATGCTCGCGTGCTCAAAAACGCTGGTGTTGTCAAGTATGGCACGTAGATATAATATAAAAATGGCAAACACAAACTGATAAAAATAAAATCCTTTGGAAGAGATAACGCGCGCACTCGGTTTAGATGCCAAATGTTCATGTCAGCGTCCGGTTGCGCGCTCAATAAATTACAATAAGAAGGAGACGTAAAGGCTAGCACAATATTGTAGATTCAACGTTTATGACATACATATAGTTGCGTGGGGGTTATCAATGAAAACCATTGATAAAATCCAGGATCATTGTAACAGATAATCTAGGTATACGAAATCCTACACAAAGTAGAAACGAATCGAGTAGCAGATGTCAACGACCTTAGATTTTCTTTTTAAGCCGTCGATACAGAGTTTCTTAGCAAAAGTCGATGGAATAAAAGTTGTAGCATACATAAACGCATTTTTATTTGCTCAACATCACATTTAAGGCCGGACGGGACGGTGGCTGAATCGTCCGCCATTGCTCTGTTGCTAGTAAGATGCAAATCTCAACTTCTACTTCATATTATTGACTAGAAATTTGATCGTTCATTTGTTCACTTGTGGTGCACAATCGACTTTTCAGTTTCAGCTACGTCAGTGCAGTGGAAATTGATATTTGCTTCTACAAAATCGCGAGGCAAATTGTTAGAAAGAGAGGGAAGATAGGAAAAATTACACGTCGTCCCGTGCGGCCTTAAGGTAAAACAATAGTACGCCACAACATTCGGTTTATGGCTGCCGCTCTCTATTCTCGGTCGCGCCCAATGCTCTCTGCGCTCCACGCCTTCTTGTGCCAACCGGATCAGTTGCAAACACCAGCTTTGCAGGGTTGTTGTCCGGCATTCTTGCAACATGCCCTGCCCACCGTATCCTTCCGGCTTTGGCCACCTTCTGAATGCAGGGTTCGCCGTAAAGTGCAGCGAGCTCGTGGTTCATCCCTCTCCGCCACACACCGTTCTCCTGCACACCGCCGAAGATCTTCCTTAACACGCGTCACTCGAAAACTCCGAGTGCTTGCAGGTCCTCCTCGAGCATGGTCCATGTCTCGTGTCCGTAGAGGACCACCGGTCTTATTAGCGTTTTGTACATGGTGCGTGGGTGAATCTTTTTCGACTGCACGAATCTTTTTTTTTACGGCTAGCATTGTTGTCAGCCGTCAGTAAGGATCCGAGGTATACGAATTCCTCCACCACCTCGAAAGTATTCCCGTCTATCGACACATTACTACTTAGACGAAACCGATCGTGTTCGGTTTCGCCTACTAGCATATAATTTGTTTTCGAGGCATTCATCACCAGTCCGACCTTTGCTGCTTCGCGTTTCAGGCGGGCGTACAGTTCTGCCACCGTTCCAAATATTCTGCTGATAATATCCATGTCGTCCGCAAAGCACACAAATCGACCGGATTTTGTGCAAATCGTACCCCGACTGTTGAGCCCGTCTCGTCGCATGACACCATCTAAGGTGCCGGCCAGAGTGGACGCGTCACGCGGCGCGACGCGATGCGATGCGGATTTTGACAGGTCGCTCGTCGACGCGCGGCAGAACTGATTGAAAGACAGGGAAAACAAGCATAGCATGCCAGAGTGCTCGCGGTACGATGCGAAGCGGAAAGCGTTTTGCCGCGCGACGTGCAAGAAAACAGTGCATGCACTGTTTTTGATGCGATGACCGCGCTAGAAAATATTTCTTGAGACAAACATTAAAATTTATTCAATTTTAGTTATTTCCCTATAGTGGGGCAAGATGAGCACCCCTGACGGGAATATAGAAAATATATTGAAATTATTGTAATCCACTCAATAGTACCGAACATAAGTTTCCGTACTCTCAGCAGCCATTTGGTTGCATTAACTTCTGAAAATAAGCCACTTAATAATCGTTCACTGTTTTTCGATTTTGATTAATCGAAAAAGAACTGATAATTTCAGAACGTGATACCATAGCTATAAACAGGATTTACTATATCAATCACTGTATGACCAATTTATAGTTGAAATATTTTGATTTTAATGAAGTGCTCTTCTTGCCCCGCAGTATGTTCGCACTGACCATAAAACATCTTTTTTGTTTAGTTAAATAAATCATCCTTATTGTGAATTTGGAACCCTGCCATGTTTATGGGTGGTAGAAAACATGATATAGAAAAGATCTACAGAGAAGTACCTTGAAAAATTGTGTTAAATTTCAACAAACTCAACGTGATCCTTAGGGTACTCATCTTGCCCCGCCCTACCCTACCATCTCGAATTTTGAAACGATGTTAAAAAGTGGAGCGGACCTGGTGTGATGGTTAGAACACTTGACTATCACGCCGAGGACCTGGGATCGAATCCCACTCCCGACAAAATGTGAGTTCTTCCTTCGGAAAGGAAGTAAAGTGTGGGTCCCGAGATGAACTAGCCTAGGGCTAAAAATCTCGGTCATACAGATAAAAAAACGATGTTAAAAATTAGGATGATTTGGTGTTATATTAGAAAATAATCTAATCGTTATAATTTTCTTGTGTTTTAGAATTTTAAGTCAAAAGTTTTTCATAGCTAATTAAATCATAAATGGCCAAAATTTCATTGCATTCGGTTAATTGAATCCGGAGTTATAACAGCTCAAATATACCTTTTTTACAATCTTTCTAACTTTTTCTTTCGAGTAGAATAGCCCAACCTCTTCAAATTTGGGCCACTGGTGCACAACTAGTTGATTAACTTATAGTAAAAATTTTAGGTTTTTTTATGTACTTTTCAAGAAGGTACTATTTCTAAATTTTCACTATGAAAATCTGATCTTGTAATTGTAATTGTAATTTTTATTGAACATACGTAAGCCTGTAGGTAGTACCTTTTTTTAGGTCAAGGAAAAAAAGTCCAGATAAATATTATAATGTCAAAGATTGTATAGAGGGTGACTTCTCAAAATTCGTGATATAACAACAGAATCTGGCCAAGACAACTATCAATGCATTTGTTCATGTTGTAGACGCTCACCTTGGGAACCCAAAACGACAATTTTTGCTTCGATCGCTTTCATGTTTGGCTAGACGACAGACTGCTTTGTGCTGTTGCTGCTCGCTACTAGGTATTTACTGCTTCGTCGGCACTTCCTCCTTCTGCCAATTTCCTCTCGACAATCGCTTTTATTGATGCTCCGTTAGTTTTTTTTACTCGTTTCTTTCTTTGCGTTGATCACTCCTTCCAACCTAGGCATCGACCAGTAAATCGCGTATAGTAATCGTTATCGAATTGCGGATTTATGCCACTGCTCGCCACGCTCCGGTAGTCTTCGGGATAAAATCGGGTAATCTGTTCAAACTGATTCTAACTTTTACGGGACAAAACTAAAAACATCACGAATCTTCGGCCAAAAATTATGTCTTCCTCGAAATTGATAACACTCCAGCCCTTGGCGATAGATTGTATATCCACTTTCAAACGCTCCTTTTTCATATCGTAAGAAAACCACCGTAGAAAGTGTCGGGGAAACCCATTCGAATGTTATCTGCTTGCTCCTCCAGGGCGTCGTGCTCCACTTATTTTGAAGAAACGGAATTATTCTTCACAGCTCTTTCACACGAAATAAAATCCGATTTTTTACAGCTCTTCAACGCTTCAAACACATGAATCACGAAATCAACAAAATATGCACCTCACTATCCTTTAACTTTCGAAAAAAATATCGCACGACTTCATTGTTTTCAATTTTCCACACACTCTGAGCTCTGATGATATTCGACGTTCGACTGGTGCTCTCCGTGGAACCAGCTCGTATCGTACCGTTACCGTTCTCTGACCACTGTCGTTTATGAATGCATGAGACAAAAAGCGCACGATCCCCACGATCCTGGCGATGAAGGTGCGAAACAAAAGGAAAATAAACAAGAAGCTGTCAAAACAGATCAAAACACTACGGTGAAGCGTCCCAACAAAGGGTTTCTTCGCATCACTCGCCACTAAACGTAACGGATCGTAACGTGCATATAAGGTGGTATGCAAGGTGGTACCGTCTACCCCCGTTGGTTTGACCTCATCTAATTAAAGATACTATAAGCAAAGATACGAAGTGTGATGATTGTTGTTGTCGATGATGATCATCCAATCATGACGATGATGCCGACGAGCAATGCTTTAAAGCACATTTGACAGGTCTCCTGCTCGATTGGAATGACATTAACAGAAAATTTGGAATTCCAATTGGAACATTTCGTGTCTTTGCATATAGTGTCTTTACATCTAATCTGAACACTTTAATCGAAGACGGCTAATAACAAGACAGACAGCTCCCACCCTGTTTCAGGCGACATGGTTGAAACGCCCTCAACGATTCACAGGAACATTAAAATATGATTGTGTGCGTGTACATGCAAATACGTACACGCAAATGGTAGCATTAAAAGCGAACGCGCAGACACAAAAGACTTTACGACCGAAAGACCGAAGGGAGGAATAAAGAGAAAACACTTGTTGTTCGTAGAAAAACGCACTTTGGAATGATTTATTCAATAACAGCTTTTGACAGTTACAGTGTTGCCGCCCTATCGCGGAAATAGTTCATGGTATGTCTCTCTTGTGTAGTATTGATCGATGGGCATATGCGAGGGTGTGCGGTTGTATTCTAACACCCCCCGTCAAACGGATAGCCCGAGCAATTCCCGTAGCTTAACAAACTGAGTCTTATTGAGTCCTTTTGTCATCACATCAGCGATCTGACTGTCTGTTGGAACATACACTAAGCGAATCACTCCTTTTTGAATCTCGTCCCTAACAAAATGGTATCTCACATCAACATGTTTTAACCTCTTCATCTTCTTATCATCTTCAGCCACTCTAATACACGCTTGGTTGTCTTCGAAGATCACTGTAGGTTCATCGATTTTCACGCCCAAGTCCACCAGCAACCGTCGTAGCCACAGAACCTCCGTCACGGCTACGCTGAGCGCCATGTACTCAGCTTCAGCTGAAGACAGCGCTACCGATGTCTGCCTTCGCGTTGTCCAAGACACTGTCGCCGAGTAGACCTTGAAAATGTAACCGGAGACGGATTTTCTATCGGTGACGTTCCCCGCCCAGTCGGAATCAGCATATCCGGTCATAACTCCGTCCACATCATCCCGTTTGAACACTAGCTTCAGATCCACAGTCCCGCGTATGTAACGCAAGACTCGCTTGAGGTGGCTCCAATGTACGTCGGTGGCACAGCTTTGAAAGCCGCTGAAATAGTTCACTGCTGCGCTTATGTCGGGGCGGGATGTCACTGTCACGTACATAAGGCAACCGACGAGTTCCCTATACGGTTGCGTAGTAAACTTCGACGGATCTGTGGCCTTTTCCAGCTTCAGTCCAGCTTCCATTGGTGTAGGCGCAGCTTTGCATTCTCCCATACCAAAACGATTCAAAAGACTTAGCAAATACTGCTTCTGGTTGATCTGGAGCACGCCCTTCTCTCTATCACGCTCAATCGCCAGGCCGAGAAACATTTTGACATCGTTTAGGTCGGTCATTTCGAACTCCAGGCTCAACTTCTTCTTCAAAGCATCAACGACGGAAATGGAACGACTGGCTATTATGATATCGTCGACGTAAATAATCAGGAACACTGCTTCTCCGTCTTTCCAAGCGATGTAGAGACAGCTATCCGCCTGACTTTGCCTGAAGCCGAGGTTCACGATGAAGTCATGGAATCGCCTGTTCCACTCACGTGAGGCCTGCTTAAGGCCATACAAAGACTTCTGCAGTTTAGCCACCAAGTCCCCTGCACCGAACTCGTCTGGAAGCCGCATGTAGATATCCTGTTTCAACGTTCCATTTAAAAATGCGGTCTTGACATCGAGCTGATGCAAGTGCATGTCTCCGAAGTTCGCAACAGCTAATACGGCACGCAAAGTAGTTAGCTTTGCTACCGGAGAGTACGTGTCCTCGTAGTCGAAGCCTCTACGCTGGGTGAACCCCCTGGCAACAAGCCGCGCTTTGTAACGATCGACGGCACCGACTTCGTTGCGCTTGATTTTAAACACCCATTTGCTGTCAATCACGGTCCGTCCAGTCGGCAACGAAGTGAGGATCCAGGTCTTGTTCTTCTCCAGTGACTCGATCTCTTCCGTAATCGCCTGCTTCCAACGTTCCCAGTCGTCTCGTTTCTTGAGTCCAGCGACGGTGTTAGGCAAATCCTCAACGAAATTTTCTGCACTCAACGCCAATCCGCACGACATCTCATAGCAGTCGAACCATACTGGATCTTTCCTCGCTCGTCCACTTCTCCGTACTACTGCTTCTTGCACTTCGTTTTCTGGAACATCATCTTCTGAAGACACCTCTTCCGGTTCCGGTTCTGCAACAGCACGCTTCTTGCAAGACAGCTCAACCTCCTTCGTTGGTGCTTCCTGAACTTCTTGCTTGCCGCCAAACAGCGAACACTCATCGAACACTATATCTTTCGCCACAATAACCTTGCGCTTCTCTGCATCCCACAAACGATAGCCGTTTACTGTGTATCCCACCATATACAGCTTCCTTCCTTTGGGGTCCAGTTTGGTTCTCAGCTCTTTCGGAATGTGGGTGTACGCCGCGCAGCCGAAAATTCGCAGCTTGCTGACATCCGGCTTGCGGCCAGTCCACAGCTCGTATGGTGTCTTGTGTACATCAACAGCAGCAGTTGGACAACGGTTGGTAACATATGTGGCCGTGTACACAGCCTCGCCCCACATCTCCTTTTCGAAACCGCTCTCCGCTAGAATGGCCCTGGCGCGCTCCATGAGGGTCCGATTCATCCTTTCGGACACGCCATTCTGTTGCGGCGTATAGGGGATGGTCGTTTCCATTGCTATACCTTTGCTCCGACAGAATCGCCGCATTTCACCCCCAACATACTCTCCTCCGTTATCGGTCCGGAGCCGAGAGATTCTCGATCCGAAGTGAGCGGTTACAAGAGCTTCGTATTCACGGAAACATTGCAGCACTTGATCTTTCGACGACATCAGGTAGATTATTGTAAAATGAGAGTAATCGTCGATGAAGGAGACGTAAAACCTGTTCCCATCCCAAGTCTGCGGGGTCATTGGACCGCAAACGTCGCTATGAACAAGCTCCAGAGGGCGCGACGATCGCCTTTCCTCGCTGGGTTCAAATGGTAATCTAACAATCTTACCTGATAGACACGCCTCACACACAACGGTTTCGTCGTCGAAGTCTGCAATGTTGAATCCGTCCACCATTCTGTGCCGGGTAAGCTGCTTCAGGTTGTCGTTACCAACGTGTCCATAACGCTGATGCCACTGCAACACGTTCTGCGACACTTTTCCGGAAACTAGCGCACTCCCCATTTCACTTTCTTTGCAGTACACATCCAGCTCGTAAAGTTTATCCTTGAGCCACCCTACCGCCCAAATCACACCGTCCTTCGAGATTTCCGCTTTTTCTTTGTCGAAACTCACTTTAAATCCCAACCGTGCAATTCGTTTGACGGAAAGCAGGTTGCAGCTCAAACCAGGCAGGTATAAAACGTCTTTGGCTTCGACCTTCGTGGTTTTCCCGTTCACACGCACGTACATCATTACATGGCCACTGTATTCCACTACTAGTTTCTGTCCATTCGCAACCAGAATCTCGATCGGTTTCGGTAACCGCCGCATCGACACGAAGAAGCTAGAGTCGTTGACCATATGGTCTGTCGCGCCCGAATCGAGAAACCATCCGATCTTCACGAAATCCTCCATATCGGTTGCTACGAAAGCCACTTCTGGTTTTTCTTCACGCACACCAACGTTTGCCTTCTGTGTACTGCCCACGTCGCTCTTCTGTTTCTTCTCAATCACTTTTCCCTTCACCGGCGAACGGCATTCGGCCTTCTTGTGGCCCACTTTTCCACACTGATAACACTTCATCTTCTTCTTATGTTTGCTCGCCATAGCCACACCATCACTACCCCCTTCTTGAGCAGCGCCGTCGAAATTTCGACGCTTCATGTCCACATCCATTAGACGCTTTTTAACGAAGTCCATTTCCACGCCCCCCGGGAGTGTTTCAATTGCCGTGACGACAGAGTCAAAAGACGACGGCAACGTCAGCAAAAGGTGACAAATTGCGTCAGAATCCTCCACGTTGGCACCACTCCCTTTGAGCTCTCGGATCAGTCGATCAAAACGCATCAGATGTTCCGACATCGTCGAACCGGCACTTTCTGTGTACTTGAGCGTGAGCAGCTGCTTACGAATGTAGAGCTGCCCCGCAACACCACGCTTTTCGAAGATGTTCCGCAGCGTATTCCAAATCACTTTCGGCGATTTACAGTCTTTGATCAGTTCCAATTGACTGTCAGCCACCGCCTGCACAATGAGTGACTTGCACTTTTTCTCCTGCGCTTTTCTCTCCAACACTTTCTTCTTCTTCTCTGCCTTCACCGCTGCCGTATCACCATCTTCTTCCCGAAACTCTTCAATTTCGTCCACCTCACGCTCGAGGCAATCCAACAAATCGAAGGTGTCCAGGACCGTTTCCATCCGGAAACGCCAATTATGGAAACCGGAGCCGTCAAACGGTGTGATTTTCGCCTTTTCATCCATGTCCGGGACCATAACCTAAAAGCGAACGCGCAGACACAAAAGACTTTACGACCGAAAGACCGAAGGGAGGAATAAAGAGAAAACACTTGTTGTTCGTAGAAAAACGCACTTTGGAATGATTTATTCAATAACAGCTTTTGACAGTTACAGTGTTGCCGCCCTATCGCGGAAATAGTTCATGGTATGTCTCTCTTGTGTAGTATTGATCGATGGGCATATGCGAGGGTGTGCGGTTGTATTCTAACAAGCATTGCATGCGCACTCATTCATGATGTTGTTCCCTGAAGTCGTTCGTGGCGCTAGTGTGCTTGTAGCTCCCAAGGTATATGGAGAAAGAGGGAAGATGTCTGTCTTGTTATTAGCCGTCTTCGCTTTAATTCAAACCCCTCTAATCTGCACATCGTTCGAACTAAAAATGGTTTAAACGTCATACTGCTTAAGGAACGGGGTGAAACGGAACGCAGAATCAAAACAAAACAGCAAAAAGGGTTACCCATCAGTGTGTTTTTCGATGCCCACAGGGTTACTAGAAGTTCAAATTAGAGAATGAACCCCGTTGGTGTGAGGTGTCGTTCAAACCAATGGGGGTAGACGGTATGAGCCATTTTACGAAGTGACAACAATAGGCCGTATGAATAAAGTTGAGTAAATACTCTTTACTAAATCTATGTGAAGCCGTGGAGCAAATCTCTGTGAAACTTCACAGAGATCTGAGTAAAGAGTATTTACTCAGCTTTATTCATATGGCCTAATGTTGATGATGGTATTGCTTTTCACGGGTTAGGACGCTACCTCCTGTCAAAATTTCATTCATAGAATCGGCTCGTAAAATGGACTACACCGAAAAAAATCCAAACTTAAAGTTTATGTAGTTGGCAACCTTCTAGTTTATAAGACTCTTGAATGATTATTTTTATGTGTGTGGCTATAAACACCATGTCCAGCTTTTTAAGTTGTATGGAGTTGGTCAATAAGCTGTATGTTCGACTCATTATCGTTTATATCTGCGCAAACATAATGATTATAAGAAACTTCGTTATAGTTAAAAATTATAGAAGTTCACTTATAATTATAATGATTGCTTAGTCATGATGCCAAACAAACTTGCAACGGTTGAAAATTCCGCAACCGCCATTGCCGCCAGTTTGGAAGGTAAGTTGTTCTGCTAAATTTCTTGCCATGAAATGAATATTTCCAATTATTTTCAGAAAACCATTATGCGGAGATCCGAATCAGCTTCGGAGGATAAGCTGGCGATGTAAATCATCTTACGGCTGTAAATTATCCCCTATCGGCAGTACCGAAAAAAAAAGCAGAGAAGGAGGGCCAGCATCGACGGTATCCCCTGAAAGAACGATTTTTCATCCTAGCCGGAACCAGCAGCCGGAATTTATTTCGTAGTGGCATGTTTTCTACTTCCGGCAGGTAAAATTAAAAACTCTTGTGTCCGGATCGTGAATTTATTAAAATTTAATGAAATTTTCAGCTCTTGCAGCGGATATTGCACTGGAACCTACTGGAGCTGCTCCGGAAAAAAAGGTCGCCATCCCCGTCACCGTCCTCCGAATAAGCACGGCCGAGTAAGTCACCCAAGATTACACTCATTCACGCTGGTCTCGATAATCATTGCGCCTTCGCAATGTAGTCAGCCTGTCGTGAATCCACAAGGGACACTTGATTTCACCAGCTGCCTGAAGTCCTCAACAGCAGAGGACAACACCAATGTCGACGATGTCGGATGTACATGGCGATGCAGCAGGAATCGGAGCAAGAATGATGTCAGCAGCAGGCGCCCAATCGCAGCAGACAAAAACAGAATATGATATTTAAATAATTACAATGCAATAAAATGAATATAAATATTAACTATTTTTTGTAGTTTTTTTGGTCAAAATAGATAAAAAATAAAAATTATTTGTTTTAATAATATTTTTCATAAGAACTCATGCATGAAAATTATGATTCCTTAAAACATAGAAGTTATAAATCCCACACATAAACTGTATGTAGTGAAAAACATACTTTTTATATGATGTAAACCGTTTATTTTTTATGTTTGCAATACATATATTTTATTTGTGGAGACAAATTGCAAAAAATTATATAGTTTCACACATAATAGTTATACGGAAAATATCCTCAGTGTATTTACCTGTTCTCTATTTCACAGGTTAAGCTAAGTTTCCTGTTGCCAAGTAGAGCGCTCAAGTAAAATTCCACCTTTTTGCGCAAGTAAGATCTAGTATGAGAATATTCCTTGCGGAATACCCGCATAACCCGAATAGATTTTTACAATTCGTGGTATCGTGCATATTATAAGCTTTCTATTCATTGAATGATAATCATACACTCAAATTAATTTACTGATAGAATCTAAGTGCAGTAAGCACATAGATTACGAACGAGAGAGAAAAAAATCATTGTAAGTGCAACAAATGAAAATTAAAACTTAAAGTATTATATTTCATTCTTTCTATAATATATTTTGAGTGTAGCAACATAAAAAGCAACCTTATCAACATAAATTTCAAACACAAGCATAACAAACATGAATCGAACATGGCGCGCGTGGAAGACACATTTTGTTGTGAACCTTATTTTTCAAACGTGGTGCTCCGTGGACCGAATAGCTTGCTGTTTTTGAAGGTAAGAAGTTGACTTATAATCCAAACTTCACAAACTTTTTCAATCTACTTTAATCCCTTTTGTATTTTCTATAGAATTGCAATACAATGACGACCGCTTCTCCACCGTCACCAAAGACGGACTCCCGGGCGGATTCGTGAACGATGCGGGAGCTGCCGGATGCCGATGCGAGTTGGAGCTTGCAGTGACGACGTTCTACGGACATCTAAAGTACCTAATGTTAAGACAGGTGTTATTTAATAAAATCAGCTCGGTCGTAGACTCGTAACCCATATGAAATTTGGATTTATTTACATTTTGAAGCCAGTCCCACGTGTAAACCATATTATTATTCGTCATAATGAAAACTATGCACTGAACGATTGAAAAACAATAGCGACGCACATAAATTCTATCATGATTGAATCGGCAAAGATTCAATAGCACTGCACATAGTTTCCAAGTGTAAAAGCAACTGGTCACAATCTAAGTGCAGAACTATTAAATTTAAAATGTTATTTATTGTGAGTGTACAATAGTATGGGACAAACATCAAATTCTCGCTCCAGTCGCCTTTTTTGATTCCATTTAGGTCCCATATGAACTGTGCAAAATTTCAGCGCAATCGGTGAAACTATAATTTAGCGCAAGCGGTTCAAAGTTTTCATAGGATTTACTATGGGAAAAGTTACACTTTCAATCAAAAAATACCAGAGGTCGCCCTTTGTCTCCTTAATTCAAATCGATCAACGTTTCTTGTAGAAAAATCATTTGTGAAACTTTCCTTCGAAGACCGCAAAACGATTGGATGCTTGTGGAAAAAGTTATTGATTTATTACCGATTAATGATCCAACGAACGGCTTTTTGTTTTGTTTTATTAGCAGCACTGTAGTTGCTGCCTTGGCTGCTGCTGTTTCTGGGGGTGGTGATGCCTCCCGGCACCCCATGCAGCAACGGCAGCAGCAGTGCTGCTGACAAAACAAAACAAAAAGCCATTCGTTGGATCACTAATTGGTAATAAATCAATAACTTTTTTCACAAGCATCCAATCGTTTTGCGGTCTTCGAAGGAAAGTTTTACAAATGATTTTTCTACAAGAAACGTTGATCGATTTGAATTAAGGAGACAAAGGGCGACCTCTGGGATTTTTTGATTGAAAATGTAACTTTTCCCATAGTAAATCATATGGAAACTTTGCACCGCTTGCGCTAAATTATAGTTTTACCAGTGGCGCTGAAATTTTGTACAGTTCATATGGGACCTAAATGGGATCTAAAAAGTCGACTGGAGCGAGGATTTATTTTTTCCATACAAGCGTGTCCCATACTAGTGTACAAGTAATGATTGCCCAATGATCAGATGATGTAAATTATAAAAATAGGATTTTTCAATACTGTTCATATATCATAGAACAAATGATAATGACACACGCAATGATAAATTTACAATTTTGAATGATTCGGTTTGCCCAAATTTACTGATTTTGGGTCAACAGCTTGTGTTAAATGGGTGCAGAGAAGTTGCATAATAAGTAGTGTATGTTATGTGCATAGTAGTGATCATGGAAACTGCACAACGGGCTGCATTTGGAGCACTGCGCAGCATATTTTGCCGCCCCTGTGTATCGTCTGCTATGGAACTACCTCTTTGTACTGCAATGATGCATTCCTGACTGTTTGCAGGTCATCACCTAAGTATAAGAATAACTTACTTACCTCCTATAAAACAACAAAGATGTGCGGCGACCTGCATTGAGGCCCAAGACATAAGTAACATCATGTCGTTCTCTGCATACTTCAACTTTTAAACTTTACAAAACTACCTTCTAAACACTCGCGAGCACATTGTCGATGTGGTCCAACAAGTAAATCACCTCGCGAGAAAAAAAAACGGAGTCACCACCCTAATAGAAAAATATGATCACAGACAAACAGACGTAACACTCTTCAAAACGGCTTGGCACATGCATATAACGATCAATTCAAATTTCATTTGATTTGCGCGAGAGTTCCACCAGAGGCGCTAGTGTTCGATCGCTTTGACGTTTGCCAGTGTACACGTTGCTGAATGATGCAAACGAAAATTACAGGCAATTTGTGTAGTAGTGTGCGTGTCAGAAAAACGTCAAATCGAAATCCATCATGGCCGACAGTATCGCGCGCGGTTCTACCAACAGGTGGCAGTGTGCTCATAAAAATGACACCGGGCAAAAGTTTTTGACCGGTTTCCTCTAAGAGTTACGTCTGTTTGTCTGTGATATGATACAACGTGCTTAACAACCCTTTCGGGCTATCATCTTGATCATACAGTGATTGATGATACAATCATTCACCCTGTCAGCAGCGTATAATACATTTTTATTAGGGCAGCCCAGCAGCAGCCAACAGTTCAATTCTCAGTTGTGTAACAAAAAACTTCCAGCAGCACTAAAATAAACACAACAGATGACGTCACCAACTTTGACAGAAGATAGATCTGCAGCAGGGGTGTATCATTTTTTAAGTCGGTAAAGCAGAGCTGTGAAATATTTCAGTTTTTGTTTTCATTATTCAGTGTATCATAAAATCAATGATAAAGTGATTATCTATATATACCGCATTTAGTTCACTACTGGACTGCGAACTGCGACATTATAAGTGCGAAAACGTAAATAAAAGTGCGCGATTGTATCAAATCAGGTTGATGTCTTCGGCGCACTATTTCTTCAATCTATGGAGAACAAGTGCTCTGAAGACACCGAGTTGATTTCCCGCATAGAGAAATACAATTTGCCATAACTTCCAAACAGTAAACTTCCTCTTACTGTTGATGTTAGTTCATCACTAGTAGTTGATTTGATGTTGGAGAATAAGAAGCCGAATGCTTCCAACAATGAAATAAAATATCAGCAATCCATATCAGATATTAACAATATATCATAGTGTTCATACACTGTTAAACGATATTAGATTTTAAACTTGTCACATATGGTTGAAATAGTGTTAAATTACTTGTTTTCTCATAAGGGTAACACACTCACATCTATGCATTTCAACATATATAACTTATGTTCAACAGCATGGTAGATGGTTCTATGCATTGGTGGTAGTCAGCACTTGCGTATTTGCAAACTTTCATCTAGGCGGCGGCGTGATCGCGATTGTTTTGTTCCACCTTTAGCAAAAATAAAAAAAATCAACAAAAAGATTAACAAAGATTTCTCAATGAGTGATTCGGAATGGTAAGTTTCCGAATGTTGCATCAACTAAAAGTTTGTTTTCCATATCGTAAGTAACGGTCTGATTTTTCATCAATTCTAGCCACAAGAAACCACTTCCACCCGGCTACCGTCGTTTTCCGGCACGCCACAGTAAGAAAAGGTTCCAGTGAAACATAACCCTCAACATAAATAAAGTTGCTCAACTCGGCTAACAAAGACCTTGAAGGAAAAATGGAATAACAACGGTAAGTTTTTTTCTTTACAAAAATATGTTGCATCATTTTCATTAAAACTTGTCTTGCAGGTGATGCGTCAGCCTGGAGAAGATCCACGGCGGTGGCCTCAAACGACTTCAAAGAAACGACCGTTTATCCAGAATCGGCCACGCAGGGAACATCATTACCCAACAGAACTCGGCCGCCCGATTTTCCCATCATCACTATGGCCACGACGATGGTTCTGAGCAGCAACTTCGCCAAGCACGGCCACCAGCAGCAGCAACACCAAATCATGACCACTGGGGCCCGACGGGTGGATGCAAGTGAACTCCGGCCGCTCCTTGTCGCGTACGAAAACTGCTAAAGCAGGAGCAGATCCGTTCCGGAACCACCCATCGAAAATTCGTCATCAAGTATTCCCGGTCATTGTGAACGCCTGGAAACAGTGGTCCCTCCAAAAGAATGCCGATTTGGTGGGCAGTTCCAGCGAAAGCCATGCCGAGGAAAAACAAACTTCTTGCTGTGTGTCAAACATTTTTAAATTATACTATTTTTACAAACCGTATAAGTAGTTCATGCTTTTTTGTAATTTTTGTAGTTTAAGTTGTAATGCATGATGCATTATAGCTTGATTTACTTGGTTGTTTCAATATGAGAATACAAAAATAATACAATATAATACAGCGTTGTCTTAAACATACAGCACAATAAACGAACATTTTCATTTAATGTAACAGATTTGTGCTACGTATATGGTTCAACAATTTTACAACAATATGGTTTGCAATAATCGTTGCAAAAAATGAACAACATGACAACAACTTGGCTTATTGTTTTGCGAAAATTTTGTTCGACAAAAAAGCCGATTTTTTATTGTAACCTAACTTAACCGCCTATTCGTCATATTGTGAAAAGGCCCATTACAATTTGGCAAGTGGTATACTACAATATGCCAACACTACCATTTGAAGTGAAGGAGGGTATCATGTCATATTGTTCATAAATAGTCGCAAGTGGTTCTGGACAGCATGTGAAATAATATGCTTTTTGTTCACAACTATGCGGGTTGATGCAATCGCGCAATTTTATTAGCGTTTTCGCACTCGTGAAAACTAGTGCGATAGTCCAGTGGTGAACTAAATGCGCTATATATAAAAATGCAGTGGCATACGTGGGACCGCGCATAACTTGCGAACGGAAGGTCAGATTTTGGTCGTTTTAGTTTTGTTCTGTTAGTTTTCACCCAAGGAAGGTTTATGAAGCCAAAAACATGGAAAAATTGAGAGTTTTCGAAAATCGATTTTCCTTACCTTTTTGACCGGGGACTTGGTCTTGGATAGAAACTAGAAACGTCAAAAAACGCAGTAGGCAAAACAAAGTTTGCCGGGTACAGCTAGTAACGTGTATAATTTGATGAAATTTTTATTCGTGAAAATTGCCGTTTTTGAATGGTAACGATACTTAACGACCCATTCGGTCTATCATTAAAACTCTGGATATGATTCCTGGTATCATTAATATCATTCACATAATCATCGGTTTATGATCCATTTTATGATTCCACGAATAATCAGAAAATGATTTACTGTATCACAGCCGTATGATATCGTTTTATTCGGGAAAACCTAGTTTCGTATTCGAAAGGAATCGCTCAAGAAACTTGAGCGTGAAAATCAATATCATCATCAACATTGTTGTCACTTCTTAAAATGGCTCATACACACTAAGATCAGCTCGGTATTTTTCCCATCTTTTTACTGAGTTCTCAACAGCAGATTTAACTCGGTACGCTCGGTTGTTTCTTTTACGGATATTCTGTAAATGAGTTACGGAGCTCAGCTAATGAACTGTCAAAAGTTACTGATACACGGTAAATATCATTACTGGTGAACGGTAAATACGATTACCGAGTGTACCGAGATAAATCTGCTGTTGAAAACTCAGTAAAAACATGGAAAAAATACTGAACTCAGTGAAAAAATTACTGAGCTGGAATATCTGAATCTTAGTGTGTAGGCTGATGAATTCCTTCTGAAGTGTAGTACGCACCTCAAAAGTACTGTGGAAAAGGATAGGACAAGAAACGGTCAAGAAATGATTTCGTTGTCAAAATTTCTTGAGCGGTCCGCAGCTGAAAAGAAATGAAAATTCTGTAACGCTCGTAACGCCTGCCGGGCAAATCAAATGGACACTCAGAAATAGATTTATTTGGAGAAAGTTTAAAATTTAATCAATTTTGTCATTTTTAAAGATTACACATATCCTAGAATAAAATGTATACTACCGCGGTGTATAAACTTATACTATTTCAGTATTGGAGAAGTTTAGTTTTGTCGTCGTATACAGTCCGCAGCGATTAGCGTGATATCATGTTCAATTTTATATTGGTCGTGAAGAACTTTAATTAAATCAAATTTCCACAGTCATCATTACTAAAAAGGTAAGAAATTATTGAACTACTTTCCCGTCAACTTAGCGAAGAAATTGTGAGCATATGTTAACTCCACATTATTCCGTTATTCCGTTGAAAACCGTGACCGAAAGATACCAACCGTGCGTGGTGAGTTTCCTGCATCGGGGCCGCGCGGTTCTTCGTGGAATTTGCCTGGTGGTGGAAGCGACCGGTGGTGGGGACATCATGGCAGCAGCAGCCGAAAGGATTTCGTGTCGGTATCAGACGATAGATGGTGGTGCAGCGCCAAAGACGATCGGTACGAGGACATCGTCAAGTGGAGGCGGAACATCGACATCGAGAGCAATCGTATCATCTTCCTGCTAGTTCCTGAAGATGTCGAACATTTCCATCGCTTCCATAATCCTTCACTGATTAGGAAACCTTCCACACGAGAGATCCGATGTGCTGCTTTCTTGAATGTGCAGCTTTGAAAGTGGCTCTGCTGGATGTGAAATGATAGGTATGCACAAAGTATTGCCAACGAATGTCGTTAATTAAGATTTCCTCAATTTTGTAGGCACTTCCGTGGATATCGTACGATCAGACTGCACTTTACATGTCTCGCCGGAACTGCACTTCACGAGTGTCGGCGGAACCAGAATCCACCGAACAAATGGAACCTGCGGCACGATCGCACGCTCAATTGCTCACCGTTATATGTACCTACATGATTAATTTAATTGAATAAAGCTTTACGTGCTTGTTTCATTGTGTAGGAATGTTTCCTTTAATTATTTTTTTTTCAATGAAAAGGAATAAAAACACAACAAATAGCAATCTTTTTTAAATTAAATCCTAATTAAACCAGCTACGATATAACGTTCTTATACTCGAATACGTTTATATCAAAGTTATACTGAGCTTGTATATCCAGCAAATAAACGGTGTCTGGGGTCAACCAGGCGAATAGTGATTTAGTGTGGGATTTATACTATTTAGTATAGATTTTTTTCTGAGTGGAGCTGTCACTTTTCCTTGCGGAAAAATATTCCGTTCAATTATTCCTCAAGGAAAAGTGACATTTTTTCCCATACTAATCAGTTGTCAAAATTCCTTTGGTAATTAGAGGGATTTTTTCTGGAGTGCTTTTCTTACCAGGTGCATACTAGACTTGAACTGCAAACAGCCCTTAAAGGACCGTTTGCAGTTCAGAAGGAATTTCTCAGCCTATCTTGATGCATGGGAAATTTCTGGCCTGAATCGCTCAAGAAACCGGTTTTTCTCCGATCGTAGTACGCAGTAGCGAAGAAAATTTCTTTTAATTCATTTAATGGCACTTCAAATGGCATGGGCGAAACTCAGATACACCAAACTGGCAGCATACAAAAGCGACGTATCTGGCATGACGTATCTCTAACCAACCCGGTGTATGTGTATTTTTGTCAAAATTCATTGTGAAAATAATATGGAATGAGTAGGTTTTGTTTCTTACCTAGTGCGTGCTATATCCCTGGTGATGTTAAGCACGAAAATTTTTATGAAGTCTTTTTATAAAAAACTATTTTAGTGAAATGAAAACTATTTTAGTGAAGTGAAAACATTGACCACAGACAAACAGACGTATCACTTGGAATAAAATGCGAAAAAAATCATCGTCACGCAAACATAATCGCCCAATGCTAATTTGGTTGTGGTACGCAAATCCACTGAGTAGGTGGCGGTAGTGAGCAAACGTCAAACAGGAGCAAAAACGATGCGAGTGCCATGAGTGAGAGATTTGCGAACTACGAAATATTTGAATAATCCGTTAAAAAGGGAAACGATGGGAAGTGAGTAGAGTGAGACGTCTGTTTGTCTGTGCATTGACCATGAATTTACTCAGATCCGAGCTCAGATCAGTGAAAAAGTTAGATACGTCGATTTGAAAAATTATGCTTGATTTCACGATTTGCAACCCTCTTGTATTAATAACGTGCTTGGCAAAGTAACGGTTCATAACGCTTTCTCAAGAATGCTGTCAATTTCTGGCTGTCGATCTCCGTCGTTTCTAGAAAATTGAAGATTGTTTTGTTGCGCGAAGAAGCATTTTAACAAAGTTTATTAGGTTTCTCCTAAATTTTCGGTGCTTTATTAACTTAACAATAGCTAAAAACAACTAAAAAATGGCCAGTACGGTCAAGTACGACTGGTACCAAACGGATACGACGGTAACGATTACGGTTTTGCTGAAGAATGCAGCGGAAAAGAACTACTCCGTCGTCCTCGAACAAAGCAAGATCCTTCTGACGGCCGACGGAATCGAGCCAATCGCGATCAGCCTCTGGGATGCCATCAATGCCGAGCAGAGTTCGCACAAAGCTTCCCCCAGCAAGGTGGAAATCAAGCTGGCCAAACTGATCGGTCACCGCTGGGAAGCGCTGGAAAAACGGGAAGCAGTTCTGGCGGCCCCGGAGCCGACTGTGAAAAAGAACCAGCACGATTGGGACAAGATTTCCAAGGAAATCGAAAAGCAGGAAGAGGAAGATAAGCCCGAGGTAAGTGTGCTATTTATAGTAGGAACTGTTGTTCAACAGAGTAGGATTGGTAGCATGTCTTCTTATCGGTTTTCTATCCCAACTAGGAAAGGAAATGCCTTTCAGTTTATTATTTCTCATGAGTACCTCCACAATAGGGTTAAATCAAAAATGCTTTTTCTAAAGGACGGCACACGAACACATTTGTGGTAAAATCAATTTTCTAGTTTCTGGGAAATGGGAAACATAATAAGAACGAATTGTATACAGGGTGTTAGGTTCCTCAGTGCAAACTTTTTAAATGGTGATAGAGGACCATAAATGGTGAAAAAAATTGTTCTACGCATATGGTCAAATCTCAACCGTTACGTAGTTATTGAACTTCCCATGTTTTTGACTCTCATTGCCTTAACTGGCTATAACTTGAAAATGGTCAAACTTATCGCAATTTTTTTACTCTTATCCGAAAGATTATTGAATTTTCTATCAAATGGCATCTTTGAATCAATTGGTGTTGCTGATTCTTTGTACGACCCCTTGGCCAAACATGGATGGCCATGTGCAAGAAAATCTTATGTATGGGAAGAAACGTCAAGTGAACCGAGCCGAGACGGAGGCGATGGCTTCCTCTAAGAGAAATGTCATGTATGGTTAGAAGTAAGAAATACACGAAACGAAAAGCACGCCATTTTTGTAAATTTACTTTATTCCGAGAATTTTCTAGTATTTTAATAGTTTTTCCGTCGGTTTTTTCTCGTCGTTCGTTTTGTCCACTTTCGCGTGTTGCTCCGTCGGTAAATAATTGGTTTAGTTAAATGACTAAGTTTTCTAGACCAAAATTGCTCAAAATAGTGTGTTTTAATTTGTTTTTATCAATTAGGCCGGGTCAAATCTCATTTTCTTCTTTTGTCACTTTGCTCGTTGACTCGTCAAGGGGGTGGATGATAAATAATAAATGTATTTGATGAAAAATTACCCAAACAATTAGGCAAAATCGTAAAACTCATCGGATTTGTTAAGAAATTTTCTCGACGACTCTAATTTCACTTGAAATTTTTAAATTTCTTAAATAATTTATGTCCCCCCTCAAAATGTCTATAGAACCGACAAAAATTTTCCGAGGGGGGGGGGGGGGTGACATTAGAGAAAATCGAAATGCGTAATAAATTAAAATTCTTTCTTTGGCAAAGTTGTGGCCCCTGTTCGACTCTACATTTCGTTCTTTGAAACCAAACTTCTACACGGTGTGTCTGGTATAAGAAATTTATTACAAAAAATAGGCATCGCTAATTTTTACGTTACGTGAAAGTTGACGCTACTAGCTTTCATTCAAGCCCAACATCGAAATATTCCATCGGGGGAACTTTTTCATACAAAAATTGGGTATGTTTGTTAAGTAGAAATAGGGATTAATTTGGAACCGTTCATTTTGTATGGGGAAAAACAGTATTCTGAAAAAGTTGTTCGAGATCCCTCGGTGGATTTTTTTGAGGGACCGTGCAAATGAAAGCTGGAAGTCTCTATTTTTGAATAGCGAAAAATTTGGCGATGCCCAATTTTTTGTTATAAACCTTTCCCACAGACAAACAGACGTAACACTCTGATAATTCACATCGTACACCGATTTAACAGTCTTTTTCAAAATTTGATAGTTGGCCAACTGCCCAACCGTGGCGCTCGCATCGTTTTTGTTCGAGTTTGACGTTTGTTCACTACCGCCACCTAGTTGGTGGTCGGCCAAACATAGGCCTTTTAGCATTGGGTGAATATGTTTCCGTGACTATGATTTGAATCGAAAAATGTTCGAAGTGTTACGTCTGTTTGTCTGTGCCTTTCCCATACACACGCCGTGTTCTAGCTCTTATCGTTTTCTTGCAATTTCGATTTAAATGTGCGGCACAGTGCGCAAAAAAGTGCTTACCTCGACAGTTGCAAATTTATGAACTGAAATGCGATGTTTAAATCGAAATTGCAAGAAAACGATAAGAGATAGACGTTTGATGACAAAGAACCAATAGGAGGCAATCAGTGAAGTACTAGATTGAAAGTAGTGAGCTGGATTTTTGTATGGTGAGATGATCAATTCTCCTTTTTTTTTGTTTTGTTTTTATTTATGTGTATTTTAACTAGTTGCTAATTCTACACTCAGATCAATTCTCCATTTTTGCAATGAAATGGTGCAAACAGCGTAGGTTATATGATTTATTGGCTAATTTGATGCTATTTGAGCAAAAGTTTGAATAACTGTGTTGTTGTATTATTTTTTCCTGCAACTTCAGCAACACAGTTATCCAAACTTTAGCTCAAACAGCATCAAATTAGTCAATAAATCATATAACCTACGCTGTTTGTACGATTTCATTGCAGAAATGGAGAATTGATCATCTCACCATACAAAATCCAGCTCACTACTTTCAATCTAGTACTTCACTGATTGCCTCCTATTGTAGAGTGGAACAGGGGCCACAACTTTGCCAAAGAAAGAATTTTAATTTATTACGCATGTTTCAAAGATAATTGATAAAAACAAATTAAAACCCGCTATTTTGAGCAATTTTGCTCTAAAAAACTTAGTCATTTTACTAAACCAATTGATTCAAAGATGCCATTTGATAGAAAATTCAATAATCTCTCGGATAAGGGTAAAAAAATTGCGATAAGTTTGACCATTTTCAAGTTATAGCCAGTTAAGGCAATGAGAGTCAAAAACATGGGAAGTTCAATAACTACGTAACGGTTGAGATTTGACCATATGCGTAGAACAATTGTTTTCACCATTTATGGTCCTCTATCACCCTTTAAAAAGTTTGCACTCAGGAACCTAACACCCTGTATATTGAATTAAAGTAAACACCATTCTCGCAAACTATATAGATATTTTTTTTTCTAACGTAAACGGTAACTTATGCTGTGTGCTTCTTTCCAGGGCGAGGCAGCTGTGCAGCAGCTCTTCCGGAAGATTTACGCCGATGCCAACGAGGACACCAAGAAAGCTATGATGAAGTCATTCTACGAATCCGGTGGGACCGTGCTGAGCACAAACTGGTCGGAAGTCGGAGCCCAGAAGGTCGACGTTAAGCCCCCGGATGGTTGCGAGTTCAAGAAATGGAATTAACCACTTTCGGATATTCAACCGGCATCGTCAATGTAAGTCATACAAAAACAGTCATACTTGCTGAACTTTTTTTTCTGTTTTGATTTTTAATTCACATAAGAATTTGTTTCGTTTGAATAACATTTAACTCGATTTAAATAAGAATGCGATATTTATGAAAACTAGGCAGCTGCATCCCGTTTATTTCGGAAAGAAAACCTCCACTGTGTTTTGGTAGTACTGCTCTGCAAGCTGCTCCAAGGGTTTGCTCTTGATTCCAGCGAGAACTTCCAGCACTTGCCTGGTAAAATGTCAGAGTATTAGAAACCATTAAAATGATGCAACAGATACAGTCCCCAATCCCAGCTATACTCAATACTCACGTTATCATAACTGGTTCGCACCGTCCCGCTATGAGCATGTCTTTGTCCCATTTTTCCTTCTTCTTCACTGACGGGAACTTTGTCTTGATGAACTTCGATCCGGCGTGAGAAGGTCGAATTTCACACCAAGGGCTGTCGGTTTCGACCATTATCCGATTATCCGGTATTTCCGCAGCCACTTTTAGATTGTCCTCCGTCTTCAGGGAGCAACCATTGATGCCGATGTAGAACCCTAACTCTATTAGTGCTTGGGCATCCTCCAGCGATCCGTCGAAAGTATGCACCACCCCTCGTTTGGGAATTTTGTTCAAATTCCTCGTTAGGATCTCAATGAAGTCATCGTGCGCATTGCGGCAGTGTAAAAACAACGGAAGCTGATACTTCTCGGCCAGTTTCAGTTGTTGTTCAAAGTACTTCTTCTGGGTGTCCTTCTCGCAGAAGTGCAGCCTATCGTAGTCCAAACCGCACTCGCCTATTGCCACCACCTTGTCCCGATTTTGGTCTATTTGATTGCACAGCGAAGTGAAGTAGCCATCGGGATCAGCCTCGAACTCGCCACATCTAGTGGGATGGCATCCAACAGTGGTGTACAGTTTGTCTGGAGGGACGAAAGAAAGAAAATGCTAAATAGTTTCTGTGAGATCTCATTCTGCAAATCATTCAAGAGTTTTCATCATGTTTCTCTCAACCTCAAGATCTATTGCATCATTTTTTTCCGATAAATAATCTACCAAAAAAGAATCTCTGATTTGACATTTCCCAGGTTTTTACGTGAGTGACCTCTGTGACCCAGTTTTGGCCCATAGTGCCTCGGTGCATTAACGCGTTTTTTGATCTCGTATAAAAAAATCAATTAATTAGTGTCCCCGGTGTGTCCGCCAACAACCTGGGGAAGGAGAAGGCTACTAAGCCGCCTCCGCGGCCTGGCGATGGACACGGGTCCTCGCAGATCGTGGTTCGGATGAACTACGGCTCGAAAAAGATCCGCAAACAACAGAAGGAATCCGTGATGAAGCCTCCGGTTGCTGATAAAGTTGCGCATCGCCGCCGCAGGAATTCGTTCGGCGGATTGCCGTCAACAGTTGACCAGTGTAGTGTACAGTTGCCGCTGACCCAGCAGGAGGGCTGTTCCGGAATGTTTTCGACGTCGAACCAGTTTGCGCTGCTTTCCGATGACGATGATGAGGATATCAACAATGGCGATGGCGATGCTTCTGCCACTGCACAGTGGGCTAAAGAGTGTACTAGTGGTGATGCAAATAGTAACGATGTGAAAAGTTCGGTTTCAAAAGTGAGATGCCCGCCGATCTTAGTATACGGTTCTAGTGTTCCGACACTCAATCGAATTATTTCTACGACGTCAGTGGCGAAAAGTGACTATCACCTGCGGGTGAGGAAAAATAACATTCAGATTAAAGTGAAAACTAAGCCACACTTTACTGAAATAGTGAACACTCTGGAAGCTTCGCGATCTCAGTTCTACACGCACGGAACCAGTGACCAAGTTCCTGTGAAGATAGTTCTCTCTGGCCTGCCGGTGTTTCCGGTTGAAGAAGTGACGCAAGAGCTTGCGGCAGTGAATGTTCGTCCGGCCAGTGTCCGTCAACTAGCAACATCGAAACACGGTGATTACGCACTATACCTGCTACAGTTTTCGAATGGAGCCGTGAAACTACAGGACCTCCAAAAAGTTACTTCCCTTTTCAACGTCATTGTGTGGTGGAGGTACTATTCTAAAAAGAAGGCCGACGTCGTGCAGTGTTTTCGGTGCCAGCAATACGGACATGGGATGCGAAACTGCCATCTGGAGGCAAAATGCGTAAAGTGTGGCGAACGTCACCAAACGTCGGAATGCACTCTTCCAGGAAGGAGCGCTTTCGCTGCCAGCGAGGACCGCTCGTTAATCCGCTGTGCAAACTGCAGTCAGAACCACACAGCAAGTTTCAAGGGTTGCCCTACGCGCCTCAAGTATTTGCAGGAGTTGCAGGCCAAAAAGAGGACGAGACCGATCCTCGGGAACAACCGTGCGAAGGTTTCCACAGTACCTGTATCTGCTCCCAGAGGAGCGAGTGGTGACATCAGCCAACTGCTAGGCAGCATAACAAACCCTAACGTTTCGTACTCCCAGATCGTCCAGGGTAACTCGCAGCCCGGGTCCCCCAATTTGTTCACCGTGGAGGAGTTTATGTGTCTTGCTCGTGAGCTGTTCCACAGTCTCTCGAACTGCCAATCCAAGGCAATGCAATTTCTCGCTCTCAGCGAACTAATCATCAAATACGTCTACAATGGCCACCCGTAGATCGCTCAAATTGGTGAATTGGAACTGCCGTTCCATCCGGAACAAGACTGTGGAATGTTTTCACTTTCTTGAAACCCACGAAATAGACATCGCTGTAATCACGGAAACATGGCTGCAGCTCAACAACTCATTGTACCACGAAAACTACTCTGTTGTTAGAGCGGATCGAGACTCACCGGAAGCCACCCGAGGGGGAGGAGTAGCAATTCTGGTGAGGAAAGGAATCTCTTACTCCATACTGGAAAATTCGGCGCGGGCAATCGAAACAGTCGGGATCTTGGTCAGGGTAGATCCAACTCCCGTGAGCATTGTAGCAGTCTACTATCCTGGCTCTAATCAGAGGGCAGCGCTCTGTCAATACAGAAGAGATATCCACCAGCTCATCAACACCGACGGACCCTTCTTTCTAGTGGGAGATATGAATGCGCGGCACAGGATGTGGAACTGTGCTAGGGCCAACAAAGCAGGACGTATCTTGCAACAAGTCTATGAGTCCACGGATATCTACATTCACGTTCCTGATACTCCCACCCGCTACCCGTCTGGTCGAGGAAAGCCATCAACCTTAGATCTGGTGATCTCGAACAACCGGATACAAATGTCGAGGCCAGTATCGCATGCCGAATTATCGTCGGACCACTTGCCCGTAACCTTCACCATCGATGCTGACATTCCAGTACTTCCGGCGGGAAGGCTCATCCGCTGCTACGACAAAGCGAACTGGAGTACCTTCGCTCGAAGGATTGATCAAGTCATCGACCTCACAGCAGGTTGGCTGAACAATCTAGATCGTCCGGAGAAAATCGATGAGGCCATCGACAAAGTCACCGACATCGTCAGGGCGGCTGAGGAAGCAGCTGTCCCAACACGAAGGATTCTGCCAAAGAAAAAGGACATCCCCGACGAGCTGAAACTTCTGATTCGGCTGAGAAATGTGCGCCGAAGGCAGTTCATCCGCAGACGGGATCCACTGATTGGTGCGGTGGTCAACCATCTGAATAACGTCATCAGCGTTAAAAGCGCAGAACACCGCTACAGGGACTTCGGTTCGATGTTGAAAAATCTGGACAACGGCAGCAACAAATTCTGGAAGCTAACCCGCAGCCTCCGAAATACGGTCAAGTACAGCCCACCGCTCAACGTCGATGGAAATCTGATTGTGAGTCCATCACAGAAATCCGAAGCGCTTGCAAGGGCGTTTGCAACTGCTCACAACAACGAGGAGCCGGGAGATCCTGAAACTTCGGCTGCAGTGGAAAATGCACTCGTCCAGATCCGTGCTGCAAGCTCTCCAGTGCCTCACGCTGCTCTGGTAAAGCCGAAAGAAGTGAAGTCAATCATCCGAACGCTAAAAAATCGGAAATCTCCCGGGCAGGATGGCATTCGGAATATCTGCCTTAAGCGCTTGCCAAGAAAAGGGCTGGTGGTGCTGACGAAAATCTTCAACGCATGCCTGGTCCTGAGTTACTTCCCAATTAGATGGAAACACGCCAACGTGATAGCTATCCCGAAAGCGAACAAGGATATCACCAATCCAGGTAACTACCGACCGATAAGCCTCCTAAGCAGCCTGAGCAAAGTGCTCGAAAGGGTAATCCTCGCCCGTTTGAACCGTCACCTGGAGACAGTGCAATGCATTCCACCCGAGCAGTTCGGCTTCAAAACGGGGCACTCAACGGTGCATCAACTCGCTCGCATAACGCAAAAAGTGAAGCGCGGTTTCCAAACGGGAAAGTCGACTGGTATGGTTCTCCTGGATGTCGAAAAAGCCTACGACTCGGTTTGGCAGGAAGCCGTGGTTTTCAAGCTCTTCCGCTCGAATCTACCTCTCTACCTAGTTAAGATCGTGCAGTCCTTCCTTTCGAACCGATCTTTCTCGGTAACGGTAAATGGTGAATACTCCCGTGCCCACAACATTCCGTTTGGTGTGCCCCAAGGTTCAGTGCTAAGCCCGACTCTTTACAACGTCCTTACCTCTGACGTACTGATGGTCGACGGCGTAACATACGCATTTTTTGCGGATGACACCGCTTTCCTGGCGTCAGACAAAGACCCGCACATCGTCGTCACTCACCTACAAGCGGCAATGAACAACCTTGAGGAATTTCAACGCAAATGGCGGATCAAGCTCAACGCGGGGAAAACACAGTCCATCTACTTCACCAGGCGACGAGTCGCTCGTCACCTCCCACGTCGATCAATCATGGTCAACGGCCAGCAAACTACGTGGGATGACGAAGTAAAGTATTTGGGAGTGATTTTTGACCAGAAGCTCAAGTTCGATAAGCACGTAAACTACATCGCTGGAAAGGTGGATCGGTCGACCAAAGCCCTATACTCTTTGCTGAGTCGCCGATCGAAGCTACGCGTGAAGAACAAGCTGTTGGTGGTCAAGTGTATCATCCGGCCAATGCTAATCTATGCGTCCGCGGTTTGGGGCAACTGCGCCAAATCGCACCGTAAACGACTACAGGTGAAGCAGAACAAGCTGCTCAAGATGGTCTACAACCTGAACCCGTGGTATCCGACCGATGATCTCCACAAGCTGGCTGGTGTCGATACAATTGACGCAAGCATCGAACGTGCTACAAGATCATTTAGGACTTCCTGTGCGATGTCCGCAAATCCGCTCATCGAAGCACTCCACCTTCAACATCTGTGATATTAGCGTTAAGAATCATGAAATCTAGGGTTTTTTCAATCTTAAACTCGTTTTCCCTAAAAAAAGCTACTCGTAGCTAGCAATTTCTAAATGTTGTACATACGTCTCTATTATTGAAATTGAATTGTTCTCAGTTGTAAGGTTATCCAAATCTCTGAATTGTTAATGTTAAGTTCTTTCTTTAAAATAGTGTTATTGACTACAGAAAAATAAATTGAATTGAATTGAATTGACCTCTGTGACCCTAGACCTTCAGGGATTCCTCCAGATTTTTTTCTGAGAATTCCTCTAGGAATTTCTTCAGAAAATTTCTCCAAGGATTCCTCCTAGAATTCCTCTACGGAATTCTATTCATCTAGGAATTCATCCAGGATTGCTCCAGACACATTCGTTCCGGAATTTATCCAGAGGTGTCTCAAGGAAATCATCCATTTCTTCAGAAATTCCTCCAGGGATTGCTCCAAAAATTCCTCTATCGATTTCTCCAGGGATTCCTCTCGGAAATTCTTCTAACAATTTCTCCACAGATTCTTCAAGGAATTGCTTCACAGATTCTCTGGGGGGTTGCTCCAGGAATTCTTCCAGAAATTCCTCCGAGGATTCCTCCAGAATTTTGTATTAGGTACTATTTTTTTTAATTAAAACTATTTTTTGAATCACTTGAAGGATTCCTAGAAGAATTCTTCCAGTGATTTGTTTTGGAATTCTTTAAGATAATTTTACAGGGATACTAGAGCCAGGAAATTTTCCGGACTTCTTTCTTCTGAGAAATCTTTAAGAAGTTCATTAGGCCATCCCTTATTTTGCAAAAATTGGAAATGTTTAAAGTTCGTATTTGGGCTGCAAAACGATCCAATGTAGCTCTGGTCCCCACAAGTTCCTACCTCATGCTTCCACGGGACAAGCGATGACAAAAACCGCCAGCTAAGAGTTGTGTGCTTAGCTGGTAGTGCAGCCTGGGCACTGTTTCCTTCTGACTTCAGCTAGATTGAGGAGGTACGATCCGAGCGTCTGTTCACCAAGGGGGTGCGGCTCAAACAGCGTCTGTTCTGGCATCCAGCGGCTGAGTAAGAAACGCTGCACCACGCCCAGCTAGATCCAAGGTGGCAGCCCCATCAGCGTGGTCGTCCCAGTGTTAGTTGGGACGTTAAACAGAACTGGCACGATGGCCCTCCGGCGAGACAGGAGTGTTGGCGTAGGCCCAATAAGCCACCCGTAAAAACCCCATTGCGAATAACATTGGAAAAAATACGACTCGATACAATCGGCAAAGACCCACGCGATGAAATAAAGACTACGATTGGAAACTTGGAACATGGAATTGCAAGTCACTAGGTTTCGCAGGTTGTGACAGGATAATCTACGACGAACTACATCCCCGCAACTTCGACATCGTGGCGTTGCAGGAACTTTGTTGGACTGGACAGAAAGTGTGGAAAAGCGGGCATCGAGCGGCTACCTTCTACCAAAGCTGTGGCACCACCAATGAACTGGGAACAGGATTAATAGTGTTGGGCAAGATGCGACAACGTGTGATCGGGTGGCAGCCGATCAATGCAAGGATGTGCATGTTGAGAGTTAAGGGCCGTTTCTTCAACTACAGCATCATCTACGTCCACTGCCCACACGAAGGGAGACCCGATGACGAGAAAGAAGCGTTCTACGCACAGTTAGAGCAAACATACGATGGTTGCTCACTGCGTGACGTGAAAATCGTTGTCGGCGACATGAACGCGCAGGTAGGGAGGGAGGAAATGTACAGACCGGTAATCGGGCGAAACAGCCTGCACGCCGTATCGAATGATAACGGCCAGCGATGCGTAAACTTTGCAGCCTCCCGTGGTATGGTAGTCCGAAGCACCTTCTTCCCCCGCAAAGATATCCACAAAGCCACCTGGAGATCACCCGACCATCAAACAGAAATTGACCACGTTCTAATCGACGGTAAATTCTTCTCGGATATAACCAACGTCCGCACATACCGCAGTGCGAATATAGATTCGGATCACTACTTAGTCGCTGTATGCATGCGCTCAAAACTTTTCGACAGTTATCACCACGCGTCGAAGTCGAACGCCGCGGCTCAACATCGAGCAACTTCGTAACGTAGAGGTGGCTCAAGACTACGCGCAGCAGTTAGCAGTGGCCCTACCAACGGAAGAGCAGCTTGGCGCAGCTACACTTGAAGATGGCTGGAGGGACATCCGATCCGCCATAGGTAGTACCTCGGCTACAGTGTAACCTGTCGGTTACATCTTTAGGTTTTTATTTCTGTATGAGCCGAATGTTGGCGGAAATTTCATGTTTTTTTTGTATAGTAATAACACAGTAGGAATACACGACTGAGAGGGTTACTCCGCTACCAATATTGTAACATGGTATTACTGAAGGGATAGAACATGGCCATCGTGATTTTCGTGTTTATGTGTGTCATGGCTGTGCATTCTGTTCCTTCTGTTCTGTTCCTTCTTTTCCGATGGCGGGAATTGGAGCAACGGCCTACTCCCGTTCAGGTAATTTGGTCTACACTAGAAATACACTAGAAATACGACCACCCTGACGGAATAATAATATTTTCTTCAGGACCTCTTCCCGTATTATAAAATTCGGCCTCACACGGGTCGACTCGGAAGTCAAAATGGCTTCCGGGTCTAACAGCCAAAGACGACCTTTCGTCCGCATGCGGACAATTCCCTCGGGCCTCGGGCCCTAATTGTCAAGGAGGGTCCTCTCTCGGCACGGTCTCTCCGGTATCGTCCTGGGTCGTGCCGATATCGCCAATGAGAGAAGACGCCTAGCACCACCAACGATTCCAGCAAAGCCCGCTGGACCGATTCTGATGCCATTCCGGACCAATGGACATCCCCGAGCCGCCCCGCGGCGAGATTCCGGCCCCACGGTAGGGCTATCGCAATCGTGCGTAACCGTGTGGGCCAGCGCCGGAGGAGTACAACAGTGAGTACAGTGATCGATCCCCTCTCTTGTACACACCACACAAAAATGTGAACCACACACCCACACGCCACAGAATAGGGCAAATAAATGTTTAAAGAACATGAAAATTTAGTGTTTCCATACTTTATCCGCGTCCCCTTGATCACCCAGTAGTAAGCCGACTCTGAGACCCAGCTCGAGGAGTTTCTTCCTGCTGCTAGCTTGTACGGGTTAGTAGTTGGCAGGCAGCTAGTTACAACAGCACTAGGCTTCGCGACTCCGAATCACAGAAACGACTGGTACGACGGCGAATGTGAACAGTTGAAATACGAGAAGAATGCAGCATGGGCGAGAATGCTGTAACACCGTACGAGAGCGAATGAGGCACGTTACAAACAGGCGCGGAACAGGCAGAACTCAGTCTTCCGGATGAAGAAGCGCCAGCAGGAAGAACGAGATCGCGAAGCGATGGAAGAGCTGTACCGCGCTAAGGACACACGAAAGTTCTACGAGAAGCTGAACCGCTCGCGTAGAGGCTTTGTGCTACAAGCCGACATGTGCCGAGATAATCACGGGAATATTCTCACGAGCGAGCGTGAGGTGGTCGAGAGGTGGCGGCAGCATTACGATGAGCACCTCAATGACGACGTTGCAAGTACCGAAGGTGGTAACAGATCTAGGAGTATGTGCACAGGACGAAAGACTTCCGGCCCCTGACCTCCAAGAGATTGAGGAGGAGGTTGGCCGGTTGAAAAACAACAAAGCCGCTGGAGCAGATCAACTACCAAGCGAGCTTCTAAAATACGGTGGAGAAGCACTGGTAAGAGCACTACACTGGGTCATTACCAAGATTTGGGAGGAGGAAGTATTACCGGAGGAATGGATGGAAGGTATCGTGTGTCCCATCTACAAAAAGGGCGACAAGTTGGATTGCGGGAACTACCGCGCGAACACACTACTGAGCGCTGCCTACAAGATACTCTCTCAAATTTTATGCCGCCGTCTATCACCGATTGCAAGAGAGTTCGTGGGGCAATATCAGGCTGGATATATGGGTGAACGCGCTACAACGGACCAGATGTTCGCCATCCGCCAGGTGTTACAGAAATGCCGCGAATACAACGTGTCCACACATCACTTGTTCATCGATTTCAAATCGGCGTATGATACAATCGATCGAGAACAGCTATGGCAGATTATGTACGAATACGGATTCCCTGATAAACTGATACGATTGATCAAGGCGGCGATGGATCGAGTGATATGCGTAGTTCGAGTATCAGGGACACTCTCGAGTCCCTCCGAATCTCGCAGAGGGTTACGGCAAGGTGATGGTCTTTCGTGCTTGCTGTTCAACATTGCTTTAGAGAGGGTGTAATAAGGAGAGCCGGGATAAACACGAGTGGGACGATTTTCACGAAGTCCGTTCAGCTGCCTGGTTTCGCCGATGATATTGATATTATTGCTCGTAAATTTGAGACGATGGCGGAAACGTACATCCGACTAAAGAGTGAAGCCAGGCGAATCGGATTAGTCATTAATGTGTCGAAGACAAAGTACATGATGGCAAAGGGCTCCAGGGAGGAATCACTGCGCCCGCCACCCCGAATTCATATCGACGGTGATGAAATCGAGGCGGTTGAAGAATTCGTGTACTTGGGCTCACTGGTGACCGCCGACAACGACACCAGCAGAGAAATTCAGAGGCGCAATTTGGCAGGAAATCGTTCTTACTTTGGACTCCGCAGAACTCTACGATCGAATAAAGTTCGCCGTAACACGAAGTTAACCATCTACAAAACGCTCATTAGACCGGTCGTCCTCTATGGGCACGAAACATGGACCCTACGTGCAGAGGCCAACGCGCCCTTGGAGTTTTCGAACGGAAGGTGTTGCGTACCACCTACGGCGGAGTGCAGATGGAAGACGGGACTTGGAGAAGGCGAATGAACCTCGAAAATCGGGAGGCTACGGTGGGCGGGTCACGTCATCAGGATGTCGGATAGCAACCCGACTGAAATGGTTCTCGAGAGTCATCCGACCGGTACAAGAAGACGTGGAGCGCAGCGAGCTAGGTGGGTCGACCAAGTGGAGGCCGATCTGCGGACCCTACGCAGAGTGCGGAACTGGAGACAAACAGCCATAGACCGAGTGGAATGGAGGCGGCTACTATGTACAGCAGAGGCCACCCCGGCCTTAGCCTGATCGGATGGATGGATGGATCGTAGTTGGAAAATAATCGTTTTAGCTGAGAGATTATCGTGTCAAAATGAGGCCGAAAACGTGCTTAGAATTGCTATATCTCCATTCGGTTCAATGATATTGAGCAAAATAGGGAAGATTTCCTTCGAGGTCCAAAAAAATGCTGTAGATTTTTTGGTAGTTTTTTTTTGTCAATAACTCAATAAAGACGAGCAGAGATATCGCATTTCTAAGTGCATTTTGGCCCTTTAGAGTCCTAAAATCATCGGTTTTAGTAGAATAGCGTATCTTTTAGTCGAAAAAAAAAACAATTTGTATTTGTATTGTATTTGTACAATTTTTTAAAACCTTTGCCTCTTGCCTCGTGCCACTTAGCCTTGAGATACGGACTTCAAATTTTTATACCATCATTTCTTAGCAAAAAACGATTATTTTCCACTAAAGACTTTTAACATTTCCATTTTTTGCAAAATACCTAATAGTCGGCCTAGAGTTAATACACATATTTATTCAGGGATCCATCCATGAATTCCCTGCTCGCACAGACCTCCCCCCCACTTATCCGAAAAGCTGGCTTCGTTTTTATCTTTTTTTTTCAAAACCCCCCATGACGAAAAGCACAAAACGGCCGAGAATACGTAAGTTCCCCTATATAATTCTGGTTAAATTACTTAAACCATTTTGGACAATAATCTTGTAAAGTGTGATTGGAGACTATTCTTAATCATCATAACTATATCATTAAGCATTTGTATTCCGATTTTTTTTCCTAATTTATATATATACAAGACAAACTTCTGGGGGCGAATTCGGGTGGGGAGGGGAAGGGGTTTGCAGGCCGTTCTGCAAAAGTTATGTTATGGTTGATGTTGCGACTGCTACTGATGAGATTATTGTGATCGGTGATTTTAACCTTTCCAGTATCTGTTGGAAATCATCCTGCGACGGTTTCCTACATCCTAACCCAAGCTTTTCTACCTTCTATGCCGGTGCTTCAGCAGGTTAACAACGTGATGAATGAAAATGGACGTTGTTTGGATCTTTGTTTCGCCAGTTCGAAAGATGTGGCTCCGTGGTTAACAGCTGCCTCATCCCCCTTGGTTGAGACTTTTACACATCATCCTTCGCTTGCATTCGTTCTCAACGATAATGACGCACACATCCAGCATAATATTTCTCCGGTCTCGTACGATATCATCTGGGCGAACCACCAAGATATAGGTACCTAGCTGAATTTCTTGGTTCAATAGACTGGCTTAACGTTATGGATTTGAACGATGTGGAAAATGCTGCTCTAACACTATCGCATATCATGGGGCATGTAAACTCGAGAGCTCCCCAGAAAAAAGACTATAAAACGTGCAGCCCTTAGACTGTATTCCAAACGCCGAACGCTATTTCTCCGTGACCATTACATGAGGGTGAACAACGAATATAAGAGCACTAGCCGGCGCTGTTTTAGAACATCTCAGCTACACATCCAACGAAATCTGATGTCGCAACCCATGCATGTTATTTTGGCTTAAATTAATGCAAAATTAAGAACTTTACTTACCATTTTCATTGACAATTTTAAATGCCTGTTCGCAGTCGAAGACGGTGCCACAAGTGACGATCACCTTTTCCAGACCGGCAACCCAGCCCCGTTCTAGGACGTTGCCTAAGTCAGCTTGGTGCTTGGCGGATCCATTGTAGACACCCTGGAACATGGGGTCCGTCAGGTTCGCACCAATATCTGCGATGAAAGAGTGATCAGGTTGAAATATTGTCGATGTTTTTATTGTGCAAAACTCGAACATACCTATTATCTTGAGCATTTTTCGTACGCTTTGCAAAGCAATTTTGTTCATAAATCTGCCTACTTATAAATGGACGGACACAGCACTGAATATTAAAAAATATTCATAAGTTTCTTGAAAGTTTATTCCTAATTTACTCCCTAGTAAATAAATACTTGGTTTACCGGTGCCCTGATCGGATTTATAACCAAAAACTTTGAACTATTCACCTATCAGTGAATCTTCTATCTTCGTTCAGGATATACAACAAACTATCTATAAGCTCATTCTAAATACAATCGACTGTTTTTTCGTCGTTGTTGAGATGGCTTTAAAACTGCAACTTAGTTTACGAAAATTTCTTTTTAGCCTCACTTTAGTGTAATGCCTTATTATTTTGGATCGCCAATATAAAGACGGCAGATTAGATCTCCGTTCTGATTGAGAAATTTTCTCTCGAATGTTTCGACTTCCTTAGAAATAGAGCTGGCGAAGACTGTGGAAGTTCCTGAGAAGTTCTCACAGAACCACTGAGAGAGGCATGCCAAGTTCATAAGGGAACGTGGAGGGAAAACAAGAAGACCCTCGAGAAGATCAGATTTTCTCCAGAATACCGTTAGAATTTTGCTCAACTTTCACATGGTATGCCGAATACATTCTCTGATTACTCCAAGTGCCACGTGCGGAATTTTACTGGGGTGGTGGGGTGTGTTATAATAAATAATGGAGGTTCGCAAAGGTCAGCTCAGTGTGGACAAAAAAGTTCAGAATGTAATAATCTTTCTTTATAAGTATTTTTTTTAACAAATCAATTTATTATCAAAAACTTCAACCTTTCTGCAAACAAAACTAATTTGTTATTCTGGCGTAGAAGCGAAAAAGACTATTCGAACGTTATCCTGTTTGACATGCTTATCATCGTCCGTTACGTTTCTAATGTTTGTAAACAAATATCACACAGGCAGATTTAAATAAACTTTCGATTCTTTGTGCTGTTTGCGACGGTGTAATTTTGTAAAAAACAATGTTTTCCTTGGTGGCTGATTACGGGACCAGCGATGATGATAAAGATTCATCATCCGGATCCACGACCGGTGAAGAATCGGACGACGAAAAAACTGGAGCAATCAACACGGCACAGAGGTGAGTACTACTACATTGTGACTCGATGGATTTCTTTCGAACTCATCAAATTAATAAATTAATATCAGCAGTGCCGCTCCGCCAGCCCTTCCCAGTGCGAGCCTGATGCTGGCCAATGAGAAAAAATCCATTCCCGGAGGGGTCTTCAGCAATCCCTTCAAGGAAGCAGAGGACGCCAAGATGGCCAGTTTGGAGAAGCACGTAAAAATGGTAATGTTTTTTACGGGGGTCTGCTACTTTCAGGTTTTAACATATTCGTAACTAGGAGTAGACGGGATATAAAATGAAGATAAACTTAGATATGGTAATTTCAGTCATACAAGATTTTGAGCACTTGGCGTAACGTCCTCATTAGGACAAAGCCTACTTCTCAGCTTAGTATTCTATGAGCACTTCCACAGTTATTAACTGAGGCTTCCTCTGCCAATGACCATTTTGCATGCGTATATCGTGTGGCAGGCACGAAGATACTCTATGCCCAAGGAAGTCAAGGAAATTTCCTTTACGAAAAGATCCTGGACCGACCGGGAATCGAACCCGTCACCCTCAGCATGGTCATGCTGAATACCCGAGCGCTTACCGCCTCGGCTATATGGGCCCTAGCGTGCACATGAGGAAAACGAGTAATAAAGTTCATAGAGGGAATCGCGCCACTTGGGCGGTGGCTTCTATTTTCGTCTGTTTTCCGCTATAACTCAGACAAATTTGAACCAATTGACACAATTTTTGGAATGCAGTGAGATATGTTGATATATACAACGAGCATGCCACGCTACACCTCTTTTTAGGTGGCCTCTTTATGCTGCATCCTCTTTCTCGAGGGTCTTTAGTGACAGCAGCATCATTGCGCATGGAGCGTCATTTTGTCAAAAAGTAAATGTGAACTCGCTGTGTAAAGACGCATTTTAATAAAGTTTAGTTTCGTTCGTTCATTAAATAAACTCGGCATTTCATTTCACTGTAACCTTAAGCCCAATAGGTTATTGGCCCAGTTAGCGCTGGAAGTGCGTGAGTTTTGTGGACATTTGTAGCGCGGAAGCACCGGTAAAATCGTTTTGTTTCGTGTCGAGTGTCGTCGGGAGTGCTTGTGAAAAACAAGATGGCGGACACAAAAGCGACGGTCGAAAAGTTAAACGACGGGAATTACGCGGTGTGGAAGTTTAAAATGCGTTTGCTCCTGACGAAGGAGAAGCTGCTGAAAGTGGTCACCGATCCGAAACCGACAACCGCGGATGCGGCCTGGATCTCGGACGACGAGAAGGCGCAGGCGTTAATTGGTCTGGCATTGGAGGACACGCAGCTGATTCATGTAATGACGAAGGAGACGGCGAAAGAGATGTGGGATGCGCTGAAGGACTACCACGAGCGCTCATCTCTCTCAAGCATCATTCACGTGGTGCGTCAGCTGATTACCATGCGTATGGCAGAGGATGGCAGCATGGCCGAGCATCTGAAGCAGATGACGGCATTGCGGCTTCGCCTGACTGCACTCGGCGAAGAAGTGAAAGACAACTGGTTCGTCGCGTTAATGTTGTCGAGTCTGCCGCGGTCGTACGATGGATTAATTGTTGCACTTGAAAGTCGCCCGGATGCAGATCTTACAGTGGACTTTGTTAAAGGTAAGCTGCTTGATGAGGGTCGACGTCGCGTCGAAAGTGAGTGTCGCGGGGACAATAAAGCGTTGGTCAGTTCCACCAAGTGGAAAAGTGCAGACAAACCGAAAGTTAAATGGGAACGTTTGTGCCATTACTGCAAGAAGACGGGTCATATTCGGCGTGATTGTAAAAAGTTTGCACAGGACATGCGTGAGAAGGAGAAGTCCGATCGCGCGAAGGCAAACGTGGCCGTCAAATCGGAATCCAATTTCGAAGTGTGTCTGGCAGCGGGAAGAACCGACGGATCGAGTTTCTGGTACCTGGATTCGGGGGCAACGGCTCACATGACCAGTGACGTGTCGTTATTGGAAAGTGTGGATAAATCAAAAGCGACGACGGTTTGTCTGGCGGATGGAAAATCCATCAAATCGTCTGGAAGCGGTACGGGTAAGCTCGTCTCGTTCAACGGGGATGGTGCGAAAACGAAAGTGCGGCTCGACAACGTTTTGCACGTGCCGTCCCTTGCTGGCAACTTGCTGTCGGTGAGTAGAATCACGGATTTGGGATTTCGGGTTCTGTTCGAGAAAAAGGAGTGCTATATCCTGAAAGGAGAAGAATCAGTGCTAGTTGGTCAACGAAAAGGAGGATTGTACCACTTGAAGCAGGCTCCGGAAAAGGCATTTCTTGTGAATCCGAAGCATTCCGCCTTGTGTAAGCATCTGTGGCATCGGCGTCTCGGACATCGTGATGTGCAGGCAGTGGACAAAATAGTGCGGGACAATCTTGGACATGGATTGAAAATCGATCCTTGCGAAGTACAATCGGTGTGTGGTCCGTGTTGTGAGGGGAAAATGGTTAGAGAATCGTTCCCAAAAGTATCGGACAGTAAATCTAGCGCGGTGGGAGGTTTAGTGCACACAGACTTGGGTGGTCCGATGGAAGAAGAAACACCCAGTGGTAACCGGTTCTATATAGTGCTCGTGGACGATTATTCGCGGTACAGTGTCGTGTATCTGTTGCGACGAAAATCGGACGCTGAAGAGCGGATCCGGGAATTTTGTAGTCTGGTGAAGAATCAGTTCGGACATTTTCCAAAGAAGATTCGTTCGGACGGCGGTGGCGAATATATGAGTAACTCGTTACGGAAGTATTTCGCGGAGCGCGGTATTGTGCACGAAGTGACGGCGCCATACTCACCGCAACAGAACGGCGTCGCGGAACGGAAGAATCGTTATCTTGTCGAGATGCTTCGGTGTATGCTAGCGGAGTCGAAGTTGCAGAAGCGGTACTGGGGCGAGGCGATTTGCACTGCAAATTACTTGCAGAATCGTCTGCCATCGTCCGTCGTGACCAAGACACCGTACGAGCTGTGGCACGGGAAGAAACCATCGTACGGACATTTGCGAGTCTTCGGTTCGGAAGCGTACGTGCACATTCCGAATGAAAAGCGACGCAAGCTGGACCACAAAGCTGAAAAGTTGGTGTTCGTTGGCTACGCTGACGGTCGGAAGGCGTATCGTTTCTTGAACCCAAGAAAGGATATGATTACGATCAGTAGGGACGCCAAATTTCTGGAGCAATGCGTTACGGCGGAAGCTGTTCAGCGGCAGGATCTGGAAACAGGAGGAGTACTGGAAGTACCGGTGACGTGGCCATCTGAAGATGAGCGGCGGCGCCAGCCGGATCCGGCTGAAGAAGACGAAGAGCTGTTTGAAGAAGCCAGAGGTCACAACGACTCGTTCGAAAGTGTTTCCGACGGGGACGGATCCTTCCATGGGTTCCCACTGGATGAGATAGCGCGTCGCTCGAGTCGGTCCACGAAGGGAGTTCCACCACGACGATTGATCGAAGAGTTGTTTGCTGCGGGATCGCTGGATCCGGACGAAGTTGAGCCGAAGACGTTGAAGGAAGCGGTCACCTGTGAAAAGCAGGATTTGTGGAAAGCAGCGATGGTGGATGAGCTGAAATCTCACCAGCAGAACGGAACGTGGGAGCTCGTCGATCCACCTGAAGGACGAAAGGTAGTTGGTTGTCGCTGGGTGTATAAGCTGAAGCGGAATGCGGCCGGCGAGATCACCAAATACAAGGCACGTCTAGTGGCTCAGGGATACTCTCAGAAGTACGGTGTCGATTACGACGAGGTATTTGCACCGGTGACTAGCCACACTACCCTGCGGGTGCTGTTAGCCGTGGCAAGCAAGCGGAGAATGACGTTGAAGCACTTCGACGTGAAAACGGCATACTTGTACGGCGATTTGGACGAGGAAATCTTCATGAGGCAGCCGCCTGGATTCGCAGTGAAGGGTAGGGAGGGCATGGTGTGTCGGTTGAAGAAGAGCATTTATGGTCTCAAACAGTCTGCGCGGTGCTGGAATCAGCGACTGCATAGTGTGCTTGTGGGAATGGGATTTGAACAGAGTGCTACCGATCCGTGTCTCTACACCAAAGTGGTTAGTGGGAAGCGTGTGTATCTGTTGGTATACGTAGACGATATTATGATTGGCTGTGAAGACGAAGCTCAAATTGACTCGGTGTATGAACAGTTGAAGCGGTACTTTGAAGTGACAAATCTTGGGGAGCCTAGTGACTTTCTTGGGCTGAAGATTGAGCGCAACGACCGAAAGTACAGTGTTTCAGTGGGAGGTTACATCGACCGGGTTGCGGATAGATTCGGTCTCCGCGAAGCGAAGAGAGCAAAGACGCCAATGGAAGAAGGTTTCGCCAGTTCGGAGGATGAAAGTCCAAAACTGTCGGATGACAACGAGTACAGGAGTCTCGTTGGAGCGCTGCTCTACATTTCCGTCTGTGCCAGGCCGGATGTAGCAGCAAGTGTGGCGATACTAGGCCGGAAAGTGAGTTCGCCATCCGAGGCGGATTGGGTGGCGGCAAAACGTGTTGTTCGCTACCTGAAGGCAACGAAGGAGTGGAAACTGTCATACGGCGACGCAGGTGGACAGCTGGTCGGCTATTCGGACGCCGATTGAGCCGGCGACGCGGGTACGAGGAAGTCTACGACCGGATTTGTCTTCAACTACGCCGGAGGAGCAGTATCGTGGGTCAGTCGGAGGCAAAGTTGCGTCACATTGTCTTCGATGGAATCGGAGTACGTGGCGTTGAGCGAAGCTAGTCAGGAGCTAATCTGGCTGCGGAGCTTGTTGGCTGACATGGGAGAGCAGGTCGAAGGTCCAGTTACGGTAATGGAGGACAATCAGAGCTGCATCCAATTTGTCAAGTCGGATCGGAAGAGCCGTCGCTCCAAGCATATCGAAGTGAAGCAGCATTTCGTGAAGCAATTGTGTGAGGACGGAAGTATGAAGCTGCAGTATTGCCCAACGGAGGATATGGTGGCTGATGTACTCACTAAACCGGTGGGTTCGACCAAGCTGCAGAAATTAGCACGCATGATGGGAATGTCATCGTAGGCTGGCAATGTTCGTTGAGGAGGAGTGTTGATATATACAACGAGCATGCCACGCTACACCTCTTTTTAGGTGGCCTCTTTATGCTGCATCCTCTTTCTCGAGGGTCTTTAGTGACAGCAGCATCATTGCGCATGGAGCGTCATTTTGTCAAAAAGTAAATGTGAACTCGCTGTGTAAAGACGCATTTTAATAAAGTTTAGTTTCGTTCGTTCATTAAATAAACTCGGCATTTCATTTCACTGTAACCTTAAGCCCAATAAAAAAGTCAAGGATAGGCTTAACTGAGGCTTCCTCTGCCAATGACCATTTTGCATGCGTATATCGTGTGGCAGGCACGAAGATACTCTATGCCCAAGGAAGTCAAGGAAATTTCCTTTACGAAAAGATCCTGGACCGACCGGGAATCGAACCCGTCACCCTCAGCATGGTCATGCTGAATACCCGAGCGCTTACCGCCTCGGCTATATGGGCCCTAGCGTGCACATGAGGAAAACGAGTAATAAAGTTCATAGAGGGAATCGCGCCACTTGGGCGGTGGCTTCTATTTTCGTCTGTTTTCCGCTATAACTCAGACAAATTTGAACCAATTGACACAATTTTTGGAATGCAGTGAGATAGGTATAGAAGCCACCGCCCAAGTGGCGCGATACCCGAACTATAATTTTTCGTTGATTCGAAGCTTTAAGAATCGCTACGCCGCGAAGAGAACTCCCGAGCAGGGAATGAGAACAAACCTATAACAAATTGATAACTCATTTTTTTACTGATAACAAAATGAAATCAAAACAAGTTTTCGTTCCGAATTGTTTTTATTTAATATCAAATTAAGATATCATTTTGTTATCATCTCAAAAACTCAATGTTAACAAGATTTGATTTCAAAAATCAAAAATAGGTTTAATATGCTTTATTAACATTAATTATATTTACAAAATATTTGTTAAATCTACCTGAGTATTGTACTTCCATATTGACACAAAATTTGCAATTGCTGATTCTGGGTAATGGTCATGCTATTGATTTAAATTGGTTTAATAAGTCTTTTTAGAATAACTGGTAATTATCGGCAGTGTTGTTCTCTTCGTTATGCGGGGTTTTTCATCGGCCAAATTGCCTGAAACTTGGTCGTATAGCTCAGCTTGGTTGGGAAAGATTAGATTTGAAGTCAACGTTGAATTCAATAGGTTTCAAAAAGCCTTCCATAACGAAGAGAATAAAACTGCCCAGAATACAAAAGTTTCCCTATATTAATTATTTCAATCTAAGAAATTTAAACTACAGGGTGATTATTTCTCCAATTCAATATATTTTTTAAACTGCACCATTCGCGCTTTCGTAAGAGAATAATGAGAGTTCCACAGTATAAACTGTTTCAGAAATTATAAATACACTTTGTTCATTAAATAAAATGAACTGTTCTGATAATTTCAACAAACTTCTTTCAGAACACAGCATATCGTGATCCACATTTTTGTATTCCCTTTCAATTGTCATGATTTTTAGAAGAACAGTTGAATTCTCTAACAATTAACTAAAATTTCCATATTCCCATTTGCACAAAGGTGCTTTTTTAAAAGATTTTATCTAACTTTTTATCATATTCGTTTTCTCAACAAGTTGTCAAAGAAATACCTTTAACCTGGGAGAAATCGATAAAGTCATTTGCACAACTTTTTTCTTATTTTTTAAGGTTTTCACCGAAACATAAGAACTACCACACAGTTTCTTAGCTTTCCTGAACACATCTAATTTCAACTAATTTATTTTTTCAGCTCATTTGATCCTACAGATGGCAAAGCTTGTCATACCATAAAAACGAGCGCAGTAAGCAGTAAATAAGACATTCGTTTGCTTAACGTTTGTTGCTATAAAGACTGCCCCAGAAAGTATGGACGCACCTAGTCTTCAGTTGTCTGGGTCTAATTAATGGTTCTTGTTTCGGGCTTAGTTTTGGCTATTTCTGCTCACTATAGGATCGACAATTCAAACGTTCTTTGCCACGATGAGCATTGGAATTCGAAATGGTAACTTTTTTGGTCATAACCCGCTTTGTGTAAGTTAGGAGGTTTTTTGATGTGCTTAAACACCTTCTTTATTTGTTTATCCAAACGAGGGTTAGCAGGATATTTATTTTTTACCCAATTTCTACCTATGCTTAAACGTGTTATCCCCACCGTGGTTGCTGATTACTGCTTGCAAGATTTTCTCACTTACTTCCACCATATTTTGTTCATTTCCTAAGTGACCTTTCAAACTCTGGACATCGTTTGTGCACATTTTTTCGATGATGTTCCGCTGAAAGTTCATGTACTTTGAAACAAACTGTAGGAATAGCAAAAACCGCTATACAAATGTTGAGAAAATAGGTTGACCAACAGGATGTAGCTTTCAAAAAGAACTAGTCATCAATAGTTTTGAAATGCCCATATTTTCTTACTGCGTCCATACTTTCTGGACCGGTCTTTACATGTGTTGTTGAGAAATTTGAAACAACAATTGTTGCATTTAAAAGGCTCGTAATGATGGTTCTTGATCAAATATTCTAGCAAAAATTGTTTTATCCAATCGAGAAATATATTTTCTTATCGAAACTGTAACTTTCATTGTGTTTGGAAATAGAATATTTTATTTGTGAGATTTTTTTTCTTTTCTATTATGCTACATTTTTTGACCACTTTATGCAACTTCAAATTTTAATCATCTAGTTTACAGAGCTCCATTTTTTAACTTTGACAAGAAACATCAACAAAATTGGTATTATTTGCTTCATTAGAATGTATACTATAAGAGCTAGAGAAAACTTTTTTGGATATTGTGCTCAAATTGAAATGGCATCCAATCGTTAGTGTATTTATAATTTATGAAACAGTCTATACTCAAAATTTTCTCATACTTTAGGTCGTTTGGCATAAAGTCATTTGGCATAAAATTCATCAAGCATTATACCCGTTTGGCATATTGTTCATTTGGCATAATTCTAACTTAAAGACAAATGAAGTTGGATATGGCCAACCGAAGTAATCCGCGGTCATTCTACTGTCAAAGGTCACATATTTTACCTTTATAAAGTTTTTTCGCGTGAAAAAGGATTCATTGTAGCTCCGTACCAAAATTATGAATCCCGAGATGTTTGATACAGTTTTGAAAATAACAGATATTTATCAAACATGAAAATGATGAATGCCATTTCATTTATTGTTATGCCAAACGGCCATTTTGCCAAACGAATTTTCTGCCAGATTATGAAATTTGATCATTATGCCAAAAGACTATGCCAAACTCGATAGAATTATTGTATGTAGTAAAATATTTTTCCAATCGGATGCCTTATTTTTTCAATGTCATCATTTTTCCCCGGGTAACGAGGGAAAGAGCTGAGAAGCCGCATGCGACTCAATTCATTGCTCGATGTCATTCAATTTAAGTCCCGATGCCTGTGGCTCTGGGATGTCGTGAACATCTTCCACATTTGTTTTACTGCAGTGCATATAATCAGAAGAAGGAAAAGCTGAAATATAATTATAAAAAAATATTACGTGCAGTTGTCCTTTGACTTCAATGTTACTTTTCTTTGTCACTTCAATGTACATCATCCATAATCTTTTAATTGAATTATGCTGGATATCTATGAGGATATCATATCCGATTTCCTTACAATTTTCCTTCGTGTAGGCCAAGTTAGAAATGACTGTTGATGAAATGTTAATGTTACAATCAGTGCGCAAAATTTTCGAGCAGACGCGCTGAAGTTCACTGGGCGGCAATTTTCATTCACTTGCCTGCGTATTCATATTCAGCTGCTCGATACTCGTTCGTCAACTGAATGAAAGTCAATGAATATTTGTAAACAAGTTACAAAGTGTTAAACTGCTGATAAAATATTAATGTTTCGATTACATTTGATGGTGCTTCACACAGATCTTGTCCCATTTGATTCTCATGGAATGTTTTTGGTGGGAATCGTAGCCATAAACGTAGGTATTTTTGAAGATGTTTCTCGATTGGCATCATATTCGATGACCACGAAATGACTGACTGTGTGAAGAGGAATAGCGAAAATGATAATGTTTGTTTTGAATATTAAATAAAGAAATAATCAAATTCGTGCTGTTTTCAGTCAATGACTTTGAACATTTTGCACCCTGGTTACAATCGATAATACTACGACATTAATAGGGGTCATATTCTAATGATATCGTATCAAACAAAACAAGTTTTCAATCACGAGATTCTTCTGTAATTAAAATAAAATCTCATTTAAATTTTTACTTATTCATGTAAATTAATGCCTAATAAAATATCAAAATGAATACTAAATTTGTTATTAATTTTTAGTTATTACCCTATAGATTTGATAACTCCCTGAGAACTGCGTTTGATATCAAATCGTAAATTGTGCATAACAAAATGAGATATCAATTTGTTATCAATGAGAACTCATTCTGTTTTCAATTAGATATTTCAGTACATTATTTTGTTATCATTTTTGTTATGTTAACACTTAAGTCATACAAAATGAAAACTCACTTTTCAAAATTCGTGATATCTAAATAACTCAATTTGTTTTCAATTAGTTCTCATTCCCTGCTCGGGCTGAGAGGCTTCGAGAGGGGACCGAAAATGATCGATGGAAGTGTTCGTATGCTTCGAATGAGTGGGATTTATTTATTTATTCTTTACACATCATCTGACTAGTTGGCCATTTAATAAGATTACCTGTCTCCAAAAGACGTAAAAACCACGCATCTTTTCGACAATCATTACAAAATATGACTTAAGATAATTTACAAACAGTTTTAGGTAAGGCTATTTAGACATCTCACACAACAGGTCACAGTTACTGTTTGGTAGTTCACTGCATCCGACATCATGTAAATAATGAATCATTCTCTGGAATGCTGCTGCAGACAGGTTGAAGTCGAAAAAATCAAATACTTCGTTGAATGCAGCTGTTACGGCACTGATCGAAGGGACGAATGACCACTAGGTTAAAGTCCCTCTTCAAAACCAAATACACACACGGCACTGATCGGGCTGTGTTGGCCTTCGTCAAAAAATTACGTGGTCGTAGAGTTCGTTCGGGTACGTAGGTATTCGCGATGAAATCTCGGATGAGTCGATTTCTCGCAGTATAATTTTCGCTGCAAATCCGGCTTGTTGTGTAAATCTTCGGCTGGCTAGGGTATCCAGGTCAAGAAGGCGGTAGCGCTGCTCATACGGTGACAGTACGGTGAAAGAGCCCGCCTTACAAATTTCCTTTGAACTGCTTCTATTCTGTGTATTCAAGTCGTCTGATATGGGCACCTAACGACAATATTAGACTCAAGCAATGATCTAACAAAGGCGCAGTACAGTGAACGAAGGCACATCGGATCCTTGAACTCGTCACAGATTTTGAATATGAATCCCAGTTGTCGAAGTGCTTTCGAAATCACATATCACTTGTTCAAAATGGATCCGAAAGGTTAAGCCCGTGTCCAATATAACTTCCAAGTCGCGGACGTGGTCAAAACGCTCTAATTTCAAGTTGTCAATGGTGTATTCGTAGATTTAGTTTTCGGTAAAAATATATCCACATTACATTTGTGAATGCTCAAAGTGAGCATGTTGATAGAGCTCCAGTTGGCAAAGGTGTTAACTAATTGTTGTATTCTCTCACAGTCATCTACACTTCTGATAGTCATATAGATTTTTAGATCGTCAACGAAGAAAAGCTTGCATCCAGGAGTTAACAGATGGGTCAGATCATTGATGAAGAGGGAAAACAGCAGCGGACCGAGGTTGCTTCCTTGTGGTACGCCAGATAGATTCGTGAATGTTGTAGAGGTTTCTGAGCCAATCACCACACTACGTTTCCGATCCGATAAATACGATCTCAACCATGATATCGAGTTAAGAGAAATGCCTAGCAGCTCCAGTCGCTTTAGCAGGATGTTATGGTCCACCCGATCGAACGCAGACTTGAAGTCAGTGTATATCGTATCAGTTTGATGTCCATCTTCCATAGTCCGTATACAGTGTGATGCAAAATTTACAAGATTCGTCGCTACAGATCTCTTAGGGTAGAATCCATGCTGACAAGTACAAATGTAATGTTTACAGGCAGCAAACAGCATATCATTAACGACTATTTCGAATACTTCTGAGCTGGCACATAATGAGGTGACTCCGCGGTAGTTCTCTACGCACCTTTTATCCCCTTTCTTGTACACAGGAAACATTGTGGAGAGCTTCCAGTTAATGAGTTCAACATGGTGACGATTGTAGCAGCGATCAGATGTGAAGTTTATTCAATCAGCTTTCGTTGTTTCTGTAATGTAATAGTGGAAACATCGTGGGTATTACGATACATTGCCTAATTTTATGCTGTTTGAACCAAACTTTGGAAAACCGTGTAGTTGTTTTTTTCCATTCCTTGCAACCCAAACAACACAGTTACTCAAAGTTTTGCTCAAACAGCATCAAATTAGACTAAGAATTATTTTACCCACGTTTTTCCACTATTACCTACATCGCAGAAACGGAAAATCGATTTTCTCACCATGCAGAAATTCAGCTCATTATTTCAATTCTAGTACTTCACCGATTGTGTCCTATGGACGCAATCAGCGAAGTACTAGATTGAAAGTAGTGAGCTGAATTTTTGTATGATGAGATGATCAATTCTCCATTTCTGCGATAAAATGGTGCCAAACAGCGTGGGTATTGAGATTTCTTGATTAAATAATTTGATGCTGTTTGAGCAAACGTTTCGGTAACGTTGTCGTATTTTTTATTTTTTGCAACTCCAACAACACAGTTATCCAAACTTTTGCTCAAACAGCATCAAATTAGGCAAGAAATCATTATGTCCACGCTGTTTGTCCATTTCATTGCAAAAACGAAGAAATGATCATCTCATCATACAAAAATTCAGCTCACTACTTTAAATCTAGTAATTCATTGATTGCATCCTATTGAAGTACCACCGACGAACCGACGTGACAGCTAGAACAAATAAATTCAAATTTGTTGTCCCCGACGCCATGATGAAAAATAGCTGAACACTACCGCCTCCTCTATAACGGTTCACGTTGTTTTGATAGCTTGACTCCAAACCCCTGTGTATTCATATAGGAAGAGGTTCGCGTCTGCGCTGATTTGACAGAAGCGTTCGCTCGCTTCGCTGGTCGACCGTTAAATTTAGGGGGGACAGTTTTGAAACACCACTGTCACGTCGGTTCGTCGGTGGAAGTACTTCCGATGAGTTATGATGCAAATAAAAAAAAACAGTAGAGAAATAAGCAATACAGTAGAGGAAGCAATACTTCATTCATCTTCAAAAAAATAGTCTTTGGAAAATCACAGAAAAAAATTATTTATGGCCAGGAATTTGGTCTATTTACGCCTATGTGTATCGTTCAGTTTATACTAACATATCGAACCCATCAACACATGGGCCGGGACCTACGGCTTTACTCCGCAAGAAGGCGAGATCAGATATTTTTGTCTCAGAAATACTGACGGCGTCGACTAGGATTGAACATTGAACCTCGACCGACTGGGGACAACCACGCTTACCTCTACACCAGGACAAAGGACTATCCAAAGCGAACTTACTCATTTGACCCCGTCTACCTCTACACATCTCTCATTTTTCCGGAATCCATAACCCGGTCGAAAAGTTTATCACAAAATATAGCGCTCTTGAACGATTCTAGGTCGATCCGGAACACGAAATCAGTGAACAAAAGCGTAAAATCTGCTGGAGCTACCGGAAGGGGCGCTGTCGGTTCGGAAGCAAGTGCAACTTTGCCCACGACTCCGATCTTATACTGAAAAAGGAGTTGCACGGAACCGAAGAACCATCAAGTGCTGCAGACCCAGAAGAACATAATGAAACGACGCCGATGGTTCGCAAACAGGCCACCAAGAAGAAACGACCGGGTCTAAGCCGTGAATTGGTACCGCCGAAGAAGGTTTTGAAAATGTACCAACGAGACAAGTACCACAGCGGAAAACCCTAACTGTGTGTCTACTGAAGGTAAGTCACTGCGAAACAGTATCCGAAATGCTGTAGTAGCAGACGAACGGTGGATGCACCTATCAATCATGACAGTTTTTCAAACTTATCTCCCAGTATTAGCTTGTAATAAGTACGGAGTTTATTACAACATGCAACATACACGTGTTTTCTTGTGATCCACACTGCTAACGATTTCGCGATACTGCAACTAACTAAATTTGAATACATCATAGTACAAATGTATGTTTGAAAAACATAAATGGATGTTTTCATAAACTTTTATCACAACTCCTTCACGAAGTACAATACAATATATATATTTAGTTTCCTTACATCCTATATTTAGTTTCCTTCAAAACTACATACTCTTTACAAAAGTGTGGATAAAATTTAAATAATCATCCCTGCTTAAGAAACAACGTATAAAACTGACTAAATTTTATAAATACAATAAAATAAAATATGGTTTCTAATAGTGATTTTAGTGAATAGTGAAGTTTCAGCTTCCTACTATCAAAAACTATTTGAATATCGAGAATCGCACGCATATGAATGCGGATCAAATCTTATATTTTTACGTTTTTCGTTGAGAAAATGTGAATTACTTAAAAGGTGACCTATCTTGCCCGCACTTTTTTCACGACGCAAAATCGATCACTTTTTAAAACTGCTTGTTTAACATCATATTTTGTATTTCATGATCTTTTTATCGATTTTTAGCATAGCTAACTAGTGTAATAAAGAGTAGCGGACGAATACAAACCAATACGCTTTGTATTTACAAATCATGGTGATCCATCCTTAGGTGACCCATCTTGCCCCGCCCCACCCTATTCCGACTCTGTTTCAAAAGTGCGATTCAATACAAACACCCTCAATCGAATGTACCTATGGTCAGGTCTGAAATACACAAGGTCAAATATTTGACATGGAAAGAGCTTAAGAAATGACATCAGCTTGACACTAATGAAAATTCGATCGAATCAAACAAGTTGTTTGAGCATTGTTTTCTTTTTGGACAAATATTTGACCCGCTGTTCTAACACGGCTTATGTTTAAGTAACTTTTGTCGAATGTTACTGTTATGCAATTGTGGGCAGAATAGATATTTCCTCGAAATGAACAAAATAGCAGTGGAAATGATTTCTCTGTTTCTATTGAACGAATTATACCACACCACGATCGGAAATTTCCACCATTTGTCGATCGCCGCATTTCAAATAGCTACACTTCCAGATAGTCAACAGCCTTTCCTGACCCGCACTGCTTCCCTCGATTTTACTCATTAGGACTCGCGTCGTCGGAGCTGTTTCCCAGAACCGACCCAATGCCGGATACTCGCTGAGTTCCCTTTGATTGGCTGCTGCTTTCCTTGTTCCACCTGCAAACGAGTCAAAAGCAGTTATCTTGAGATTCACCACGACGACCGATATTTGGTTTTCCGATGCCAACTTCCTCAGCAAACCAATCAGTCGAGTCAACATGCCGAATGGATAACATCTGCTCTTCGTGTTCTGGTACTGGTACCAGAGTGGAGGCAACGAATCGATTATCAGCACTTTGAAATTCTGCAAACCGTCAACTCGAACGAGTAGATCTTCCACGATTTGTATCAAGCTTTCTGGCGAGAATATCCGTTCTACTTTAATCCTCGCCATAGTCTCCTGAATCTCCTGCCCTGAGCATTTCCTTAAATCTAAGATCCTGTGAACTCTGCTGGCGGTAAAGTCGCATTTCGTATCGGCGTAAAATACATCGAATTTGAGATTCCGAGCAATATTTGCAGCCATTGTCGTACAAATTTGTGTCTTTCCAGAACTGGAATCTCCGAAAATTTCCATCACATGGCCAGGCAATAGTCCACCCTCAAGGAGTAAATCGAACCCCCTGATGCCCGTTTTAAGCGGTTCGGCCAATTCCTCCAAATATTGGAAATATTCCACCACCTGAATAGTGGTCCCGGAGAATCGTGAAATTAGATCCCTTTTAACGACACCGACATCTTCGTACGATAGATTTGTTATGCGCATCAGTCGATCGTCTTCCGTTCTGGCCAACTCATGCACAGTTTGAATACGATTTTTCAGCAACAATTTTATCACATATTCGTTCAGTGCTGGATGTATGTCAGAGCACAAGGCTACGGAAGTCATTTTCCTGCAAATACGAATTAATAATATTTAATTTGAGCACTAAAAAATGCTGAAATGTATGAAAAACTTACATCAATAAAAATACCGGTAGAAAATTTACGTATTGTTTGACAACAAACACCTGTTGATGGAAGGATACGTTCACACATTTTTTTTGAACTGTCAGTGTCACAACCAGTGCCAAGTTTGGTAGGTCTGTTCCAAAAATAAGAGGTTTGCCAAACCTCTCAACTATAGATAGTAGAGTAAACATAGATCCGTGTTGATGAATCCGTTGTATCCAAACGAACTGTCAAAATCTGTATCCAAACGAGCATGACGTCACGATTTGGACAACATCAATGGAGCGCATGACGTCATATTCAACCGTCACACTCTTGAAAATTACTACTTACACGCTTGAAACATTTTAGTCAGCGGTGTCCGCGGATCTATGTTTACTCTACTATCTATACTCTCAACCGACTCATAGTCGAAACATCTCGCGTTACATTTGAAAAGGGCCTATCTCTAGAACGTAAACATTGAGAAAAATCGATGCAAAACATTTTCCAGCCCATTTCCTTTTCGTATACGTATATTTATATATGTTTCGTGGGGGAAAGTCAAAACAGTTTCATTCTCCTCCTCACCCCTTCACCCACCGTGTGATGGTGCCAACCGATTGTGATTCCCAAGAAACGTCAAAATTCGTATTGATTATTATGAGCCTTTGCATGAATCTGGCCTACTGCTCACTCTCACTGAAAATATGAAAACGGCGCGCACAGTAAAAGTCAAATTTGACTTTTACTGTGCGCGCTGTTTACGAATTTTCTGTGGGGTTAGCAGTACAGGGCAAATTCGTACAGAGGCTCATTTCTGCCCGCCGCTGCCATTACTGCTCCCGGATAGGTGGATTAGGCCGTATGAATAAAGTTGAGTAAATACTCTTTACTAAATCTATGTGAAGCCGTATAGCAAATCTCTGTGAAACTTCACAGAGATCCGAGTAAAAAGTATTTATATTCAGCTTTATTCATAGGCAAATCTGACGGAAACTAATGATCCCTCCGCATCTGGTGGCAGGAATGAGAACCCTACGAGAAACAAGACGAGAAACGTGACTCCGCCAAAAATTACCTTGGCGCAGCATAGGTAAAGTGCATTTTTTCCACATTTTCGTATCGAATTCCGCATCGTAGAGAAACAAAGGAGTATGTCTCGAGAAGCTGCAATTTCGTCGGACGCCTAACTGTTTATTTGAATCACCAAATTTAAATTACTATGATAGATTTTCGAACATTGTTCCCCTAATTAATTTTCGCAACGCAATGAACATTGCGTTCTTCAACTTCCCCTCTATTTTGTACCACTAACACTAGTATATAAGTTCCGCAATTGAAAATGTATCTACTAACCATCAGTATGAATACAGCAGTCAAACCGATCACACCGTTTTTTCTAAACTCGTCCGAAATCCGAAAAGAGGACCAGCCCGCCGCGTGAATCTACCTCCGAAGTAAGTCCGGTCACGTGTCCGGTCCGCCAGTCCGCCGTCGTAGTTCTGTGAACTTCTGGTGCACCGTCGTTAATAAAGTTCGCGAGTTTGGTGCGAACAGTAAATGGTGCCGAAACCCGGGAGGAATTCCCATTCGTCGAAGAAGCTAAAGATCGAATCACCGAAGAAGGAGGAACCTACTACCGTGGGTGGAGGAGCACATCTCATCATTGTCGCTGTCGCTGGCCGCTAACCTGCGGTGAATTCTCCGTCGTTCGTGCCCTGCCGTCACCGGTCGAAGGAAGGACTCCAGAAGGTTCGATAGCTCCTACAGTAAGTGCTCCAGAAGTTGAGGTTAGGACAACCACGTGCAACCGTAAGTGAACCCATCGCAGCAGGTAGGTGTCTCTATAACAATGAGTACGTCGAAAAAATCGTCCCTGCGTAAAAACACGCTTCATCTGAAAGCTTTACACCGAAAGCGTGAAAACATCCTCGGTTCGGCTCTGTTAATCCAGCGTTTCGATGAACAATACGATATTAGCCAAGCCAATCAGGTCGCGATCAGAATCGAGCGTTTAGATGGGCTGTGGGATAAATTTGAGGATACCGAGGATAAAATTGAAGCCATAGAAGATCAGGAAGAGGGTTTCTCGGAAGCTAGGCAGGAGTTTCAAAACCTTTACTTTGATCTCAAGGCGTCGTTGGTTAGCAAACTGCGCGGCGCAGCAACTGCCAGCTCACCTTCCCCTGGTCCAAGTTCCTCACACCAACATGTGCCTCCTGTTAGCCAAGCCATGTCGGTAAAGCTTCCCGAAATCAAAATACCCGATTTCGGAGGCAAATTGGATGAATGGATCGAATTCCGCGATCTTTTCAAATCGTTAGTGCACGCCAATCCCCAAATTTCCGCGGTTCAGAAGCTGCATTACCTTCGCAGCGCCATGAAGGGCGAAGCGTCGCGGTTGATCTCGTCATTTGCTATCACTTCCGATAATTACCTCCTCGCGTGGAATACGATCTGCGATCGGTATGAAAATAAGAACTTTCTCGTCAAGCAACACATGTCCGCGATTTTGAAGATTCCCTATGTCAAAAGGGAATCATCCTCTGCCCTGGCAGAGCTGGCCGACGAATTCAATCGGCATGTAGGCATTCTTGATAAGCTTGAAGCCAGTGCTGATCACTGGAACTCGTTCTTAGTAGAGCGCCTTAGCAGCCTCTTGGACGAGAAATCGTCGATGGACTGGGAAGCCCAGTGTGACGATAATGCTGCTCCGCAGTACAAAGATTTGTTGAGCTTTATTCTGAAACGGTCACGCACACTACAGATGTGCAAACCATCCCAGAGTGCTCACCCCGCGAACGTTCAGAAACCCACTCGATCAAAACTATCATCCCATGTCGCGTCCGAAAACGTTATCAAATGCCCCTGCTGCAAACAGGCTCATGCTATCTCTCAGTGTGAGTCTTTCCTGAAGCTAACGCCCAACAATCGATTGGATTTCGTCAAAAGGAATCAGCTTTGCATCAACTGCCTTCGAGGCGGACACTTAGCCAAAGACTGCCGTAGCAGCCTATGCAGAACGTGTGCAAAGAGACACCATAGTTTGCTTCATCTTCCCCCGATTGCATCGGGGTCTGCTACAGTCGCGGTGGACCAAAGCTCAACGACCACGAGCTGCACAGCGGTTTGTTCAGGCGAAACAATCGTCACTCAGACAAAACCCTCGTTCTCGGTATCGGTAGCACCATCGGTGGTGCTTTCGCGTACTTCACCACAGGCAAATCCGTCGTCGGTAAGTGCATCGTCGCCGCAATCACTCGCCGTTAATAGCCCCTCTCTCTCGTCGCCGGTATACTCAAATCGTCGGTCCGAAGCAAATGAACCACTTTCCCGTTGCCCCTCTGATAACATGACATCGTCTACTCCAACAATGAAACCTCGAGATGCTACAGTGTTCCTATCTACAGCATTGGTACGAGTACAGGACGCTGATGGCATTGGTCATTTTGCGAGAGCATTACTCGATAGCGGATCTCAATCCAACTTCGTGTCGGAGTCTCTTTGTCAAAGACTAGGACTCAAACGTAATCGTATAAATCTACCTGTGAGCGGCATTGGTCAAGCAACGGTTAGTGTTCGCTACAGTGTGCAAATCTCTCTTGCGTCACGTTTCGGAAAATTTGTGCGAGACATTGACTGTCTTGTGCTACCCAAATTGACTGTCAATCTACCTAGCTGCCATGTAGACATCTCGAAATGGAATATCCCTCGCAACTTACTACTTGCAGACCCAAAATTCAATATCAGTCACGGTGTCGACATGATTGTTGGAGCCGAACTATTTTTCTCGTTGCTTGAATCTCATCAAATAGTTTTGGACGACAATTACCCAGTCTTGCAAAAAACGTTGCTCGGTTACGTGGTTTGTGGAAAATACTCAACCAACGTCCCTGAAACAGTAACCTGCCATGTTGTTACTGAACAGGATTTGAACTCCCAGTTGGAGAAAATGTGGGAAGTCGAAAATCTCGACGTTGGTAAGGCACTCACACAGGTAGAACAGGATGTCGAAAACCACTTTCTCCAAACAATATCACGTGACACCACCGGTCGTTTCGTCGTACGCCTCCCCTTTCGTGAGTCCATGGACTCGTTGTTGGATGACTCCTACGATCAAGCGTTGCGGCGCTTCCTTGCAATGGAAAAGAGGTTCACTCGAGACCCAACCCTGCGTGAGGAGTACGTGAGGTTCATGGACGACTATGAACGATTAGGGCATATGGAAGTAGGTTCTCGTGTCGCGGGCCCGCAGTATTTTCTCCCCCATCATGCTGTCCACCGTCCCGATAGCAGCACGACGAAGACACGAATCGTGTTCGATGCCAGCAGCAAGGGATCTGGTGCTCTTTCCCTTAACGACGTCCTTCATACAGGTCCTACTGTCCAACCACCGTTACTAAACCACATCGTAAATTTCCGGCTACCGCAGTACGTCTTCACTGCGGATGCGGAAAAAATGTTCCGCCAAATATGGATCCATCCCGATGACCGTCGTTATTTGAAAATCATCTGGCGTCTGTAGAGTATATAAACACTATGGATGCACCCCTTGATAAAAATGCCTTTAGAAGAGGTAGAACAATAAACATGAGAAAACGAGAGAGCTACCCGGATAAAAAATACAATAAAAAAACATAGGATTCTAATGTTACAGTACCATTGAAAACCATGCTCTCACAATAGAATTCAACGTTAAAATAACAATAGAAAAACAATAGAATCAAATGTTTTTAACAATAGAACCAAATGTGAATGAGCATTTCACATTGAAATGTATAGGTTGTTAAGTATCGTAACAATACAAAAAAGGACTTTTTTCCATACAAGTTTTTTCGCAAAACAGAAGATTCTAATGTAAATGAAATGTTGTTAATACATATACGTAGAAACAAATATACCGTAGATTTTTATGTATTTGTATTGTTTTGAACTGTTAAATATGTCGAGAACTGTCTGTTTTGAACAGTGATTTTACATTAGATTCAATGGTTTGGGGATGGTTTTCTATTGTGAAACAGAAGATTCTTATGTTTTCGAATTGTTTCAAACAGTGAAATGCTCAGTAAACGTATTGTTTTGGGTAGTGATTTTATTAATGGTTCCACATTTGATTCAATTGTTTTTGAATTGTTTTCTATTGTGAAGCAGAACATACTGTTTGTATTGTGTTTACATTGAATTCAATGGTTTGGGTATCGTTTTCTATTGTGATACAGAAGATTCTTATGTTTTCGAATTGTTTCAAACAGTGAATCGTACGGTAAACGTATTGTTCTGAGTAATGATTTTATTACTGATTCCTCAATTGATTCAATGGTTTTGAATTGTTTTTTATCGTGATACAGAAGATTCTTGTTTTTTAATGGTTCTAAACAGTGAAATGTGAGGGTAAACGTGTTGCTTTGAGCAGTGACTTTATTACTGGCTCCACGTTAGATTTAATTGTTTTGGAATTGTTGTCTATTGTGATACAGAACACACTGTTTTGTACTGTTTTACATTAAATCGAATGGTTAAGAAATTGTTTTCTATTGTGAAACAGAAAATTCTAACTTTAACTTCTAAGTTTAACTTTACAAAAAATATAAACTGCTTGAGCAAATTCTGAATGAAGCGAAACTGAACAATTATTATGCATTTGGACTAGAAGCTTGTATATTTTAAGCTACATTTCAAAAACAGATCGAACAATTATCACATATTTGGATCACTCATGTAGTAAATCGAGTAATCTTTAATTGCATTGATGGTTGAAGCTTTGGCTCCCATGCCCCACAGCCAGATAACTGGGTTTAGCAGACTAAGCATTATATGTGGCAACACTATAAGCGGCATGATGGAACCGTGCCTAAGCGCGCTAAGTGTTATTAGTCCACTAATGTAGTTGCATTTAGTAGGTGATGAGGTACAAAAGTAACATTACAGCGTGCTTAACCTTTATTGTAGCACTTAAAAATACTCGATATACTACAGCTTGAGCCTATATTAGAAGATCGTTCGAAGCGTTCAAATGGTACATTTGTGTGTCGACTCAAAGACATGCATGCGTTCAGGCTTGAAGAGCGAATCAATATTAGAAGATCATGCGTAGCGACCAAATGCAAAAAAAAATCTAACATAAATATAACATGTTTCACCGGACGAGTTTGATGTAAAGCAAAAAATTGCAGTCAAATTAGAATGGTGAAATTGAAATACCTATCTATCTAAAAATGAGTTACTACCTATGACTGTTTGTCTGACCCTAATAGACTCGGAAACTACTGAACCAATCGGTGCTATTAGAATAAAACCATAAAGTTTCTTAATCCGCATGTTGAAATTGCTCGAACCAGCATTCAGCATCCCCGTTCTCTTCGCAGTGCTCCTAGTTCTCGTCCATAGAGGGATCAGTCCTAATCGTGCGCATTCCCTCGACCACAATGCGATCGAACAAGCTGTGAGCTAACTGCTCCTGTACAGGCTTCATGTCCTTGCGACTGCTAAAGTGATGATGAAAGAATAGTTATTTGGACACTATTGGGTTTTAGTTATTCTGCATGGAAGCCGTTCATAAACCACGTTGACTTTTTGGAGGAAGGGGGGGGTGGCTTTGGCCAAAGTCTACGTTCCATAGGCCTGTAGTACACAGGGTCAAATATTTAACAAGGAAAGAACTCAAAAAACAACATCAGTTTGACACTAATGAAAATTCGATCGAGCCATACAAGATGTTTCAATTGGTTTCTTTTTGGACCAATATTTGACCCTGTGTACTAGTAGCTATACACTCAGAAATAAAAGTATACACGGAATTACTATTATTTATGCATTTTGTATCCGCATCTCTCTCACTCTCTTTCTGTTTTCATGCTATCCGCTGCTTCGTCTGGGTTGACAAATCACTTCGCTTCAACCCAGGCTAAACGGCAGATAGCATGAAAACAGAAAGAGAGTGAGAGAGATGCGGATACAAAATGCATAAATAATAGTAATTCCGTGTATACTTTTATTTCTGAGTGTACAAGTTTCAAAAATTTTATATGGACAAAAGTCTACGTTGGGGGGGGGGGGGATGTTAAAGGTTAAGCGAGGTGTTAAAGGTTAAACGCAAGAAAAACTTCATGTTGTCATCAGGGGGGTTGACACTTCCGTTTCTAACCGGGAAATCCGCATTTATCCTTTCCTAACCGTCGCTAACCACTGCTAACCGAGCAGCAGTTAGACGCGGTTAACCGTTATGTGTACGACAATTTTTTACTTTTTTCTACACCGTGCTTTTTAAATGGGCGCTGGGTACCCGGGACCCTGTCGGCCACATAAGTGTTAACTACGGTTAGCAACGGATAAATGCGGATATCCCGGTTAGAAAACGAAATGTCACTCCCCTTGGTTGTCATTTCAAAACTTGATACTTTTGTATCGAATTTTATATTCTACACATATTCTTCAATTCTGTTTGTACTCCTGAGCTTTCAATCTTAGAATAATTTGTGGATTATGTGACGTTCTTTAACAACATAAAACTAGAGAAAATACTGATGGGTACATGAAAAAATTTAGAGAAAGAATGGTAGATACTAATTAACAAGGTACTCCATTTTACGCTAGCTTAAAAACTTTTAAATGCAGGGGGGCAGCACAATTCGAAAAAGCCGAGAAATCCCACAAAAACTCGGCATTAGGGCTATTCCCATTACGCCGGGCCGGGACCGTGCCGGGCCTCGACCGTGCACCGGTCATCGATTTCTTTCTAACGATGTTTATGGAGTGAGCCAGGGGGCGGCACCAGTTTTGCCAAGCCGAAACATCGCAAAAGTTTTCCTCCTTCGTTGCGTTTGAGATCCGTTCCTCTTCGTGCTCACCTCTGCCCATCTTCTAAAACTACGAGTTGGTTCGGAAATATTATTTAACCTCGTCATGAACTTACCACCATCCAGCGTTGATCCGTCATCGCTTTCCAGTCTCGGTTCCAGTCAATGCCTTCCTGCATACTGCACAACCGAATGCACACCGTAAATCCGTTCGCCGTCGGATCTACCATCCTGCTGGCGCCACTGTACAAACGGCATCGTGTTTCATCACCGATTCCAGCAAATTCCATTGTGAGTGTGGTTCCCGGCGACACATCCGATTGCACCGGTAGAGACAGAATCACCTAGAATAATGTATTGCGACATTTGCACCCATTTAGACTCGCCCGAAATTCATTATCATCACAGTCGAATTTCGCACACGACTTCGCAGCGGCTGGCATACACAAGTTCGGTTGAGTTCATGACAGAGGCGTCGGATGCACGACAGGTAAACAAAAGAAGTTTGATTAGTGTGAAATTTCGCTGGGAAACGATGATTCAGTGGATTCTCAAATTATCACAGTAGTCTAAACTTTAATGAGAAACCCAATAATTTATTGATTTATTTCGAAAACGAAAGCCCACTACTTACTTTTAACACTCCTGAGATGTTAGGATTTTCGCTCCACGATGGCGTAGTGCACGTTCAGCGTGCCTGTCTGGGTCATTACTCAGGCACTTCGAGGTAGGGCAAACGACATCCAACGAAATGAACGGCATTCACTCACTTTTTTCGGGACCACCGCTTTCTTCCAAACGGAATTTGTTTATTTTTACACTGCGATCACTATTTCAACCAAACTGCATTTTCCATTTTGTATTTTTTCTGGAACAGCCGCACAGAAACAACAAAGGCGGTGAAAACAGTACACACTGAATTGACGGCAGTCAAAAGAGCAACATAAACAAAACACATACACGCTTAAAAGTGTTACAACAAAATGCAAATAAGTAACACATTTTTGAACAAAAGTAAAAACAATTGAATCTAATGTTAATCTATTGTATGCCAATAGAAAAAACTGTAACAAAAAAATCTATTGTAAATCTATTGTATTGAGTACAATTTTAAGAAGCATTCTACAATACATTTACAATAGAATTCATTGTTAACATAAGAATCTATTGATTTTCTATAGTTTTTCCAATAGATTCAATGGTTCCTTTTTATACGGGTAGCGAGGTGCCGCAGCCGCAGCAAACGCTAGCTTGGGCAGTAGAAGTGTAACCACATCGGAGAGCGGAGTGAATGAAAATCGCGGTTCGTTACTTGAGTGCGAGGTATTCGGAATTTCTGCAGCATCCGAAAGTGCACGTAGGGTCTGGGACCATTTAGGCAGGAGCACCTATTTTGGGCACTTGCTGCTATAACTCAGTCAATTTTTAACCGATTGTCTTGATTTTTGAGACAGGATCAGATACGCACAATATCTAGCCATGTACAAAAAATCAAGTCAATCGGTTTGAAATTGACTGAGTTATAGCAGCAAGTGCCCAAAATAGGTGCTCCTGCCCAAATGGTCCCAGACCCTAATCTGGAGTGAACTCGACAATTTGGCGCAGCCGGTACGTTTTTTTTCTACGGTAAGTTTCCTTAAAACTGCGGTTCCGGTTTGTTGCGAGGAGACTTAGAAGGTGAACGATCACAAATGGAAGCTTTCTTGTTACGTCAGTGATCATTGTGTGTATTTTGTTTGAGAGGATGTTTGTAAGATGTGGATTATTGGTTGTGGGGACGATTTGGAAATTCCATGGCATCGTGAGGGATGTCGAGAATTACAGAATGAAAATCGGTTTTTGGGAAAATAGAAGCTAAAAAAAGTGAAATAGCATTGAAGAAAAGATGCGGGTCCGGTTGATGACCGAAGCGCACACCGAGGAAATAAAAAAAAGATGCGAGTCCGGTTGGCGACCGGTTGGTGCACACCAAGAAAAGAAGAGGAATAAGAAAATTATGTGGAATCGTTGGGTACCACAAGAGAGAAGGAAAAAGATGCGAGTCCGGTTGATGACCGTAGCGCACACCGAGAATGTAACAAAGCAGAAAAGATGCGAGACCGGTTGAAGACCGTAGCGCCAAGAATAAAGGGAAAGATAAAGCATAGATGGGTAAGGTGGACAGGATGCACGTCTGCCCTCGTGTCTGTTTGATGACAGTAGCACGGGCTGAGAATCGAGATCAGGGAGAGGAGTAGTTTTGGTTGATAGTTGGTTGAAAAGGGAGGATATGGGACTGGTTAGTGAGCGATGCACGTGGTGCTCGGATGGGAGAAGGATGGAAATGTGTGATCGGAAATGATAGGATTTGACGATGGGGCTTTGTTTGAATGTGAGTTACACCACTACTGATTAAATGTTGGACCAATCAGCAGACTTGTTGTTTTTGAAGAGGATTTTGTTTGAAAGAATTTATATTGTACGAGGTTGTTGATTGTTTCAATCGTTCTTGCAGATGATGTTGCTGCCACAGAGAAACAGATGTAACTCTTGGAGAAAATTTTAGTTAAAAACATTGTCACGAAAATGTAACTGCCCATTTCTATTAAAGCTGTGCTTGGTCGGACAACCAATAGATGGCGGTAGTGAGCAAACGTCAAACAGGAACAAAAACGACGGGTCCGCCGCGTGTGGCCAATCGACCTGCTACCAAATATTTGAATTCACCGATAAAAATGTGATGGATGGAGTGTGAGTAGTGTGTGACGTCTGCTTCTCCGTGTTGCTGCTTTTGCAGTCATGAGTTGGAGGTTTCAGGTGTTTAGTTTTCACATTTTTAGGATAATTTCCAAAAACCATTTCCAGTTGCATCAGTTTAGTGTTGCTGCTGATGCTTCCAATCTTCGGCGGGAATGGTAGGAATGGAATCGAGCATGCGAGGTTGTATTTTGAACTGAAGAAAGTGGGTCGCGGTACGAAACGATTCTGTTTATGTTGCTGAACCTTTTTTTTGTGGGGGTGGATATCCGTTGCCATAGATGAGCGGAACAAGGGCCTTGAGAGCACGATAAATTTAGATGAGCTAGTTAACTATGCCGTGAATGGAGAAGTGTTGCTGAGGCGGGGGAGGAAGTACATTAATTCAGGACAGAGACTGGATCGGTGTCTATGGTCAAGCAGAACAGAGAGAAGAAGACTATTTCGAGAGATGGAAGTTCAGCTCAGCAGTTCAAGCGTGAGCGGAAGTGCGAAGGTATTGGTCGGTCTCAGGTCAAATGTAGCCGTTTTAGTCATACAAACACCAGAGGAACTTTAAGTACTGCATTGCTCGCAATTGAATATGCTACAAATGGGGGTAGTTGAGACACCTTGCGAGTGTTGAGTAGGACGGAACATTCTAACGTAGTATCGTCTTTCATGCAAGAGATGGATGGGTTCCTAATTCTTCGATGGAAATACTTGGCAGTGGACATGGTATCAGCCCTGCCGTCGACAAAGTAGGAGCAATCAGAAGCTTTAGGGAGCCGGGAAAAAAAGAAGTTTGAACCTTTTTAGGATTAATCAACTTCGTTGGACAGGTCATCCATGAACTTTCTTCAAAGACGGAAGCTTTGCGTCGTTTCATTAGGGGTGAGGTGTGTTTGGTTGGTACTGAGAAGAAAAAGAGTATTAACGTGTATTTGAACATATGAGCTAATTCTACACTACTATTCGTATTTGTTTGGTACACATTTCACAGTGATTGCTGATCATAAGATGGTTCAATACATTTTTCAACGGAAAACATCAGGAGGAGAAATGTGCATGCTACGACTGCTACTCAGACATCTTCTCGAGGCTATGACAGCAAGCACGTCGAATGAGATTTAAAAGACAACCAGTAATGAAGTCGTTCTCACAGAAGATGTGCAAGCTATCGAATCGTAAGTATGGCCATCACAGTTGTTTTCATATCAGGTTTTCTCGAAGGAACTGGAGACCATAGATGGGCTAACAGTGAGGAATGATATAATCATTCTTCCAACAAATCTGCAGCAAATGGCGTTAGATTTCGCACATAGGGGCCATCCTAGAGTAGTTTCAATGAAAAGAAATCTTCATGAGAATGTATGATGACCGTATATGGACCGTTCCGTGACAATTTGCAATTATGTGTATTCTTACAACACCACCCCACTTTCTGTCACCGGGAAGTCTCGGATGGAGCTGCTTACTGGAAGACCTGTGAAGGACCCGCTGCCTTCACTAAGGACTGATACATACTGGAAACGAGATGAAGAAACAAAGGACAAGGATGCAATTATGACAGATGCAAAAATAGCAAGCGAGAACGAGATAACTCGCAGCCCGATTTCTAAGGAACCGCTACCACCCAAATGCCCCAGAAGAATTGTAAAAATGTTAGCGCGTTATAACGAATGATTTGGTCATTTTCTTATGCGATGTCGGTATCAACAAAATTTCAAGCATTTTTAAATCCTCGGAGCAGGTGAGGAATGTAGAGTATATCTGGAGCTCGATTTGAATAGGTCGTATGTGCTTTTGTCGATATAAAATTCGATCAGTTTATTTTAGTCATTGTAGAAATATGGCAGATATTTTGCAAACTTTTAATGATGGAACAGAAAGCATGTTTTGTGAGGATTCTGCTGTATGTATCAACTTTGCTCAATTTCAACGGTTTTCGCTATAATAAGCGAATCCAACTGATCGAATTTTTAATCGACAAAAGCACATACGACCTATTCAAATCGAGCTCCAGATATAAACACTATGGATGCACCCCTTGATAAAAATGCCTTTAGAAGAGGTAGAACAATAAACATGAGAAAACGAGAGAGCTAGCGAGGTGCCGCAGCCGCAGCAAACGCTAGCTTGGGCAGTAGAAGTGTAACCACATCGGAGAGCGGAGTGAATGAAAATCGCGGTTCGTTACTTGAGTGCGAGGTATTCGGAATTTCTGCAGCATCCGAAAGTGCACGTAATCTGGAGTGAACTCGACAGCGTCGAGATCCGTCTTTGCCACTGCAAGTTTATCAGCTAAACACTGTGACTTATGGGCTCGCCTGCTCACCGTATCATGCAGCACGCGTGCTCACTAAGCTGGCTGAGGAAGATGGGCAGAAATATCCTCTTGGTGCGCAAGTTGTCATTAAACGCGTCTACGTCGACGACGCGTTAGCTGGAAGTGACAATTTGGAAGAAGCCAGCGAAACATGTCGCCAGCTGATGGAGTTGCTGCGTCTCGGAGGGTTTTCTTTACGGAAGTGGAGCAGCAACAACCCAGCAGTTCTGAAACACATTCCGACAGAATTATGGGAAAACGCGTCTAAAATGGAAATCTGTCGTTCAACTGTGACCGCCCTGGGACTTCTTTGGAATCCAGTGGGTGATTATTTCGACTTTAAAATACCATCGTTCCCAGAATTGACCAAAGTGACGAAACGTATTGTAGTGTCTGAAACTGCTCAGCTTTTTGACCCTCTGGGTCTGCTCGGACCGATTGTTATAAGCGCCAGAGCTTTCGTTCAACGACTATGGGCAAAAAACATTTCGTGGGACGAAGAGCTATCGGTAGAAGAGAGTGCCTGGTGGATGAACTTTCGAAGTGAGATAGCCTTACTACAGCAACTAGCTGTTCCTCGTCGAGTTCTCTCTAACTCGAATCGAAACTACGAACTGCATTGTTTTTGTGACGCGTCTGAGAGAGGTTACGGATGTTGTATCTTTGTAGTGAGTCCTAACATCGAAGGGCAAATCGTTAGCCACCTTTTGATTACGAAGTCACGAGTTGCTCCATTACGTGGATTGTCGATGCCACGACTTGAGTTGTGTGCAGCAGTGTTAGGTAGCCAGTTAGTGGACAAATTGCGTAGCGGGACAGACTTCACCGAATCCGTTACATTTTGGACAGACTCTACCGTGGTATTGTATTGGCTTCGTGCTCCACCGACGAACTGGAAAGTGTTTGTGTCCAACCGAATAGCCGAGGTACAAAGACTCACAAAGGGGTTCAAATGGAGACATGTTCCTACTGAACACAACCCTGCTGACAAAATCTCTCGTGGGATCCGTCCCTCTCAGAAAATTGACGATAAATTGTGGTGGCATGGGCCGCAATTTCTAACGCATCCAGAATCTTGTTGGCCCGATGTGTTACCCAACTCTTCACCGATACCAAGCGCAGAAATAGAGCCTGAGAAACGACAAGTTGTTGCTTTAAACAGTGTGGAGAATGACGACTTTCTTTTCGCTAGATTTTCTGACTTGGGGAAGTTGTTAAGGGTCGTTGCTTGGTGTCTGCGTTTCTACTACAACGTTAGAAGTCGAGCAGAAGAACGTGTCACCTGTAAACTGGCACCTGTCGAAATCGAAAGTGCTCTTAAGAGGGTCGTCCAAGTTGCACAAGCAACCACCTTCTCCAGCGAATATCACCAGCTAACCGTCAACAAGCTACACCCTGATCGGAACATTGCTGTCGATTCGAAGTCTCCTCTGAAAAATCTCAATGTTTTCTTGGACGACGACGGCTTGATTCGTCTCAACAGCCGGTTGAGCAACGTAGAAGGCCCGTATGACACGAAATACCCTTTAGTTCTTCCAGCAAAACACCGATTGAGCTGGTTGATAGCTCGGTCATTGCATCTGCGCACAGCACACGCAGGCCCGTCTCTTCTACTTTCAACGATGCGCCAACGCTATTGGCCAATACAAGGAAGGCAACTAGTTCGTCGAATCATGCGCAATTGTGTGACCTGTTTTCGCTGTTCACCGCCGAACATGAACCAACAAATGGCACCCCTACCTTCCGTGCGGGTAACACCTGCCCGCGTGTTCTCCAAGTCGGGGCTAGATTACTGCGGGCCATTCAGTGTCCGTCCGTTATACGGGAGGGGGGCTAGCGTCAAAATGTATATCGCCGTATTCGTGTGCCTGTCGGTGAAGGCCGTTCACGTCGAAATCGTTCCCGACCTGTCGTCCGGCGCGTGCATCAACGCGATCAAACGGTTCGTTGCTCGACGCGGTCGGTTAATCGAGCTCCGGTGCGATAACGCGACAGCTTTCGTCGGGGCTGATCGTGAGATGCGTGAACTTCGTCGTCGGTACAAGCAGCAGTTCCAGACAGATGAGTGGGACAACTACTGCCTTGACTCGGGGATCTCGTTTAAATTCATCCCGGCACGATCTCCACATTTTGGGGGGTTATGGGAGGCCGGGGTAAAGTCATTCAAACGCCACTTCCGAAGAATATTCGGGAACTCATCGTACACGATTGATGAACTGACAACGGCAGCTGCACACATTGAAAGCATCCTCAACTCTCGGCCTCTCACCCCTCTCACGGATCATCCGGACGATCTCTCCGTGCTCACGCCTGGGCATTTTCTTATCGGGGAACCGATGTTTTCGATACCTGAGCCTGATGTTTCTAATGCTCCGATATCTAGGCTTTCTCGTTTTCAGGAGATGCGTCGTGCGGTCCAAAACTTTTGGAAATGCTGGTCGAGAGATTATTTGTCTCTCTTACACCAGCGCTCAAAGTGGAGGAAGACTACCAAGAACATTGAGCCTGGAACGATCGTGTTGCTCAAGCAGGACAACTACCCACCATTCACATGGCCCCTAGGACGAGTGATGGAGACCTTCGCAGGACCTGATGGGTTAGTACGTGTCGTCCTGGTTCGAACTTGTCGAGGACTCTACAAAAGGGCGATAACTGAGGTCAGTCCATTGCCGATCGATGAGGAAGACGCGACCGGCAATATCCAGGTCGCTGAGGGCAACCAGTGCATCATCAATGAAGGTTGAACCATACCGGTTCAACGCGGCCCGGGATGTCTCGAGAAGCTGCAATTTCGTCGGACGCCTAACTGTTTATTTGAATCACCAAATTTAAATTACTATGATAGATTTTCGAACATTGTTCCCCTAATTAATTTTCGCAACGCAATGAACATTGCGTTCTTCAACTTCCCCTCTATTTTGTACCACTAACACTAGTATATAAGTTCCGCAATTGAAAATGTATCTACTAACCATCAGTATGAATACAGCAGTCAAACCGATCACACCGTTTTTTCTAAACTCGTCCGAAATCCGAAAAGAGGACCAGCCCGCCGCGTGAATCTACCTCCGAAGTAAGTCCGGTCACGTGTCCGGTCCGCCAGTCCGCCGTCGTAGTTCTGTGAACTTCTGGTGCACCGTCGTTAATAAAGTTCGCGAGTTTGGTGCGAACAGAGTACTTTTTGGAAAGAAATTTAATTATCTTCCAGATGCGCGTAGATCCGGTAGGTACTTACGAACAATTTCTGTGATTAATTTGAGGAGCTCTTGCTAAATATGCCTCCGGCGGGCGATCTTCCGGATTTTTTGTTTAGCTGGCCAATCCGGTATCTGTCGGCGCGGGCATCAAGAATGATGATAATGGAAGCCATTGCAAATGTAAAATAGCAACTTCTAGAGCAAAAAAATAGTAAATTTTGACGACAAAAAATTGACCTTTTCATGAAAACAAACGCTTTTTTCCTTATCTCACCAAGCGCCTCTACAATAAGGGGTAATTGGGTTCTTTAGGGGTATCCGAATTATTCCATAACCGGATTCTCCGCCCAAAAATTAGTCGAAATCTAAAATTTCATAATTTTTGGAGCCTGGAAACTATTTTTAAAATGCATTTAAAGTTTGTATGAGGAAAATTTTTTGTTCGGTCGAACTGTCACTTTAACGATTGAATTGTCATTCTATCCACGAAAATTAAAACTGTTGTGTTGATTTAACCATCAAAACAAAGGCACAGAGAAACAGACGTAACACTTAGAACAAATGTTCGGTCAAAACTACATTCACATGTTCATCTACACTCCCCTGTATAATGATGCATGCATTAGTTATAGTAAATATAAATAGATAATAAAGAAGATTGCAGTACATCTTGTGCCTCCGCCATGGCAGGACGGCGGTGTGAACGATCGTGTTTTATTTCAATTAAATCACAACGTCTAGGGTCCGTAAAGCCCGTTGCGCGATCATAATTTGGTGCCGTGACCAAACGCGTGATACCCGTGTCGCGGGCAACATTTTTCAACCGTTGGAAGTGTGACGAATTTGCGTAATTAAAACTCCCACAATACCAAAGATGTTACGTATTGCACCAGCTCTGAGGACTCCTTTTCATTCCCGGCTACGGTGGTGTGGCCCCTCGGTAGCCACCTAGCAGAATCGTGAACGTTCCTGGCTCACCGTGAACTTGGACAGTTCTGGCCAGGAATCATATTCAAGTGGCGAATGCATTTACCGGATCCCATGCAGCTATCGTGTCATCGACGCTATCATTTTTGGACGATATGGAGGAACAAAGCGCCCATAAAACAATAGATGTCTCCTAGCAGCAGCGGTTGCCGTGACCAGGATCAAATTATGATCGCGCAACGGGCTTTACGGACCCTAGACGTTGTGATTTAATTGAAATAAAACACGATCGTTCACACCGCCGTCCTGCCATGGCGGAGGCACAAGATGTACTGCAATCTTCTTTATTATCTATTTATATTTACTATAACTAATGCATGCATCATTATATTGTCTATCCGGTTGGAATCAAGACCGACATTCAATCAAAAATTTCCATTTTCTTGGTCCACATGTGTCGCAACTGTTTCGCATCTAGTGCGCTGTGTTGCTGACAACAACGGGAAGGATGCGCACTACTTTTGACATGATCAAAAAACGTCGCGAGTTGGGTCGCGTCGCGACTTGATTGTGCGAAGTCCGGTTTGGTGGCGGCCCGACAATACAGGGGAGTGTAGATGAACATGTGAATGTAGTTTTGACCGAACAACAAATTATATTAAAATTCATCGTCACGAAATCGTAATCGCCCAATGCTAATCATGCCGTGCTTGGTCAAGCCACCACTAGATGGCGGTAGTGAGCAAACGTCAAACAGAATCAAAAACGATGCCAGCGCTGCGACTGGTCAATTGACCAACTACCGCATATTTGAATCAACTGTTAAAAAGGTAATCGATGGGAAGCGAGTAGAGTGTGACGTCTGTTTCTCTGTGACAAAGGTGTTGGAATCCAATAAAATCACGTTATACTCAAGGTTATACTCAGAAAAATGAGCTCTTTCGATTAGGCTATAGAGAATAGCAATATTTTATTCACTAAACAACCCAATTCCTCGTGTCATATGACATATGTGTCATATGTCATGTCATATATATATCTAGATTGAGTTTAAATAAGGGCGAAAGTAACATGAGAGAGTTCTCTTCGTCGGCTCTCTCTTCTGCAAATTAAAGTGACAAGATGCAAATTCAATCGAACTTTTTTACACTTAGACGCTAGATTGCATCGCAACCTAGCGATTTATGACCAAAAAATGCAACCATACTTGTATCTTGTCACTTTAATTTGAAGAAGAGAGAGTCGATGAAGAGAACTCTCCCATGTTACTTTCTTTTATATATATATATATATATATATATATATATATATATATATATATATATTATGTTTCCAGTTCAAAACCGAATTAGCGACATTTTTTCTTTTACTTCCGCTGCTTTTGCCTTGCGTTAAACACAATGTCGGAAGTGGGGCGCTGTATTGTACACCTGGTACTCTATACAGCGCCCCACTTCCGACATAGTGTTTAACGCAAGGCAAAAGCAGCGGAAGTAAAAGAAAAAATGTCGCTAATTCGGTTTTGAACTGGAAACATAATATATATATATATATCATGTCATGTGTCATATATATTACCATTCTTCAATCAGCAGGGTTTCAACTGCTCTGTGGAGCAATAAAACTTGAAAGAACCGCCTATAAAATAAAGAAGGGTGTGATTCGGGGATATGGGTCATTCGGGGAAAAGTACCATTCGAATCAACGTTCGGGGAAACGACATTCGGGGAACCGACATTCGGGAAAAAGTAGCACACCCAAACGCTGTGTCCAAAATACGTTGGTTCCCCTAATCATCAAAATTTGAGCATCAAAATTTAATGCTCAATTTTAGAATTAAATGCTAAATCACAGACAAACAGACGTAACACTTGCGAAATTTCCATCGACCACGCTTTTTACGATCATTTTAAATTCTTATAGTTGTGGATTTCACGATCAGAGGCGCGCGCATCGTTTTTCTATGCGTTTGACGTTTCACACTAGCGCCTTCTGTTGACGATATGGCACAACACAGTGATTCGTGCAACTTTTCCACCAGGTGATGGTAGTGTGAACTGGGCGATGAATTTCCATGAATATCGTTCAAGCTGTTACGTCTGTTTGTCTGTGTTTTAATGCTTTCGTAGTCGTGAATGTTTGTCCAAAACCGTCATTTCAAATTTGTCGAATCACCCCTTTTTGCCAAGTTTACCAGCCAAAGCGGAAACCGGTTGGCTACCCTGATCTCAAAGCGGGTCCCGTTCACGGCTTTATTAGCAAATTTATCATTCTCTTTTCCGGCAGTCACGAAGTAGGAAGCATTCTTGTCGTTCGCGTCGAAAATCGGTGAATTAGTGACGAAAATCGTGCAAATTTCCCCGGATTATCGTTCCAGCCCGGGTGCAATCGGATCGCGCGTGTGGAATGAACGTTTTACATCCCGAGCCAGCGTCAAATTCGCTAGATAGCTGAGGTAAATTGTGAATTTTCTCCCGGTCCGTGCAGGGCGAGTCCCCAGCTCGAGGTTGCTTGTGTTGGGATTTTCAAGATGGCGGCGGCTGCTCGACACGGTGGGCCTGGCTGTGTGAAATTGTGAAAAGAAACATTTTTCGGATTGTTGATAGTTTTGAACAGTTTTAAATTATTTTTGACGGTGAAAGCACGGAGAATTATGACTCAAACTTTTGTTGATCATTTATGTGCGCAAAGTTAACTAGTGCAGTGTAATGTTGACTTTCAATGCTGTAAATGCGATTAACATATATGTAAATATACGTTAATTAGTAATTCAAACCAGTTTTTGAATGTACGGAATGTTCTGTTTATACTACCAAATTGTGTTATTTCTCGTTTAACAGCTTGGGATAAAAATTTCGCGGTAGTTTTTTTTTGTTTACCTTTGAATAACCTCTTCCAGTTGCTATGGAAGCATTGAACCAGCCATCGCCCGCCAAGCAGCCACCAGATGCTAGCTTTTCAATGATGATAACACTACTAAAAACAAAATGAATATTCCGCACCTCTATTTTTGAGGTGTAGAGTATCTTCGGATTACAATCGAGGCATTTGTCTGATCAATGTTTATTACAGTAGTAGATAATAAATTGGAATTTGGCTTTTGTAACTAATCATAATGTTTTTATCATATTCTATTGCAGATGATTAAAAAATGAATGAAGGTGATTCAGCGGGAGGGCAAAGAGGTCGAAACCTAGCCCTTCCTGCTGGGACAGACCGCATAATATCAAGCATCAGTAGTGCAGGCCATGTAAGTAGTATCAGAGTTTGTTAAGGGAGCATCCATTTAGTACGTCACGGCAAAATCGGGAATTTTCGACCCCCCCTCCCCCCTTCGTACGGGTTTTTCCTATACTTAATACATTGCTTGTCACATTTTCACAAACCCCCCCTCCCCCCTAGGACCGTGAGGTACTTAATGGATGGCCCCTAAATGCAAAAATATAAACTTTCAGTACGGTACGAGCACCGGGGTTGGCTATTCGAAGGGAAATATTTTTTTTTATAAAAATAACCAAGTCTGGAGCTCGATTTGAAAAGGTCGTATGTGCTTTTGTCGATTTAAAATTCGATCAGTTGGGTTCGCTTATTATAACAAAAACCGTTGAAATTGAACAAAGTTGATACATACAGCAGAATCATTGCAAAACAGGCTTTCCGTTCCATCATTAAAAGTCCCCAAAATTTCTTCCATATTGCTACAATAACTTAACCCTTTCCTTCCCACGACTTTGAACGACTATATTTATGCCAGAAAAGCGTTTCCGAAAAAAGTGGTAGAACAAAAGTTATTGCAAATTGGTTAAATTTTTCGAAATCAATGAAAAAAATTTTGGTTGTAAATCAATAGGTTTTTGATTGTTTATCAATAGTTCAACTATTGAAACAAGTAGGTAGTAGTTGGGTTAACCTTATGAGGTTATAACCATATTCTAAAAATTATTACATCATATTCATCTAATTCCGTTTGTCCGGAGTTCGTCGAAAATCGATGGTGCTCTAGAGCAACCATGGGAAGTAGAGGGTTAAATAAACTGATCGAATTTTATATAGACAAATGTACATACGACCTATTCAAATCGAGCTCCAGAAGTATCCTATGAAAACTACCAATGTGCCAAATGAAAGGATTCAATCTATATCCGCTCGTAGTTATTACTCCGTGATTGGGCGGAGCAATCGAAATTGCACGAAGAACCAATGAAGGGGAATTGGGAGTAGCACAGGTAGCACATCATTCTCATTGTACACAGTTCGTACACACCATCCGGTACTGCACACGCCGCTGCAGCTGCGCGCTGGGCTCGCAGTCGGCAACATAGCTGTCACTGGCTGATGATGGAGATGCTCATCAATGAATGCTTTTAATGTGGTTGTCGTATTGTTTGGACAGGACATAGTTTATATCAGTTCGTTCCGCATAGTTCGTTTTGTACCTTTTTGCTTTTAACGTGTCGCAATAAATTAGCTCTTTTAATTGTGATGTGTGCGTTTCGTTTTCTCTGATTTAGGGACGACCATCGGGGAGTTCCGCGGTGCAAAACTGTTCAAATTGTATCAGCTTCTGATCCCATGGTGATGCATTCATCAAAATAAGATATGTCCAAGTACAATATAATAAAACGGATCTAATTAACCCTCGAGCGATCGCGCTGTTGTATTTTGTACAACACGTTGAAAAAATCTCGCTTTTTGTACTCAGGATTAGCGTGGTCCTGACGGTGTTAGCCAACCGTGCGAGTTACGGAAGGTTAATTAACCCTAAAAGGGATACCTTCATGGCCTCAGCTTCGTCACCTCGTTGAGTGTGTTCCATCAAAGACGAGCTCTGACAGGCGCCTGGGGTCCAATGGACCCCAGGTATCCCTTTTAGGGTTAATACTGCTTATACTAGAGGTAGCGGTATCAAGGTTAAGGACGATGTACAATGGTCTGATGACACGTCGTATTAGTAATAATGCCCTTTGGAACCAATCATAAGCCACGTAGACCAAAATGAGGTATCAGATCTACCTCCGCTCTCACTCTAAAAGGTTCAGTGGTTTTTGAATAACTTACGTTACCTTTTCCTAGTCTGCCGTGAATCGCATATCAGTCCCATCTTTGCTGGATTTCCTATGCAAATGGGACAGATATGCGATTCACGGAAGTATCCACACTTTAAACTACCATTTTTAATTTGCGATAATTGCATTCCTTTTGTGGAATTTGCTTTTTGTTCGAATCTTATATGTATATTATTAGTTGTAAAAGAAATTTCTAATATAAATCCCTGGCCAAGTTCGCAGGGGTTGACGGTATTAAAGTGAAGGAGTTTCATTTTGATTATTGTAATGTAGTGTTCTTTAGTGAAACATATCACCTTTTTAACACTTTAATGCGCCTCCAACGGTTCATCACGAACCGGCTGCTGCAGATGGAGTATAGCTGATCATATGCATCAGACATGCTCGATAAACACGGAGGAACCGCCGGGACTCAGTAGAGTCTATTCCCAACTTCAGTTCAGTTCGTCAATCACAGTGGACGCATTTTTTATTGCTCCTACCCGCGCGCGGTTTCAATTTGTTATTTAATTATTATTTTTTTTTTCGCGTTCGTCATGTGCTGCGAAATTTGTGCATCCGATATTTGTGCCGACTCAGTACTGTGGACTTGTGCTGGGTGCCCGCGTAAGTTCCACGCCGCATGCGTTGGAGTCTCTACACTGCGAAGTACATTGCGAAGGAAGGACAGGAAAGTGGAAGACTCTACTTCATATATTCTACCATGCTGCTCATCTTGTCAGGAGCTTATCACCGCAAAATTGGAAGTTACGCAACTATACGATCAGCAAAAACTCTTAACAGAACAACTGCACCAAAATACGGAAATTGTTCATAAGCTAAACCTACATCAAAAAAAGCACATCGTCGATGAAGCTTTTGAAGGTTTGGAGATTTTGATGACTGCTATCAAAAATGAGCTTGCCGCCATAAACAAAACCAGCAGCTTAGCTGGAAGTGTCTCGGCAATAAAAAACCACATCACCACAGTTGTTGATGTCGCTGCCAAAAAAACGAACGAGTCCATAACAAATTCATTACAATCTGCAACGACGGGTATATCTACCGAGTTGCGTAGCATCAATAACGACTTATGCCAAATTAACCAAAGGCAGCTGGATATGGCGGCTTCAAGCGCCATGTCATCAAACCCCAATTTGTTCGTTGATGTTGTTGACGAATTAAAGACTTGGTCAGCACAAATTATTAATTCAAAGAACACTGAGTATTCACCGGCATCACTGGAATCATATTCCAGTTTAGAAGCAGAATTAAGTAACGTTTTATCCTCGAAGAAAACGGATTCATCAAAAATTACGCCCAAAACAAATGATGGGTGGCGTTATTTGGGTACCAGAAAAGTATGGAAAGCCGATTGGTCCCAATATGATGCAAAATTGTTAAGACGTGAGGAACAGGAAAAAAATGCCGAAAAAGCAAGAAAACGTAAAAAGCTTAATAAAAATAAGTTATCAACTCAGTCAAACAGAACCCGGAATAGTAACGCTGAAAAACGTCACAGTAATAAAAACTCGATTAATATCAACAACAACCGCAACAATAGTTCCAACAGGAACACTTTTTGTCGACCGGAGATGCAGTCGTCCAGCAGTCGAGGCTTCAACAACCAGCAATGCAAACGAGTCACGTGGGGCGCTAATGCCGGTCGCAACAGTCTTTCTCCAGATGGGAAGCTACTTGCTGCTGGTAAAGAGTTATTTTCGGGCCTATCATCAGCTTCGTATCGTCCGTCCATTCAGTTCCATAGAGGAGAAGTGCTGAATCCACTCACCACCAATGGCCGTTCAGTGCCCACGAGTCCGGCTACAGCATCGACGTCACGCATGGATGGATCATGTTGCTGTCAGTGTTTTTGCCGAAATTGACGCATTCCTTAGATGAAGGTAACGCTATTAATTCTACATGTAGTAAATGTATCTTTAATAATTTAAACTATGACGACGGCGGAATGCACATAGACAGCAGTGACAATAATATTAATACAAACTTTGAGTTTCAGGGGGAACAGAACGATAGTTTAAATCTCTCATATTCCTCAAATGTTAATCACCCAAAATCAAACTCCAGAACTGAGGTTTTGGTCTACTGCCAAAACTTTAATCGTATGAAGAGTGCAACAAAGATTAATAAAATTCACAAACAAATTTTGAGTTGCTCTTTTTCAATCATTTTGGGCACGGAAACTAGTTGGGATGAATCAGTCAGAAATGAGGAAATCTTTGGAAGCATTTACAATGTTTTTAGAGATGTCCGTGATTATCGCATTTCAGAGAAAAAATCAGGTGGTGGAGTTTTAATTGCAGTCTCTGCAAATTACAATGCTGAAATCATCCCAACCACAAAATACAAAGAGTTTGAGCATGTGTGGGTTAAAGTCTACATTGCTGGCGAAACGCATATTTTTGTTTCCGTTTATTTTCCTCCGGATAATGCTAGGACATCAACATATGAAAAGTTTTTCAATACTGCAGAAAATATTATCAGTAGCTTACCCCCGGAAGTAAAAGTACATATTTATGGCGATTTTAATCAGCGTGACATTGACTTTATTGCAGATATTGACAATGAGAGCATTTTGCTCCCAATTGTTGGTGAAAACGAAACGCTTCAGTTCATTTGTGATAAATCAGCAAGCCTTGGGCTTAATCATATTAATCATGTGAGAAATCAGCAAGATTGTTTTTTAGATTTATTAATGACAAATATTGATGGAGATTTTTGTGTGGCAGAATCACTGACCCCATTATGGAAAAATGAAGTTTTTCACACAGCTCTTGAGTTTTCTATATTCGTATATGCCAACAACAGACCTGATGATTGTGAATTTGAAGAAGTTTTTGACTATCGTTCTGCTAACTATGAAAGTTTGAGGAAAAAACTTAGTGATATTGATTGGCAAACACTATTGAGAAATGAAGACAATATCGATTTTGCAGTTGACATATTCTACGAGAAAATGTTTGAGATAATACAGACTGAAGTACCATTAAAAAAGAAAAGACGTCATGGCAACTCAAAACATCCTGTATGGTTCAATAAAGAAATAAAAAATTTAAGAAATCGTAAGCAGAAAGCTCACAAAATTTATAAGAAAAATAGCAACAATGAAAATTTATCAAACTATTTAAATATTTGCGATCAATTAAATCTGGCCATTAGTTTTGCGTTCGAAGAATACAATACAAAAACGGAGCTCGAAATAAAGTCATGCCCAAAAAATTTTTATCATCTCGTGAATAGCAAACTAAAATCAGACAACTTTCCTTCGGAAATGCAACTTGACGAAAAAACAGGTGACAACGCAGAAAAAATCTGCAAACTTTTTGCAACTTTTTTCCAAGAAGTTTATACCACTTTTTCGGAAGAAGATCGAGAGCGTGAATACTTTTCATTCATTCCAGAATATTCAAGAGACATTCGCGTTGATCAAGTTAAAGTACATGAAGTTACAGACGCTCTCAACAATTTAGATGCCTCTAAAGGACCTGGACCTGACGGGATCCCACCTTTATTTTTGAAGTCTTTGTCAATGGAATTGACGGCGCCATTATTTTGGCTTTTCAACACTTCACTTAAAACAGGTAATTTTCCATCAACATGGAAAAAGTCTTTCTTAATACCCATATTCAAAAGCGGCAAGAAATCTGACGTGCGTAACTACCGAGGTATCGCTATTATTTCATGCATTCCCAAATTGTTCGAAGCATTAATTAATGGAAATTTATTTCAGCAAATCAAAAACAGGATAACTCATAATCAACATGGCTTCTTCAAAGGGCGTTCTACCAGTACAAATCTGGTAGAATTCATTAACTACTCATTGAATGCCATGGATAATGGGAACTACGTAGAGGCTATCTATACAGATTTCAGTAAAGCTTTTGACCGTATCGATATACCCATGCTACTCTTTAAATTGGAAAAAATAGGGTTCGAACCAGGTCTTCTTAAATGGGTTGAATCATACCTCACGAATCGTCAACAAATAGTTAAATTCAAAAGTGCTAAATCAAGTCCAATACATCTAACTTCAGGAGTTCCTCAAGGATCTCATTTAGGCCCACTTTTGTTTATCTTGTATGTCAATGATGTTTCTTTTATACTTAGTAAGACTAATATTCTCATATATGCTGACGACATGAAACTGTGCTTCGAAATAAGAAACAATGAAGATTTTAGGTTATTCCAAAATGAAATAAATGTATTTTACACATGGTGTCAGAAAAGCCTATTGAAACTTAATGTAAAAAAATGTAACTCCATTTCCATTAGCAGGAAGTTAAACACGCCAAACACAACAGTTTTGTTGGGAGGTCAACCAGTACAAAAATGTGAAAGAATAAGAGACCTTGGTGTACTAGTAGATTCTAAAGTGACATTTATAGATCATTATAATACAATCATTAACAAGGCCAATAAGATGCTTGGGTTCATAAAACGTTTTAGTTACAATTTCCACGACCCATACACAATAAAAACATTATATATTTCCTATGTTCGTTCAATACTAGAATATTGTTGTATAGTATGGTCGCCATTTTCAGATAATCACGTCAGCCGAATAGAATCTGTTCAAAAACAGTTTTTATTATTCGCTCTTCGCAAACTAGGTTGGAGATGTGGGCAGCCTCTGCCACCTTATGAAGCACGGTGCAAGCTGTTGGATATCCAAACATTAAAAGAACGTCGAAAATTCGCCATGATTTCATTTATAAATGACGTCGTATCCAACCGAGTTGATTCACAGGAAATTTTATCAAAATTGAATTTTTATGCACCTACTCGTCAATTACGGAATCGCAGCATTTTTTCTACTAATCACTATCGTACTAATTATGCCATGTTTGGACCTATAAATCAAATGATGAGGTTATATAATGAACAATGTGAGTCCATTGACTTCGGTATGTCGAAAGCTAAGCTTAAGAGACAATTGAATGTAATTCGTTACTAAAAAAATAATATTAGGTTAAGAAAACATAGTTGTAACAAATGGTCTACATATGATTGACGACGAATAAATAAATCAAGACCAACAATTGAAAAGGCCACATCAACATTTTGTAAACAAACATGTTTCTATCGACTTGAGGCCTTTTGAACTCGACCCACACACTTCACCACCACTAACAGAAAGCGCAAACATCAAGCTTTCTGTTAATGGTGGTGAGGTGTGTGGGTGGAGGTCAAAAGGCCTCAAGTCGACAGAAACGTGTTTGTTTACGCAATGTTGATGCGGCCTTTTCAATTGTTGGTCTTGAAATAAATCAATAGTTTCAAGTCGGTTGGATTTGAGAAGGTTTTGATGATCGTTACAAATAATAATAAAATTATTATAGGATTTGTGACAGGTTTTGGAACCTTTTACAACCAGCTGACTTCAAAATGTTGTTTGGGCTCTATTTCCCACGTTTCTCGGTTGATTTTGATTAGTAATTTATTAATGTCATAGTCGCTTTTTAGAAGTTTTACAATGTTAGGTACTTGGTTATATTTTCTTTAAATAGAGCAATTAGAATCAACCGAAAAATTAAGAGTGGGAAGGAGATTTGCAGCACTTTATTGTGCTGATAGATTCGAAGCTAACGTGCGAACACTTAAACGCATTGTTGACATCAATGCGTTTGACGTGACATTTTGGACAAAAACTGACTGCTCTTTATTAACTGAACAACGTTACTTTTGTATGACTAGGTTGACATTTCTAGGCCACGCATGAGAAAATGACATGGTTTATCGAGGTAGGACCGACAGGACAATTGAACGAATTTGAATATGTTTCATAGTATTTGTAGGGAGATGAATACATAATAGCTGACAAGCAATTTTTGTTTTATTACAATCAACTGACCAACTTGGCGTATTTTTGTTTATCTCTTAGATGGTGTTATGACACCAACAGAAAAATATCAGAAGTTCAGTTACCAATTTAAAGACACAAGAGATGAACACAGCGAAGTAGAAAACGATTACCGAAATCAAGAAAACAATTTGACACAGAATCGACTATAATTTAACATACGGGTTCGACTCATTCGATGAATCTATCTGAAAGTATCTAGACGCTAAGATTGGAAAAAAAAACTTAAAGTTGGGACTAGACTAAAATAGTGGCCGATAGGAAACAATGCGCTAGACAGCATTATTATTTATTTTTTTAATTTTAATATTCACTTGTAGGCTTTTCGCCAGTTGACAGTATAGTATTTAGCTGTGTACTAAGTTACGGATTAGTTGGTGTATAGATGACAGGGTTCTCACGGGAAGTGCTTCAAGCGAGGCTTACATAACAACTGACCATAAAGAAACCTTTTTTCCTTGACTTTCTACGCAATGAACATCTGACCGAACACACGTGTTTTTTGTTAATCTCCTAGGCATTATTAAGACATGACGTATGTGCATGACGGAACAACTAGCAGGACACAGTTCCAGACGTCTCTTTTTAATAACGACATTCAGCATATTTCCAATGAAACTACACTTCAATAAAGCAAAGACTAAAGCTGCTATGATAGAGCAGATCAGAATGACTTAATTGACTATTACCTTGGAGATCTACTTCGAATAACTGACAAATTGACAAGAACCTAACTAAATACATGGACCATACAACAAAAAACCAATTGACAAAAAAAAAAAAAGGGGAAACTTTTATTAAAACTATTTTTGTTCAACGCAGGCCAAAACAGTGTCGACTTGGGCCACGATATGCCTACGTACTTCTGTGTGTTGAAACAAAAATAGAGGCTCCTAGAAGCAAATGTAGGGAAAGGGTGCGGTGTAGAACATAAGCACAGTGTTGCTACCGCCGTAATCACTTTGAAAAAAAAATAAAATAAAAGAAATTTCTAATATAAATGAAAATGAAATAAACACTTTACATTTGTAATATCTTTCGCTTCTTCATGCCATTCGTTACTTTCGGTAGCTCGTAGTAGTTTCGTTATTTTTTCACTCATATGAGATATGTACGTTTTTAGCATGAAAGTTGGCTATTTTCTATTACGTGCCCAAACATATTTCATTTTCATTTTCATTTTTCATTTTATTTATTCAAATAAGTAACTTAAGACCTAACGTCTTTTTTATGTTACAATGATTTTGTGTAGAATAAGTGCAACTATTAACATTCGACCTTACAGAATCATAGCTTAGTTAAGTTGTCTTGTATGATAAGGATCTGTTTGGACGAGATCTCCACCATCCGTATTGCCGGCTCTAAACTCTAGCCCTACATCATCTGCCTAGCATATCTGACCCATTGTTTCTAGTCAATAACACAACGTAGTCATGTCCAGTTGAGTGTACACTCCGTTAGTGAATAAAATGTGAAACGTACAAAATAGTTTAACTACATGGAAGAAATGTTGCCTGCCGAACTTATCCTACCACTTGCACGAACATAATGGTGCCGTGACCTGCTGTGCGACAAATCTACCATGGATAGTGAAATAATAAAACAACCTCTGCATTACCCGTCGACGACATCACATCAGTTACGAACAATGGCTAATCGCTCTACAGAGTCGTCATCGGATCGCCTTTGCGCAGACTATTCTCTCGCTTTACCTACCAGTCAGTAAATGGGATCACTTCGTTGTCCAGGAATGAGCTCGTTTCGATTGAAGGTGAATGTATGCAGTGCTTCTTACAGCGATTTTTTTCCGGGGTAATCCAAAGTGCCCTGGCGGGACTGCATGTCCCCCGTATCCTTCAATCTGTGCCGTGTTTGGAATGCAAGATAGCCATGTTGCTTGAAGTCTCGTCAGTAAAGTGGCCCCATGCGGAAATCTCTGACGACGAAAATCAACCCATCGGAAGCTTGCATTGGACCGAACACACCAGGATCAACGTCGAAGTGCATCAATTTTCGGTTGTTGAAGTGAATACTTCAAGGCGGGGAGTATGTTTGGACGAGATCTCCACCATCCGTATTGCCGGCTCTAAACTCTAGCCCTACATCATCTGCCTAGCATATCTGACCCATTGTTTCTAGTCAATAACACAACGTAGTCATGTCCAGTTGAGTGTACACTCCGTTAGTGAATAAAATGTGAAACGTACAAAATAGTTTAACTACATGGAAGAAATGTTGCCTGCCGAACTTATCCTACCACTTTATGTTTGGACGAGATCTCCACCATCCGTATTGCCGGCTCTAAACTCTAGCCCTACATCATCTGCCTAGCATATCTGACCCATTGTTTCTAGTCAATAACACAACGTAGTCATGTCCAGTTGAGTGTACACTCCGTTAGTGAATAAAATGTGAAACGTACAAAATAGTTTAACTACATGGAAGAAATGTTGCCTGCCGAACTTATCCTACCACTTGCACGAACATAATGGTGCCGTGACCTGCTGTGCGACAAATCTACCATGGATAGTGAAATAATAAAACAACCTCTGCATTACCCGTCGACGACATCACATCAGTTACGAACAATGGCTAATCGCTCTACAGAGTCGTCATCGGATCGCCTTTGCGCAGACTATTCTCTCGCTTTACCTACCAGTCAGTAAATGGGATCACTTCGTTGTCCAGGAATGAGCTCGTTTCGATTGAAGGTGAATGTATGCAGTGCTTCTTACAGCGATTTTTTTCCGGGGTAATCCAAAGTGCCCTGGCGGGACTGCATGTCCCCCGTATCCTTCAATCTGTGCCGTGTTTGGAATGCAAGATAGCCATGTTGCTTGAAGTCTCGTCAGTAAAGTGGCCCCATGCGGAAATCTCTGACGACGAAAATCAACCCATCGGAAGCTTGCATTGGACCGAACACACCAGGATCAACGTCGAAGTGCATCAATTTTCGGTTGTTGAAGTGAATACTTCAAGGCGGGGAGTATGTTTGGACGAGATCTCCACCATCCGTATTGCCGGCTCTAAACTCTAGCCCTACATCATCTGCCTAGCATATCTGACCCATTGTTTCTAGTCAATAACACAACGTAGTCATGTCCAGTTGAGTGTACACTCCGTTAGTGAATAAAATGTGAAACGTACAAAATAGTTTAACTACATGGAAGAAATGTTGCCTGCCGAACTTATCCTACCACTTGCACGAACAGGATCTTTTAACTAAAGTGCTCAAAACATTTCCGTCTAAATCCCATCCCTGATGATTCAACAGTTAGTTCATTTGGTAACGAGTTCCAATACGCAACACCTCTTACAAAAAAGGAATTTCCATACTTAGACGATAGGTGCCGAGGCAAGATAAATTTAATACATCTCCCACTTCTACTAAAAGTCAATTTACTGTGTAAATAACCAGGTTCTTTATGTGCTATAATGCTATGAATTATTAGACATGCTCGAAGTTGGTAAAAGTGACACTATACCAGTAGAATGGAACTCGGTGTTTCACATTTATGCCTACACTGAAATAATTCCAAGAGCCTATTTTATCAGACACTGCACATACATTGTACCCGTAGCCTAACACGTTCACATCAAATGAATCGTTATACGTATCATATTATAAACAGTTCCGATTGAAAAGCCTTCTAATAAAACTCAATGACACTTGCGCATATCGGAGTTATATGCACATAACACGATCGATACATTAGCTGTGCATATAACTTTGGCCGGGTGGAAAAGCAACATTGGAAGATAAAGTTGAATACGTTTTGCAGAATTTCGCTATTCGACTAAGTGAGCTACGTGGTCGTGTGGTTAGCGACGTCGGTCATTTAGGCGTTGTGAGTTCGATTCCCGCTTCAGCCTAAGGAGACTTTTTTTTCAAAATGTGAAGGATATTATCGGAGTTGCATATACATTGGCGCACCCAGTCGACATAATAGAAGCAAAATGCAAGGCATATAACAATATAATGGCGATTTGAGAGTCATACCACATGCGTCGCATATAACTATCACTTCCCATTTTCAACCCAAGATTAGATTGATATGATATTCCAATAGTGCAGTAATATAGGATTGGCACATAACGATGATCGCGTGAGTTGGCTCAGTGATACATAAATGTAATAGTAACAAGCCTCTCACCAAATTCATGGCTCACGGAAAACCTGTGTTTTGCTAACTAGCCGCATAGCTCCCATGGGAGGTCGTCTCATGCGCTGCGCGTATTGGTTTGAGCTAAGAAGAAAAACAACTTCTTGGTAACAAAGAATCGCAAAAACTTTCCGTATTCACAGTTGAAGTGCATAAGAATAGGATTCCTTTTAAAAATTCCTCAAGAATTAATCTTCTCGAGATTTTTTCAGACATTTCATTTGATAATATTGAAGCGCCCTGTACCGTCCAGGGGCTCAACTAAACACTACACGGAATGTGATATCTTTTAATTCATAACAGTCCGACGATATATTTTTAATAAACTATATTGAAGTATCACAAACCATCACTTAACTTATATTACAACGATTCACCTTTTCTTATATCACCTTTCTGTATTTCTACACCGAAGTTGAAAAAAAACTGAACCGAACTGGACTTTTACTCGTACGTTGAAAAACTGAACTTTTACAACTACTGTCTTTTCTGAACCAAGATTGAACACTCTAGCGTTGAAACTGACCCACTGTCTCACAGACTGCTTGAACTCAACAACTCCGTTCTTCAACAACCCTAACGTCGAACTCTCCTCGATTACTCTGTTCTTCAACAACTGCCCCGACTGAAGCCAAAGCCTCCGTATTTATAGCCTAAATTTCCTAGCAATACCCGAACCAGCTTGGGCGTGTCTAAAATTCCTACGATCATTCTCGTCTTGCCGAAGATGTCATGATAATTCCTAACAATGCCCGAACCAACTTGGGCGTATCCAAAACCCTACCAAATGAAAATACTAATAAGTCCAAAACCTAGACCTCTACCTATCCTACTTGTCCTCATCGTGATTAAAATCCTTCTCTTCTTGAAAACATCACGACTCTTCTATCTTGGGCGTATCCCAAGCCCTACCAAGAATATTAATACCAACGAAAAACTTAAATCTCCTAACCACGCCTGACTTGGGCGTGTTCGCACAAAACCTACTGAGAATCTTTACACCAAGGCCTACATCTTCTAGCCCCGCCTCACTTGAGCGTATACAAGGCTTGGGTGTGTGAAAGAATTGAACCAACCATCGACGTCATTATCATTCTCCCCATCATCATCATCGTCACCATCATCATCCTCATCGTCTTTGGAATTTGGCACCAAATTCTCCAAAACAAAGCACCTGCTTTGTTATTGAAGTGTACCTTACTTGGGCACAGTGAACCCTAGCCGGCCCCCGGCCGCGGATGTTGGTTGAAATTATACCCCCACATTCTTTTCTTTCAGTTTACTCGAAGTCAAAACAAATCGAGTGCAAAACAAGTCCGGCGCCGTATGCCGCCAATACGGTGTCTCAATTTCAGAACATTCCAGCTAAGGTTCACCTGAGTTCAGAACCTTACCCGGCCAATTCGGCGCCTTGATTTCGAGACAAAAATAAACAATCTTTGTTCCAGCGCGATCAATATGATGTCGCGGTTCTATATCATTCTTTCGGGTTTATTACCCATCGTTGTCCCAAGCGTAATTGAAATTGCATCACACCGACCGGACCTAACGCGGTGCAACACGATCGCACCTCGCCACCACCGGACGATGATGGGTTATAAAAACTAGGTCAGTAACGAATGGTGCGATTTTCGTTGCTTCCAATATGCCGCGCGTGAGGTAGGTAGACCCTACGATGAAAATTGAATCTAAAATCCCCCGGGCAGCTGTTGGGAATGTGGGGTGAAAATGCATTTTTGTTTCAGTTGAATTGACTTTGAATATCGGAAGGCGTGGGAATATTTAGGTCTTTGCAATATGACAGATCGGTGAAGTACTAGATTTGTAGTAAGGAGCTGAATTTTAGTATGGTGAGAAGGTCAATTCAGTAACAAATTTTGAGAACGACGTATAATCAATGCTACACCATTGATTATACGTCGTTTTCAAAATTTGTTAATGAATTCTCCGTTTCTGTAATGAAATGGAAAGTAAAAATTCAATGCAGGATTTTTGAACAACGCTCCAGAAGAAATTCTTGAAGGATATCCTGGATAAATCCTGGAAGGAAGCTAGCCGAAGCTCTTAATAGAATTTCGGAACGAATTTGTGGATCAATTTCACAAGGAACTCCTGCACGAATAAACAAAACAACTCTTGAACTATTCCTAAGAAAACTCCATCCTGGAGAAGTTCCTGGACGAATAGGAGGCAATCAGTGAAGTACTAGATTGAAAGTAGTGAGCTGGATTTTTGTATGGTGAGATGATCGATTCTCCATTTCTGCAATGAAATGGTGCAAACAGCGTTGGTTATATGATTTCTTGCCTAATTTGATGCTGTTTGAGCAAAAGTTTGGGTAACTGTGTTGTTGAAGTTGCAAGAAAAAATAATACAACAACAAAGATACCCAAACTTTTGCTCAACCAGCATCAAATTAGGCAAGAAATTATATAACCCACGCTGTTTGCACCATTTCATTGCAGAAACGGAGAATCGATCATCTCACCATACAAAAACCCAGCTCACTACTTTCAATCTAGTACTTCACTGATTGCCTCCTATTGCTTGATTTTTTGTCGGTCTTGCAGCAGTCTTTCGTGAATCCCAGAGATATTTTTGAGGAATTCCATGAAGGTGGAGAAGGTGGGGGGTTTTCATCAAACCCACTCGCATAACATTTTCATCTTTGCTGAGTTTCCTATTCATATGGAACAGTGGGGCAGTTAAGGTCCGCCTTAGTGCTCATGTCAAGGCTTATGTATTATGGTGACTTGGTGTTCTAGCTTTTTTCCAGAAAGCAAGAGCCTTAGCCATACCCCTTGGCATTCTACGTATCCACGGTGTCGACGACCGTTCATTGCTGGCAGATTAGGTCGGCCCACATTTGAATGACTAGAAATAAGTTGTCGAAATTCCTGGGGCACATCCTAGAATGGGGCACGTGCGGTGTAATACTAGATTTGTAGTAATGAGCTGAATTTTAGTATGGTGAGAAGATCAATAGCACATATCTGTGAAGTATTAGATTTGTAGTAATGAGCTGAATTTTTGTATAGTGAGAAGGTCAATAGGGTACGTTCGATGTAGTACTAGATTTGTAGTTGTTTACGGTGTGATGGAAACCGAGTTCAACTCTGCCGGAGAGGGTTGCAGGATAGTTGCGGCAAGAGAGGGATTCTCATGAAGATGAATTCAACCTATCATTCATATACCATGTCATTGATCCTTTGTTATAAGTATTCTTCCATTCCCAATAAAAGTTAGTTAGAGCAGACATTTTGGTTTGCAAGAGTTTTTATTTGATTTCGGTCGCGAATATTCGGAAAATCCCGGTTTCGCGGTACAAAACTTCGCGTTAGTTCTCGTTCGTCGTACTTTGTCCACTTCCGGATCAATTCCGGTCGAATACAGTAGCAATGAGCTGAATTTTAGTACCTATGGTGAGAAGGTCAGTTCTCTGTTTCTGCTATGAAATGGTACAAAAAGCGTGGGTATTATGATTCCTTGCCTAATTTGATGCTGTTTGAGCAAAACTTTGGATAACTATTTGGTTTATGTTGCAAGAAATTGAGAAAAAAACGACACTGTTGCCTAAAGTTTTGCTCAAGCAGCATCAAATTAGGCAAGGAATCATAATACCAGTGGCGTCGCGTAATCTCAATTTTCACCTGTGCACCAAGTATAAATTCTTGAAATTTTTGAACAAATTAGCTTGTAATAATTAGAAAATGACGAGAATAACTGCTTTCACTCATTTGTATTTCGATTTCGATCATAAATCCCCTGCAATTGCAAGTCTTAGGGTCGGTGCACAGGTAAAAAGTGAGGTTACGCGACGCCACTGCATAATACCCACGCATACTAAAAGTCAGCCCATTACTACAAATCTAGTACTTCACCGATCTGTCCTATCAGCGCAAATTGGAAAAAATAGTGTACGTTACATGGAAGCAAAAATTTACGTTACATTACATATCGAAGCACAAAAAACGAAATGACTTTTTTGTAAAACTCATGTTTTTAATTATTGTTTTTTTTGTGAATTCCACCGTAAACATTATTTGGGGTTAATTTCACGTCGAGTTCATCAACATTAGCATAAAAAATATTAATTTTTTTTCTGCTTCGATATAACATACAAAGGAAAAATTTATTTGTACGTTACTAAAGACACTATATGCAAAGACACGAAATGTTCCAATTGGAATTCCAAATTTGCTGTCAATGTCATTCCAATCGAGCAGGAGACCTGTCAAACGCACCTTAAAAGCATTGCTCGACAGCATCATCGTCATGATGCGACAATCATCATCAACAGCAACAATCATCAGATTTCGTGTCTTTAGCATACAGTGTCTTTAGTACGTTACATATATCGAAAAGTACCTGTACAGCTATTCAATGCAGAAGAACTATATTCTACAGTCATATAAGGGGCCGTACACAAATTACGTCTCTCTTGTAGAGGGAGGGGGGCTTTAGCAGAACGTGACAACCCATACAAATAATTTTGATGTCCCTTACAAAAAGTGTGACATGGGGGCGAGGGGGGGTTGAAAAAGGTCGATTTTTGCGTGACATATTTTGTGTATCATCCCTAACATTAGGTACGGCTATGGTAGCAAGATCTATCTAATGCCGTAATACACTAAACCAAGATGTTCTACGCACGTTTCGGAAATTTTAGCTATACATAATTGTTCCTTTTTTCTGTCATTGCAGTTGCCCGTAGGGCCTGTGGTTGCCGCATCACCAATGTCCCGTTCGCCTGCCGACGAAAAACAGCATAACTTTCAGCAGATCCAACAGCAAATGCAGAGCACTTCTTCTCCAGCGGCAGGACATTTGAGCAAACCACTTCATCATCATCAACAGCAACAACAGCAGCAGCAGCAATTTCCAAACAATACCATCAGTTTGATCCCGGCTGGCACAGTCGTCGTCGGAGCAGCTGGTGGGGCTGTGACCTACAAACAGCAACAATTCGTAGTGACATCAACAAACAGTGCGAATAATAACATTTTACTTGGTGGTGTGAGCAATATAGGCAATGAATCAAATAATACTGTCGTTATCGGTGCACAACAACCATTGGTCGGTAGTGGAGTGAGAACGCAGCAAATTATCGGTAGTGGAAATAACAATAATTCAAGTGCAAGTGGAATAATAATTGCCAATCAAATCGCAAACTCTTCTAACAGTGGGAATACGTCGTACATTCATCAGGCATCGGGTGTTTTAGTGACAGGTGTAGCAAGTGCGGGCCTAACAGTAGGCGGCCCCATCGGGTCCTCGGTTCCCGTTTCGCCTACGGCCCGGAAGCGTCTAAAGCTAGAACAAAGTCCTGTTGTCGTTACCGCTGAAGTGGAACATGACATTTCCGCTCTCAAGAAATTGATTCTGGAGCACAAGTATATGAGATTAAAGAGCATTAAGGAAAAGTAAGTAAACTAAATCTAAGAATTTACCCTTGAAATGGTGAACGATTAACTGTGAGAAAAATAAAACTGATCCTATGCAATTTGTTGGACAGTATGATTTAGTAACACCTAGTACTTTGCATAAATACGGAAGGTTAATAATCATACACTCCCATATTTATCCTGTTTGAAAACAAGCTATAGGCAAATCTGACGGAAGCTAACGATTCCTCCGCATCTGGTGGCAGAAAAACGTGACTCCGCCAAAAAGTGCCATGGCGCATCATAGGCAAAGTGCACTTTTTTCCATTTTTCGTATCGAATTCCGCATCGTAGAGAAACAAACGAGCATTTTTGGAAAGAATTTAATTCTCTTTGAGATAGTTTAATATTTTATTTAATCAATTACGCGAACCTGTTACATTAAATGTTTAGGAGAGGTCAGATGCGCTTAGGGCCGATTTCTTCACCTCGGCTTAACCGGTAAGCCAGGCTTACCCATACAGTTAAACCTGGCTTAACGCTTAAGCCAGGGTGAAGAAATCGCCCCTAGATTCGCTAGGTACTTACGAACAATTTATGTGATTAATTTGATGAGCTCTTGCTATGCGGCGGGAGATCTTCCGGATTTTTTTGTCAGCTGGCCAATCCGGTATCTGTCGGCATGGGCATCAAGAATGATGATAATGGAAGCTATTGCAAATGGAAAATATGCTGCGCCATGGCAAATTTTGGCGGAGTCACTTTTTTATAGGGTTCTCATTCCTGCCACCAGAGAAAAGAGTGATCGTTAGCTCCCGCCAAATTCGCCTATAGGGAAGTGATTTCCATACGCAACGATACGTGAACTTCCGAATGTTGTGCCGTGGCGAAAACGAGAGAACTATGGTACTATCTTACCTTACCTAATCTAAATCATGTTACATCAATGCGCTCAACCGGCTCAACTGAATGAGAAATGTTAGTATGTTAACTTTGCCGTCATTTGTTTAATCACATCGATTTTCCCGTAATCAACGTCAACGATCTTTACCAGCTGCTTTGTTGGTTTTGAGCTACTGAATGGCATTTTTAACTTCCCTTAGGGTCTGTCCATAAACTACGTAACAAATTTCGAAAATTTTATGTGGATAAAAGTCGATTGTATAACATTTCGCGGTAAACCACTTCGCGGTAACCTATTTCGCGGTGTGCCATTTCGCGGTATGACATTTCGCGGATAATACCATTTCGCGGTATGCCGTTTCGCGGTCTATACCGCTTCGCGGTGGACCACTTTGCGGTCTGCACCGTTTCGCGGTTTGTACCAATTCGAAAAGAATTGCTCATGGAACTAAGAAGAGTGAACTATTAGATCATTGTGTGTAAGGGGTTGTTTATAAACCACGAAAACCAAATTTTGAACAACTCAGATCCCCCTTCTCTCTCTTGTAATCTTTTGACCATACAAAATTTCGAAAATTGTATGGAGCGTGGACTTTGACCAGACCTCCCTCTTCCAAAATGTCTAAGTGGTTTATGAGCGACCCGAATTTGTTTGTGCATGTGCATGTATGCGATAGAACGGAAACATTAACCAACAGGCAAACATCAGTTTCAACATCGGCTTAACACCTAAAATATAAAGTGGATATTTATTTGAGTGCTGCTTTATTTCTGTGGAAAAATCAGCACACTTATCAAAGTGTGTACTGATAGCTTAAGGCTCGAAGTGCTGAATGCATTACTTAAGGTTGCAATAACAAAAGGCTGAAGATAGAAAATGATGAACATTCTAGAATGCATACGTCGTTGAAAATATTCTCATAAGAGAGTTTTCATAGTTTTTAGCATAGTCTATTCTTTTGAGACATACTATCACGACTATGTGTCACCTGTGAACCACTGTATATTGCGTAGAAAAATCGAATGATATTATGCTTATGAGCGTAGCACAGACAAACAGACGTAACACTCTGATAATTCACATCGTACACCGATTTAACAGTCTTTTTCAAAATTTGATAGTTGGCCAACTGCCCAACCGTGGCGCTCGCATCGTTTTTGTTCGAGTTTGACGTTTGTTCACTACCGCCACCTAGTTGGTGGTCGGCCAAACATAGGCCTTTTAGCATTGGGTGAATATGTTTCCGTGACTATGATTTGAATCGAAAAATGTTCGAAGTGTTACGTCTGTTTGTCTGTGAGCGTAGCAAGAGCGGTTTTGTAAGCGACTGCTTTTGTATTAACGACACCAATTGAAAACTAGCCGTATCACTATTTCAATTTTCAACTACAGGCTTTTGATATTTTCGAGATTCAGCCTTATGTATCCAAACATTTGTGATTTCAGCCTCTCGTGTTTCGGCCTTTCTCGAACTAACTCGAAAGAACAGTTCATGAAAATAAGAAGGGTGAACTATTAGAAGATTGTGTGTGAGTTTGTAAAGAACAGTTAGTACATTTGTGCGTGCGTCTATGCCTGTGCTGGCCCATATAGCCGAAGTCACTAACGCGCGGGTATTCAACAAGACCATACTACTGAGGGTACTGGGTTCGATTCCCGGTCGGCCCAAGATCTTTTCGTAATGCAAATTATCTTGTCTTGTCTCAGTCTAAACCAGAAATGTTTAAAAGAAGGGAAAATATTCGATGAAAAAGTTAGCAGCTTAACAATAAACTTAAAAGAACGACATATTAATAAAAGAAGGTAACATATCCTATGATGATATTACTAGTTGAATGCCAACAACTATCCTTGTGTAACTAGAAAGAACAGCCTATGTTTAAAAGAAGGGCAATTATTAGATGAAAACGTTGGCAGGTTGATGCCGAAAATTATTTTAAAAGATAACTCGAAAGAACAGCCTATGTAAAAAGAAGGAGGAATTTACTATTTGTGAACATTTGCTTCAATGCAAAAATTGCGACCCGCCTATGTAGGGCCGGGACCATTTGGGCTCAGTCAATTTGAAACCAATTGACTTGATTTCGAAAATTCAAGTCAATTGGTTCAACATTGACTGAATTATAGCAGCAAGTGCCCAAAAAAGGCCCTCCTACCCAAATGGTCCCAAACCCTATTATACAACAAATGATTTAGCATTTTTTCCAATCAAGGAATATTCTTTGAATATCAATGCAACCAAATTTGTATTATTTAAATACAACAATCTACCATTTTATGTACAACACATACGGTAGATTAAAAAAAAATAGTATGGCACTATTTTCCGGGAAACGTCTTTTTGGTAAATAGGTTTCCGGGAATTGATTTTCCGGGAAATGGCGTACAACCGCGTAAGTATACATATATGTATGAGCGTCTTTTTATGTATGTAGTACTAGAAAGAACAGTTCATGGAACTAGCAAAACAATGAATTATTTAACCCTCTACTTCCCATGGTTGCTCTAGAGCACCATCGATTTTCGACGAACTCGAGACAAACGAAATCAGATGAATATGATGCAACAGTTTTTGGAATATGATTGTAATCCCATTAGACAAACCCAACTCCCAACTACTTGTTTCAATAGTTGAACTATTGATAAACAATCAAAATACTATTGATTTACAACTAAAATTTTTTTCGTTGATTTCGAAAAATTAGACCAATTTGCAATAACTTTTGTTCAAGCACTTTTTTCGGAAACGCTTTCTTGACATAGAAATAGTCGTTCAAAGTCATGGGAAGGAAAGGGTTAATAATTGTATGTATGCAGGTGTGCGCGTTGGCGTGCGTGCGTATCTTGAAAGACTTGCTCACAATGTGTGAATGTGCTTAAGAGATAAACTAAAATTAGGAACCGATTAATACCGCGAAACGGTGTACCGCCAAATGGTAAACCGCGAAATGGTAAACCGCGAAATGGTAAACCGCGAAATGGTAAACCGCGAAAATGTATAGACCGCGAAACAGAAAACCGCGAAATGGTTCAAACCGCGAAATGGTCCACCGCGAATTGGTTGACCGCGAAATGGTTTACCGCGAAATGTCGGACAACCGTAGTCAGCACGCTAAGGCCACTCAGCACTAAATTGCATAAATTCCAGACTACACCAAAAATGTGTAACACTTACACAATCACAAAATCAGCTCCTGCGTCCGCAAAATCGTGTAATTCGCAAAATATTTTGTATGGCAATCTAGCTAGGTTTACTAGTGACCTTGGTAAACAAAAAAAAAAAATATCGAAATTTTACATCTAGAAGAGTGTACGAGCTGTTTTTTAGAATGTGTAACTGTTACACATTTTTTTGTGTGGTCTGGAAATTATGCACTTATGAGTAGGCCTTACACATTTTAGGTACTGAGCGGTTTTAGCGTGAGAGCCGATGTTAGCGTCAAGATTGGTCTTTGCGAATGAGTTCTTGCCTTTGGTGACTCTAATACCTACCCACAATTATAATCTGCTTACGTAATTCTTCCATAACGCAATTTAGATCAGTTTCATAATGAAACAAGTTGAATGAAATAGAATTCATGAAACTAAATTTTATAAAGTTAATAGTCAAATAAATCTACACTATTTTTTTTGCTTCAGTGATGACTCAATTACAAACGTCTGAAAATTGATCAATTCCATTCTGGAAGAGGTTGATTTTTTCCAGATGACAATCGAGGCATTTGTCTGATCGAAGCTCCATAAAAGATTATTCAAGTGTTTGTCTCATTTTTACCAACAGCATACTTATCACTTTATCAATCTCGTTCTCATACAGGTACTCTGAACATGTAGCGGAACTGTTTTTTCTTCAGTCCGGTGGTACTATGATGGATTATCCTGCATGGAAAAAGAAGCCACATACGCCAGCGTTTTTGAACTTTATGAGAACGTACAAGCTAGAACCGTTATCATCCAATCTGGAAGAAGCAGGAGAAATACTTAAACAGGTTGGTGGCGAAACTGGCGCTGTCGGTTCAATTGAAATTTGACATGGATTTGTATTTTCAGCAATCATCAAATCGATCGCTGTCAGCAGCAGCAAGCAGCTCATCAACTTTACCGCAAGGAGCAGAAATTAAAATTCCCGGCGTAGGAGCGACCCCCGTAGCCGTGTCGACGCAACTACCGGCCGCAGTGGCTCAACTGAGTCAGCAGGGTAATTTTATTCCGTTTGATCACTATTCCTGTTTACTGAAGGCTTTCAAGATTTGTTTTTTCAACTCTTGATTTGATTTTTCTACCCATAATCCATTATCTATCACCCATAACACATTCATTTGATTATTTGGTTTGCAAACGACCACCATTATTAACATTGTATGTCTTTAGTTAATACCTTCACCTCTCTTCATATGTTTATCCTGTAAATGCATACTAATATCATCATCACCAAGCCTTGTGTACGCAATCGAGCTAGGCATCAGTGCTCAAAAGTGTCAAAGTAGGATTTTCAATTGGACTTCAATTTACAAGATAAACATTGAATTAGAAAACAGAGTTCGCTTTTTTGTACATCTCAACCGGTTCCCACAAAAAATGCTGGGATTGGCTGAGAATCAGTACCATCGCCGTCGAATCTAAACTATCTGGCCACGTACCTACCTTTGTTCTTTCCGCAACTTTATTCTTTTTCTCTTGGCTTTCGTCTCTTTTTCTCCCTCTTGTGTACTTGTAGGTCACATACCCGGAAGGCCTCAGGGAGGTCGCCACGGGATGGTCTTTGGTCAGATTAGCGTACCACCTGTGGTAGGAAACCCCTCTGTACCTCTGGTGCCAGGTTCGCACCGTTCCACTCTCTTAACATTACAAGAAAATACCAAACTAGCCAAAACATAATGTTTAGCTTTCATTGTTTCCTTTCTGAGTTTCTCTACCAACTTACCTACTTGTTCGTACTAGTTTCTTGAGAAGCGCGTATTGGTTTGAGTTTCAATTGCTTTCCATAATGAATGTTTAAAGCGAATTTCATTTTTCCATTTTGGTTTTGTGCCATGTTTTTTTTTGACACATTTCTTTTTTATTTGGAAATGTCCATCAACAAATTCAGCATTTCTGTATCGAGTACCAAAAAACGTCAAATTTTTTGTGAAAAAAAAAACATTCTAGATCATTGCATTCCGACGATATTGAGAGATTCCTAGATTCGAATATAAATCGTATGAAACGAGCGGTGAATGGAGCATAAGCGATGAATGGCGGTAATAAGATTAGCGCAAGAATTTATAAGATTGTACTGGGGAATTTGGCTCATCAAGAATCGAGTATTTTCAAACGAGATAAAAGTAGGTACCCAGTGAGGTTTTCGGAAGATTTGTCAATTTGGTACTCCAGTATACGAAATCTTGAAGCATGTCAAAGTAGCATAAATCACATCAATCCAAATATCATGATGCTTTTAGTTTGCTTAATTCTGTGTAGAGTAGTATCTCAATATGATGACTTAAATACTGATTGTTTCCGTTTGTCTCGTTTTGGGACAATAGAAGCTTATTTATAAGATGACTATCGAGGCATTTGTCTGATTATTTATTTATAAAATCAGTGTTTCACCGCGTTTGCTAATACTGTATGACTAATTCCACAATTTTACTCATCTTTCGTTACATCTGTGAAGGCGGCACCCCCATCATTCCGGATCCAATCGGAATCGGAGCGACGCCGACCATCGAGAAGCGGAAGCAAGTTCCAACGGTCCCTATCCCATCGACGGGTTCATCGACTCTGGGAATTTCTGCATACGCTTCTGCATCGACCAGTGGAACGGTGCAAGTAGCAAGCGGTGGATCGACAACCGGGAGTGGAAACAGTGGGAACTCTAATGCACAGCATAATGGAACTTCCTCGAATGCCACAACCGGAGGCAACGGTCAGGAACAGTACACTAACAAAGCCAAGCAAGAGGTGTACGTAATGCAGCGAATACAGGAGCTTCAAAAAGAGGGGCTATGGAGCGAAAGGCGGCTTCCAAAACTCCAGGAACCCCAGCGGCCCAAAGCCCATTGGGATTACCTGTTGGAGGAAATGGTTTGGCTGGCGGCCGACTTCGCTCAGGAGAGGAAATGGAAAAAGGCTGCGGCAAAGAAATGCGCTCGCATGGTTCAGAAGCATTTCCTCGACAAAGCCATGGCAGCTCAACGAGCCGAGAAAGCCCAAGAGCAACAGCTAAAACGGATAGCCGCTTTTGTTGCGAAGGAGATTAAAATCTTCTGGGGCAATGTGGAGAAACTGGTCGAATACAAACAGCAAACTAAACTGGATGAAAAGCGAAAGAAGGCTCTCGATCAGCAACTCAGTTTCATTGTAGATCAGACTGAAAAATACTCCCAACAGCTAGTGGAAGGCATGAACAAACCCAAAGCAGTTCAAGATGCGAACACCAGTAAGGCCAACAGCTTGAACTCAAGTCGTGTACCTTCGCCTCAGCCGAAACACGCGTCCGATGATGAATTTCGTCCGGATAGTGAGATCTCGGATGACGACGAGGAAACGATTGCTAAGGCGGAAGCGGAAGCAACCGGAACGAACGAAGAAGTGGCAGCACTGCAAAAAGAATCGGAAATGGATCTCGATGACTTTCTAAAGAACTTGCCAAAGGATTATTTGGAAAACCGGGATAAAATTGTATTGTCTGTAAGTATTATCGACCGTATTTGTTCGTGATGAATGTAATGACTGTTTATGTTTATATAGGAGCCGGATGATAGTGAAAAAGAAGGCGAGGAGAATGACAAAGATTTTTCCGCTGCTGAGAACAGCACTGATGATGAGGACACCATTATGGAGCAAGAGAAAAAGGAAAAGAATCAGGATCACAAGAAAGAAATTGATGAACTGAATGTAATGTCAATTTGTTGCGGCGTGTTGTTTCTGAGCGATGTTAATTTATATTTAATCCTCTTTAGGCGGAAAACGAAATGAGCATAGAGGAGTTAATGGCAAAGTACAATCGGCCACCGCCGCCAGGACGGGCAGCTGAAAAAATGGATGTTGATTCGGACGATGAGAAAAGTGACTCAGAAGCGGAATCGGATTCATCCGAGGAAGAAGATGATGAGGTCCCATCGTCCGATGAAGATATGAACGGCGAAGATGATGATAAAGATGAAGAGGACGTTGGTCTGAAGAACTTGTTAGACGATGAAATGGCCGGTAAAAGTCAAAGTGAAAAGGATGAAATTCTGAATGATGCTGCAGCAATCGCCGAAAGTATTCAGCCAAAAGGAAATACCCTCTCTTCCACCAGTGTCGTAACGCCAATTCCTTTCCTGCTGAAGCACACTCTTCGAGAGTATCAGCACATCGGTTTGGACTGGTTGGTGACGATGCATGATCGTAAGCTCAATGGAATTTTGGCAGATGAAATGGGTCTAGGTAAAACCATTCAGACCATTTCGCTGTTGGCCCACTTGGCATGCGTTAAAGGAAATTGGGGACCTCACTTAATCATCGTGCCCTCTTCAGTTATGCTGAACTGGGAAATGGAATTCAAAAAATGGTGCCCAGGGTTCAAAATACTGACCTATTACGGCTCCCAGAAGGAACGCAAGCTGAAAAGAACGGGCTGGACCAAAGTGAATGCGTTTCACGTGTGCATAACATCGTACAAACTGGTAATTCAGGACCATCAGAGTTTCAGACGGAAAAAGTGGAAATATCTCATCCTGGACGAGGCACAAAACATCAAAAATTTCAAATCACAACGGTGGCAGCTGCTGTTAAACTTTCAAACGGAACAGTGAGTATGACACGATTAGGAAACGTTTTAGTTTACCAATCATAATTTTAATGATGATACCATTACTAAAACTTCTGATCGGTTTCGAAAATCTGTTTTAGAGGTTCGAAACTGTTCGTCAGATGACAATCGAGGCATTTGTCTGATATCTTGTGTTACATGCCTTGCTAACGATTCTGTGCTAACTTGAAAAGATACCTAATCCAATTTACGTATCTTCCACAGACGGCTGCTTCTGACAGGAACACCTCTCCAGAACAATCTGATGGAGCTCTGGTCGCTGATGCACTTCCTGATGCCGCATGTGTTCCAATCCCATCGGGAGTTCAAGGAATGGTTCTCGAATCCGATGACGGGGATGATTGAAGGCAACTCGGAGTACAACGAAAACATAATCAAACGCCTTCATAAGGTCTGTAACCTGTACGTAATGTAGTATTATGATTATTATTTCCACGTTTCCGGGTATGGGCATTGTTTTTTTTTTGTGGATTTCATATCATTATTGAAGGTTTTCATTTTTATATCAATCATATTCGTTTCAGGCAAAATGCCAATTCAAGACCAACAATTAGCATAACGCCGGTTCGCATGATGCCCATTAGGCGTAATGGTCATTATAACCAGAATAATTATTATGCTCCCATTCAAATTTGCTATGTTTCATGTTATGCTAAACGACCATTACACCAAATGGTATGATGATATTTGGCATACTGTCGTTTTGTGACAGTCGTTTGGCATAACGGTCTAAATTGAAACAAAAGTATGGGAAAGAATATGGCCGATCGTCCTAAACAATATACCAAATGCCAACTACCTACGTCAAATGACCGTTATGCCAAATAACACGCTCACGTAAAATGGGAAAACACGTTAAGGCCATGGGTTTTTATTTTTGTTCCTTTTTATGTAGTGTCGTGATGAGAGTGGGATATTTGACTTAAGGCCGTTTGGCATAAAGCCATTTGTCATAACAGCCATTTAGCATAACGGACTGCAAACTTCTTATTACGCTATTTGTACATTACGCCAACTATCATTTATGCCAAGTGGCTTCATGCCAAATAAAATGGGCCATGATGAGCTTAACTTTAATTACCTTGGTGAATTGTCTGTCTTAATTGACGTTTTCTGTTCGAAACAAACGGCTTAAAAGGTAATTTCAGTTCGGTCTCATCACGACATGTGTTAGTCGTTTAATATTATTTGTTTTAATATTTCATCATTGGATAAATAATCATAATTTAGACGAATCGAAAAAAAAATCATGAATAATTTATCCAATTTTTGCTTTGGTTTTAGGTTTTACGCCCATTCTTGCTGCGCCGGTTGAAATCGGAAGTGGAAAAACAAATGCCAAAGAAATACGAACACGTTGTTATGTGCAGGTTGTCCAAGAGGCAGCGGTTTCTGTACGACGACTTTATGAGTCGAGCAAAGTATGCAGCTTAATGTCCATGTCGGCTCACTTCGTTGTGTATGACGAATATTTTCTTCTTTTCAGAACAAGAGAAACGCTTGCTTCGGGCAATTTGTTGAGCGTAATCAATGTGCTGATGCAGCTCCGAAAAGTATGCAATCACCCCAACATGTTCGAGGAACGTCCCACGATTTCGCCATTCCGAATGGAAGGAATCAACTTCCGGACAGCTTCCCTGGTGTACAACATGTTGAATTACGATCCCTTCACGGTATGGTGTTTTAGTAGTGAAAGTTGTCGAGTTCTTATAACATTACATTTGTATATTTATAGCAAATTGATTTGTCTTCCCTAAACCTCGTGTTGGTGAAGTTGGAATTGGTATTGTCCGCATATGTGGCGTACCGTTCGCAACGGTTATGCATGCCGAAGCGATTGATTGAGGAGATAGATTCCACTCCTGAGCTCCCACCACGATGTCCAACAGGCAAACTACGGTTGCACGTGCGGGTGCCAAACTTGCGTGTTCAGGAAACGATCAGCAACAGTACTGGAGTCCGAGTTGGAACCAGTCCAGCCATGAAGACTGAAGGAACGCGCTATGTTCCGCTTGTAAATTCTTCGCTAGTAGATAGGAAACCATTGATCGAAGAGATCAGTTCGCAACCAGCCACAACCGCAGGAGCGATTCCTCTCGACGATCCTCAATCGTCGAATGTAAATCTACGTAAACGATGTGATATGATTAGTGGTATCAGCAGTAGTGTTAGTAATATAAGTACTCCTAGTAATAGATTCAGTGCTGGGCACGTAGCGCAAATTGTGCAAACTTCCGCTGGAAGGCAGTTAATTTTAACGCCAAGCAGTAGCACCTCATCTACGCTTATGACACCGAGTGGACAACGTCTAACAGTGGTCAATAGAATAAGTACTCCCCCATCTACAGCGAATGTTCCCAGTAGCATAACTCAACCTCCGGCAACAAATGCCCAAAACGTTCCTTCAACTGCTGCGAGCCCTATTTCATCGTCACTTGCTACTTCGATAGTTCAACAGCTAAAGCATCATTCCTATTCATGTGCTGCCACTAATTTGACCCCTGAAGAGCTGGAACAGAAAATCCGTACCGAGTTCTACTTGGCTAGCGTAGAAGAGTCACGAAAAGAACGAAGAAGCCAGATCCTGGAGCTTCTGGGACGAATGAACCTAAAACGATGCGATACCTGTCCAATATATGGCAGTGATCTGCGTGAATCTGTTGAGAAGGTATTCAGTGAAGGTTTCTGTGACGTTGACGAGGTTCCAATGATCTCGGTCGGACCCCACTACTGCCAACAGGCGTGGCAAAATGCCAATTGGAGTCTAGGCAAGGCCATCAAATCCATCGAGCAGCGAACGGAAGAATTCCGATCGGTGCTGAATAATTTTGTCATTTATGTACCTGCTGTATGTGCTCCGGCACCTAGTATTCATGTATCACATCCCCATCCTTCTCGAATGAACGAGGAACAGGACACAGATGAGGCAATCCGGGACGGGCTGAGACCAGCTTTAAGGATAGTGCACCCGATTGTATCGGCGATGAGTACCCAGGTAGGTGACCTGAAGTTCTTGTTTTTTTTTTTGCATAAGCTTTTGTTACGTCAAGTTCTGATTTCCGTTTTTTCCAATTGATTTCGATGAACAAAAACTACGAATCGCGATTTGCCATTCACGTCGTATAAAATTTAATGCATTTTCGGAGGTTTCAACAAACGCTAGTTGCAATTGGTGAGCTATAAAATTCTAAACAATGATAATCGGTACCCACATTCTGAACTGTTAAGAGAATCTCACAATAAAAACTAAAATAAATGAAAGTTCTTGCTTGTAGGGAAACTGCCCCACGTTACTATCGCGTTGGTTTGTTGTCTAGCTGAATGTATGAAATAAATTAAATCTCATAATAATTTGTAGTCCATGAACTAGACATATTTTTGTTAGTGGACGACGTGTTCCTAATAATGGATACCATAAGATGTCGTGGTCCTAATTCTGATCACACAGTGTATCTTACTATGAACAAACACATTCTGTACATTCACAATCGATCCAAAAACAATATGTTCTGTAATTCGCCATTCAGTATATTGCTTCATAAGAGATTTTTCTTTTAATTTCTCGACTGAATATGGAGCTTGCCCGGTATACAAAATCAATTCAATTGGAAAATAACTGTCATTTGGAGCCGGAACCGTCATAAAACTAGGCTCTTAAAATCGATTGTTTCAAAGCGCATCTTTGTTACGATTTTTGCAATAGAGCCAGAGTAAACTGTTCAAGCATTGACCATCCAGCGGACTCTTGCGTTCATCGCAACTGGCCTCTAGAACCTTGCTACAATCTAATAATGCATCATATCAGTGGCTATTTCCACAATCACTGTCCGAAATTAGCTTTTGTCGTGGTGCAACAAATTTCTCTGAACTTTTGGGTAATGAATTTAACGTCTTGATTCTTTTTTACAGTTCCCGGATCCACGTCTCATTCAGTACGACTGTGGAAAGTTACAAACGTTGGACCGACTTTTGAAACAGCTCAAGTCCGGTGCCCATAGGGTGTTGATATTCACACAAATGACCCGCATGCTGGATGTGCTGGAAGCATTCCTCAACTACCATGGTCACATCTACTTACGGCTGGATGGAACTACCAAAGTTGAGCAGCGACAACTGCTGATGGAGCGGTTTAACGGAGACAAGCGAGTGTTCGTTTTCATTCTGTCCACGCGATCCGGTGGCGTTGGCATCAATCTTACTGGTGCGGACACTGTGATATTCTATGATTCCGACTGGAATCCGACCATGGATGCCCAGGCACAGGATCGATGCCATCGGATAGGCCAGACCAGAGACGTCCACATATACAGGCTAGTTAGTGAAAAAACCATCGAAGAGAATATTCTCAAGAAAGCCAACCAAAAGCGGATGCTCGGAGACCTTGCTATCGAGGGTGGCAATTTCACAACGGCATATTTCAAGAGTTCGACCATTCAAGACCTCTTTACTGTTGATACCGTGGAGGAAGATGCATCTATGCGGCTCGCCGAAGTCATAGATCGAGATCGAGAGCGAAAAGAGAGACTTCAGCAGAGTATGACCGCTGGGACAAGTGTTGCACCGAGCACCAGCAGTGGCACGCCTGAGGAATCAGCTAAATCTGCGATTAATGTCTTCGAATCAGCTCTGGCAGCTGCCGAGGACGACCAAGATGTACAGGCTGCCAAGTTTGCCAAGGCTGAAGCATCGGCGGATTTGGAAGAATTTGATGAAAATATTCCGATCGATCAAGAACCCAAAGAGAAGGAACCCGAAATGAGCAAGGCCGAAAAGGAGGTGCAGAATCTCATCAAGCAGGTTTGTATTTTTTAAGATCTATTTGTTCTTCACAAACTTACCCCAGATGATATACATATTTTGTTTGTGCTGAATTGCTTCGTCACAAACAATGTCAACGGTATTTGGGAATATTATTTTGACGATCCAGACCGCTTTTTGTTTGCCATTGGTATATCTAAAAGCTATCAAAGTTCTCGGACATACTTTATTAAACATCAATGTAACACTATTTTACGCAGCATGCTAATTGATACTAATCACTGTTTTATCCTTTGCTTCGCAGCTAAGTCCCATCGAGCGTTACGCTATGCGGTTTGTCGAAGACACGGAAGGTACCTGGACAGCGATACAATTGAAAGCCGTTGAAGCGGAGATCGAACAACAGAAACGTGATTGGGAGGCAAATCGTCTAGCCCAGTTGAAACGCGAAGAGGAGGCCGCACGACAATTGGAGGCAGAGGAGAACGATCTTCTTACGTTCTCCCGGGAGGATGCAAGCAATCAGGTTAATAAAACTAGCTCTAATCGTAGTTCTAGTGGTGGTAAAGTAAATAATAACAACGTTACCAGTAAAGAAGGGAAAAAGCTAATCCATAGAAGGGTCGCGATTGTCAAAAATGCCCACAAGGGAATTCTCGGTAAGCGCAAGGGATCAGTATCTGGGGAGGAAGGTAATAAGGACATAAGTAGGGCTAGAAGCAGAGCAGCTATGGCTGCGTTGGCCAGCAGGAAAGCTAAAAAGATGAAGCTTGTGCGAAAGAGTGAGTCATCACCGGCGAACACTACAACAATCAGAACCAGAAGAGATAGTGTAAGAAACATCAACACGAGGCCGATCAACCCACGTAGAAAGCGATTGAAGAGAAGTCCATCGAAGAGAACGACACGCACAAGTGAAAGTAAAGAAGATAAGGAAGGTGGTAGCAACGCAACGGATAAAAGTGAAGAAGTCAAAGAAGTAAGACCAACCGAAGAGTTCGACAGTGAATGCAGTTTAGACGTTATGATAGACTCGAATGATGCACCAGACTCGGATTCAAATCAAATGAATAACTATTATTCATCCCAGGACGACGAATCCGGTAGTCAAAGCCAAGATGATGGCAACAACCATAAGGCCATGGAAGAGTCAAAGCAGACTGATTCTGGAGCAATTGACGGCGTCAATAGTACACCCCGAACGAGATCTCGCGGTTCTGTTAAGATAAATCTGTGGACATTAGACGACAGTCCAATACCCGCCGTCAAAAGGCATAAGACCGGAGACAGTTTTAACAAAGGCAAAAAGAATACCTCTGGTGAACAGCGGGATAATAAGAGTGACGTTCAATCGCATGACGAATCGTCGGTTGTGGAAGATGAGTCTACTAGCATGGTCAACGACACTTCGATTGCCCATGAAAGTTCGCTTGCTTCAGAATTATCAACTACGAATCCGGTTAATAACGAAGCCTTGGTTGTTGATCCCGAAGTGTTGGAAACAGTAAAAGAGCTTAAAATTTTAGTTACTGATGTAAAACAAATGAAACGTGCCAAGGTGTTGGACGGTTTTGCCAGTCCTCAGAGGACGCCGTCGCCAAAATCAAGAAAGCTTAAAAAATTCCCGCCGAAATCGGCCAACAATCGCACCCTAGACAGCTGGGTGTCCAAAACGCCTAAATCTGCCATGAATAACAGTGAACATTCAGATTCGAACACGAACGATAAATCATCAACACCACTGCATCATAGCGGTCGGACAACTCGAGCATCCGTAAAAGTAGATGGTGCCGCAGCACATGAAAATGGAGAAACGTGAGCAGAATCTCTTAGCCAGGGTTGTTACAAGTGTAAATACAAATAGTCTTCGTTTGGTTCTATGAAAAGATTGTACTATGCTACTTTCAACAAAGGGAAGGCTATCATCTATTTATTTGCAATTTATTGCTATATCTCATCACTCAGTTTATTTAATTGTTCATAGGCAAGTTTTAAAAGGAGTAGCTAGATCATTTCTTTTACCTTCATTGTACATAAATAGTTAGTTTCGCCGAATAATCAATTCATGGATGAGCAAGTCAGCTACATCTACTTAGGTATATTTATTGTCATATGTCCACAGTACCCAAAATTTTGTGAGTCTATTTCTGTTTTTGAGTTAACGTTTAAGTTTAATACATTTTTATCGATTGTTTTTTCTTTGAATCAACACTACAGAGTTCTTGCTCTGTTCTATAGATCAAATGAAAGCCCTTTTTGGAAGTTCGAACTCCTAGGTATTACTCTGATCAAAAGACTACCAGACGTGTTATTTTCGTCTGTCGAAAGATAGTGAACAAATTTTTGAAACTGGCCGGATTCAAAATATAGATTTTTGTTCAAATTTGTTTGGCATTTTCTCTTTAGTTCCTTTTACACAGCATTCTATGACTATAGGCATAATTCAGAGAAACTAATTATGGATATTTAAAAAACAACGTTAATCACGTACAGGAACCAAATAAGAAGTACATTTAAAAACATTCACTGTTCAATATCGATCAAAATCTAAGAGATCATTCTAGCCTTCTCAACCATCTCTGTGCTAAACTTTATCCAACTAAACTGAATTCTAGGATAGTAGGCAAAAAAGCAACAGAAAACTATGAAAAATTGATAGAATAAACAATTCCTTGCTGGACACTATGAAAACATAATTAAGTGGACTTTTGATTTGAACTGTCAGTCTGTCTTTCGACGAGCATGGCCTCAATTTATCCGTTAGAGTATCTCAATTGGCACAATACTTATCAACATCCAAACTATGTTATTTAACTTTCAAACATTAGTTTCTTTTGTTCAACACCATCTCAAGTAATCAATAAACCGAATATTGTGATGATTTGGGACTGCGAAGCTCTAAATTCCGCAAAAGGCCGACTTAATGCTGTTAACTGGTTTGGTGATTACTTGGCATGTGTCAAAAGATCTTTACGACAGTTGAACGTTGTGTCATATGGGATACTCTATTGTCCTTGGCATATTGGGGAGGTAAGGTCTGTATGTCGGTGTTTTGGTGTCATACAAAGAAAAGCTGAAGAAAAAAAATCACGATATCCAAATCTAACACTGAGAAAAAAGTATTATATTTTCTTTAGAGAAAAAGAGAAAAGACGGAGAGCGCTGTTTTTCGTAGAATGCTAATTTGTACCGACTATGAAAACTGAAATGCAGTGGACCAGTGCTCGGTCTGGCAATGGCAGTTGTTATATGAACTACACTTCTCAAGACGCCTTTTAAAAAAGCAACGACTTTTCTTGTTGGCACCAAAATATTGAGGTAAGCGATAGGCAATCAACCGATCTCGTGCGATACACAGCCTTGCCATTCCGAATTGCCTCGGGAAAAAAATGAATGAATTGAAGCTGCTGCCGGACGGAGCCAAAGTCAGACAGTTTTTCGAGGGTCGCAAATTAGCAGAGCCACAAAACAGCAAGGCGATAATTTATTTTGTTAATTTTTCTGTTCTCTGATGCCCATTCTGAAATGATGTTTTTTTTTGTTGGCGATGAATATAAGCTTCATAAAGAATAGGCATCAGATAGTCAAAAAGGCAATTAATGATAGCTATGGAATATTTTTGATAAAAATTAACAAAATATAGTTATCAAAGCTCTTTTCTCTTATTCTCTTTTTTTCTCTACTTGTAGATTTGGATATCGGATAACACAATGGAAAAAATGCCGGTAAGTAGAAACATGATTTTTATTTCAAATTTAACAGTCAATCCCCCTTCTAGTTATGATGGTCTGAATGCAAGTTGTCAATTGTAGCCTCAATCCAGCATGGGAAACACTCATTCAATTATTGCGTTTCCCTCACTCATTACCACGCACAATTAAAAGCGAGTATTTCTCTTAGTCAAACGAATTATTTCGACATAGGGTGGGGCGGGGCAAGATGGGTCAGTGCCATTTTCGGGCGCATTACTCATGTTTTGATTATGTTAATAATTTTGTTAGATGACCAGCATGAATATACAAAAGTTTGGGGCATTGATTGAAAAATTATTCACTCTCATTGGAAATACAAAATAAAATGTTTTTTTGCCATTTTTCTTATGCGATACATTCCATATATTCTCCATATAAACGGCCGCGGGGCAAGATGGGTCACCTTCAATTTTGAACGTATTTTTGGAGCATTGAAAAGTTATTTATTTTTTATTACAAGACTATCTCATAAATGACTTCAATTAAGCGGAATAAACGCTCAAAATTATAACATAAAATTATGATAATTTCTGGAGCAACATTTGAAAAGGGCATACAAGCATTGGTAAACAATGACTTCACACGTCGCTCCTGAGCCACCCTCAGCTTATTCACAAAAACTAAGACCATTATCAGATAGAGCAAACATCGATCTTTCGTATAACGGTGTTCATTTTCGTGGGCGGGCTGCTGTTATGCCCTACGAAGCGTTTTAGAAAAAAGACACAAGACCTCTTGGGCCCTTTTCAAATGTTGCTCCAGCTTTTTAGTAAAAACATCGATTTTCAAGTCGCCTGAGGACCACTCAAATCGTAAAGTTTTTTATATTCCAAATAAATTTATAAAATGTTTACTAGTAGCTCTTGTTTACTCAGTATTGATATGGAGCATATTTGAATGCGGAACAAATCTTATATTTTGACGTTTTTCGTTGAGAAAATGTTAATTACTCAAAAGGTGACCCATCTTGCCCCGCACTTTTTTCACGGCACAAAATCGATCACTTTTTAAAACTGCTTGTTTAACATCATATTTTGTATTTAATGAACTTTTTATCGACTTTTAGCATAGCTAACTAGTGTATTAAAGAGTAGCGGACGAATGCAAACCAATCCGATTTGTATTTAGGGGCTGTTCATAAACCACGTAGACCAAAATTTGGCCATCTCAGACCCCCCCCCCCTCGTAGACTTTTGTTCATACAAAAATTTTGGAATTTGTATGGAGCGTAGACTTTGGCCAGACCCCCCCTCCCCCTCAAAAAGTCTACGTGGTTTATGAACGGCCCCTTACGAAGTTATGGTGATCCATCCTTATGCGACCCATCTTGCCCCGCCCGACCCTACATTTACACCCGATTCTCGATTTGCACGGCCGTGAAACAAAAAAAAAACTCATACACATTTTTTTTCAAATTCTTATTTTTTTCATTATTTGTTGAGAAAGCATGTTAGTTATTTTGCACGGTTTTTTCGAATTTTCCCGTGTAAAAAAAAGTATCGGATGTACAGTAAGGACCCGATTTTGTCAGCCCCTGGTAGCATTTTGGGCTGACAAAATCGGGTACCTGACAAAATCGGGACATTTTTTAAAATTATTTTTTTTATTCATGAAAAGCTGTTCTGAGCACGTCAGAGACGGAGATAGGTGTGGAGGGTCTGCTTTGGGTTCATTCAAGTATTCTTCTTCTTCTTTATGGCCCGACGTCCCCACTGGGACTTGGTCTGCCTCGCTTCAACTTAGTGTTCTTCGAGCACTTCCACAGTTATTAATTGAAGGGCTATTAGCATTCAAGTATTACGTAACGCCAATGAGGGGGGGGGGTGTCCAGCACTGTGTTACGCTTCATACAAAATTTTAAAATTTCTCTTTCAAAAATAGTTACGCGGTGGAGGGATAGCGGATAGGGTCTAAAATCGCCAAATTTTGCGTTACGTAATATTTGAACGAACTTTTTGTGATAAAAAAATCGAAAGGGTGTTAAAAGCACAGAAAAAATGGTATTTGGCAAAGTTAACATTCAGTGCTTGTTTACAGCAGAACTATTAAATCTTTAATTTCTTTTCCTTCTTGTCATAACATCCCTACTGGAACACAGCCTTCTCCTAGCTTATAGCAATTGTGGTCTATAGAAGACAGTTGACATTGGTTAGAGCAGTTTAAATCATAACATCTAACTTTAGCTGTCAACGAATGAAAATGAACCAACATCTGATTGACAAGTATGAACATTCAAACTGTTTGAAATGGCTACGTTTTCGCTGCCTTTCCACTTTAATTTCCAAAGATTAGGCTCTTTGAAATCTTTGAAGAAATGATCGGGGAAGTTTATAGAGAAACTACCCGAGGATATACGGAACGTATAACCCTCAAGACATTCCGGAAGGGATCCCGTCAGTAGTTTCTGAAAAAACCTTTACAGGAGCTCCGGATAAATCCCTTAAGTAATTTCTTAAAGAATCCTTACAGCAATCTCCGTAGATATCTCTAGAGGTATTTCGTTAGCATTTTCTGAAAAATCATTGCAATCTTTGAAGAAATCTCCTTGAGAAATCCATGGAGGAATTCCTGCAAAAAAGTACTGGGGAAATATCAGGAGCAGTTTAAGGAGAAAACATAGCAAAAATGAATTGTTAAAGTCTAGCATGAATTCCAAAAGAATTTAAAACAAAATTTTCTAAAGCAATTTCAGAAGCAATACCAAGGGATTTTCGTAAAGAAATACCAAGAGGTAACCCAGCAAAAATCTCAAGCGGGACCTCCGAGAAATCCATAGAGGATACCCAATTGGGAAATTTAATAGAGGAATCATAGTGAAAACTCTAGAGGAATTCTTGTAAGAGTAATAACTGAAAGTATTAATAGAGGAACATTTTACCAAATTCATAGATGGATTCCTGTAGGAAAATTTTACCTGTTGACTTTATATGTATAAATAAACAAATAAATAAATATAAATAAATAAATAAGAGGAATTCTTGGAAAATACCTAGGAAATTCGCTAGATTTATTCATCACTAGGTTGGCTCCAGGGGCACGTTCTCTTCCATTTGGAAAATTTGTGCCTTCCGTAGATTTATTCATGGACTAATGCACGCAGTAATTCATATAGGAATTATTTCAGAAGTATCTACAGAATACTCTGAATACAATACATCACTAGTGAAGAATTTCTGAAGGAATCTCAACAGGAGTTCGTCAACCTGGGGGTATCATAGGAAGAATGCATGAACAATTCTTAGGGAAATATCTGAAAAGGTTCTTATAGACATTTCCAGAAAATTTCTTGGAGGAACTCCAGCAGAAGTTCCTGGACTATCAAAACAGATATGTATGGAGAAATGCCAGCAGGATGTCTTGAAAGAATCGCTAGGAAAATCCCTGGATAAATCCACGTAGCAAATGTAGGAGGAATTCTTGGAGAAACGCTTAGATACATAGCTGTAGGAAGAGTTCATATAGAAAATTTTTGAAAAAAATTTCTGTAAGAATATCAGCAAAACTTTTGGAGAAATCCTAGCAGGAGCTCCAGAACAAGTCTCAAGAAAAGCTTCAGGAGCAATCACAGGAGGAATGCCTGAAAAAAATCTTAAAGAGACACACCTTAATGAATCGTTGAAAAATTCCCGGAAGAATTCCTTTAAAAACTTCCGGTTCCGGCGGAATTCTTGGAGAAATACCAGCAAAAATTGTTACAAGAAACCACGCAAAAGTTCTTGAAGGAATCGCAGCAAGAACTTTTTGGGGAATCCCATCTCGAATTCCTAAAGAATTTCTAATGAATACAATTCTGACAGCAATTTTTGAAGGGAATCTACAATACAACTCTCATAAAAAATCTAGACCAACATGTAAAAAAGGGCGGAACAACCATTGCATGTCTCAACTTCTTCCTTTCCGTCTAGGTGCATTTCAATTTATTCATGCAAACTTATCCCGTTATCAGATAGAGGGGAGTCTGCTCTATCTGTTACTGGTCAGAGATTACATGAAAAATGGGCCATGTGCTCAGAAGGAAGAGAGAAGCAAAAATTCGAAATGGTTGTTGCGCCAAATGTTAGTCTATCTGGATCAATCCAAACAAGGAATCCCAGAGATGCCGGAAAGAAGTAAATGGATTGACTTGTAATCACAACAACTCTCTCTCTCTTCTTGGCGTAACGTCCTCATTGGGACAAAGCCTGCTTCTCAGCTTAGTGTTCTATGAGCACTTCCACAGTTATTGACTGAGAGCTTCCTCTGCCAATGACCATTTTGCATGTGTATATCGTGTGGCAGGCACGAAGATACTCTATGCCCAAGGAAGTCAAGGAAATTTCCTTTACGAAAAGATCCTGAACCGACCGGGAATCGAACCCGTCACCATCAGCATGGTCATGCTGAATAACCGTGCGTTTACCGCCTCGGCTAAATGGGCCCTAAATACAACAACAGACAGCGTTTATTGTTTGTTCTGTTCCTGAAGAAATTCAGAAGAATAGTCTTTAAGCCCATATAGCCGATGTGGTAAGCGCACGTGCAATCACCAAAACCATGCTGAGGGTGAGGAGTTTTATTCCCGGTTATCTCAGAATCCATTTCATAATCGACATTTACTTAACTACCTTGTGTATAAAATATCTTCATGACTACCACACGATATATGTACAAATGCAAAATAAACATTGGCTGTGGGGGATCTCAGCTAAAAATTGTAAAAGTTCTCATAAAATACTAAGCTGAGGAGCAGGCTGTGTCCCAGTTGGAACGTTACGCCAAGAAGAGAGAGAGCTGGAATCTTTTAGCAATTCAAAACAATATTGGTTTAAAACATTGGCGAGGGTTGGGTGCTAAAATTGCCTCAATGTGTTGATTTGCAAAGTTTGGTCGTTTTCAAAAATTACACGAGTTTTGTACATTTCGTCAATTTTCGATGACGCCTAAAGACATCAACTGCATTAATAATGATTAAGAAATTGAAATTCTAAATTAAATACAAATTTATTTTTTTACTTCAAAAAAGGCTGACAAAATCGGGTCAAAAAGCTGACAAAATCGGGGGTAGATAAAATCGGGGGTAGACAAAATCGGGGGCTGACAAAATCGGGTCCTCACTGTATATAAAAAACATGAAATTTGAAAAAATATCTTTTACCTCTCGAATCAGTTGTTTTGGACTCCCAGTAACTACGTTCAAAATTTGAGCGAAATCGACGATTAAATCTAAGGGGCGCTCAACGAGCTTGGAGTTAGTAAGAAAAATCTTGACCAAATATGCAGAAATCTTAAGTTTTCGGTTTTGCCGCTAGGTGGCGCTGTAAATATTCAATAAATAAACCTTTAGTATTATTGTAGGCGATCATATGCCTAATAACTTTATCGAAGACAAAGTTAACCGACATCTGTGGAAAAAGTTACACCCTAGGCAAAGTCAGGCGAAACATTGGAATTTCATTACATATTGATATTATTCCTGTACATGCACTGGATAAACAACAATAATGTTGGGCCACCCTAAAGAAGAGTCACCTCATTCGAGTATATTGAGATTTCTCCTACCTTACCTTACCGATCAGGCTAAGGCCGGGGTGGCCTCTGCTGTTTGTCTCCAGTTCCGCACTCTGCGTATGGTCCGCAGATCGTCCTCCACTTCTCCACTTCTTTAGAGTGCGGGAATAATCTATTTTCCGGAACTGAAGGTACATTTTCTTTGGGGTGGCTGGTAAATCGGAGAGGGTAGGAGTGTCCGTTTGTTATGTCTGACAAACAATCGGACTCTCTTTTTTCTATGACTTGCTTGACATTCTGTAGATTATTGTTTTTTTTTTTTTTGGTTTTGGAAGGTATGCGATTCACTATTGAGCCTTAAAATTATGTTGCATCTGAATAGCATTGATATTGTCAAGTCTGTACCACGGCATAAAGATCACAAGGCAGACTAGTATGTAACCTATCAGAGAAAATAGGTAGAGAAGCGAAGAGTGAATAGCCGCTTGAACGGCAACACTTTTTCTGTTTTGATTTCATCGCTCGGATACTGGCAACTGCAGCAAAGCAGATTAATCCACCCATCGAAGGTAGTGCCTATCTCGCACACCGCATTTGAAAACTTTTTATACTGTTGTGTTAACCAGGAATTATCAAACTGATGTTATAATTCAATTCAATTTATTTATTCGATTTCAACTTAAACAATGGTGTACAATTATACAATTACATTTGCAGAGATTTGGTTCACTTTTCAAGATGGAATATATTTTCATTAATTCAAGGAATCAATGTTGTTTGCACTGTCATCCGTGATATTTGAAAACTTTGGTAAAAATATGTTTGAAATCGATGGCCCAAAGTTTTGCTCAAACAGCATGAAATTAGGCAAGGAAACATAAAACCCACGCTTTTTGAACCATTTCATTGCAGAAACGGAGAACTGACCTTCTCATCATACAAAAATTCTGCTCATTAGTTCAATTCTAGTACTTCACCGATTATGTCCTATTAGAAGATGACGGTCAGACACCGTGTCAACGATGCGATTTATTCCAGACATCAAGATGGCTTCGTGGTAACATTTTCGGCTGATGCAGATGTGGTCGATCTGGTTTTTCAATATGTCCATCACGAGAGACCTACGTGTCTTTATGCATTTGTCAATAGTGAAAAAGTGAGCCCACAAGCATCAGATTGTTGTTGTCACAAAACTCTGCAAGCAGGACCGTTTTCGCGTACCAATCTCCGCGATGTAGATCCTGATACCCTCCCTTTCGAATTTTATCCATGACGACATTCAATTTATTGAAGTTCTCGGCAGCATCGGTCGGTAGTCGACTCTGTACGTGACTTTGAAGTTTGAATTATCGTGAAGTTACGAATCTGTTTTCTGAATCTGGCAGTGATTATTCTTTGATTGATTGGCTCCCTCCAAACCAACTCCTTGGTGTCGGGGAGCGTTGTTGCCTCTACGAATACAACAATACCTGTTCCGACGGTGGCTTTTGTTCCCCTAAGTAAGGCTACCGGATTTCACTTAGTCCCAGGATGGTGAGGCTCATATACCGCGCCGAGTTTTGCCAACTTGCCTTGCTTGGTTTAACTTTTTGCACAGGCATCGGATCAACTTGCGGTTTCCAACAAAGTTGTTTAGCATATACCTGTTTACCTACAAGAATACCACTGATGGTATTATTTGAACGCTTACTAAAACCCAGCGGAAAAAATCGAATTGTGATTGCTGCATACATTTGACCAACTTTTCCCATACTAACTTCAAACTTGTTGAGCGCCCATTATACTTAAGGTGTCATGATGCATCACTCAGCTTTCAAACGAATCATTGACTTTTTGATTTTCAATGATTGTTTGCCTCGCGTTTTTGAAGTGATAAAAAACTGTTAATTCTGCAGTTACGCAGCTGAAAAAGTATCATCACAATCACCACGAGTGAGCATATAGGATGATACTTTTTCATACGAATATTCGCTTTCTTGGCTGGGAATTATCACTTTGAAATTTCGAGCCACATATCCAACATGGCTGCCGATGCTGATGATGCCGTAAAAAGCCTTAATCTATTTTGCTCAAATTTTGTCCATAGCTTCTGGAAATTCAAAACAACTGGTTCAGTAGATAAGACTGCATTTTTCGTAGGCTTTTTATGTTTTTCATGTGGACCACGCTACCTATCTCATGCCTGATTAAAAGCAAACTTACGACCTATTCAAATCGAAGCATCGCACTCAAATTTTGTAAATGACTTTGGATACCAGGTCTGGTCTAGGTATTAGGGTAAGAAATCAAACTTTGAACTAGTCAAATTGTAATCTTAATTTGAACCATTTCGAAATTCATTAAAACGACGTACTTTTTAGGCAAATATTGTCCCGAAAAAGATGTTAAACAGCTTTCCGTAATATAACCTGATAACATGGACTTTAAAAGCAGTGAAAAAAGCGTTTTTGTCATGGAAAACAGGCAATTGAAAAATCACTGTGATTTCACCTATTTTCCCCCAGAGAAAGCCCATTTTCGGTGCACCCGTACAGCTCATGCATTGCATCACAAGCAATAAGTGAATACGTCAAATGAAAGCTTATTTATCGTAGAATCGACCAACCAAATAATATTCCGCATTATTTGTCATAAAATTATCAAATTTAAATGATTCTTACTTGGAGAATGTTATCTTAAGTTGAACCATTTGTAATCTAAATTTGAACTAGTAAACGGGGGTGAGCTTCTAGTGTTGGCCTGTAGATTGCGCTAGTGGTTGCTTTGTTTACTCTTGGGGGATGAAAAATTCCAAATTTAGTTTCCAAATTCCTAAAGAATTTCGAACATTCTGAGGTGAGATTCCACTGCCTAATGAAAAATAGGTATGCGAATTAGCAGATTCATGTGATTTTTAATTGTTTAGCATGGAATTGGCTGTTTTGTGAGTTGCTCGAGCTGCTGCCGCCAGTAGTTCAAATTAAGATTAAAATTGGTTCAAATTATGATTACGATGGTTCAAATTAAGATTAAAATCATTGTTGATGAAAAATCGAATATTTCAATGAAATTCGGTGCAAATACAAACTTTTTACCATTTAACAGAAAGCTTATACCCGTGGCTTTCATGTACATACGATTTTGCCGTAGTAAATTATTTCCATGTGGGAGAAAAAATCACTTAAAATTTGCACTGCTTCAGAAAGCCGCAATATGGTTCAAAGTTTGATTACCTACCCTAAATGTTTGAGATTTCGATCAAACTACCGAAACAATTCGCATATAGGTACCAACATTTTTTTTCCACGACTTATATTTTTGGGCCATAGAAACAGACCACCATAAATGGATAGAGATGAACTGAACAAAAATGCATAAAATTGAAATATTAAGCTTATGTATTCAATTCGTTTCTTTGTTTTTTTTTCGATGTAGATGTGGTGTCCACCAACACCTCCGCAAGATGACAATGACATCTACGTAGATCATGCCTTAGGATTTTTGTACGAGACGGAAATTATTCCTGAATCACAGTTACCAGCGGTGTATGTGAAAAAAGAATACAAACGAAGTCGATCGGAGGCTGGTTTCTACTCGGATGGTCGTCGTCCGGTCAAGATACGGAAGGAAGATACCTACTATGCGCCACGATCACTTTTTGATCGTCCTTCGCCACAAATAGCAAAACTTCGCAAGGATTACAAACTACAGCGCTATAAGGGCATTATCAAGCCCTTCCCCATGGTGGGCTTGAAGCAGACACCGGTCATCAAACAGCAAATCGAACCGGAAGGCATGCCAGAATGGATGATCCATGAAGATATGGCAATGTTGAACGTAATTCAAAATCTACAAGGATTGCCCTTGAATCTGATGCTAGTGTCGCCCGGTCACACCCCTAATTGGGACTTGGTCGCCGACATTGTGAATCAGACCTCGCGAACTTATAGGCTACCAAAACAGTGCCGCTACAGGTATGAAGCCGTCATCATCCCTCGCGAGGAAGGGAAGCTGCTTGAAAGTCCAAAGAAACAAAAGAAGAGTAAGAACCCATTGAAACAGCCTCCTTCCAAGGGAATGAGAGCGATGCGAACTGCACAACTGTTCACTGGGGATGGAAACAGCTCTTTCATCAAACTTGCAAGGCTAAAGTTTGACAACATCAAGTTGGCCTTCAGCAAGAAAGCTCCGCATGCCAAACAGGTGACTGCCAACCCACAAATGAAAAACCCGAAGCATGCAGCAGTGCTGGCAGAATACGGTATCACTAACTACGATGCTCCGCTGACACCGGTGGAAATTGCGACTCGCCGAGCAGAACGGATATCGAAAGAGAAGCAAAAGACTGCCGTCATGATGCAGGGTCAAGAACAACAGCAACAACTGGCTCAACAGCAGCAGCAGCAACTCCAACAACAACAGATTCAACAACAGCAGCAAAGCCAGGTGCAATCTGTTCAGCAAGTGCAGGTTTGAATTGTTAAATCAACTATTATACTAAACAATGCGTTGAACATAATTTTCCAAAATTCTCTCCATAATCGGCCATAAAGTTTTACTAATAAAATTACATACAGCTACCGCTTTGTTACAAGCATTGTGTTGGTAATGCTCTCCGCAACGACTCTCAGAAACACTGATTGTGCGTATTCAAACACCAATTCTGTTGTTTCTTAAGCTGTTCGAGTTGTATAACGACCAAAGACCAACGACAGCTATGTAAAAAATAATTATTTATGTAACGAGTTGCAAAAAGTTGCATAATGAACCAGTTCGGAAAAATTAGCCATTATGATACCAAAATGAGTTATATAAAATACAGGGTGTTAGGTTCCTGAGTGCAAACTTTCTAAAGAGTGATAGAGGACCATAAATGGTGAAAAAAATTGTTCTACGCATATGGTCAAATCTCAACCGTTACGTAGTTTTTTAACTCCCCATGTTTTTGACTCTTATTGCCTTAACTGGCTATAACTTTAAAATGGTCAAACTTATCGCAGTTTGTTTACCCTTATTCGAAAGATTATTGAATTTTCTATCAAATGGCATCTTTCAATCGATTGGTTTAGTTAAATAACTATGTTTTCTAGAGCAAATAGCTCAAAAGTTGTGTGTTTTATTTTGTTTTTGTCAATTATCTTTGAAAAATGCGAAATAAATTAAAATTCTTTCTTTGGCAAAGTTGTGGCCCCTGTTTCACTCTACAATTTGTTCTTTGACATCAAACTTCTATCTTTTATCGTTTTCTTGCAATTTCGATTTAAACGTCGCATTTCAGATCATAAATTTACAATCGTTATGGTAAGCACCTTTTTGGTCACTGTGCCGCACATTTAAATCAAAATTACAAGAAAACGATAAGAGTTAGAAGTTTGGCGTTAAAGAACGAATTGTAGAGTGGAACAGGGGCCACAACTTTGCCAAAGAAAGAATTTTAATTTATTACGCATGTTTCAAAAATAATTGACAAAAACAAATTGAAACACACTGCTTTTGAGCTATTTGCTCTAGAAAACTTAGTTATTTAGCTAAACCAATCGATTCATAGATGCCCTTTGATAGAAAGTTTAATAATCTTTCGAATAAGGGTAAAAAAACTGCAATGAGTTTGACCATTTTCAAGTTATAGCCAGTTAAGGCAATAAGAGTAAAAAACATGGGAAGTTCAATAACTACGTAACGGTTGAGATTTGACCATACGCGTAGAACAATTTTTTTTCACCATTTATGGTCCTCTATCACCCTTTAAAAAGTTTGCACTCACGAACCTAACACCCTGTATAAATTATGATACTGAATTGCATAAAAGATGTTTTCTCAAACCCGTGGGCCCAAAACATCAATTGCGACACGAATGCGCTCTCTAGAGTCAAGTGTCGAAAATAATCAAACATGCAAACAAAATCATCCATATACCGTGACATCACCTATAATTCCAATCACTTTTTTTCGGTTCTTAATTCCGTACACTCCATGGAAAACAAATGGGATGAACGGAATTAAAAATCATAGGCATTTCTAGAATTGTGAACAAGCTCTCTATACAGAAATTCTTGAAGCAAATAATGATAAGAAACATATTTGAATGAAGTTGTTGGAACTATTTTTTTTAGGTGAGTATGCTATAACTTGCTTTTGTCTTCAGTAATAAATTCAAATATCCACAGTGGTAATTTAGTTTTACTGGTATAGGAGAATGGAAGAATTAAATTCAAGAAAGAAGTAAAAAACACATGTACCAGGAATCAATCAAGAATCTCAAGCATTCTAAATATTTTGTTTTACAAGAACTCATGATGGCTCACATAATAGTAATTGGAAAATATGTTCAAGCTATTCTTCTATTTTATCGGCATTTCAATATGTAACTCTTTACCATTATAGCAAGTCGCTCAGTCACAGACACACGTCATTCAGCAGCAAGTGCAGCAGCAGATTCAAATTCAAGCACACCCTCAGCAGCATATAGCGGCTGGCAGTCAAGTTCAACAGGCAACGATAGTCGTTTGTGGCGTTGGAACAAACTCAGCTCCTGCCGTGGCAACACTGGTTCAGGCTCCCTCCATTCAGGCAGGTCGAGCTCAACCTGTGGTGAACATTTGCCCCAGTCCGAATCAACAGCAAATAGTGAAAGCAATAGTTGCTAGCCCTTCGAATCAAAACATTTTAACACAGCAGTTAGCTGTAGCGCAAAACAATCCTCAACAGCAAGTCTCGGTTGTACTTACAACTCCAGTAACGACTATGTCGGCTAACCAAGTTCAACTTTCGCAGCCACAGATTGTGTCGATCCATCAGTCAACGCCTCAAATCATTCAGAGTAGCCCCGCTGTTACGCAGGCTACAAACTCCATTGTCCAAACATTGGCTACTCAGTCTCTGCCTCAAGTGGTATCCGTAGCTCAGCTGGCTACAGTTGGTACGGTTATGACAACGGGCAGTGCTGCGTTACAACAATCGCAGGTTGCCACGCTGACAACCTCTGCTTTGAGGGCACAGAGAATCGTTGCACCTCCAGGAACGCTTCAAGAAGTGGTTCTCCATCAAAGGTCGGGTTCACAAAGTCCCACGGTTGTCAGCGTCAGTGGGTTGGGCCAAGGTCTAACGCAAGCTCAGTTGCAGACAGCACAGCTTCGCTTATCGATGGCTGGAGGCCAGCAGGTTTCCGGTGTAGTTGCAAAGGGAATCTCCGTGGGAACAGTTACAAGTGCGGGCAAACCCATCAATACATCTCAAATACAATTTTACCGTCAACAGCCAATCAGACAACAACTAAAGGTTCTGCATCCGAGCGCAGCTCAAGGAGGAACAACCGTGCTCCAACAAGCCACAGGACAACCAACCCTCGTAAGCCCCGCTATCATCCAGGGCAACATAATTCAAACGGGTACGGTAGGTCAGACTGTTCAAGTGCAGTCCGCTGGTCAGAAAGTATCAGTTGCCACAGTTACTAGTTCGGCAGGCGCAGTCACTACAACACAAGCAGGTACTATCGCTACAGTTCAGGTTGCCCCTGGACAACAGAGAACCCAGTTCATCAAACAGGTTGGAACGAAACAGATGATCACTCGGCCTGTCACCGAGGGCGAGATGCAAATGATGATGAAACGACAGATTATAAGTCAACAGCACAAGCAGCAGCTTATGCCTCAGACACAGATTTTTGCTCCGGCCAATTTACAAGTTCAGCAGGCAGGAACCTCCGGCCAACAAATTGCTACACTTGTGAAGACTTCCTCCGGGACGGTAGCGGCTACGGGGATGACACTCTCCCAGGTGAAACCCGGTCAACTCAAAACAATCAGCAATCAGAGCCAGGTTCGACAGCTGCAACTGCAACAGCAAATCATTGCTGCCCAAAGAAAAAGCGGCAAAATGACCCAAATTACCCAGGTTGCTGGCAAAGCTGGTCAACCAACGCAGCTTTTCGTACAGGGTCCTAAGAATCTTCCCGCAGGAACGGTAACCGTTCAGCAAATACAGCAAGTCATCCGACATGCTCAGCCAGCTTCAATTGCCACCGGTGGACAAATCGTGCTGGGTAAAACCAGTGTTGGAAGGGTCATTCCGGTTTCGGTGTCGCAGCAGGCAAACCAAAGGCAAACTATTCAGGTAAGCTATCTCTTTGGTATCAGCTTGTAAATTGATCCTAATCTATAAAAAAAGTTAAATTCCGTGGTAGGGTACAATTTTGTTTGGAAAAAGTGAAAGTCTGAAATTTCAAACAATACCATTTGAAATAATAGTTTGAAACATTTGGCCGAATTCCAATCTGTAAACTAATCTCTGTTGCAGCACCAAGATGCAGCTAAGCATATCTACCATTTGCTTTTATTAAAACTCATGTATCATCAACATTATAGGTTGTAACCGCGACGTCTGCTGGTAACATTCGAGCTCATGTTCCCACTCAGAACATTGGCACCATCAAGGTAGCAGCCGGAGCCACTCCAGCTCAACAGCAGCAGGCAATTTTGACGGCGTTGCAAAATCAGCAACGGCAAAATGCAAGCCCAGTGCGGCTGCAAACTTCCAGCGGATCTCTGGTGGCCGTTACGGTTCAGCAACCACAAGCCGTGGCATCTGCTGCCAGTGCAGCAGATTTGCAACAGCAAACACAACAGGTTGTAACTGCTGGACCAGGCCAGTCACAGCAGCAACAACAAACCCAAACCACCACACAGGTGTTGCAAATTCAAGCCCAGCCGCAACAGATTATTTCAACAGCAACTGCATCTGCCGATGGAACAGGTGCAACCGTTGTTCAAACGCAACAAACAGTACAGCAAGTGCAATCATCTGTCACAGCACAGCAACAGGTGAGTATGATTAAGAAGAAGCATTCCCCAAGCGGGAAATAGAGGAAAGTTAGATTTGTTCGACTTTTGTGTGAATTGGTTGTTGTATTGAGGAACTTGTGAACAAAATCTTTCGATTGGTTTTTTAAGTGCAATGTTTTTAAAATACTAAAAAAAAATGAATTTTTAAATGAAATCTTGGAATTTTCAAAATTTTCTACATCAAAGTTCCTCAACACCAGGTTGAAATGAAACGATACGTAGATATTTCTCAATAATTTTGTTTGTAAAAATTGTACTGTGTCCTTGTGTGAGTTTTGCGAGTTTTGTTTCACTTATTTTCCAGTGAACCTAATGTTTGTTCTTGATTTAATATTTTCGTTCTAGCCTAAGTAAATCGTCTCACAGCTGATGACGGATTACCTACTCTAAGCAACGGTTGCACTTTGGCATTGCTTGTCAATATTGAATTTCAATGAAAGATATTGGTCGTTTTAACACATTTTTCAAGTTCCACTACAATTCTCTTTGTTATAAGTTTGAAAATATCTTATAAAGCAAAAAAATAGACATGAATCAATACACAATACGAATTTCTCACACAATGCACCTGTGTCCAGTCCATGTCATAGCATAAGATATCATCGAAAACTCAAACCCGAAGAGTTTGTGGGATACCAAATCCTACACATATTTCAATAACTTTTGAATTAATTGAATTTGACATACACCTATGTGTCGTCGAATGGAGTAGATACAGAATAGCGGTCCGGAACGTTCGAAGTTGATCGTTAATAGACTGTCGTAATTTCAAGCAATTATCCACTGTATTAGTTTGAATCTGCGAATAAATATTGTTTCTTTCTGTGAAACTTGGAAGTTAGCTTAAAATAATCTTAGCATTAGATATAGGCAACAGAGAAATCAATAGTGAGCTCATTGATCTTGTAAATGTTTTATTTAACTATTTAAATGAATCCCGTATGATGTAGTACATAACAAAGTATTATTAGATGCTAACCATTACACAATATAAATCAAATCTATCCAACTCAGACATACATTGAGATTTAATTGTCCCAGCAGTCCGAAAGTCCAGAGTCTTGGTCCTTAGATTATCCGAGAACTCACGACCTCTCACCCACGTTCCAATAGATGAAGACGCGGCTCCAGCCTTAACGCCGAACCACTTTTTACTTGGTTGATCCAACGGATCGAAGCCACTAACCAACCTCGATGAAAGCAGCGCAGCATTAAGGCAGAACTGGCTAACGTCGCAGATACTTTCAAATCAATATTGCAAGCGTTGGGTGTCAGACTACTTGCCAGAGATAACCCGGAGATCGAAATGGTTTCAGCGACAAAAACCGATTGCTGTTGGAGATATTGTGATCATCGCAGACTCAAAAATGCCACGCAACTGTTGGCCGAAAGGCAAGATCATCGGTGTCTAAGTCAGCTCTGATGGTCAAGTTAGATCTGCGACAGTGAGGACAGCGAGCTGCGTTTACGATCGTCCTGCGACGAAGTTGGCAATTTTGGACGTCCGGTACGACAAGAAGTAAGCCAAACTACAGTTCGTTTACCTGGGGAGGAATGTTAGCCAATGCGAGGCTAGCGCACCATACGATATTGCTATAATCGAGTATCATATGACAACGGTGAGTGCAGTGTGTACAGCGATCGAGTGAGTACTGATATCTATGATAAGAAGGTAAACAAGATCATAAACGTAACCGAAGATGTGAATGTTTCACGATTGTGTATCTCATCAAAATTTAGATAATTACGGTAAATTAAGTGACATTATAGGGGTAGTAGGTGAAATTATTATATTTCTTGTGAAATTCCTATAACCGATGGCCGCCAGCCAAAGCAAAAAAAAAAAAACGATCGTCATCACTGACTCCTAGACCAGAACCCCAGAACCGATCATACCAAGGCTATTAGGTCCTACCAGTAATCTTATGCTGGGAACGAAAACACAAAACGTAAGTGTAAATTAAAAATGTTATGTACTTGTACATCCATATCCAAATATCAGAAACCGCTACAGCATGCCAGGAGTTCTCATAAACCGAGCATACATAGCAAGTTAATTGATTTGAAATAGAATAGTTTAGTTTAAGTAGTTGCTTCGATGCACTTGTACTTGCAAATTATGAATTCCATGTAACTTGAAATGTATTTTAATTGCCTCCGGTAGGAAAATTATATTCTCCTTTCAACTCGGATTACGTGTTCATTCATTTCCTGAGCGGAGAATAATAATTTCGGAACAGCGGTTGGATCGAAGTCCAATAAAATTGCATCATAACTTTTTTCCCATTTCCCACATTCACTTGCAATTAGAAGGTCATCTACACGTTCACATTGCAGAAACCTGTCAGTTCGGAGCAGTCATCTTATACCGTGAGGTCGCCATTCACCGCTCATTTAACGGCATTTTCGTAAAGTTTATTACATTAAAATATGATTTTAAACTTTTTTCTTCTAATTCGTATAATTATTATTGAGGATTTCTCAGTGTTTACAATGGCATGTCACTTTGCTTTTCATAACTGATCCATTCACTGGCTGCTACTTGATCGTCAGTGAGTTCTTCCAATTCCTCCTCGAAATCAGCACTAGATCTCCCTGTTTTTGAACGTTTCTCTCCAATTCGAGCAAACAGTGCCGTCAATTGTTTCTTGAACTGCTCAAAGTGGAACTTTTCGTCCGTGGCAAAAACGTACTTCTCGTCGAACGATGATATGCCTGTCGCTGCTCGAAGGGGTCCGTTTTGCGATAGGAACCGAACCATGGGGTGCACCATTTCTTCCCAACAGTAATCCGAACAGTCAAATACGGGGGTCGCAAAAATGCTACGCACCGTGTCCAAATACTTGACCGGGATATCCGAGTGGACGAAGCAGGCTTCGAACAAATTTAGTAGAGCCGAAAGATGTATTTGAGATCTAGAATGATGTTGTTATTTTTAGAATCTATGCTTTGCGTATACAGGGGGTGGCCAAAATGTTTGGGATAGGCAACTTTTTTTCTCCCACACAAAAAATTCAACATGCTGTAACTTTTCATAGGGTTCATCAAACAATCTCAAATTTTGACTGTTTGTCAACCTGTTATATGTGCATCATTGGTACCGTCGTGCGGGGCTTCTTTATACACTTTTTAATGGTTTTTCAACTTTATGACATTATAACTCCCAGAATAGTGAATGTATTTCCACAATTTTTACACATAATAATTGTGAGTATGTATGTAGGATGCATGCAAAATTTGAACTAAATCCATCCATAAACAAAAAAGTTGTCCATACATCAATCGGAGACATATCATATAGAACCAGAGGGGGGCTACTTTGGACATTCATAATTAAAACAAAACTGCAGTTAAAATTCCGGGTTTATTTAGAATACTACTTTGTACCAATACTGTTGTATACTATATCATACATTATTTCAATAAATATATGCGTTTTTAGGTGGTTCTGTGCTACCTTTGGTTTTATGAGCAGCGTGATATTTTAATATAGACTAAAAGGCTGTCTGGGGGCCATCATTCCATTATTTAGGTGAAACGGTCATTTATATTGTGTATCCATACAAATATTCGGTTGTATATGCTACGTCGATACTTCTTGCACGAATTGAGCAACCCTTTGAAATTTATGAACTGCAGAAACAATGCTTACAGAGCAAATGTTCTGATACGTTATGTATATTTTTATGATTCATTCGATGTTTTTTCGCCTCCTGACAAGCAATAAAGAGTTTGTTTGAAAAACAATTTCAACCAAATGAAGGGGAAAATATTGCGTCATAATAGTCCCAAAGACATCAAACAGATTTGAACGATATTTCAAATTCAAAAAATCCATATTCAAAAGTGTCCAAAGTAGCCCCGTATTTCAAAAGTAGCCCCGCACGACGGTACAAATTTGGGCTCGATTGATAAATTTTTCGAAAAGTTAGAACCGTTCAAGTAAAACACTATTTTTTAGACAACTCATTTTTGAGCTGTCATATCTTGGAAACCAGTGAACCGAATTGTATTATTTTTTTAACGTTTATCAGCAATATATTGATACTTGATACAAAGTTATAAAATGTACTATTTTCTCACGGCGAATTAAGTTACACCGGGTTGAAATTTTTACCCATATAGAGAAAAATAAGTCAAATTTACAATACCACACAAAAATTTAATCTTATTTTTTAATCAAAAAGACTCTAATATATCTGATTAAAGATAATTTGAGAACAGACGTGGAGAATCTTTGGACATCAACACTAAAATTTATTGACATTGATGTAAAAAAAATACATTTTTTCAAGAAAAATCCAAAAAGTGTCAATCCATGATAACTTTTTTCAACGTTCAAAAAGTATCTATGTTTTAATAGTTTGTGAAGCATTTGTATATTGTTAGTGTACGTTCTATATTTCATTCAATTCGGTTCACTGGTTTCCGAGATATGACAGCTCAAAAATGAGTTGTCTAAAAAATAGTGTTTTACCCGAACGGTTCTAACTGTTCTAACCTTGCGAAAGATTAATCAATCGAGCCAAAATTTGTACCAATGATGCACATATACTGCCTATGATCGCATAATTGTCCCATATGAATAGGAAACCCAGCAAATATGGGACTGATATGCGATCATGGGCAGTATAACAGGTTGACAAACAGTCAAAATTTGAGATTTTTTGATGCATTCTATGAAAAGTTATAGATAGCATGTTGAACTTTTTTGTGAGAGAAGAAAAAGTTGCCTATTCCAAACATTTTGGCCATCCCCTGTATGTATTATAGAAATGATTTTTTGTTTGATCTTACAAGTGAAGCTGAAATTGAATCTTCCTTAATTCACCATGTGTTTTGGCGATTCCTGCGTGGTTCTTCTTCAACAGCATGAGAATTCCATCCAAAGCACGAAGCGATCGTTCCTGAAGCTTGACCACGAACCTTCGCTCAAAGAGCCGCATTTGACCTGCGCGAACCTCAAGTTCTTCCTGAAAGATGTGTTAATAACTGTTTAAGAGCCTGTCTTTTTAACCTCCGCTTTTAAGAGCCGTTTATTCAGCTCCGCTTTAACCCTTTATAAGGCAGTGGCATCTATATTGCCACCTACTGTTTCTATTTTTTTTTGTTTTATAACAATTTATTTTGAACTTTTTTTTTGTTTACGCAAAATTGGGATTACTAACAACTCCTGTTTTTTGTACCTAAAGCTTTAATAACAATTTGGGAGCCATTTGTAGTCTTAAAAATGGCTAAATTTGACCGCGTGAAGAAAATTAGCTCAAATTTATTGCAAAATTATAGATTTGGTAAATATTTTAAGAAATAATCAAATTATGGATTGACATGATAATCTCTTTTCCGGCTTTTTGTCGAAGTCAAAAGAAGAAAAGTATCCTAAACGGGCAGTGGCAAGAATATTGCCACCAGCGCTGGTGACCTAAACGGGCAGCGGCAACTATATTGCCACCTCAAAAGTTCGTTTTTGGGGTAAACGGGCAGTGGCAACTATATTGCCACCTAGGTTTTTGAGAGTTTCTTTCAAACAAAAATTGTGTTGTACATGTAATCATGTACACTCCCGATCAAAAGTTTGGGGTCACCCCCTCAAAAACATGCAATTTTTTGGGCCTATACCTCCGCCAATTTGCGTCCGATTTCAAAACCCTAGGTCGCATTCGAAAGATAATAAGTCAAAGTAACTTTGAACATGATTTCAGTGAAAGTTTTTCAAAAATATTTGTATGTAAACTCAACCCAAAGTTGCCAAATTTTCTAAAATATGAATATAAACTTACGGCAGTGTCGCTGGAAATTGGGTCGACCAAATTTTAAGATGAGAGCGGCAATATAACCTATTTTCTATTGTCTTTCACTCCATTTTACCGAACTTGGCTAAAAATTCTAGAAAATAAAACGGCAAGCCTCGTTGGATAAATGTACGACTCGTGCTGAAAAAATCATCATTTTTCAACTTTCAACTAGGAACTATTTTAAAAAGTGCCGTTACGGTGACCACGATATCTTAAAAACTATTTTTTTTTAAATTGTTCGTATTTAAAATCTTGAGGTACTGAACGGTTCTGAGTTTTAAACAAAAAAAAAATGCGATAGTGAAGCAACGCAGTTACCACGGATAAAATTAATAGAGAAAGCAAATGCATTACAAACCTACCGTAATCTTTTTGTGTTGCAACCGGAGATTATAGTGTTTATCAATCTCCTGCAGTAATCCTTCGATCGGAGGACTTGACGATATTGAAACCTTCAGCGTAGATTTTTTGCCATCCTGACTGGTTGCGCTGCGTTGATTGATTCGTTCGACAAGCGACATCACCACTAATGGTATTCCCAGCAGGTCTTCTGATTGTACTCTGGAATTAATGAAAAATATATATGTATTATAATTCTAGATGTCTACGACAGCTGTGAACTTACCTGTAGCGATTTGTATTCTTAGCTGCCACAATGGTGACTTTTGTTCCAGATATCAATGACAGCAATCCTAAGGCATGTGGGTTCCCATCGCTTATAAATTCTGGGAAAAGGTTCGCGAGACTTTCGTCGGATCCGTGACTTGTTAGTGTAACTTTATGAGCCGCTTCTTTGGAAGCTTGTGTGGGTTTCACAAACATCTCTAGTGGTAATATTGAAGCTTTTTGAAGTACTCTAGTGATGCCTTGTTTGTTCGTGTACGAGCATAATATACAAACGGTAAAATCTGATGGAATTGCTGGCTCATAAGGATAAATCCAGGATTCCATCTTTTGCATCTGATCAGCTGCGATATCGCGGAACATGAACACTTGTTTGCTGCATTTCAGCGATGGATCTACCGAAATGCATAGTTGGAGTAGTTCTAGTTTAATATGAGTTGTTACCGTCACTATAATTTGACACATGCTGAGTTCACCGCCGTTAATATTAGTGGAATGCGTACAACGTTCAAGTTTCGTATCCAGTACGACGAGTAAGGCTATATCACGTTCTGTGGCAGCATTGATCAAAGCTATGTCACTAAAATCGACACCAGCCCGTATTTCCTTTTCCAACTCCATCATTTCCTTTTGGCATTTCTCTACCTCAAATGGGACGAGATTCAATGGTGGTACTTTGAAGAGGTGCGGTTCGGAACCCAAAAATCCAACACTGAGCACGCCGGAGTTATCCAGCGTCACTAATGCTCCTGGCAACCCGGAAACGTTGGCACGTGATATCGCTACGGGTATTTCCGGCAACTCGGCAGACCACACTATCTGGGAGTCTTCGTATAGTAGTAGTGATCCACTTTCGGATACTACCGCAATCATCAGACGAGTATCTGGTTCTGAAATGGTTAGTGAGTTTTAACAGAGTGAAAAACTTGAGACACCTTTACTAGTTGGTGGTTAACAAAGGAATGATTTAATTTATTTTCTAAAACTCATACATCGAATAATCTATGATTGCTATGATCTATTGTACTCTTAACATCCCGCCTCAATTGATCAATCCCAGCATCGTCCGAAGTTTTCCAAATCGTGGAGCAGCAAGGCCTTTCGTCATCAAGTCCGCTATTTGAACCTCGGTTGGCTGGTACTGAAGTTTGATCTGCTTCTGTTGGATCAGGTCTCGCAGGAAAAAGTACTGTATATCAATGTGCTTCATTCTTCTATGCTTTCTTGGTTCTTCACAGATGGCAATGCACGGCTGATTGTCTTCATATACAGTCACCGGTAAGGCAACTGACACGTCGAGCATCTTCAAGAGGTTCACCACCCACATCGCTTCGCAGCTGGCATGACAAAGAGCCATGAACTCCGCTTCAGTGGTCGACAATGCCACCAACGTCTGCTTCCTGGTTGCCCACGAAATCGTTGCGCCATGTAGCTTCACTACGTACCCAGAGACGGATCGCCGGTCATTTGGATTGTTGCCCCAGTCCGCATCGGCAAACACGGAGAGTGTTTCCGAATCCGTCGATCGCCGGAAAGCCAAGTGATAATCGGCAGTAGCTCGCAGGTACATCAGTATCCTCTTCAGGTGTGCCCAATGTTCGTCCGTCGCGCAACACTGGAAACTGGCGAAGTAACTTACCGCTGCGCAGATGTCCGGCCTCGACGTAACCATCAAGTACATCAAGCAACCGATCAGCTCCTTGTACGGCTTCTTCGTGAACCGTTTCGGATCTTCACACTTGAGTAGCTTCAGATGAGGATCCATCGGTATAGCAGAAGGTCGACAATCTGCCATCCCGAACCGCTGCAGAATCTTCATCATGTACTGCTTCTGACCAACCGTCATAACGCCCTTCGTTCTATTCCGGTTGATGTTCAGTCCAAGGAAACATTTCAGGTCATCCAGATCCATCATCTCGAACTCTCGGGACAATCTTTTCTTCAATCCGTTGATCGCCGCAATCGAGTTCCCAGTAATCAGGATGTCGTCAACATATATAACGAGGTAAATGGTCACCTCTCCTTCCGACCAGTGGTACAGACAGTGGTCGTGCTGACTACGCTTGAATCCGATGCTGGTGATGAAATTATGGAACCGCATGTTCCAACTCCGGGATGCCTGCTTCAGTCCATAAATCGCCTTGTTGAGCTTGCAGACCAGATCGTTTCCCGCCTCAAAGCCTGCTGGTTGCCGCATGAAAATTTCTTCCGTCAATTCGCCATTCAAGAACGCGGTTTTTACGTCCATTTGATGCACGTACAGGTCCCGCTGGTTCGCCAATGCTAGCAGAATCCTCAAGGTCGTCATCTTTGCCACTGGCGAATACGTCTCCGAGTAGTCGAAACCTTTTGTTTGCGTAAAACCCTTCGCAACTAGTCGGGCTTTGTAACGATCGATCTTACCTTCACCGTCACGCTTGATAGTGAACACCCATTTGTTGCCTACAGGCTTGGTCAGTACCCACGTGTGGTTCTTTTCCAGAGATGCCATTTCAGCTTCGATTGCGTCCTTCCATAGGGGCCAGTCATCGCGCTTCTTCAATTCCTCCATATCGCTTGGAATGTTGTCCACATACTCTTCGGCGTTCAGCGCGAAAGCCGAAATGTTGTAGTCCTCATGCCAGATAGAAGGTGCACGATTTCTACAGCTTCTACGCACCTCAGTTTCATTCAGATCACCTCCGGCAGCTTCGTCCATCAACGTATCATCCAGGTCATCTTCAGCGATAGCTTCAGGCTCGTCATGGATCACTGGCTCATTTTCGTCCTCTTCTGCGACACGAGCCGGTCGGTGCACATAGTCTTGAATCACGATCAACTGCTCTTCGTCATTTTTGCTATCGCCCAGTGGAGCCGGACTCATCTTGCATTCGTTGAACACGATGTCACGAGCAACGAAGACCTTCTTTCCATTCCAAATACGGTACCCGTTTGGTGCGTATCCGACGAACGTCGCCTTCTCGGATTTCGTATCCAGCTTCTTCCGCTTTTGTTTCGGGATGTGGACGAAACATTCTGACCCAAAAACTCGACGATTACTCACGTTTGGCTTTCTTCCATTCCAGACTTCATACGGAGTGCGGTTTCCATCCACAGCAACGGTCGAGCTACGGTTGATTAGGTACACCGCCGCATATACAGCTTCGCCCCACAAGCGCTTCGAAACTTTGCTTCCAGCCAGCATGGCCCGTACCTTCTCGATGATGGTTCGATTCATCCGTTCGCTCAAGCCATTTTGTTCCGGTGTGTACGGAACCGTCATCTCCAACCGGATACCTTTTTGCCGACAGAACGTTTTCACTAGCTTACCGCTGTATTCGCCATCATTATCGCAGCGAAGACGAGACATCCTGGTTTGGAAATGTGCTGTCGCCATGGCCTCGTACGTCTTCAAACACTCCAGCGCTTCATCTTTCGACCTCATCAAATAGACGACCGTCAGGTGGGTGTAGTCATCCGTGAAGGTGATGAAATACCGGTATCCGTCCCAGGACACAGGCGAGATGGGACCACAGACGTCGCTATGGACTAGCTCCAACGGACGGGTTGTCCGTTTCGCATCACGACTGACAAACGGATCTCGTGTTTGTTTGCCAGCCAGGCACGGCTCACACACCACTGGTGGCGAGCATCCAGGTTTCACGCTGCTGTCCAGATCAAGGTCCAGATCCAGTCCTTCCACCATTTTCTTGTCGATGAGCTTCATCAGGTTTCCGCTGCCTAGGTGACCAAATCGTTGATGCCACAACTCCATTTCCTTGGTTATTTTTCCCGTTACCATGGCATGTTTTGGCGTTGCTAGGTAATGGAAATCCATCGCGTACAGAACACCAACTTGCTTGCCGGTTGCTACAACATCCTCGTCTTCGTCCTGAACGACAACCTTCCCTTTGTGGAAAATTACCTTCTTTCCAGCACTTTCCAGAGACATCAGATTCAGCGTCAGCTCCGGGACATAGAGCACATTCTCCATGCGGATGCGGATCTGCTTACCGTCGACAATCGAGTACACGTTGATTTCGCCACGTCGCCTAGCGACCAGTTTGACACCTTTCTTCGCTGTTGCTATCCATACAGGCCCTTCTAGCACTTCCAGATTTTCAAACAGCTCCCGTTGATTTGCCATGTGGTCGGATGTCCCGCTATCCAGGTACCAGCGCCGCGATTCTTCATCCGAAAGTGCCCCAGAACCGGCAACAAACGACACAGTTTTCGCAGCAGCGCCAGCGCCGACTTTTGTAGGCTTCTTCCTCTCGTGGTTCCGGACCTGCTCTTGACGCAGTCCAGATTCCGGGCATTCGGCTCGTTTGTGGCCAAATTTTCCGCAGCCGAAGCACTTCAGTCGACACTTTCCACCGGACTTACCAGCAAACGCGACGTCTTAAGGTTCTTGATTCGATGAGCTTCTTCCCTTGCGCTTCGATTCGACGTCCAGGTACTTTCCCTTCACGAATTCCAGGGTCAATTTCTCCGAAACCGCCTCCATTGCCGTGTTCACCGACTCATACGACGACGGCATGGTCAGCATCAGGTGGCACACGATGTCCTCCTCGTCCATTTTCGCACCGGTTGACTTCAGTTCTCGTACCAACTGGTCGAAACGAAGAAAGTGGGACTCCAGACTTGAACGCTCGTCGTGCTTCATCTCCAGCAGCTTCCGTTTCAGCATGAACCGGTTCGTCAAGCTCTTCCGCTCGAAAACTTCATGCAGTCCGTCCCAGATTTCCTTCGGACTCCTTTTGTCTTTAATGTATTCCAGGTGACTATCCGCTACCGCACCGATCAGGACCGAGCGACACTTGTTGTCCTGCCTCTTCCGGCACGCTTTCTTCTCCTCTTTTTCTTTCTTGACAGCCGCCGAATCCGTTTCCAGGATTTCCCAGAAAATTTCCTCTTCCGCTTCCTCTTTGACACAGTGCGCGATTTCCAGCTGTTCCAGGAATGCCAGCATCCTGAACCGCCAGTTGTTGAAACCCGTCCCGTCGAAAGGCTTGATCTTGAGGAACTTCTCGTCGTCTCCCATCGTGGCGGATTTTTTCAATCGGCTTCCAGAATCTTCTCGGTTTCGGTTCACTGGGCCCACAACCTTTTAACAGAGTGAAAAACTTGAGACACCTTTACTGCCCCTATTCGCATAACAGTCCCATGTTTGCTGGGTTTCCAATTCACATGGGACTGTTGTGCCAATGGGGCAGTTTACTGGTTGGTGGTTAACAAAGGAATGATTTAATTTATTTTCTAAAACTCATACATCGAATAATCTATGATTGCTATGATCTATTGTACTCTTAACAGTGAGAGGGAGTGATAATTTTTATTTCCATTGTTTGTTAGCATTTTTACAAAGCTTTTATATGTATGAGCATGAGCATAGATTGTCGTACAATTTGTAGTTGCTACGCCGTGATTGACTAGAACAATCAAGATTGCACAAGCAATCAACAAACGGATTAGCTACTAACTATATTTGTTATATTAAAATATTAAAACATATTTCTATATTATACGTTGAATATTTTAATAGTATAGAACAGTGATCCTCAGGCCCATTTTTTTAATTGCTTGTATTGCAACATCTGGATAGATTTGTGAATCATTCAACACGTTATTCTTGATTTTTAAGGGAGTAGAACAACTTCCATAAGAAGCATTTCAAGGAGTTCTACGACAACATAGAAAACTGGACCAGGGATGGCAAAAATATTTTTTTCTTTTTTCCGTTCATCGATACTGGCAGTAAAATAAAAACAAAACAACGGCAGCAGCAATACCATCAGACGTCGCACCGACGGCAGTCAAGCAGACGCTTGATGGTTTTCGCTTCCCCACGAAAATATTTATGAGCAGTCATGCTGAGGCGGGTGATTGCGAAAAATGTCAAATATTTTCAACTGCTAATAACTCACTTGTTTTAATAAATCATTTAAATCGATTTGCACAAATAGCTAGAGCACACTCCTAGCTTTGTGATGCATGTAAAGAAGTTGGTCCAGAAATTCTACACCAACTTCTTTACCTAGAGGCGGTTTGAAACGCAGAAAAATGCGAAAACGGGAGAGACTGAATTTTTTGTCGTCGTTGTGCTCGAGTACTGGCGCTCTCGCGCTTGGAAACCGTTTCGAGAAAGAAGGCTGCAGGAAAAAAAAAATGTCATGACATTTATTTTTCGAATAGTTCGAGTTTGGCTGGGCCTATGATGTTCGTGTGGAAAAATGTCAAATGTACAGACGGTAACCGTTTTTTACAGTACATTTCTCATCCCTGAACTGGACATCACGTGCGGCCCGCGGGCCGCACTTTGGTGACCGCGGGTATAGAACGATCTCACTGATGAATACAGTTTCTTACCGATTTTGGCAACACGAGGTGAATTTTATGTTGCCAAATTGGGGTGTTGCCAAAATCGGTAAATTTTTTTTGTGGATTATTTTCAACTTTTATGCGTCAATTTGGCTTATATTTTAAATCTGGACTATTCACAAGCTATTAAACGATCCCTGTAGGTGACGTTCATAAATTACGTCATGATTTGTAAAAATGTTGATTTTGGAAAATTTAATGAATTTTGATTTTTTGAAGGCTAAAATATAAATACATTCACAAATACAAACAATTTTTCGGTAAAAATTTTAGGTCAAAAATTTGTGTTGCCAAAATCCCCTCCCCCTGGATATTCGATCTTGACGCGATGGGAGGGCTTAACCCATTAGCACTTTAGCGCCAGTTCATTCACCACCGCTTGGACTTTGAGAGTTAGATATATCTAGTTTACGAGTTGAGCGCAAGTGTACACGGAAAAAAATCCATTCCCAAGACCATGAATATGACTCATAGTTTCCCGATATTTTTATGATTTTATGTTATAAATATACACCATGATTAAATTTTATGATCTTATGATTGATTTCACCATAACGCTATGCACCCGTTATTGTTTTGGCTTTCGACGACCAAAAATGGAAAATATAATCATGAAGCTATGATTAAATAAGCTGGGATCATGAGTAGCATTCATGAAGCCAAGAATAATTTTCATAAACCTGGATGCAGATCCTGATGCTTTACCACCAGATTCATAAAATTATGGTTTGGTGAGGTAGAACCATGCATAGAATTCATGGAATCAAAAAATACTTTTATGATTCCGTCGTCGTCGGACCTATATGCTTCTCAGTCAAATTCATAAAATCATGGTTGAGGGAAATGGAACCATGCATAGAATTCATGGAATTAAGAATTACTTTTATGATTCCGTCGTCGTCGGACCTCAATGTTTTTCAGTCAAATTCATAAAATCATGGTTGAGGGAGATGGAACCATGCATAGAATTCATGGAATTAAGAATTACTTTTATGATTCCGTCGTCGTCGGACCTATATGCTTCTCAGTCAAATTCATAAAATCATGGTTGAGGGAGATGGAACCATGCATAGAATTCATGGAATTAAGAATTACTTTTATGATTCCGTCGTCGTCGGTCCCAAATGCTTTTAATTAGATTAATAAAGCGATGCAAGCTAAAATCATAAGAAAATAAAATACGTGATATCAGAGCCCATTTCTATGATTTTGGGACCTATCCATCATCCTTTTTACTATGAGCAAGCAGCACTTTTTAGTTGGCCTCTTGTTAGTGAAGATATGTAATGTTCAAATATAAAAGAGAACAACAATGATCGAACTCACCGGATAATCATATTTAGCTGGTTTATTATTTTTGTCTTTGGCACCTATATCCAACAGGCTAAGGATGCCCTCCAAACCACATCAATTGTTCACTAGTTCACATCACTTGCTGAGTCTCCGAACTCGTCGAACGATGGATAAACCGGAAAAATAGAGAGAATTACCGAAAATTAACGCGCGATTCTCACTTTGCTTCACCCTCCGTACATAAACTCGGAACTACGACGGATGGCACAACCAGGGTTGTTACAACAGCGCGGATTTCGCGAATTCCGCGGATTTCGCGATTTTCGCGGATTTGGCACGGATTTACCCATGGAATTTGGCCCTCGCGCGGATTTGGCGCGGAAATGATTTTTGTAGTGTGTACAGCGAAATCCTTCAAATGATTATCGACACTTAAATTAAAAATTATAAAAAGTAAATATTTGTTAAGCCCTCCCTAAGATGTTAGAATTTTCGCACCACGATAGCGTAGTGTACGTACGTTCAGCGTAAGTCATATGTATTGTCCCCAACATCACACTAGTGAAGAATTTGGAGCAAGTTTTCGGTTTGGTTTACGACAATCGTTTACGAATTTCATCAGTTCTTCAAAATATTTCTCTAAAAAAATTGTGCAACGATTCCTCCAATATTTCCATTGCGGCTATGATGTGCATCTTTATTCAACTTTCAAGTTCTCTCAAGTTCAAGTTTCTAAAAAAAAAAATCAGATTTGTTTTTAACAATTTTCGAATTTTCGAATTTGTTGGTTATGTTGGAAGGTATGGCCAAATGACGTTCAGTCTTAGGAGGAATAACTCAAAAACGGATTCTTAAGCTTTCTTTCAACGTTTCGGTCGCTATATCGTGCCTTCTTCTGGGAATTAACTAAGCTCCGTTTAGCCCACTGTGTAGTCCACATTCGCCCCAGACGTAACGCATCATCCGCCGCCGGCGGCGGCGTTCCTTTGGATGTAATATTCGAAAGATATCCGTTCATCGGAAGCTGGAAGGGTAATAGTAATTTGCCTAAACTTCTGGTACAATTTTGAAAGGCATCAGCTATATATTTTGAAAAGAGATTTCTAGATAAATCCCCAGATTATTTCGGGAAAAAATCTCTTGAAGGGAATCCTAGAGAAAACTGCTAGTAAAAACTTTGGCGAAAAATTCTGGGGGATCTCTGCAGGCATTCCTGGATATATTACTGCAGGAATTCTTGCAGAAACTCCTAAAAAATCCAGAAACACCCTGTAGGAATTTCAAAGGACTCCAGCAAGTCAATCTTGAAAATGGTCAACATTGTCCTTCTAGGATTTTTCCAGTGATTACTCATTTTAAGGGACGTTTTCTCAGGTATTGTCAGGTATTCTCCTTGGAAAATTCCTCAGTGAAGACATTACTCTACTACTAAGACATTACTACATTACATTACATTAAAAAAAAGTTCGAAGTGATCTTAAGAGCATTTTTCATGAGTATCCTTCTCAAATTCATACAGGATTCCAAAATTCTCTTAAAAAATGTTCGGGTTACTGTCTCCAAAAATATTCAGCAATACTTAAAGAAAGCCAAGAAAGTTCCATTCTCTTTATTTCAAAGATTTTTTTTAGTTTCTTATAAAATTTCTCCAGTTTTTTTTTTAATATTTTTCCCACGAATATACTACCTAGTTCTTGGGATGTTTTTCCTGAGATTTTGTCTAGAAAATTCTTTTCAAAAATCGCCCAATGAATCTTTAAGAAATGTTTTCGTAAAAAAAATAACGAGAGTTTTGCCGAAATGTCTTCAAACTCACTTTCAGAAAGCATGAATTGCGTTGATTTACGAATCAAAAGTTTATTCTTCATCCAGCACTTAACTAGTCCATTCCAGTTTAATGGATTTAATGGATTCTTTCAATAACGTGAAGAAAAAAAAAACTTCACGCTCTCGCGGATTTGGCGCGAATTTATTTCCAGTATCGCGCGGATTTGGCGCGGATTCAAATTTAACTCGCGCGGATTTGGGGCGGATTTTTTTCCACCCTTCTCGTAACAACCCTGCACAACGAAAACGCGAACTAGGCACTGTTTACTTTTTGCGCGTTAACTTTTTAGTCAATCAACTCCCAACAACCTGCCGAATCTTACGGGCACACTGTTTCGATGTTCCATTTCCTCATATATGCACATTTATTACTCTAACCAAATAAAAACTTTGCAAAAATAGCAGGTTCAACTTTTTCCACATGTCTGTGCTGGACGACCGCGCGATTTATATAATTGCATATGGCAGATAAGTGTAACGCTAGGAAGCGACCATGAATATAATTTATGAAAATGCTTGTTTCTATTCATATTTCTGGTCAACTCAATCATGATATTATGAATTTTAATTATGATATTATGAGTTGGCAGACATCATAAGAACATGATTTTTTATTCATGATTAGGGGAATGGATTTTTTTCCGTGTAGGAATCGCCGTAAGTGCTAATGGGAACCAAAGGAGTATCCGTTGTGCATTTATCACAAGTCAAAAACAAATTATAATTCAGCTTGCATAGACCTAATCTTTGCATTCTTTGAATTTTCTCAAATTTAACAATAATTGTTAAATTTAACGTAACGTAAGAGTGGGTAGGGGAGGTCTCTGCGTTACACTCATCATTCATTACTTGAATTCGTTAGTACACAGTACAGGGGACGCTAGGATAAGTTGACTTACAGCCTTACAGATTAGATTCATTACAATTAGAAAATTATGGACTGACTAGGTAAAGATAAAACTGTTGGTTTTAGGAGTTATATTTGTATTTCTTATTTTTATAGGTTTTGTAGGAAGGAATAGATAAAAGTTGACAAATAACCATTATCATTTTTATTTTTGACAAAAATCAGTTAACTGAACTTTTTTGTTTTTATATCTTAGACGGTATTATTTCACTGACCAAAAACATACATACATACAGAGTTACATATTTCTTTAGGACTTAGGACGGGTGACAATGTAACGGGTTACGGTGGATATAATATGACTAGCGAAATTAGGAACACAATTTGATACATTATAGACTATATTTTGACATAAAGGGTTTGACTAATTTCTTTACAACATCGAATGGAAGCTCAAAAAGTGTTATCTAACACTAATATGAGAGTTATTTGGGGATGATGCTGGTGCTGTCAATGACTAACATCGGTTATTGACACTATTGGTAATCAGCTTGAAATAATTTTCAGAATGTATTATAAAATAACTGAGGATATTATCTGATTATTGTTTGGGGAAGCTGTCAGAAAAACTAGTTGCCCATATTGGCTAAAAACGCTAGCTCTGGTAGCTGTCTTCGAATAATTTTCAGAAATATCAAATCTTTAAAAATTTGCTACGACACATTTTTTTTTTTTGCTCTTTGTATATTTCTTATGAATAGTACTCTGAAGGCGTTAACATAGACAGCCTTTTTTCTCACTGAATGTTGTCCAGTGACCTCGGAGATTTTCGATTACTGAAATATTGTTCAATTATCAAATCATCTTTGAAGCTTCCATTCGATCAAAACACTAGTGCGATGGGAAAAGTTAAAAACAGTGTTTTTAAAAACTACTACGACCCAATGCTAATTACTACACACTTTGCCCAAGTTGACGACATCGTCTAGTCCATCGTGAGTATTGGTATAGGGGGAAAGTTGGGAAAGGGTCCAGGCTTTGCTATTAGCTATCCTGCAGCTCCACCTAGTCACTCTTCAAAAAAAAAAAAAAAAAAAAAAAAAAAAAAAAAAAAAAAAAAAAAAAAAAAAAAAAAAAAAAAAATTGTGTTGCCAAAATCGGTAAAAAAAATCGGGTGTTGCCAAAATCGGTAAGAAACTGTATCCTTCCAAGTGTTAATCATTTTGAACTCTTAATCAGAGCTGATAAAAGTGTCATCTTGCCACTAACAGACACTGGTAGAGCGAAACGGACTGAACTGCTTCGGTTATACACTGGAAACAACGACGCGGACAAACAAACCGACGACGATAGCGTGGCCAAACCCTTTGCCAAACCTGAGTGAAAAACGAACGGTGTCTTGGTGATGAGCGTATCTCAGCGGTGTAAATCAATAACTTTGCAAATGATTAGCATAGAAAAGAAAAAATGAATTTTGGAAGGATGAAAAGTTAAATTAGTAATTTATGAAGTGTTTTATTATTTCTTGCGAGTATATCGCTCCTGTGTCACGAAATGCCGAATGACATGAAAGGCTTCAACATGCAGAGCTATGGCCGTTTATAAGTCGAATTTTGGGGAAAATTTGGTATTATATTTCATTTGTAACATGATCTACACACTTAAAACATATTCTCGAGCTCGGCAACAAAAAATGCCGAGTACGAACGGCAACTCAAAGAATTCCTGATTTCCCAGCAATTGAAAATACTTTTGCTGAGATTCGTTAAAAATATTTACCGAAATTCCGGAAAATAACAACTGTATACCGAACTTCGGCAAAATAATTTACTGAACTGTTCGGCTAACAATAAATTTGCCGAAATCAGCAAATGCTTTTGACGAGATTTCGGTAAAGGCGCTTCATTTTGCGTACATTCAGCAACGCAGCTGTCACTTTTTTAGCCGCTTCATTCCCTTCAGCATCACCATTTTCTTCCGAGTGTCCGAAGTCCAAGTGCAAAATTTGTATTACTTTTTGTGATAGGCAAATCCTAAATTCAGAAGACGGTAAGCAAATATTCGGTGCTTCAAAAAGCCTTTTGTGGGATGATATATTGGTTGTGAGTATTTAACTTTTGCTTTTTTTCTCTTTTTAAGTTGTAGACGCCTCGATGAACGTACATTTTGCCATGAAGTTAATGTTGATTTTTTCGACCAGCTGAAGCGGCTTACAAACCAACCAAAACTGTATTATTTATTTGTTACCATTGGTTTTAACACGAAATACATGAATAAAACAAAACAGAATAGATTGGATGATTTATTTGTGGAAATAACTACCAATAATCTGGGTGGATCTCGACAAAATTGCTGATAGCTCGGCATTTCATTACATGCTCAAATTTGCTGATTATTCGGCAATTATTTTATTTTATGCTTTAATACATGTAGAGTAAGGAATTCTCCTTTTTAATTCTACAATTAGATATTTCATCGGTTAATTAAATTCTGACCATTCTTACTTAAATATTCTTTACTCTTTTTAAATTATCTAATTCCTTGTCTCAATCCATGCCGTGACCTCTCTACGAAACGAATGCAAATTACTAAGTGATTTGATAGCTGATGGAAGTTGGTTCCAATAAACAATGCCACGTATAAAGAAGGTTCCTCCATAGTGCGAAGTGTTGAACTGAGGCAATCTATAGTTTCTGTTACGCGTTCCTCGGAATGCTTGAAATTTATCAAACAAGTAAGTTGGTTTTTCATTGCTTATTATTTTAAATATTGCAAGACAAGAGCGTAATTTAAGAAAATTATAAAATGAGCATCCCAATAGTTGCTGATGATGGCGTGTTACATTAGAATACCATGTAAGGTTAAAGACCCATCGGACGCAACAGTTCAAAGCTACTCGTAATCTATGCATTGCTGTAGCTGAAGCATTTAATAGAAGTTCACATCCATAGGAAAAATGTGGAAGTAGAAGCGTTTTAAACAGTCTAAGTTTCACTTCACAGGGTAGCATATTTGCAGTAATTCTAAGAGTACGAAGCCCATTGTAAACCTTGCTACATTGTGAACTGACATGGCCATCCCATTCTAAGTCAGTTTGGAAAGTTATACCTAAAATAGAAAACTTATTAACATATTCAAGTACATCATCCCCAAGTATGATCGAAGGTAAGTTATATGTGCATCGAGAACGAGAAATAAACATAACACGTGATTTAGAGGCGTTCAGAGGTAATAGGTTGCACATGGACCATTCGAATATTTTCAAGGGAACGGCAACCTATTTTTTTACTATGGAGTTTGACAGGTTGGATTGTGCCTCCTTACGTAGAGCATAAATTTATGCTCCAGCCAAAATATTCACCAACACAGTCGTGAAATTTGAATGTTTACCTTTTTACGAGAGATATCGGTGTAAAACGCGTACATCACATTAGACCTCATAAAAGTGTTGATCATGAAAAAGCGACATCAACTGATAATTTTCAATTTCAGAGTTTAGATGTTTGGGTAAAGTTCCTACAGAAAGTGGGAATCGCTTGTGAAAAGACACACAACACCTCTTTTTGCAAACTTTGTTCGCCAATGTGCGTTTTTGCTTATTTTCTCCAGCTGCGGTGTTGAGTGAATGTTGGTATTAGTGAGCACTGGTTGCGCATGATAAGCGGCAACAAAATCAGATCGCCGTAGCACCCCCGTGAATATTTTGGATAAATCGATATTGATGAATTCGGCCATCTCTTGTACAGAAAGATCAATGGAATGAAAATAAATCTGAACATCATCCGCGAACAAATGTATTTTGCAATGGCGAAGAACTGACGGAAGATCATTAATAAACAGAGTAAACAGAATCGGTCCCAGAACCGAACCTTGTGGTACTCCAGAAACAATATTGATAAAATCGGAGTTTACTCCATTGATGCACACACTTTGTTTACGGTCAACCAAATAAGATCTTATTAAATTTAGGGCTTCATTTGAAAAATTGAACTGCCTTGATAATTTCATTAGTAGCTTACTATGAGATACTCGATCAAACGCTTTAGAGAAATCGAGCAACATCAGGAAAGCGATACCTTTTTTATCTATGCAAGAATGCAAATCATCGTGAACTTTTAATAACGCGCTAGTTGTACTATGATTTGCCCGAAAACCTGATTGAAATGGACTCAAAAGTTGGAATCGGTCTAAGAATGACCTCAATTGGTATTTCACTATTTTTTCAAATGCTTTGGACATGGCACATAGAATACTAATCGGTCGCAAATTATTTAAATCAGTTTTACCTGCTCTCTTCGAAATAGGAATTACTTTGACAACTTTCCAAGCACGAGGGTATTTTGAGTATTTAATAATGAGATTAAAGACACACGTTATATGGGTAATTACTAAAGGAAGTACATACTTGATAAATTTTATGGGAATCCCATCCAATCCTAATGCATTGGATTTTATCGAATCTATTGCATTGATCACCTCATATTCAGTCGTTGGGCAGAACCTAAAACCATTTAAATTATTGGCAACTAACGGAACATGAACAGAATCATTTGAAAAATTACTGGCGAAGTATTCATTAATTTCCTCTTTAGTATTTGAATATTGTGGCTCTGTCTCAGTCGATTTAGTGATATTCAAACTTTTTAATTTGGACCACAGTTGTTTACTAGTATTACTACCGCTTACCGTTCTGGAAATATAATTCGCCTTAGCAACATTTATCAGATGTGTTACACGGTTACGTAGCCGCTTATATTGGCCGTGATTTTGTTCATTTTTATTGGCTAGCCAGCACCTATAAGCCAAATCTCTTTCGACCATAGCATGCATAATATCAGAATTAAACCATTCTTTTTGGTTTGATTTTTTGAATAAACGAACCGGCACAAATGATTCATACAAGTTACGCAAATGCATATTCAAAAAATCTAGTGCAATATCAGGGTCATCAATCGAATACAAAAACTCCCAGTTTATATTGTTCATGGCGTTCTGTAATGATATGTTGTTGATTCGATTGTAATCTCTGAAGTACGTCGAAGTATTACAATTATGACGAGGTATATTTATGGCAGCAAATATCATGTCGTGTTTTGAGAAACCTGAAGCACTTACTTGGTTAAAATTGTATACGAAATCAAAATTATTTGTAATTAATAGATCAATTTGAGAACAACCTCCTGAGTAAAAGTGTGTAGGTTCTCTGTTTACACACACGAAACCAAAGCTATCCAACACAGCCTGCATTCTATTTCGTTTAGAACTAGATTTGCTGAAATCAGTATTAAAGTCGCCAATTATCACCACATTTTGAAATTGTAAAGACAGCTCGACTAATTTTTGCTCTAATTTGTCTGCACAGTCGGTTCTGGGAGGATTATAGAATAATCCTAGAAGAAATTTGTCAGAATTGTAACAAATTTCTGCAAATGAACACTCCGTCTTGTCAACGTCGTCAATTTCATCAAACAATACGGTATCTGATAGTACCCTGCAAGTCAAATCATTTTTGCAATAAATAGCTACTCCGCCACAGGGCCCATATAGCCGAGGCGGTAAACGCACGGGTATTCAGCATGACCATGCTGAGGATGACGGGTTCGATTCCCGGTCGGTCCAGGATCTTTTCGTAAAGGAAATTTCCTTGACTTCCTTGGGCATAGAGTATCTTCGTGCCTGCCACACGATATACACATGCAAAATGGTCATTGGCAGAGGAAGCTCTCAGTTAATAACTGTGGAAGTGCTCATAGAACACTAAGCTGAGAAGCAGGCTTTGTCCCAGGAGGACGTTACGCCAAGAAGAGGAGAGGAGCTACTCCGCCACCTCTGCTATGTTGACGGTCGTTTCTGTACAGTGTATAGCCATCAACAGCAATCAACTCATTCGATATATCTTCTGTCAACCACGTTTCTGTCAAGCATATTAGATCGATCTTACTATTAATGAAACACATTTTAAATTCATCAAATTTGCTCATTTGCCGAGCACACAAGCTTTGAATATTAACGTGACAAATATTTATGTTACTGGCAGATAAAGCAGAGTGCATCACAGCGCGAGGAATATGTGAAGAACCTTCGTGCGTACGGGCATTGTCATACACCAAGTCAGCCAACATCAATGGAAAACCGCAAAGAAATCACGACAGGAACAAACGACAAGGAATCAGACTTACCTACTACAGAGTAACCGGCTATCAAATACATTACTACAATCATCTAAAAAAAATGAAATCTAAACGTGAAAAAAATGCAACGTTCAGTTGAGGTAGAGTTTCAATCGAGTAGTAGCAGCAATAATATCATCGCATCGCCTTAGCAGATTAGCAACAACAGCAGCATAGCATCAGCAACACCAGCAGCACCAGCAGCAGCAACATAATGTACAACCTCCACATCAGCAACAGCAATCAGGGATTGGCGGCATGCACCGTGCGGTGCGAAAAAAGGGTGTGCTTCACACAATCGCAAGTGCTCGTCTCCCGTTTTGCCGAGAGACAAGAGACGTATGAGTGAGAGCTTTCGTAATTGTGCGAGAGACAATCGCAGCACTAGCTCCACGGCGCAGGGAGTAATGCACGGTGCTTGGGACTGCGCTTGTCTCCAAACAGAAAAAATCAATTAATAAATTAATTGAAGAGTTTGTGTTTTCGGCAAAGTTGTTCAGTTTGTCAAGGGTTGACAAGTGATGGGTCGTTTGATTCGAAATTTTTGCAATCGTGCGTAGTATCAAGCCAAGTGCAAAGTACGGAGACAAGCACCGAGAGAGTGCAGCGTGAGAGACAGGAGAGCTCCAGCGCGCGGCAAAGTAAGCGAGCAACACACAACCGATTGCGCGTACTCGTCTCCTTCTAGTTTGTTGTGCTGTCTCGTAGCAGAGTGTGCAGCACGCAAAGAGTTTTGAGTCGCACCCTATCCCTGACAGCAATTTGATTGACTACACCATCCCCTGATAGTGACACCCCCCACATGACTTTCAGGATGGATGGTAACATGGATAGCTTCAGGAATGGAAACATGGAAATTTCGAAAAAGGAAGTGATCAATAGCAATGTAGGAAAGGTTAAACTTTCAGGAGGGGAATAGTCATGGATGTTTCAGGATAGGATGCACGGAAACATACTAAAGGTAGGAAGATGAGAATCTTTTAGGAAGGGTAAATAGAATCCACATGATGAATGAAAACACGGACTCCAAGTCTCTCCGTTTCCTTAGAAACAGCACGCAACCCGTATTTACGTCGACGTAATAGAGCCCTCGAAAAGTTCCAGTTTCGATGTTGATAGCCCTTTTAGATCCTTGATGCGAACACGACGATGCAGTTGCACCAAAACGTCTTGGAAGGACACGACTGCTCCAAGTTATTTGATCTGATGGTACCCGTCGAAATAGAGCTAGAGAAGACATCTTGATCCAGCTTGTATTGATATTGTATAAATGCACAGCATTATCGATTGCATTGCACAATGGTCCACGAACCAGATTTACGAGGAAAGATGCATGCACCGCCTTCACATGATTTTTTAGACAAATATGGTCTTCTACAAAGTTGTTGCCAATAATAAGGCCCTCTTTCCAATGTACATGAAAATTAGGGTGGTCCATATTTTCTCAGAAATTGGAAACCAAACTTTTTTATTTGCAAGAATAACTATATACATTCTTCGGAAAAGTTTGAGACCTTTCAATTATGAGCAAGTTTGCTGAAGACAGTTTTTTTGTAGCTTCAAAATTGACCGATCTAGAGATATATTTCTGAATTAGCTTAGGGTGATTCAAGAAAAACAGGTTTTCTGGCTTTAACTTTTTCAGTTTCAATTTCTCATCAAAGTCGCCCAAGAAACACTTGTAGAGCATTTGAAAACGCGTCGTTTCGTGCGCTGAGACGGTCGTTATCTCTTTTGGTTCAAAAGTTATGAGTGTTTTTCTTCAAAAATCATAGTTTATTCAAAAGGCGATATTGCGGGTTGGGGCAAAGATAAAAAATATATTTTATCAGCATTCAAAAGAAGAAATATTGTTATGAAACATATCAAAAAAATAGAGAGGTGTTATTTTTGTAACTCAAGTAAAAATTACTTGAAAAGTGTCTATTTTTTTAAGAAAATCATCAATATCTTTTGAACGGAATGACGTAGCAACATTCTCAGCGCACGAAAATGTGCGTTTTTAGAAGCTCTAAAAGTGGTTCTTTGACTACTTTGATGAGAAAATTGAAACAAAAAAGTTAGAGCGATAAAACGATTTGTTCTAGCGTCACCCTATGAAAACTATGGGAAAATGCTCAAAATTTGGGCAAAACAGTTTTTTCGCTTTATCTTTTTCATTTCAATTTTCTCATCAAAGTCGTCAAAGAACCACTTTTAGAGCTTCTAAAAACGCACATTTTCGTGCGCTGAGAATGTTGCTACGTCATTCCGTTCAAAAGATATTGATGATTTTCTTGAAAAAATAGACACTTTTCAAGTAATTTTTACTTGAGTTACAAAAATAACACCTCTCTATTTTTTTGATATGTTTCGTAACAATATTTTTTCTTTTGAATGCTGGAAAAAGATATTTTTTATCTTTGCCCCAACCCGCAATATCGCCTTTTGAATAAACTATGATTTTTGAAGAAAAACACTCATAACTTTTGAACCAAAAGAGATAACGACCGTCTCAGCGCACGAAACGACGCGTTTTCAAATGCTCTACAAGTGTTTCTTGGGCGACTTTGATGAGAAATTGAAACTGAAAAAGTTAAAGCCAGAAAACCTGTTTTTCTTGAATCACCCTAAGCTAATTCAGAAATATATCTCTAGATCGGTCAATTTTGAAGCTACAAAAAAACTGTCTTCAGCAAACTAGCTCAAAATTGAAAGGTCTCAAACTTTTCCGAAGAATGTATATAGTTATTCTTGCAAATAAAAAAGTTTGGTTTCCAATTTCTGAGAAAATATGGACCACCCTAATTTTCATGTACATTGAAAAGAGGGCCTTATTATTAGAAACAACTTTGTAGAAGACCATATTTGTCTAAACAATCATTTGAAGGCGCTGCATGCATCTTTCCTCGTAAATCTGGTTCGTGGACCACTGTGCATTGGCTTCGAGATCGTTGTTGTTTGTACCATCTTCAGTATACGTCGTCGTTGAAACAGCATCCATAGAAGGGTCAATCATTTTACCGTCCACATCTTCAATGGTTAGCTCATTAATGTTTTGTTTTGATTATTTTTGCCGAGCTGACAGCAAAATTTATGCCGAGATTTTCGGCAATTTTTGACATTATGTCAAATTTTGGATTGCCGAAACGCTCAGCAATATGAACTTTTGCCGAGATGATTGCTGAGCGCTCGGCTGTGCAAATCTCGGCAATTATTTTGCTGAGCTTCGGCAGAAAAATCTAAGTGTGTACACGACTTCTCAAATTATGTTTGTGCTCGATAGATTTGAATCTGTGAATAATGTGCGAATTTTAATGTGTTTGTCAGGGCACTAAAATGAAAATATAACTAGCTCACATGAAAAATCATGGGTCACCCAAAAAAACGAACTAGTTGAATATCGAATTGCAATTGATAACTGAGACCTAAGTTTTTGTTTAAAATATTAAATCGTAAATAATACTATTACATGAAAGAATATTGACAAAATCTGTTGAAAACCTATCAAAATTATCCCGTTTTGTGCAAATACTTACCCCAATACCAGCCAATGATGAACGAATGGAAACAAATGGGAGAGTAATCCAGTTTTTTGATGAATTTCAATTTCCCGGTGTCCGTTATACACAGCAAATTATTTTCTCCTAAAACTATTATTACGGATTCGACGCTGAAACATAAGATTTTCTTCCTCACTTACTCCGCCTGTGCCCTGTACGCAGGAAATACTTATAAATCTTACTTTGAAATTTGATGAACATTCAAATCCAACGCATATTCTCCGACGCATATTGACCATATTGGATCGCTTTTTCGCAGGGAAACATTCGTTTCCGAGAGGTCTTGATAGCGGTAGCACTCGAGATCCCATCCGGGCGATACCGTAACGAAACAATCGGTTCGAGATACATAATGAATCGGGGAGGGGATGTTTCGTTCGCCGGGCAATTCGCACTCGTATGATATACCATCCTGCTCGAAAAATTTCAACGATCCATCCATGTGTTGCACGCAGAGGAAGTCGCGTCCCTTTACACCGCCAAAGTTGCCTCGGCACATGGAGAATGCCGCTTTACCGAGCGGATGCTCGTACAGAAGCAGTAGTTTTGTGTGGTCGCCTGTTTGAGGAACATTGAGAAAAATAATACTGCGAGTATTCTACATGAGTTTTATAAGGAACAGAACTACAGCGTGCGAGGGAAATTGGGACCTAGAAAACAGACGTTACTAAGGAGGCTCTTAATACCAGGGATCCTGAGAACAGCAGTGAGTACCCAAGTAACAATGAGAGCTGAATAACAGCTTATTCAGCTAAAATTTTCAAAATCAAGCTTAAGAGTGGCCTATTCAACTATTGTACAGCAATAATGTTAATGACGTCCATCATTTTTCAGAATTTTTAGACCCCCCTCCCCCCTCTGTCACGCTTTTTTGTATACTTAATACATGGAGTTTCACACTTTCTCAGACCCCCCTCCTTCCTAAAACATGGACATCATATTTGAACGACCCCCTGTATGTAGCCCTATTTTGAGAGTGCGATTAAGCCTATTTAAGTAAATGCAACAGGATAGAATCCGATTTGAATAATTTGCCGTATGATTCGTAGAAGCTGGCCACAACGGAAACTAGGACTAAAGCACTGATTTAGTTTCGCCAGAGGTGGTGTTCTTTATTAGGTGCTCTGCCAATTTTCAGTGTAACCTCAAAAAAAAAATTAACTTACCATGATCTGCAATTCCGTCTAGAGTTAATATTTGATAAATGCATACTTTCATCGGGTGTAATACAGCTATATGCAATTTGGTCTCTGTTTTGGATGCCCTAAAATACAATACATATTAGCGTAAGCTGTTTTAAGCAAAGTCACAAATCGTTTACGTAGTGAATTTTCCACTGGTTATTCCAATCACGGGCAGGGTTAGTTTCGTTTCCAGTATCACATCAGAGTGCTGAAAAACGTTTTCAAAGAATTGATCCTCTTCTATTTCTCCATCCAATGAAGCTTTATTCGATGGCTGATAAATCGACAGATGGCCCGCATGGGAACCAACAATAATGCTATCCTTTTCGCCTTCCTCCAAACAGAGTCGCGTGCAGTGGATAGAAAACGAATCATAGTTAGAATCCACGTCTGGACATTGATTCTTCCACCAATTGCAAACTTTGAACAGCGACATGTTTTAGAATCCGACCCGTGAAAAATAAATCTCGAACTGTGCAAAATAATTAATACTGAAAGTTGACCCTTTCCTTAGTTACATGCAATGTTTGGAGTAATCAGGTGCCATAGTAACTACTAGCTTCCCCTTAGTGAAGTCACTCCTGGTGTACACCAGGTGTCCACCTGTTGAGCACTGTTGATGAAAGGAACAACAAGAGTATTCGATTCGATTCCACAAACGTGTCGCAGTAACGAAGCTTTGAGTTTCTTACATGTCAATCCAAAAGTACTTCTCAAAAATTTTAAGCAATATTTTATAGAAACGGTATAAGGCATAGATAAACTACAAAGTATCAGCTTGCTGTCGGACAACAACCAAAGCTGGTATTATCAATAACGTCATTTCACACAGACATTCGAACAGTTCTGAGAACCCATTTTTAGGTCCCGTTGAAACAGAAATCTACTAAATGACTCTATAGTCAAGCTATAGGCGCCTTTTCGGTAGTAAATATTTCTCTCATTTAGCCCTGCATTTAGCAAAGCACGTGATGTGTGAAGTTGGCGGATGTTATGCGCTAAAATTTCTCGAAACCTACGCAAAGAGACTGTGTGATTTATGTGATGCATCTTAAACATTTCTAGTAGGATAATTTAGTGTTTGTCTGTCGTACTGACTGTCCTAGTCATGATGAATAAATTATATCAGTATGAAATCGTGTCGCCTGTTTCGCATTGTACAGTTGCATACATATACGCGTACATAATTTTGAAAAATACCTTTAAGTGATTTTGTCTGGTGCATATTTTGCGCCATGGTTAAATTTAGGTGATTTATTTTAGTATGCGCATGACTTGAATTACTTCTGTAAAGCTGTACTAAGATGGCTAAAATGTAAACTAAGAAAGTTATGAGATATTACCTATATGTAGTGACAGTCACCACTAAAATACTGCCCACGTTTATGTGTGAACTTTTGCTTGAGTTTTAAGACATAAAATAATGATTGCAAATTTTGTATAGCAGGTACTACAGTGACCGGCACAAAAAAAAAATCCATCTTAGGATGGTTACAGTTTCTAATGAGAACTTCATGCAAAAATGATAAAATATACCTTTCAATGAATGCACTTCATCCATTTTACATTGTTTTAGTAATCTGCATTGAAAAATTTTTGGTTTTTGAGGAATAAAGTGAATTCTGATAAGAATAGGGAAAATTGCTTAAAAATTGAGTATGACAGAAAAAAAAAGATCCACTTAGCAATTAATTCTGAAACTTAAGAAGGTTAAGAAAACATATAATTGACGATGAATAAATAATTAAATAAGTTAATCATTGAAACCAAACTAGCCATGAGGCACTGGACGAGGTGCAAGGGCGGGAGGACCAACTTGATCGTTATTGGTCGGTGCTTAGTATGACGAGAATCAGATAATAACCCTATAATGATTTTGGGCGGGTAGGTCCAATAGAATCGAATTTAGTTGAAAGCATTATTCTTCAGAGTTAATGATGATAGTTTGATATAAATGATACATATATCATGACTATTCTAGGAAAACGTACAACGCATTTAAACTAGAGTGGCCCATTGAAACAAATAGAACATACTTTGTTTGTTCTTGTTTGTAAGAGGAGTTCTTTTTGGTAGTTTTGACTGTGCAACACGTTGGTATGATTGAAGGCTGGATAACGCTTAATGCATGCCCCGCATTGATGTCATTGGCATCTTCGCCGTAACTCCTATCCCTGCCTCCACGTGACACCGGCCGGACCTTGAGCAACCTTAAGGAAAATCGGGTAACCAACCCCGGTGGGAACTTTGTTCATAAACTGACATGGAAGAAGGGAGCGGGTAGTCCTACCAATTCCTGAGCGTCTGTTCTCCACGGGCTACCAACAACGTATGTTCCCCATGTTTGAAAACTATAGCATTTTTCCAACCTATACATGTCTCAAAATCAATGACTCATTTGTTTCTCTATACTGAATTGGTCGCATTTAGTAGCCTCTATTTTCTTCCAAATCGTTTTTGTGTTTTGCATATAGAATTTGGGAGTTGGCAATGGGCGCATTTGGATCGCCCTGTCGCAATAGATACATATAGCTAAGCTTATTCAAGAGCAGTAAACTCATAACTGTTAATGATTCACTAGAAAAAAAAGTGAAACGTCCTGGGTAGCGTATTTCTACTATATAATCAACTATAAATGGAATTATATGACGACCGTAATTGAATCGAACTTATTATATTAAGGCCGATGTCATTTGCTTTAAGTCATTATTTGCATTGATTGGGATCAACGATAAACAACAAAGTCCAGGATGGTGAAGTTTGAGCAAACTTTCAAAGCTGTGGATCTGATACTCATAACGTCTGGTACGACGAGACCATTCTGCTGTTTCTGAATCATGTGAACCTGTAAAACTGATTCAATTGTGCAATATTTGCAGGGATTCCGTCGTGTAGTTCTTTTTACCCCGCCAGTATCAAATCGGCATTGAAAAGAAATGCCGTCTTCTTGATTGCATTTACTTTATTGCTTTACACCGCGTTCGGGGAATTAGTTTACCTCGTGCAAATGCTACAGAGAGAGTTCACATTCCTGGAGATAACGTTTCAAGCACCGTGCCTAGGATATTGCTCAATCGGATTGATGAAGATGTTGATTTTGGCCGTGAAGAGAAACTCGATTGCGGGGCTGGTACAAACGCTTCAAAAGTATTGGTATACATCGGTAAGATATAGTGCACATAATTAAGAGAGAAGAAGCTAGATAATGCTAATGGATGAATTCATTGTTGCTTTTCGATCTACCTTCTTTTACGTCCACGCCTCGTGACCATAGTATCAATGTTTTATACAAAGCGAGTTACTTCAAGTGCAATGTTGATCAGTAAATTTGAACCCGGCTTCAACCTATTCAAGATCACAAACGAGGTAGACACTTCGTTTGCGATCCGAACTTGATTTATCCAGTGTTCAGCTTGAGCGTATCAGCCTATCAGGTATCAGAAGGCCGGCTCCAGAGGCACGTTATCCTTCATTTGAGACATTTGTGCCATCGCCAAAATAATAGCCTATTTCATCATCTACCTGAGGGAAAAGGAAGGAAATAAGGATAAGGATGGGGATAAGGACTTGTAGGGAAATAGGAAAAGTACCCTGGAAGAGGATACTAATGTCGAATTCGTTTTTGATTCAGTTCCAACCTGGGTTGGAACTGGATGAGATCACAGTTTCAACCCCAACCCGACTTCGGTTTCGCTTGTACTAAAGTTTGTTTGAGTTTGTTTGACGTTTGTTTGTTTACACATTTTCCGCCAATCCAGTTCCAACCCAGGTTTAAAAAAGAATTCAACATAACGCATAAGCAAGCTTGCTATTTGGAGAAAACATTCGCGAAATGATGCGATTCGCTTTCGACAATGAATACGTTTTCACCCTACCTCGCTATATCAAACCAACCTCCTGTACGAATAGCACACGAACAGACTCGACGCTGATCAGCATTGTTGGCTGCTCCTTTTCGCCGTTGAGCTGTTGCGTTCCAGCCAAGCCTGTATTTTCATCGTTTTCGATGCTTTTCGATCACCTTTTCACGAAGCATCGTAGGCTGGGAGCGTTATTGGTGTGGTGTCGGTACATGCGAATGTTGCTTCTATGTGTGTGTCGAGCGTTCGTACCGTAGCTTCTAAAACCAACCCATTCGGTGTTGTTCGGATGTTCGAGTGAGCATGTGGCGGCACTGACAGATGTGTGCAAAATCGTTTGTGAGTTACATCATGTTCGTTTTGCCACCTCTTTGCCTCTGGTCATCGCTGAGCAGTGTACACTGTACAGTGTACAGTTCCATCACCAGCGATAAAAATACAATTGATAAGTTGATTGAGCATTCGTGAGATGATATTTGCAACATTGCGTATAAGCGTACCACAGTGGGTTCAAACAGCGACCTGAAAAGGGCACTTTAATAACGCGTAAAGCGAAAGAGAGCCTATAGCTCTTAATCACAGCGGGTTAAGAACAACAAAATATCCTGAATATTCAGGTCTCTGGAGACAGTTTCACTTAATAAGTGTTTACCGAATATTCGGAAACGCAGTTGCGCAAAAACTGGACAGTTACATATCAAATGATACGAAGTTCCATAATCGGATTAACAGCTATCACATGCAAATGAATCAGCTTGCTGAATATTCGCCATGTGTTAGCTGAGTCGCCAGTGGCCACTGGCCAGTCAATGCTTTGACCAGAATGCTGCAATTCTGCTTTGACAGATTTGTAAGATATTTCGCCACCCTTGGAGATGGCTCAGTACAATACAATTTGGTTTGACAACATGACTCCAAACTATTCCAGTATTGTCTGTGTTGAGTATCAGCCCAGGTGTGAATATGAAGCTTTACCCAACACTTCGATATCGGAATAGCTGGCTCAGGGCCAATGAAGTCATGTGATGCTCCAGTGCGAGCTAACTCATCAGCCAATTTCATTTCCAGCGATGGAAGAATGACCAGGCACCCATACAAGGTGAACAGCGTTTGCTGAATTCAGCTCCTCGATTTGAGTTCGACAAGCGATAACTATCTTCGACCTGGAGTTGGCCGAAGCAAGTGCTTCAATAGCAGCCTGACTATCTGAATGCCCATTACGTGCTGCTGAAGTGCTGATTGCACTCCGCACATAAGATTTCGGCTTGAAAAACGGTACAGTGTCTACCAAGTGAGTAAGACTGATACAGCCTGAGTTCACGAGAATAAACACCAGCACCTGCTCGACCTTCGAGAAGGGAGCCATCAGTGTAACATACGATGCCGTCTGAAATACTTCTTTCCAGATATCCAGATGTCCACTCTTCCCGGGAAGGGAATTCCGTGGAAAATGTCCTATATGGAAAATTACAAGCAATTGTAAGATCACTTGGAGCAAGGACAATTTTGTCCCAATTCACCGAAAGTGGAAACAACGAGGTGTGTGTTGATGTGCGGTTCACAGGAGTTTCCTCTAGTAGACCGAGTACCCGTAGATGGTAAGTGCAAGAAAGTGCTTCTTGTTTGAGATGAATGTGCAGTGGAGCAACGTCAAAGAGAACTTTGAGCGCTGCCGTAGGAGTTGAAGAGAACGCCCCAGATATCGCCATTAAGCACATCCTTTGGAGATGGCCTAACTTTGGCCTAACATCCATAGGCCAATATTGGCCGAACAACAGTTGTGTAGATCCATTTGATATACTTGGGTTTTAGACCCCAAGTTGTACCAAAGGTTCGCCGGCATTGCCCGAAGGCCATACAAGCTTTCTTGATTCTGAACTCAATGTGAGGTGTCCAGGAAAGCTTGGAATCAAGAATGACTCCAACGTACTTTACCTGTTCAGTCACATCGATTTCAGAATCAAAGAGACGCAAAGGTCGAACGCCATTACGGTTTCGCCTTTCCGTAAAAAGAACAATAGATGTTTTACTCGGATTAACCGAAAGGCCATATTGGCGACACCAACCCTCAATCACCTGAAGGGCGCTTTGCATCAGGCCGAAAAGGGTGGTGATACACATACCAACTAACAATGCTAGGTAGTCGTCGGCAAAACCATAAGTAGGAAAACCGCTATTATTGAGTTGCCTCAATAGCGTATCTGCTACGAGATTCCACAAAAGCGGCGATAAGACTCTCCCTTGGGGGCATCCACAAACACTCAATTTCCTAATCCCTGCAAGACGCAATGTCAAGAAGAGATATCGGTTTTTGAGCATTTGATGAATCCAATTGGAAATCATTGGAGATATACCATGACTCCGTGCGGCTTCCAATATGGCATCGAAAGGCACATTGTCAAAGGCACCCTCGCTATCTAAGAAAACACCCAAACAAGATTGCTTTTGAGCGAATGCTTTCTCGATATCGATTGTAAAAGAGTCACAGTGGACTTACCAGATTGGTAGGCATGTTGGTTTACATGAATAGGCACTAGGCCTGTCCAGCTTTTCAAAAATGTTCTCTGATTCTCAAGTCCACCCCCATATTTTGATTGGCATCCTAAAAGAAGTAACTGGTCAAAATTTCAGCCAAATCCGTTGAAATTAAGAGGTGCATCAAATCAATTTTGTGTTTTTCGACTATTTTTGAACTTCAAAAAATCATAACTACACTAAAATATGTCAAAACTTAATTCTTTCGGCAGAAATTGAAAGCTATACTTGTCTGCTACAACTTCTCCGAACAACGTGTGCCAATAAAATTGAAGGAAACATGTGTAATTATCACATTTGTAATCATAAAAACCTTAAAAAGTTGATTTTTTGATAGATTTCGTTCTGGAACACCCTAATATACTTAATAAGTTGGATTTTTCAAAACGGCATCATATTCTCCAATGTTTTTTGGTTATTTGCTTCTTTGACACCAATGCTGTAGGAGTTGAGCAAAAATTACTAAAATTCGTGAAAGTCAAATGTGGCCTAAAAACTAGCTTTTTGGAGGCAATCACGTTGTAGCGCGAAATTGTACTGAACGTAGTAGCTTTGCTTCCTAGTAGTTTGCCTTGGCTACCCCCTACCACGGGTGATAACAAACAAGCGCGATGACAGGTGTTGGCTATCATATCAGTGCTGACGCGATGCCACTTTTTGCGCGCCAAAGCGTGATTGCACCCGAAAAGCTAGTTTTTAGGCCACATTTGGCTTTCACGAATTTTAGTAATTTTTGCTCAACTCCTACAGCAGTGGTGCCAAAGAAGCAAATAACTAAAAAAACATTGGAGAATATGATGCCGTTTTGAAAAATCCAACTTATTAAGTATATTAGGGTGTTCCAGAACAAAATCTGGACAAAAATCCACTTTTTAAAGTTTTTCTGATTACAAATGTGATAATTACACATGTTTCCTTCAATTTTATTGGCACACGTTGTTCGGAGAAGTTGTAGCAAACAAGTATAGCTTTCAATTTCTGCCGAAAGAATTAAGTTTTGACATATTTTAGTGTAGTTATGATTTTTTGAAGTTCAAAAATAGTCGAAAAACACAAAATTGATTTGATGCACCTCTTAATTTTAATGGATTTAGCTGAAATTTTGACCAGTTACTTCTTTTAGGATGCCAATCAAAATATGGGGGTGGACTTGAGAATCAGAGAACATTTTTGAAAAGCTGGACAGGCCTAATAGGCACGTTGGCCAGATGAACATCACGGATGTGATGATCCACAATGTGTTCTAAGCATTTCAGAAGAAAAGAGGTCAAACTGATAGGTCTGAAACTCTTTGCTTCTTCATACGACGCACGACCCACTTTCGGAATAAACTTCACAGTAAAATCCCGCCAGGATTTGGGAATATACCCTGTAACAAAACTGCAAATAAGTATTTTTTTCAAAAGATGTTTGAAATGATCAAATCCCTTCTGAAGCAAAATAGGATAATTCCCATCTGCCCCAGGAGATTTGAAAGGAGCAAAGCTATTAAGTGCCCACTCAATCGATTCTATAGTTACAATACTACGAGCCGAAGCCAGGGAATCGTAACTACAAGAAAATACATCAGGTTCATCCGAAGATGTAATATCCACACATCCAGGGAAGTGTGTGCTGAATAAGCATTCCAGAAATTTCTCATCAGAGTAAGTCAGATCGCCATTTGGTAAACGAAGTTCGTTCACTTGGAAATCCTTAGATTTCGCAAGGATTTTATTTAACCGACTGACTTCACTCAAACTGGAAACATTTGTACAAAGGTTTTTCCAGCCGGATCGTTCAGCAGACCGGAGAGCTTTCCTGTAGGCCTTGCGAGCCGACCTGAAAGCCTTCGAACCAGCCGAACGTCGTCTTTCTACATTGTTTCCTGAGTTTCGCCAGATCAGAGTTCCACCAAGGGATTCCTCTTGTGATCTTCACAGACCGTAGAGGGCATGCTTCTTCAAACGCTTCCTTGATGAAGGTCGTTGTAGTATCAACGGCATCATCTAAATCACTTGGGAGTGTCAATGGATGGTGAGTATCCATGAAATTTGGTCGCAACCAAATCAGTAAAAAGATCCCAGTTTGTTGACCGGGGATTTCTGAAACGCAATGTTTGCGAAGTAACATTTAAATGTTCAAAAAACATGTAGAAATGATCAGATAAAGATTCTTCATCTGACACATGCCAATTAGTCAGCTCGTGACTAATTCTACTAGAGCAAAGCGTTATGTCTAACACTTCCTCTCTAGAAGATACCATGAAGGTTGGGCGGTTGCCTATGTTAAGTAATGCAAGATCTGTATTTACTACTTAAGCACTCCATCAAACTGGAGCCTCTCAAGTTAATGTCTGAGCTGCCCCAGATGATATGGTTTGCGATCCGAACTTGATTTATCCAGTGTTGAGCTTGAGCGTATCAGCCTGGCAGCGTAGCCTAGTAGGTATTTGCAGAAGAAGGACTCCTCAAGAGGTCTGCACATAGCGGGCATTGGCGCAGTCTTGTGCTAATGTAGAAGAATCTTTCAAACTATTTCTAACTCGCATGTGATGTCGTAGCTCTCGTAGATGGTATTGTCGATTTTGTATCACCGAATGCGATGATACGAATCAGTAGCGGGTGAAACCATCACCAGAGTCGTGACCTACCAATCAACAAACGGAAGTCTGTCATTTCTCCGATTTCACTAACATAGGCACCAGTAGAGGTGGTGCCTGATTCGTTGCGATGATTCTGAGATGTCCATTGGAAGTTGGTGCCGTGTTTTGTTCTGAAAGCAACATACAATATGATTTGGATCATGTATCGTGTCCAATACGCCACCTACAGCGCTACGATGGCGAACCCGCGGATGGACGATTATGTGGGTGCTCCCGATGAAGTTAACAAGTCTTTTTTCATCGCAGAGATCGTAGTCATCGGTGTTCTCATTCCTTTTATGTATTTATATTGCTGGAGTTTCTGGAAGATCATACGATGATCAGCCACTTCTAATGTTGGGTGCAGATGCTTTAGTGAGTCGTTTCTCCAAGTCAAATACTGGAGAACAGCTAGATCATCAGGCAGCCGCAAACCCATATTTTGATGTTAGCCTCCGATCAAAGTTCCCATCGGGGTTACCCGACAAGGTTGTACGTAGCGCGGCCTGTTCCTCATGAAGTTGCTGGGTTCGGGTACTCAACACTTATCAACCAAAATAACATCTTTTACTTGTTAATTTTTGCATACTCTTTCTTATTTACTCGCTTTCTTGTTACTTCTATAGTAGGGTCTTGTACCATTTGGGCAGGTGTACCTATTTTGGGCACTTGCCACTATAACTAAGTCAATTTCAAACCGATTGATTTGATTTTTTGTTCAGAGTTAGATAATGTACGTGCCTAGCTCTATACAAAATTTCAAATCAATCGGTTTGAAATTGACTTAGTTATAGCGGCAAGTGCCCAAAATAGGTACACCTGCCCAAATGGTACAAGACCCTACCTATTGTAAACGCACATGTGTATTTATTTCTAGGTACGCAGTATCGAACACCAATCGATTTGCGATGAAGTTATGAAGCCGGCCATCCGATTCACTACAATAGTAGCAGTCGTCAATATCGTGATGGGTATGGCTTTTACTTTGCTGCCGATTCCGGAGATGATTTATCACTATACCATAACCGGCCAATGGGTTCGCCAATTGCCGTTTCTTATTTGGTGGAGCTTCGATGTGTACGCCGGTTTTGTGTACTATTTTATATATCCACTGTACATTGTGATAGGATTCTCCGGTATTATTATCCACATGGTAAACAACATGATTTGTTCGAACAAGAATTTCCGGTACCTGTAACTTTTTTGCAATTTTAGGGATTTGACTGCTTGTTTTGCATTCTAGCTGCACACATATGTGTGCATTTTCGAATTTTGAAGCATGATTTGGGGAACCTGACTGACTTGCTTGACGGCACGGAAAACATCATTGAGAACAGGAAAAAAGTCAATCCAAAACTGTATGGTATTGTTGAAAAACATCAGATTATCGAAGAGTATGTATTACTATTCCTAAGTAACAATTTGATTTTTTTTTAGTTTTGAGGAGGTTAAAAAATCATCCTTAAACCTATTTTTTTAAATTTTCTATTTGATGATGATTTTAAGGACATCCTCGAATCTTTTTACTCAACTAGATTGTGGTACGGTTTGTACTAACAAGAAAGTTTATGTGGCGGCGGAATAAACTGTCTGAGTTTAGGCTTTAAGAAAACTAACGTTCGATCTTGTTTTAGGTGTCACAATAGGATGAATACGATTTTTAATTTTGCGCTGTTCTACAACTTCTTTGTGAGCTCATTCATAATTTGTATTCAAGGATTTATGGTAACCGTAAGTACATTACAGTTTTGCCTTCATTATTGTTTTAAAGTGTTTTGTCAAAATTATCGAGTCTTATGCAAAATATTTCTTTTTATTTACAGGCGGCTTCTGGATATACCCTTATAAAATTTGCTCTCTTTTTGGCAAGTTTTCTCGTGGAACTGTTCCTGTTGTGTTTCTATGGGCATCATATTGTAGAAAGCGTAAGTTATTCAGTGTAAAAAAAAAACAACGAATCATTTTACGCAGCTGACTGCACATTAGGGTGGAACTTATTTTGCAAGATCGTAGGATGAAAATAGGAGCATTTTGATAAAGGGGCTCATTTTGCCACAAAGGGCTGTAAATTTGAACAAAGTGAAAATTTTTGAAAACCTCATAATTTTTCTATATCAAATCAATGATTCTAATTTCCTTAAGGACGAATCATTGCGATATCTTAATTAATGAAGAAAAAGCATAAATCATTTGTTCAGTTGTCAGCCAACGCGCGATCGGATCGGTCGACTCTTTGCGGCAGAGCAAACTATCGTATCGGTTTCGACTTTTGCAATAGAATTACCATTGTTCATTTTACTGACAATGGCTTCTATACGCAAAAATACATTGGTCGTCGATTTCAATGTACTCCCTGTGCGACCAAGTGCAGGAGACATCGAGAAATTTCTGTGTAAATCACTAGAGATTGAGATGGCATCCGTCAAAAATCTCCAACTACATACCATTCGGAACTGCGCCCTCATTGAGATGCGCACCTTAGAAGCTGCAGAACGGTTGGCTTCTGCACACCACCTAAAACACTCCATGCAAGCAGGGAAGAAATTGTTCAACATCCCGGTGTACGTGGAGGATACAGCCATCAACGTCCGTGTACACGATCTCCCGCCAAGTGTACCCAATGCAGCCGTCGCCGAGCACATGAAACAGTATGGGAAGGTAATATCAGTTGCCCGCGAGTTGTGGAAAAAGTTTTTTCGTGGAATCCCGAACGGCGTACGAGTAGTTCGCATTGAACTGACCAAACATATACCATCCTTCGTCCGAGTACAAGATCAGCTCACCGCTGTATCGTATCGATCGCAGGTACCCACTTGCATGCGATGCGAACAAAAATCACATCCCAAGCTTAAGTGCTCGGAAGCAGCAATCAAAAATAAAGCGCGCCATATAACGTTGGCACCAAATACAAGCGATACCCAACCAACAAACGAATACAGTGAGGCTGACAACCCCGTACCGATGGACGTCGCAGTGGAGAATAATAACGTCGAAGCGAACGCAACAGCTGAACGTAGTCACCGGCAGCAGTCAAAACGAGACATTCGTCAAACGAGCCCAACGGATAGCAACGCACCACCATGTAAAAAAGCAGAAGTCACAATGGAAACAATGGACCCGATCACCGCGGCTCGTTCGATCGATGATGATGAAAATGGATTAGGAAGATCTGAGTATGAAGACACAGACACAGATGATTCAGGTCCGGATCCCGCAAAGGATGACGTCGAAGGATGGCTTGTTAAGTTTAAAAAGCAATCAAAACGGCACAAAAAATTAATAGCTGCTCTAGACCGTAATTCAGCAACCAAAGTTTAGAATTTATTGTAATTTTATTGTGGATTATCTCGACATGAATGCACCACGGTGTAAAATGTCGTTAATAAAATCAAAAAAAAAAAAAAAAATCATTTGTTTCCTCACGATGCTTCAAACGCGCATTAATAAATTTGTATAAATCTTTTCCAATTCACACCACATTCTGCATGGAACTCAGAGCATTCTGGCAGCGGAAGCAGCCTATCATTGCTCGTGGTACAACACGAATCACCAATTTCGAACAATTGTCCTTCAGATGATCAACAAGGGCCAAAACCCTCTAACGTTGATGGCGTGGAAAATATGGCCTGTGGATATGAGCACATTCGCAAGTGTAAGTATTTAGTTGCTCTGGTTTCCAAATATTACTAATTAACCTACTGTTGGTTTCGGTTTCAGATATTAAGCGCATCGTGGTCGTACTTCACACTGCTTCGTACTGTTTACGCTGATTAATTATTTCCAAGCTTTTTTCGATTGTTGGAATATGAGTTGAACCAAAAATTGATCAATTTTGTTTTTCTCATTGTTATAGTTTCGATGAAAATAAATCAATGTGGAAACAAGGTTACTCATTAAGTTTGTTGAATACGAAAAGAAATTCGTGCTTATTGGTGTTAAATTTACAAATCATGATACACAGTTTTTCATTGATATCTCGAGTCCATCATTATCAGTGTAACTCTGAATTTCCTAACAGAAATTAAACGAATTACTATCTAACTATGTTCGTTTTACAGGCATTTTGAATATGTACATATTTTGATACATCTGGCAAACTGTGAGTTTATTAATCTTCGTTACTTTTATCCAATTTATGCCAACGCAGTTGCGATCTGATGCACTTCTTTAATAAACGAATCATTTACATTCTTGCGTGTTGGATATGAAAACTCTTGCGTTTTTAATTTGTTTTGTTCACACCGGTAGCACGTGAACCTGTTAGCACTCGCAGTGGGGGAGGCACAAATGTGCATTTTAAATGAAGACATTATCGTGGAATCGAATTAAGATAACGATAAATCATAGCCTGTAGTAATTGAAATCGTCGGATACAGATGAAATAAAAGACAGCATTCCTAGTTTTAGTGCTTCAACTGAAAGATATCCAGAAAAATAGAGTACTCTATATGTATGTATGTCAGAGGTGGCATTTAGTTGCAACCAACTGTGATTTGATTGTAAATCCTCGTTTATTAGAATAATTTACGCCCTCGTTATAATAACCAGTCAGAATTGTACGAATAAATTGAATATTGTTTTTCATCCAGCTAGTAATCTAATTAGTGAGATTAAAAGCAATCATGTGGTAGATAAGCCTATACGTAGCCTGCTCGTGATAAAATCTGGCCACCAAGAAGGGTCCGGTATTCACTTAGTAAAGTGCTTCCATCTTCGTCCTATCGAAAACAAAGCTAATAAGCGCCATTTGTATTGTTTTTTTTATTATATTAGGGGTACTCACTAAACAGATTAAATTGTTGCGTAAGCCATGATTTTCTGCTTATTTGAAATGTTTCATGATTTTGCGAATGAAAAAATCGAAGATTGCCTTGGTGATCGCGACGTTTAATCAGTTTAACCCTTTATGGTTCACTGCACGAATCTACACTGGCCTGCTTACTCTCACACGAAATTTGATGTTTGAGAGGTGTCGGCACCGCTCAAACGTCAAATTTTCTTTGAGAGTAAGCAGGCCAGCAAAAATTCGTGCAGTGGATAAGGCCGTAATACTAGTGTAACAAAAAAAAAAGTTTTGCGAAACACTACAAATGCATTGTGCTCCCGATGGGTACCACAATGTAGACAACTGCTAAAAGAACCCTACAAATGCGCATTTTATTTTCCGCATCGAGCCCCACATTTTGAAGCTAGTGGGATACGAAAAGTAAAATATAACGAATACATTGGAACCTTACAAATGCACATTTTATTTTCCGTATCGGGCCCCACGTCTGGGAACTTAGATACGCAAAATAAAATGGAACATTACAAATGCACAAAACACAAACATGCAACACATAACATAAATTCAGTAACAAATTTTGAAAACGACGTATAATCAATGCTACACCATTGATTATAATTATAATTATACGTCGTTTTCAAAATTTGTTACTGAATTGTGCCCAGTTATCCAAATGGATAACGAAGTCCGAACCCAGGATGACGAGGTTTCATTATTGTTCTTGGTCCATCAGTCACCCTAGAAATGTATTTTGTTTGGCAGTTCGCCTTCTAGTTCGCAGCATCTGTTGCTGCATTCATAGCTTGTTTTGGTCTAGGAATTTCTAATCCTAAGGGGCATCCTGATTTGAGCAACAACACAAGACCGTCTACAATTTGATGTCCGTGTTAGGGGACGGCTTGTGTGTTTTGTACTGGATCACTCCTAAAATGTTTGGAGCACTACAAATGCACATTCAAATTCAGGGACAGATGTACAAACCTTAGTATAAAATGGAAAATCAACTGACAAAATAGTTGTGAAATTTACAAACGTAACGCGTTGTCAACGCGTACTATTATGGAAATGATTATACCTATACATAATTACATGTACAAAACAATTTTTGTTTGAAAGAAACTCTCAAAAATATAAGGTGGAAATATAGTTGCCACTGCCCGTTTAGGCCACCAGCGCGCGCTGGTGGCAATATTCTTGCCACTGCCCGTTTAGGCTGCTTTTCTTCTTTTGACTTCGACAAAAAGTCGGAAAAGAGATTTTTGAGTGGATTAGGGCTTAACCCATAATATAAACTGTGTAGTTTAGCTCATGTCAACCCATAATTTGATTATTTCTTAAAATATTTACCAAATCTATAATATTACAAGGGAATGTTCATAAATTACGTAACGCTTTGTGGGGGGAGGGGGGGTTTCAGCAAAGTGTTACGACCCATACAAAAATTTCAGTGGTCTCATACAAAATGTGTGACATAGGGGGGAGGGGGGGTTGAAAATGCGCAATTTTTGCGTGACGTAATTTGTGGACGTTCTCCAATTGAGCTTTGTTTGTTTGAGCTAATTTTCTTGACGCGGTCAAATTAAGCCATTTTTGAGACTACAAATGGCTCCCAAATTGTTGTTAAAGCTTTGTTTAGTACTAAACAATACCAGGCGTTGTTAGTAATCCCAATTTTGTGTAAACAAAAAAAAAAATGAAATAAATTGTTATAAAACAGAAAAAAATACAAACAGTAGGTGGCAATATAGTTGCCACTGCCTTATAAAGGGTTAATCAGTTTACGCTGCTAAGTGTATCCCCCTAGTATTTTTGTTAGGAGTGATGAAGATAGGAGCATATGCTGAAGAAGGGCACTCATACCCTTATATAATGCAGTAAAAATGTGCGGCAAATTAGGCTGCCGAATAGTTAAATGACAACCTCAAGGACCGCCGAATATTCTCCTGACTTCTTCCTGACATTGAGTTAGACGTTAATGATTGATCAAACATTTAGTGATTAGTGATTAATAGTTGCGTGACGTAATTTACATACATTTACATTTTTTACCAAGTCTGTCTGTCAACTGAATTTGGTTATCTTAGCACCAAGTAAAAGCTACAACATCCTAGTAGAACGCTCTGAAATTTTATTTCGATTGGACATTTGGTTACTGAGATATCTTTCGGAGAGGGGAGTACATAATACAGCAAAACTATTTGAGAGATTTTTGATAAAGTTTATCATAATAAATTTCTCAGCCGTATGCCAACCAATTTGAGTTCTTCTACAACCAAATGAAAACTACAACATCCTTGTAGAACGCTCTTGAATCTTATTTGGATTGGGTATCTTTCGAATAGTAGGGGAACCAACATATTTTGGACACAGCAACGCATCAATATTTTTTGGACACGGCAAAAACAAATGGAATTGTCCAAAATATATTGGCGTAACGCTGTGTCCAAAATACGTGTTTCCCCTACTTGGCAGTAATTTCAATAAATTCCTTTTTACCCTTCTTACACCCATAAGAAGGGTATAAATATCGCTCGAAAAACCGACTTTCGATCCGACTCAGCCGTCTGTCAACCGATTTGAGTTCTCTTGGAAGCAAATGAAAGCTATTACATCCTAATAGAACGCTATTGATTTTTTTTTCGATTGGACGTTTGGTTACCGAGATATCTCTCGAAGAGTACTTATGAGTCATACATCTAAACTTTTTAAGACTTTTGACCAAGTGTATCATAATAACTATCTCGGCTGTTTGTCATCCGATTTGGGTTCTCTTGACACCAAATGAAAGCAACAGCATCCTAGTAGATCGCCCAGAAATTTTATTTCGATTGGACATTTGGTTACAGAGATATCTTTCGAAGTATACTTAGTATTTATACAACTAAACTTTGAGATTTTTGACCAAGTGTATCATAATTAATATCTCAGCCGTCTGTCAACCGATTTCGGCTCTCCTGCATGAAATGAAAGCTACAACAATCTAGTAGAACCCTGTACAATTTCATTAGGATTGGACATTGGGTTACCGAGATATCTTCCAAAGAGTACTTGGGACTAATACAGGTTAACTTTTAGAGAGATTTTTGACCAAGGGTACCATAATAAATATCGCAGCCTTTTGTCAATCAATTTGGGTTCTCTTAGCACCAAATGAAAGCTACAATATCCTTGTGGAAGGCCCTGAAATTTTATGTCGATTCGACATTTGAGTACTGAGATATCTTACGAAGAGTATTTCAATAAATACTTTTTTATTAGTATATTCACTTGTTATCTTGCATGAGTTTTTGACCAGTCTATGGGAAATTATTTTTCAATAAATAATGCTGACCTCATATAAGGACTGTATCGGAAATTAACTATAAACATTCAAAATGCTCTATCTCGAAGCACGGTTGGTCTTTTTATTCCGGTTCTTCTATGAAATCTTCACAATATAGTTAAGTTTAGAACAGCTTGAAGAAATATGGAAAATGTTTAGTATTATTGAAAATATGGTTCTATGAGTATACCACACAAAATAACAATCTGTACAAACTGCATTTTTTTTAAATTTTTTCTAACGTTTCAATAATTTGTAGCGAAAAAAATTGTACAGGAAAAAATCTGGAAAATAATGATTATTACTAGCAGTTATGCACACATAACATATTACTCAATACCAACTTTAAAAATTCTTATTTTGGATAGAAAAACCTCCAACATTAAGAATATGGTCTATCCCAAAAGAATATCTACTTTTTGGTCGAACTTTGACGCTCTGTTTTAAATATTTTCAGAGGTTATAAAATTCCGTTCCCTGGTAAAACTACCTCTTCAATAGATTTAAATACATACCCAATCGAAAAAAAAAATCAAATTTATAATTTCATGTATTTTTTATTTACGTAATCGTTCTTTGAAGACGCATAAAAAAAAGAGTTCCTCGAAAAATGGCCTATTTTTTATTTTTAAGAATTGCCCTAAACTGCGGAGGGAATTTTTCTTAATAAAATAGTTATTTATGCAACAAGTTGCAAAATGATGATTTTTTTAGCACGAGTCGTACATTTATCTAACGAGGCTTGCCGAGTTGGATAAATACGACGAGTGCTGAAAAAATCGAGTTTTGCAACGAGTTGCATACAAAGTTTTTTGTAATTGCAAAAAAAAAACGTTAAGTTTAATCTCTTCTTATAACACAAACATGTAACAAGAGAAATCACGTGCGCGCCTCCAAGCACGCTTGCGCGTGTATTACTTTTCAGCACTCTTAAGAGTGCCGAGAAGTAGTGCTTTTCGGCACTTTTGTTTTAGTGAAGAAAAGTAGGCCGTTATATTGCCCTTGCCGCGAGTGAAAAGTAGGGGAATATGCAACGCAATTACAAAAAATAATTTTCCTATATCATGAGCATTCTGGAAAAGAATATAGGGGAAATTGTGTAATTTCGGCAGTTTTGTTCTCTTCGTCATGAGGAGTTTTTTGAAAGCTGTTGAACTCAGAGTTGGCCTCAAATCCTTCCCAATCAAACTGAATTATACGACCGAGTTTCAGGAAATTTGCTCGACAAAAAACCCTCATGACGAAGAGAACAAACCTGCCGATAATATCCATTGTCACCCTATTTGCGCAAAAAAAAGAGAAAAAATTGAGTATTTTTCCACCGTTTTCGCAATTTAAAATTTTTAGGAGGTGTCCAAAATTTTAAAAACATAGGGTAAACAGGTATAATATGCCCCCCCCCCCTAAGCAGGGAATGAAATTATCGATCATGATCGCGATCATAGAAAACTCGCTCGCACGCTTTATCAGCGAAAACAGACGTGCGATAAACTCGGACCCGGTTTTCTCCCGAGAATGCGTTCTCGCTCGTCCCGCAGCGCCGAAAATGGATTATCACCAGCAATGAAAAGTCGACTGGTTTGCTTTCTGCTCTTTGTTCGCCTTTCCGTCTTGCCGTCGTCACCGAAGGTAGCTTTTATGCATCAAATTTCTTCTTCCTCTCGAGCAGCTTGTGTGGTCGCATGGTTATGGTGCGTGCCAGAACACATTTTTGTGGAGGGTCTAGGTTCGAATCCCGTTGGTGGCAAAATTTTTGTTATTTGCCTTCTGATAATTATCGCGATAATTGGCAAGGCGATAAAGTTGGATAACGAAAATGGCAAGAGCGATTTTCAGTTCTCGACTATCTTTGGTCGTGGACAACAGCAGCGACCGATAAGCATTTCTCGCTGGAAAAAGAATCGTTGAATTATTCGGTTGCTCGGAAAACGCCAACTTTCGTCTCAATTTACTGATAATTTCATTCCCTGCCCCTAAGCAGAAATGGCAATTGGGTTTGTAAATCAAGAAAAATGTATCGACTTTTTTATTTTATACAAAAGAGCATTTTTTTCTGAGCCACTATGTTTTTTTTCAGGATTTTAGAACTTTATTTTGGTACCGAAAATCTATTTCAAAGAGATTTTTTAAAATCACCTTTTGACAGATGGGTAACTATTTGACAGCTCCACCCAGTACAAAATGCGACGAGGGGTGATTCGAAAAATCGCTCCCATACAAACTTCAAATTGATTTTTAAATAGGTTCCCGGTCACCAAAATTCATGAAATTTTTTATTTCGGCTCAGTTTCGCATGCAGATTCAGAATATGGAATTATCTCAACACCGCTAAAAAATCCAATATATCTGAAACTGGCACCTTATTCCATCTATTGTTCACTGCAAATCGTTGTTACTAAAGTTATTGAAGTGTTACATGCGAACTTTGCCTTTGGAGTAGACCTGTGCGCCGCCGCGCCACGCCGCCGCCGCCGACACTTTTTGCCCCACGCCGACGCCGACCGTGATATCGGCGGCGCGCCATACGCCGATGTTCGTCACGCCGCCGATTTTCATTTTTCACGCCGGTGATCAGTGCACGAACGAAATTTTGTTTACATTAAGTTGAGATAAAATACTAAAACTCTTTCGAAGATTTCTCTAATATTCCAATCAAAGAATTCTTCAGAAGTTCCTTTAGAGATCTCTTCAGGAGTTTCTTCAAAGATGTCTCCAGTGGTTCCTTCAGAGATTCAGGGATGCCTCTAGGAGTTTTAACATGCTTTTTTTTCAGAAGTTTCGTCAGAGATTCCTCTAGGAGATCTCCCAGGAATTCCTCTAGAATTCCAACAATGGGTTTCTCCTGGCGTTCTGTGTTCTTCAGAAATCACTCCAGGAGTTCCATCAAGGGTTCCTTCAGGAAATCTTTCCTGAAATTTGTTCAACAATCCCTCCTGAAATTCCTTCAGGGATTCCTCTCGGTATGCCTCATGGAAATTTTTCAGAAATTCTTTCAGGAGTTCTTTTGGGGATTTATCTAGGAGTTCCTTCAGATATTCCTACAGAAGTTCCTCCATAGATTAATTCATGAGCATTTTCAAGGATTCATGCATTCCTTGCATTCCTTCAGGGATCTCCTCAACAATTCCAGGAGGGTTCAGGAATGCCTCCAGGTGTTCATTAGGAATTCCTCCAGAGGTTCTTTGTTATTTCAACAGAAATTCGCTCGGGTATTCTTTCAGAAGTCCCTTCAAAGATTCTTTCAGGAGGATTCATAGATCCCTCCTGGAGATCCATCAAGAGTTCCGTTAGAAGTTCTTTCAGGAAGAAGGTCCTAGACATTAGTCTAGGAGTTCCTGCAGGGATTCCTTTTGAAGTTCCTTTAGAAACTTTACGTTGTAATGCCTTTTCCAGTCTTGATAAATTTCAAATACAGCTATTATTATATCTTGGCCCATATAGCCGAGGCGGTAAACGCACGGGTATTCAGCATGACCATGCTGAGGGTGACGGGTTCGATTCCCGGTCGGTCCAGGATCTTTTCGTAAAGGAAATTTCCTTGACTTCCTTGGGCATAGAGTATCTTCGTGCCTGCCACACGATATACACATGCAAAATGGTCATTGGCAGAGAAAGCTCTCAGTTAAAAACTGTGGAAGTGCTCATAGAACACTAAGCTGAGAAGCAGGCTTTGTCCCAGTGAGGACGTTACGCCAACAAGAGAGAGAGAGAGATATCTTGTCCGACGTTTCGGTTACATTTGGTACCTTCCTCAGGGACTCAAATATTGCTGATTTTTCGTCCAGTGTTGTTCTGTCGAACAGCAATTAACGATTTTTGGATTCGACTGCGATATAATTAAACTTTGAAATGGCTTATCTAGTCTTGACAAAATTCGAATACGGCTATTTAATTAAGTTCTTTTAGACATTCATACAGGAGTTCTTACAGAAATAAGTCCAAGAGTTTCTTCATAGATTCCTGCAGGAGTTTCAGGGATTCATGAAGATGTTTCTTCAGAGGTTTCTCCTGAATTTCTTCAGGGATTCCTTCGGAAGTTCATTCAGAATCCTACAAGATAACAATAGGAGATTCCTCGAGAAGTTCATTTAGGAATTCATCCATGAGTTCTTCAAGGGATCGCTCTTGGGATCCTTTCTGAGATTTTTCCAGGAGGACTTACGAATGCACCAGGAATTATATCGGAGATTTCTTACAGGAGTTCTTTCAGGGAATCTTGTTAAAGTTCCTTCAAAAATTACCTTAGGAATATAATCAGGCATATCTCCAGGATATTAATTAGGGATCTCTCATGGAGTTTCTACAAGAATTCCTCAAGTATTTCCTTCTGGAATTCCTCCAGGAATTCTTTCGGGGACTCCTCCTGACAATCTTTCGGGAATTCCTCTTACAAATCCTGCAGGGATCCCTCTACCCAGAAAGATTCCCTCGGGAGGTTCCGCTGAAAATCCTTCAAGAATTTCACCTGCAAATGCTTCGGAGATTGCTACCGGAATTCTTTGGGGTATTTCCCTGGCATTCCTGCAGCAATTTGCCCTGTAATTTCTTCGGGGATTCCTCTTGGATTTACTTCAGGGGTTCCTCATGAACTACCTACGAGCATTCCTCCTGAAATTCCTACGGGAATTCGTCCTGGAATTTATTTGGGAATTCTTCAAAGAAATCATTCGGAAATTTCTCCTGGAATTATTTCGAAGATTCCTCTTGGAATTCATACGGGGATTCTTCCTAGATTTTCTTCAGGGTTTCTTCCTCGACTTACTTCAAGGATACCTTCTGAAATTCTTTCAAGGATTCCTCCTGATATTCCGTCGTGGATTCCTCCTGAACTGCCTTTGCGGATTCCTCCTGGATTTCCTTCGAAGATACAACTTAAACCTCCTTCTTGGAATTCTTCCGGGGATTTCTCGTACAACTTCTTTGGGGTCTCTCCTAGAGTTCCTTCAGGAAATCTTCCTGAAATTTCTTTGGAGATTTCTTCTGGAATTCCTTCGAGGATTTGTCCTAGACTTAAATCATGGATTCCACCAGAATTTCTTTCAGAGTTTTCATTTGATACTCCGTCGTGGAGTTCCCTTGAAATTTCTCCAGGGTTTCCTCCTGGAATATCTTAGATAATTTCTCTTAGAACTTCTTTGGAAATTCCTCCTATATTTACTCATGGAATTCCTCCAGCAGTCCTCCTGGAATTCCTTCGATAATTTCTTCTAAAATTCATTCGGGATTTCTCCTGGAATTAATTGGGAGATTCCTTCTAAAGTTCCTTCGGGAATTTCTTCAGAAATTACTCCTGGAGTTCTTTGGGGATTCCTCTTGGAAATCCAACGAGGATTTCGGTTTGAAATCCTTCGGGGATTCCTCCTGGAATTCCTCTAGAGATTCCTGCTAGAGTTCCTTCGGAAATTCCTCCTGGACTTCTTTCAGGGATTCCTCCTTGAATTCCTCCAGGGATTTCTCCTGAAGTTCCTTCGGAGATTATTTCTAGAATTCCTTCGGAGATTTCTCCTAGAATTCTTCCTTGAATTCCTTCGGATATTCCTCCTAGTATTTCTTCAGAGATTCTTCCTAGAGTTGCTTCTGGGATTCCTCCTGTAATTTCTTCAAAGTTTCCTCTTGGAATTTCTTTGGAGCTTTCACTTCCAAATTCTTCGGAGATTCCTCATGGAATTCCTCCTAGAATTTCTCCGGGGTTTCCTTCGGTGAGTCCTCCTAGAATTCCTTCGGGAATTCCTCCTTTCTGAGTTCTCCTGGATTTTTTTTGGAGATTCATCTTGGAATTCCTTCGGTCCTCATAGATTTTTTTAGGAATTTCTCCCGGAATTTATTCAGAGATTCCTCTTGGGTATATTTCGTTGGTTCGTCCTCACAATTCTTCGGGAATTATTTCTTGAATCATCCTTGAAATTCCCACTGAAATTATTTTAAGGATTTTTGCTGGAATTTCTTTGATGTACTGCTTGAACTCCTTTGAGATACGCGCAGGTATTCTTTCTGGATTTTCTCTTGGAATTCCTGCGGGAATTCTTCACAGAGTTCTTTCGGGGATTTCTTCAGGGATGTACTTCCTGTACTCCCTTCGGGGTTTCCTCTTGAAACTCCTTCGAGGATTCCGCTTGAAGTTCCTTCGGAGATTCCTCCCGGAATTCTTTAAAGGGGTTCCCCCTGGGATTCCTGTAGGATTTTTTTCTGGAATTCTGTCGGGTATACCTTCTGGACTTCGTTTGAGGATTTCTCCTGGCATTCCTTCTGGAATTTCTTCGAGGATTTCTCCTGAACTTCCTTCGAGGATTCCTCCTAAAATTTCTCCGGGGATTCCTCCTGCACTTTTTTCAGGGATTCCTCCTGCACCTTTTTCAGGGATTCCTCCTAGATTTTAACGAGGATTCCTCCTGAGTTTTGTGACCAACCACTTTGTTTGTCCACTCTGATCATAGAGCTCGAACCCTTTCTCAGCATTAAAATTAAATAACTAAGATGAAATGTTGAAAGAAGAACACTTAGAAAGCTAGTAGGGACAATCACAAACAATAATTAAAAATCAAATATGAATAAAACCCTAAAAATATACAATAAATTAAGTAAAACTATCATGCAAATAAATTAAGTTCATGCGAAATACCAGCTAGAAGGCAGAAGGCGGCAAACGGTTAATTTAAATTACACACCTAGGAATTGTAGACAGCCTACCCACACACAACACCCACAATAACACCCGCAGTTTTGGTAGCAATTTTGGGTTGGCTGGAAGTTGCGATAGCAGCCCTGGCGACGGCTTATCGGGCAACCTGCTGGACCACGGTCTACGGAAAAAAGCCTTTTCACCGGTTCCTGGGAGGCGAACGAGCCATCGCTCGAGCACTTGGTTTTTAGCCTCAAAAGCGACCACACCTCGAAGAAAGTTTAATCTAGAAAAGTACAGTGTTAGCGAATGTGCCACAGCCGACAGTTTAGGCAGTATTGTGGAGTAGTGAACCACCGATTTTCCCACTTTTGGGTACATTTTTCTGCCCGGCGGCACCACGCAATACCCTGCAACAAGGATCGGTCCCATCGGACCAAGAGCAGGAGTTCACCGGGACTTGGTGAGTGGATATTTCCAAGTCGCGAAGGCTGAGATACACCGTCGGACCCGGAGTGCCGGCCACCGGCGGCTGAAGTTGAACCCCCCCTTGCCGTTGACAGCACAGCGGACAGCGAAAGGATCGTGTGTGCGCGATCCAACGACACGGACCCCCCCCCCCCCCCTTTTACGGGAACCGGAGGACAGCAGGACCGACAGAAGCGATCCGGCATAGAGGACCGTGCAGCAGCCGGCATCGTGAGGACCGAAAGGAGCGAGCCGGCTTTACGGACCCCAGTGACCCAGCGGGCCACGTGTAGGTCGCGTGGCTACGATCCGCTACCTCAGGACTCCACCAGCCAGCTTCCAGCGACGGGCCCAACACTGACACCCACACAAATCCGTGAGTAGAGTGTATTTGGTAGGAATCAGCTAGGGACGTTAGGGACGTTAGGGCCTTTTTAATAAACCGCCGTAAAAAGTAATTATTTCTTCTTTCAATCCTTCCTTCTTTCCTTGAGTTTGCCTCGGCGTGGATGAGCCGACCCTGAGAATTGGGTAAGGGTTTTATGGGCTGAGCGGGCGTAACAGAGACTAGTTACATTTTGGCGACCAACAAAAAAATATTCCATATTTTTTTCGAGGTAAGCGAGGGAGGAAGACGATAGTGGTAATCGTTTACGCCGGTGATACTGGTAAATGATCCAGTTTCGGCCACTGTGAAATAATAGCTTGCATAGCAAGAGTGACGAAAGTATTACACCCTAGGATTCAGAACAAATTACCAGATTTACTTTTCGCGTGGTTTTATGGTGAAGGTCATTCTCAACCATAACCAATATCTCATGAAAAATCAGTTCTCGTACAAGCGAAAGATACCAAAAAGTCTGCTTAGAAAAGCGCGTGAATTTATAGGTTATCAAATTTGACGGAATTTGCTTGTCAGCATTAGCTCTATCGAGCGTTATTCTTGCCTAGGTACTTTTCAATTTTCGAACCACATTCCAACATGGATCATTTCATCACTCAATATTTTTCAATGAATGTTGCCCATCTGCACGATGAGGAGTTAGCACACGAATTATACGTCCGCGATGTAGAGGTTGGTAACGAGCAACGAACGGTTCTAGACCGCAAATGTAGAGCAGAACTCAAAAGGGAATCCGCGTCCAAATTATCCGATATTGAGTACAGACCATTCGCCCACACAATGATCGAAGAGTTGGAACTGTGCGACCAGAAAGTGCGCGAAATCAAACAAGCGATTGAATCCAGACCAGCTAGAAAAGTGCCTGATCAAAACCACAAATCTCGATTACTACATTATCTCTTTCGTTTGTCACGAGCAAAGGCTCTCACAAATGACGAGTCTGAGTTGAACACGATCAGTGAAATCGCTGGTGAGTGTGTGAAACTCTTGAACACTTTTTACTCCATCGCATCTCCGTTCCCTGAAATACGAAGGGCAGAGATCGACATTGTAAACGATAGTTTGCAGAAACTCCGTCACACTGTGCCGGAGGACAAAGGCGCAAAACCTAAACAGAGACCTGAGCAACCCTCCGATTCCGATAAACAAAAGGAAGCTGAGGACGAACAGGCTCTGCGGGAAATCGGAGACTTATTTTCTCAGCATGAAGATAATGATCCAAATGACGAGTTAGGTGCTGTTGGTGGAACTCCTACTGACGAAGTTGAGGTTCTAAAACTAGAAAACACTCAACTGAAGTCCCTTGTTGATCAGTTGCTAACGAGAATGGAGTCTATGGAAGCTCAGCTCCAAAACTCGAAAACACTGCATCACGAAACGAGGAACAGCACAACTGTCGATAAACCTGATGAGTCAAATTCAGAACGACTTACTTCTGAAGAACCGACAAAGAATAAGTGTTCGTACAAAGATTTTATGGACTGGTTGGTTAACGACCAGAACATCTCGCCAAAAGTTCCGAAAATCACTAAACGCGTTTCCTCCGCAAGTGATCCTGACATTCCAGTCACCTTGCCTGATCGTGTTAACACAGTTCAGGACAGTAGTAGCAATCGTCTTCCCATCCATAAGTGGAAGATTCGTTACGATGGGTCAGATAGCGGCCGGCACTTGATGGAATTTCTGCGAGAAATCGAATTCAATGCCCGTTCCGAAGGTTTCACAAAACGCGAGCTGTATAACGCAGCGTATCACTTGTTTGGTGGTAAAGCGCGGTCCTGGTTCATGGAGGTCAACGCCCAGAATGAGCTCGGAACCTGGGACAACCTTGTCTGGGAGTTGAAACGAGAGTTTCTACCTCCCGACATAGATTACCAGTACGAACGTCAAGCTCACTTGCGAAAGCAAGGCGCGAGAGAACGTTTCCAGGATTACTACCTGGAAATGACCCGAATTTTCAGAAATATGACGGTTTCTCTCGACGAGACAAAGAAGTTCCAAATACTCTTTCGAAACTTGCGCTCTGAGTACAAGAGTGCCATGTTGGCTGCGAATATCACCACTATCCCAAAAATGCGAGAGTTCGGAAAAAGCTTCGACTCCATAAATTGGCAGTGGTTCACCCGAACCGACAGAGATACTGGTCGAACTCAGCGATATGAGAGGCAGGTTAATGAGATAGGTGAGGGGAAAAATCGTCCTGCGGATGCTGAGAAACCGTGGAACAAGGGAGATAGGTTCAAACGTGAGTTCACTAACTCGAATCGGCCAGCCAGCTTCAAGAGCAATCAGCAAAATCATAATTCGAAACCGAACCCCCCATCGGCTGCTAACAAGACTGCCGATCAGAAGCAGGAACCTCACGTGAGCAAGCCAGATTATCAAAAACCTGGACCTAGTCGGAATTTGAACACTATGGAGAAGATTCTAAAATCGTATGTTCCGATAAAGAAAGGCACTTGCTTTAATTGTCACCATTTTGGGCATAACTTCAGCCAGTGCCAGCAAGAAAAGCAAATTTTCTGTGAAATCTGTGGCTTTCCCGGATTTTCACTGAAAGAATGTCCGTATTGTTTGTCAAAAAACACGGACAAGACTGCTCAATGAGGCAGAGTAGTCTCGATTCTAATTCGCAAAGCCCTCCAACAGACGAATGTAATGCTATAAGTTCAATTCTCACACAGCTCGGTTATCGGACGGTGGTTGTCAATCCCAAGTGCGAGGAGGTAAATACGATATTTCTCCACCCACATGGCGACAACCGACCATTTGTAAGAATTGAGATGTTGGGCATGAAACTGATAGCACTCCTTGACAGCGGAACAAACCGCAACATCTTAGGAAAAGGTTCAGAACGCATCGTTGCGAATCTGAATCTTTCCTATACGCCTTCGGATTTGACTTTGATTACTGCTGAAGGTCATCCAGTGCAAGTGCTAGGAGAAGTCGAGGTACCTGTTGAGTTCAACGGGGTCACAAAATTAGTGCCCTTCGTTGTCGCACCGACATTGAAGCGGCAATGCTACCTAGGGATGACATTCTGGGATCAGTTCGGGATATATCCCTCTCTGAGAGACTCATTTATTGAGACGATCGAGGACCCAGAAGAGTCGTTGGAGAGTGAGCTTTCGTTGACACCCGAAGAACAACAGGAACTCGATGATGTTAAAAAGCTTTTCTTAGTCCCGGAGCCTGGCAACATTGGATGCACCGAACTTCTCTCTCACACGATTGAAATCAGGGACGAATGTCGTGAGCTCCCTCCGATTCGAAAGAACCCATATCCATGGAGCCCTGAGGTGCAGCGGCGCATTCACACCGCGGTTGATAACATGATCCAGGATGATATCATCGAACGATCACGTTCCGATTGGTCTCAACCTGTGATACCGGTCGCAAAGCGAGACAGCGATGCCGTTCGTCTTTGCCTTGACGCGAGAAAATTAAATGAACGCACGAGGCGTGATGCGTACCCGCTCCCGCACCAAACCCGAATACTTAGCCGTTTGGGATCTTTCAAGTACCTAACGACAATCGATCTAAGTCAAGCTTTCTTACAGATTCCCCTTAGCCCCGAGTCTCGTCCATACACGGCATTTTCCATCCCCGGAAGAGGCCTTTTTCAATTTAAACGTTTGCCTTTCGGGCTTGCAAACAGTCCCGCGACGCTTAGCAAGCTAATGGATCGGGTGCTAGGATTCGGAGAGCTGGAGCCCAACATATTTGTCTACTTGGACGATATTGTTGTGGCGTCCAAGACCTTCAGAGAGCACATTGCTCACTTGAAGGAACTTGCAAAAAGATTGAGGGAGGCCAACTTACGGATTAACTTAACAAAATCCAAATTTTGCGTGCCGGAATTGCCTTACCTGGGGTATATTTTGTCTAAAGATGGTTTGAGGCCCAATCCTGATCGCGTGCATGCGATTGTTGCGTATGAGGTGCCGAAATCGGTGCGCGCTTTACGCAGATTTCTCGGTATGGTAAATTATTACCGACGATTTATAGATCAGTTTAGCGCATTAACAGTACCGTTGACAAATTTGCTCAAAAACAAACCAAAGAAAGTTGATTGGACTCCAGAAGCTGAGCAGGCATTCCGTGCAATAAAAGAAAAATTGATTAGTGCACCCGTAATGGCCAACCCCGATTTTAACTTACCTTTCACTGTGCAAACCGATGCAAGTGATCATGCAATTGCAGGGATCCTAACACAAGTTCAGCACGGCCAGGAAAAGGTGATCGCTTATCACTCAGAAAAACTGAAGGGCGCTGAACTAAATTATCACGCCGCTGAAAAGGAAGGCTTGGCAGCTTTGAGGTGCATCGACAAATTTCGTTGCTATGTTGAGGGGACCCAGTTCAGCTTAGTAACCGACTCATCTGCACTCACTTTCATTATGCGCTCAAAATGGCGGACATCTTCCCGGTTATCGCGATGGAGTATTGAGCTCCAGCAGTACGATATGTTACTCAAGCATCGCAAGGGCCGAGAAAATGTCGTGCCGGATGCCCTTTCGAGATCTATGGAAGTTTCAGAGGTGGGATTGAGAGATGAGTGGTACTCGCAGTTGTTTGCCTCAGTACAAGATGACCCTGAGAGCTATATTGATTTTAAAATCGAGGGCAATGACCTCTACAAATATGTCTCTTCACAGTCTGATGTGCTCGATTATGCATTTGACTGGAAGCTGTGCGTTCCCGAGTCAATGCGAGCTGAAATATTGACCAAGGAACATGACAATGCTTTCCATATCGGTTTCGAGAAAACCATAGATAAAATTAAGAAACGTTATTACTGGCCACGAATGTCAGCAGACGTTAAACGCTATGTTTCAAACTGCGAAACCTGTAAAAGGATTAAACCTTCAACTACGTCCGTTGTCCCAGAAATGGGCAATCAACGCGTAACCACTAGGCCGTTCCAGATTCTCACAATGGACTACATACAATCACTTCCGCGAAGCTCGCGAGGTAATGCTCACCTGCTCGTCCTTATGGATGTTTTTTCGAAGTACTGCCTTTTAGTTCCTGTGCGGAAGATTTCCTCGAGTAGTGTTTGTGAGATTCTGGAACAGCAGTGGTTCCGTCGTTTATCAGTACCTCAGTACATTATATCGGATAATGCGACCACGTTCCATTCCAAAGAGTTCCAAAACCTTTTGGCGAAGTACGGAGTGCAACATTGGGCCAGCGCCAGGCATCGTAGTCAGGCTAACCCTACGGAGCGACTAAACCGTACAATAAATGCCATGATTCGTAGCTATGTCCGCGAGAACCAAAAGTTGTGGGATACCAGAATCTCAGAAGTGGAGTTCATTCTGAACAATACAGTTCATGCTACCACCAAGTTTACACCTTTCAAGGTGATCTTCGGTCACGAAATCGTGACGAAGGGATCCGAACATCGCTTTGAGAATGAGAACCTTTCAGAGGAGGAGAGGATGGGCCGGATGAAATCGATTAGCAAATCGGTTTACGAGATTGTAACGAACAATCTCCGAAAAGCTCATGAGAGTACCAAAACGAGGTATGATTTGCGACACAAACGATATTCTCCGACGTTTGATATCGGACAAAGAGTCTACAAACGAACCTTCCGTCAGTCTGTTGCTGGCGACCACTTCAATGCCAAGCTCGGCGAAGTATATGAGCCGTGCATTGTGCTGGCGAAAAAGGACTCATGTTCATACGAGGTGGCTGACCTCAATGGAAAGAGCCTAGGTGTTTTTTCAGCAGGTGATTTGAAGGCCTGATTTTATGTGTTTCAGTGTTGTTGGAGTGTACAATGTATGTGGAGTGAATAGTATGCCTGTGCGATCATCGTTAATCGTCCTTTGAAGATCCATGTGAGCTGTTACTCCAAGGAAGTATGTAGGCTACCAACCTTAGCCGTGGGATGTATCCAAGTTGGAACTGAGGAATTTTGTGTAGAGGTTAGTGAAATGTTTATGTTCACAGTGTTTTGGGTACCCAGAAAGTCTAACGTTACTGTTGTAATGATTGTCTGAATTGTGCAGCCCATTGTACTACTTGTATTGCGAATCGTCAATAAGGTTTTGATTCGTACAAGCCGATTGATTAAGCTGCACAAATTGAGTTTTTATTAGAGAAACGTTTCTATTATGCGTCGAACGCAAATTTCTTCAAATTTGATAATGTTCTGGTTAGAAATCATGCAAATTGACAAAGATGAAGTCACTATGAATGATCTTGGCCAATCAATTCAAAAATCGATACTTCTCATCATTGTCGCCGCGGCAAAAGTTTAAGCATTTTATCTAAGCAGCACTGTATCAAAATTGGTCAGAAAATTTGACCGTGAATGAATTGCAATTGCAAGCTTGTAAAATATTTATTCCGGAACTGTATATATTTGGTTATTGGTGTTAATTTTTACCTGAGAATCTTTATTTGTTATTTCGTTTGTTTGAATCAAGTAATTTGTTATTGGTTCTAGAAAATATACAATTAGTTACTGTTATACAACGTTTATTTTACTTTTGCCATAAATTGGTACAGGTGCGGTATGGCGAGAGTTGCTATTTAGTGTTTCTAAAATTATTAACTCTGTTAATAATTTTTTCCTGAGCGGTGCGGTAGTGTGACCAACCACTTTGTTTGTCCACTCTGATCATAGAGCTCGAACCCTTTCTCAGCATTAAAATTAAATAACTAAGATGAAATGTTGAAAGAAGAACACTTAGAAAGCTAGTAGGGACAATCACAAACAATAATTAAAAATCAAATATGAATAAAACCCTAAAAATATACAATAAATTAAGTAAAACTATCATGCAAATAAATTAAGTTCATGCGAAATACCAGCTAGAAGGCAGAAGGCGGCAAACGGTTAATTTAAATTACACACCTAGGAATTGTAGACAGCCTACCCACACACAACACCCACAATAACACCCGCAGTTTTGGTAGCAATTTTGGGTTGGCTGGAAGTTGCGATAGCAGCCCTGGCGACGGCTTATCGGGCAACCTGCTGGACCACGGTCTACGGAAAAAAGCCTTTTCACCGGTTCCTGGGAGGCGAACGAGCCATCGCTCGAGCACTTGGTTTTTAGCCTCAAAAGCGACCACACCTCGAAGAAAGTTTAATCTAGAAAAGTACAGTGTTAGCGAATGTGCCACAGCCGACAGTTTAGGCAGTATTGTGGAGTAGTGAACCACCGATTTTCCCACTTTTGGGTACATTTTTCTGCCCGGCGGCACCACGCAATACCCTGCAACAAGGATCGGTCCCATCGGACCAAGAGCAGGAGTTCACCGGGACTTGGTGAGTGGATATTTCCAAGTCGCGAAGGCTGAGATACACCGTCGGACCCGGAGTGCCGGCCACCGGCGGCTGAAGTTGAACCCCCCCTTGCCGTTGACAGCACAGCGGACAGCGAAAGGATCGTGTGTGCGCGATCCAACGACACGGACCCCCCCCCCCCTTTTACGGGAACCGGAGGACAGCAGGACCGACAGAAGCGATCCGGCATAGAGGACCGTGCAGCAGCCGGCATCGTGAGGACCGAAAGGAGCGAGCCGGCTTTACGGACCCCAGTGACCCAGCGGGCCACGTGTAGGTCGCGTGGCTACGATCCGCTACCTCAGGACTCCACCAGCCAGCTTCCAGCGACGGGCCCAACACTGACACCCACACAAATCCGTGAGTAGAGTGTATTTGGTAGGAATCAGCTAGGGACGTTAGGGACGTTAGGGCCTTTTTAATAAACCGCCGTAAAAAGTAATTATTTCTTCTTTCAATCCTTCCTTCTTTCCTTGAGTTTGCCTCGGCGTGGATGAGCCGACCCTGAGAATTGGGTAAGGGTTTTATGGGCTGAGCGGGCGTAACAGAGACTAGTTACAGTTTTTTTCCAAAGATTTCTCCTGGAATTCCTTTGAGGTTTCCTCCTAGAATTCCTTCTGGGGTTTCACTTCAAATTTCTTCGGAGATTTCTCTTAGAATTCCTTCGAGGTTTCCTCTTGAAATACTTTCGGCAATTTCTCCTAGAAATCCCTCAGGGATTTCTCCTTCAGAGATTCCTCTTGGATATTTTTCGTTGATTCCTCTTAGAAATCCTAAAGGGATTCTTTTTCGAATTCACTTTGAAATTCCCACTGGAATACTTCCGAGGATTCTTTCTGGAAATCCTTTGGGAATTCTTGTTGGGATTTCTTTGCGGATTATTTGCTTGGATTCGTGCTGGAATTCTTTCGGGATTTCCTTATGCAAATTCTGCGGGAATTTCTTCTGGAATTCTTTCAGGGCTCCCTCATGGAATTCCTACGGGTATTCCTCCTGGAACTCCTTCCAGGATTACTCCTAAAATTCCATTGGAGATTCCTTCTGAAATTCCTCCGGGATTCCTTCTTTAATTCTTTTGGGGAATCCTCTAGGAATTCCTTCGAGAATTCTTCATAAGTTTTTTTTCAGTGATCTCTCTAAGAGAGATTCTTGAACTACATATCAGTGATTTCAGCAGAAGTTCCTTAAAGGGTTTCATACAGCAGTTCTTGCAGGGATTGTTCCAGCAGTTTCTTCATGGATTCTTCCAGGAGATTCTTCAAGGCTTCTTGAAAATAGTGCGACCTTATTATCAAATGTGATAGCTTCTGAAGGTTCTAAGAAAACAAAACGAAAACTGTAGCAAAATCTATATTTTTGCACTTAATTTGCAATGGAGTAATGCAATACGGATACGGGTAATTTCACAATAGGTCTTATTACTGGCCACAGTGATGGACCCGAACAGGAATAAAAAAGGTGTTTATTCAAACGTAAGGGTATAATTACTCAGGGTCAAATATTTGACAAATGAACTCAAGAAAAAAAACATCTGTTTGACACTAATGAATCAAACAAGATGTTAGAGCATTGTTTTCTTTTTGGCCAAATACATACTTCATCGTGTGTTCCGGCATAATAATAATTCATGTCATAAATGGTCATGAAAAAGCAAAGACTGAACTACAAATTCTACAGCGTAGAGACAACTTCTTTGTTTCGCCAATGTTGACATTACGGTCAAATTTTGGTCACGCCGATTCACGCCGCCGCCGCCGCCGCCGAAAGCTGCCACCGGCGTGACGCCGATGACGCCGCCGCCGCCGGCCAAAAATGGCCCTCACGCCGCCGCCGAGCAAAATAAAGTCGGCGCACAGGTCTACTTTGGAGAGGTGGCTATGGGAGCTTTGAAACGTTTTTCGAAAACGTTCCAAAATTTGCCTTTTCAAAACAAACGGGGCAATACGCCCCATCAAAAGAAAAACGCCCAGCCTCGTGATAAAACTGTCCCAGAGGAAAATTCCACCACATGCTTATCCTAGGAGGGTCTTTCAACAAGTGTTTAACTGCATAAAAGTTGCAAAGTAACATAAGCGAACAGAACTAGCTTCGTTTACAATGAAGTCAGCTTACAAGAGGTAAAATATTACGCCAAAAGCCTCGATTTCAGACTTCTTGATATTTTCATTGCTCTTCTGTACCAAACCGCTAACGGACCAGCTTGATGGCAATTATTTTTCAATATTTGAGATTTCTAATAGATCACGCATGCAAAAAGCGCTTGAATTGCTAGAAAATGAAGGGGGGCGTTTTGCCTCGGTGGGGCGCATTATACCCTTTTACCCTATGTGCAATCTTTGAGATAAACGTTCAAGTTAAATGATTATTGTTTGAAAATCAGAACTGCCATTATTTATTTAAGAGATTTATATAGTATCTCCAAAAATAAAGTTATGTTTATTTTGAACAGATTATTTTTCAGGCAATTGTGAACGTTTATAGTTAATTTCCGATACAGTCCTTAAAGTGTATACTAGCAAGTTATTGTTTTCAACAAAATTATAAATAACAAATTATAAACAAACAGGAATTCAATGAAAACTAACAATATGTTAAATGAAAGCTTTGAATTTACATATTGTGGGAAAAATGCAAGAACCGGAGAGCCAAAATAACAAGCTAATGCCAAAACTGATTAACTTAGTAGATATATCATTTTTGTCCTTTCTCCACCATAACCATGAATACCAAGTACTTCGGTGCTAATTTAATAGACTGATTAAGAGATATTAGGCAAAGTGTATTCCGCTGATTTTCTCTCCCATTTGTCAATCGATTCAAGATCTTTTGGCAGTTAACAAAAGATATAATATTCCAGAATATGTAAGCTATTTTTTAAACATTTCATACAAGATTCTAGGAGGTGTCTGGCATTTCTGGTAGTTTAGTCGATGGTCCACGATGCTATTTTGGAAACCAATCCACTAGATGCTAAATCCACAATATTTTCTAGAACTTTTGGTCAATTACACAAAATAAATATGTTAAATACAAATAATACAATAATAGTTTTAATAAGTGTAAGAAGGGTTCTGTTCACCATAGGTGGATTAAATCGGGTTTTTAATATGTAATTGCAAAAATGATGCAAATGGTTCTAGGTTAGGTTAGGTGTTAAGTACTGTTCCTTTAAATTTCACTAAGAATTTGCATCCTTTGACAGATATACATAAACGATATGAAGAAAGCTATAAAATATTGTGATGTCAACTTGTTTGCAGATGACACCGTTTTGTTTATTGGTGAAAAAGAACCTCTACTAGCGATAAGAAAAATGAGGGCAGATATTGTCACACTGGCCAAATGGTTAAAATTCAAAAAATTAAAATTTAATGTGCAAAAGACTAAATCGATGATTATTACGAACAAAAAACATGTGAATTTTGACGAAATGAAACTAGAGATTGACGGATCTGAAATAGAAAGAGTTGAAATTTTTAAATATCTAGGGGTATACATAGATCATAAATTGATATTCAAGAAACACATTGATAATATTGTTAAAAAGTTGCTAGAAAATATGGTATGTTAGTACGTCTGAAAAGTCAGCTCACATTTTGGAGTAAAGTGTTTTTGTATAAGTCGTTAATTGCACCTCAGTTAGATTATTGTTCATCTGTTTTATTTCTGGCGAGTGATACACATTTAAGAAGACTACAGAAGCTTCAAAACAAATTTATGAGGTTCATTTTAAATTGTAGTAAATATACCCCCATCCGGACAATGTTGGACACACTGCAGTGGCAGTCTGTTAAACAGCGTATAATTTTCAATGTTCTTTTGCTTATATATAAATTGACGAACAACAGACTACCAGAATACCTAAGTTATATTATTGTTAGAGCTAGTAGTGTACATCAACATAGAACGAGACAAATTGATGATTTGCGCGTTGTACCATTTACAATGTCTACAAACCAAAAGTCAATATACTACAACGGAATAAGAATTTTTAATATGTTACCCGTGGACTGTAAAAACGCCAGAACGATTGAAGAATTTAGACGAAAATGTTCTGTGTTGGTAAAGGATAAGTATAGTGTAAGATGAAGATTGTATTGTATAACATGAATTTTGTATTATTGAACTTTGTAACTTTGTAAATTATCAGATGATAAATAAATGAACTATTATTATTATTATTTCGACCTCAAGTGTAAGGTCGTCATCAGTGTCATGCACTTGACTCGACTCAAGTGCAAGACACTGAAGACGACCTTACAGTTGAGGTCGAAATACGTATCTGTCAAAGGATGCAAATTCTTAGTGGAATTCAAAGGAACAGTACTTAACACGATTTTCTTTTTACCTACTGATATTCCCCTAACAAGCCCAGGTTCACCATCATCAAGCCTCGATGGGTAAACATACGAATCGACAAAATCAACTTTTTGCAACTCGTTACATAAATATCTATATTTTTATTACAATTTGAGCAAATGTTGATGTTTGAATGACGCAATTCTGGCTTTCGATTTGTATAGGTCGATTCTTTGTAGAATAATCTTATGCGAACGTAAACTTTAATTCACATAATGTTTCATTGCGATTAGCATAGTTAAATGTTAAAAAATCTACTATTGCCTATTTGAGGTAGGGTCTGGGACCATTTGGGCAGGAGCATCTATTTTGGACACTTGCTGCTATAACTCATTTCAAACCAATTGACTTGAATTGTTGCACATGGCTAGATATTGCGCGTATCTGATCTGGTCTCAGAAATCAAGTCAATCGGTTCAAAATTGACTGAGTTATAGCAGCAAGTGCTCAAAATAGGTGCTCCTGTCCAAATGTCCCAGATCCTACTATAGCTTAAAATGAAACAGTTAGCCTTTATAATTTACTTTCGAATAGGGGGCCTCTACCACAATAAATTACATACTCATCAAAAGTTTAAACCTTTCAAACTGAGCAATGCGCAGAATAGCTAATTACTAGAAAATTCAAAAAAAATAAATAAATGATAGGCTAACTTTTTCTAAAACCTGAAAAGTCTACATCTCTAGACAGTTATGAACTAGACGAGGTATATAGTTACAATTTAGTCCTCAGTTGATCAAATTCTACCTTGGATTGCGGTACTATCATTATATGCATTTTAGTGAATAAATCTACGCTGAGTACTGATTTTATCCCCATGGCCCCTACATGAAAACCAACAAAAATCCGAGAAATCAAATGTGCATACAACAACCCCGCTGAGTTATGGTCATGTAATTTTAGACAGATCAAAGCTTTGCATCTGCAACCTAGCTAGTGGCGAAACAGAGTTTCTCGAAGCTGGTGACCAACCGACCGCAAGGTAGGAGTGGAATATCAATTAAATAAAACAGAATTATGAACATAGTAAATTAGATATTCTCCCATTGATTATGCATTCAAATGTCAATTAAATGGAATTACATGGCCGAGTAAATTCGCGTTACTGCCAGTGTGGAGTGCGATTGTATAATCTATGGGCAAATTAACTATACTGATACCATTGGGGGTGAGTTGATAGAACTCTGTGAAGTTTATTATTCGTAGGTTCGATATATGGTTGTCAGTTCTTGTAAATATTTTTGCTATATCAGACGTGAATAAGAATCAAAAACTTCTTCTGTTTGCATCTGTAAAAAAAACGTCAGTAAGAAAGTTCTCTCGTTTCCGGTCTGCGTATCAATATGACGTCAGGCGTTTAACAAATATTTCGTTCGTCACTGTGGTTTCTTTTATTGCTGTCTATTTTTTTGTGGAACATAAGTACTCGGGGTCGGCCACATCAAAAATGCAATTGAGCAGCGATGGCGATGTCTGATTGCGGGTCAACAATGTACATATGCTATTCATTGCGTACCGATAAGCAGTGACCAACCTTTTCTCAAATGACGTCTGGTCAATGATTAGAAAACTCGTGACTCTCACAACGTATCAGATATGTTAACAGAAGGTGATAAATTCTTGAAGCGTGACTTAGCTCCGCTGCACTGATAACCGGGGCTTTACCTGTAAATACATGTCTGTCTATCTCTCACCTGCCGCCGCCGTCGAGCCACTACAGTCACTTTATTCACAGTCTGGTGAATAGAACTATCGAGACCAATTGAATCGAAATGCTCAGCTCAAGCGAGTCTGATATTGCGAACATTATTGAAAATTGTCCTGATAGTAAAACTTAACAGATGCATTAAAGTCTACTTAAAACTTGGGAATATTTTAGAATATGCATATTGACATTGTTAAAAAAATAAATGTTATATATTCTCAGTTGCCAGTCCTCATAACTATCTATTCGCCAGGCTGTAGATACAGTGACTGTACAGCAAACGTGCTGCTGATTGTAGCCCGAGCGGAGATCAATCAGCGTGGTTGAGTTGAAAAACGGTGATGTTTGTTTAACCGAATGTGATGAAATGCATGTAATGATGTGTTTTGGCAACGTTGCTTTTAGATACGCGTAGTTATTCAGTTGGGCCATATCGAAAGAGTTTGGGCTCGGTTCTTAGTACCAAATCGGCCTGAATGTTTTCATTACGATAATTGCTTTTTATATATTTTTTTTAGTTTTTTTTTTGTGTATTTTAACTTAGATGCTAATTCTACACTATGCTTTTTATAGTTTTAATGAATGTATGCCTGTAATTTCAATTGATTAAGATTGTTTGTACATGAATGAACAAATATCATGCTATTATATCTACAAAATTGAATGACGACGACATCATGCTATGCTTAGTCCAAGAAGTGGCGTATTTTACTCCATTTCACCCTATATTAGTAGTATTGGTGAATATAACGTCTACAGCTTCAAATGCGGCAATAATTTAAGCTTATTCTTGGACAAGTTATATGTTATCAGCTCAACAGCACTGAATGATGATAGATTCATGCTGTGACATGTTTAAGTAATGGCCCATTTTACCCCATATCACCCTATATAAGTTATTTTGAAACAGATCTCTATAAATTAGTTTTATAGATTTTTTTTACAAAGTAATCTACCAATTTAATGTTATCTGAATTGGATGGCAGTGATGAGATGGGGTGCTGAGTCAGGGGCCAGGGCCTCGGGCCCCCACATTTTAGGGGCCCCCACATTTTAGGGGCCCCCACATTTTAGGGGCCCCCACAAAAACCGTTTAGCTTGCTAAACATTAACTTTATTGTTAATTTTGCTCAAGTTCTGTTCAAAAACAAAGAGAAACTTTTTTGCTCATTGCATGCAGGGACACTCACTTTTAACGAGTTACACTCACTTGCTATTTTCCCAGATCAGAAGCGTGCAATCAAGAAACGATGTATGGACGACTTTTGCATTATGGTTCTCTCTAAAACTTTGCTGAATAGAGTAGGGGTCGCACACGCATGCCAAAGTCGTACCAGAGTTGTAAAAGCGACTCTCCACGAGGTGAGTGTAATTTACATTCACCTCGTGGAGAGTTACTTTCGCAGCTCCCTCACGACTTCGGTATGCGTGTGCGACCCCTACTGTATTCGAAAAAGTTTTAGACAAAACCACAATGCAAAAGTCGTCCATACATCGTTTCTTGATTGCACGCTTCTGAGTTGAAAAAATATCAAGTGAGTGTAACTCTTTGCAAGTGAGTGTTCCCATCCTTGATTGCATGTGTATCTCCGAAGGGCCTCTATATCCACTCCGGCCCTGGGCCCCACAATCCTTAATCCGGGCCTAAGTGGAAATCATGATCAGTGGAAATCCTGATAAGGATTCCAGTTTAAATTCTGACAGGGATGCCAGTAGGAATCCGGTCAGCATTTTCCTGGCATTCTTGTCGGGATTCCCCCGGAATCCCTGTCGAGACTCCCTCGGAATCCCTATCGGCACTCCTCTGAGAACTCTGTCGGGACTCCCTCGGAATCCCAGCAGGATTTTCTTCTGGATTCCTCTGGACCCCTGTTAGGATTACGCTAGATTTACTGCCTGAATTTTGGTAGAATTCCCGTCAGGATACCGCTAGAATTCACGTCAGGATTCCCATAGAAATTCAGGATTCTACTGGAATTATTGCCAAGATTCCCGTGGAATTCCTGCCAGAAACTCTCAGGATTACACCGGATTTCCTGTTGGGAACTCTTATTAGAATTCCTCCAGAGTTCCTATTAGGATTCCTCTGGAATGCTCGTTAGGATCCCTCTGAAATTTCTGTTAGGATGCCTTCTGAATTCATTTATTTAGGATCCCTCCAGATTCCCTATAAAATAAATTCCACAACTCTTGTCAGGATTCCTCTGAAATTCCTGTCAGGATTTCTCTGGGATACCTGTCATAATTCCTTGTATCCCAGGATTCTTCTGGAGTTCCTCTGCAAGCATCCGATTCTGTAAAGTTGAAAACGTCAAATTTAAACCCTACTCTACAAAAATATCAGTGTCGGATTTAGAGCAATATTCACTAAAATTATAAATATAGGGTGGAATAGGGTAAAATGGGCCACTTCTTGAACTCAGCACCGCATACCATCACTGCCTTCCAATTATGTAGAGATAAAACATCAAGTTTGTACATTTACTGTACAAAAAATCATCAACATGGGATTTAGGGGATTATTTTTAATAAAATTATAAATATAGGGCAACATAGGGTAAAATGGATCATTTCTTGAACTCAGTACCCCATCTCATCACTGCCATCCAATTCAGATAACATTAAATTGGTCGATTACTTTGTAAAAAAATCTATATAACTAATTTATAGAGATCTGTTTAAAAAAAAACTTATATAGGGTGATATGGGGTAAAATGGGCCATTACTTAGACATGTCACAGCATGACCCTATCATCATTCAGTGCTGTTGAGCTGATAATATATTACTTGTCCAATCATAAGCTTAAATTACACGGTCCGACAAAAAATCAACTTTTGTTCTGCCCAGCTCTAAATTTCACCTTTTCTGATTGCTCCCGACTAGAAACTCATAAATCTGAAGTTCTGGGAGAGGGGAGGGGCATTGATTTAAAATTTTGAAAAATCGAAAAATTCCGAGGTTTTTCGATCGCCATTTCGGCTAAATGCACAATATCAAAAAAAGGAAAAGGTTGACCACGGAGCTTTAGGTGTTGTGCAACTACCAACAAAATTTCACAAAGATCCGTCAAATCATTCTTGAGAAACGGTGTTTTTACGAAATGATGTTTTAAAGATTTCTTATATTGAACGCAAAGAATTCAACTACTATATGGTATACAATTGCTGATTTAACCATGTCGTTTAGCATCATGGTGTCTTCGAGGAAGTTTTTCACTACAATAACGTGCTTCTTTTAAGCTGTTGGTAAAAATGATCAATCCCCCTAAAAGTGAGAGAGAAAATTTACTTCTTGAATTTTTCAAGATACAAGGTTGATGTCTTTACAAGAGTTGTAGCAAATGCCGTTCTGAATAACTTTGTCAAAGACGCCAAATACGTAGCTCCGTTAGTTTTCAAGATACGTTACGTTTTTATTACCCCCAGGAGGGGGAGGGTCAAATTTGGAGCTGGGCAAAAAAATTGTCGGACCGTGTAATGTATAGCATGTCCTTGGTGGTGTTTGCGAACTCCTAACCACGTCTGTGTTTGGATTATATACCGTGATTTCGGGTGAAATCGGTCACTTTTACCAGTTTTTGGCGCTTATTTTTTTAAATTTTTATCGATATGGCTAAACTCAATGCTTTAAAACAAGTACGACCACGGTTTTCATCAGTCAACGAGTTTGAAACTTTTACTGCAAATCGTGTTTATTATACATAATATAAATATAATTTGAAGTAAAAAAAAAATACTTCCTAATAAATCGTGTTTATTATACATAATATAAATATAATTTGAAGTAAAAAAAAATACTTCCGGGGTGATATTGATCAGTCAGTGAAATGCCTTTGTAAGTGCTGAAAATATTTTTCCATTTCAATTAATCACTCTTGAATACGAAAAACTATGCAAAACTTTTACAAGTTTACTAAATCTTTAGTTATTTAACATTGAAGTTTAATAAATGTTAAGAAAACGCCTGACAGTAGGCAATTTTTTTGTTAAATATGTGATTACTTCCGAAAAGTATGATTTTATGCATAAATTTGAATATTCAATGGATTTTTGATGACGAAATCTGGTTTAGCGAATACTTGGCAGCTAGAAACATGGATTCGAATATTCATTACATGTGCGATACAGCTACGGTAACAAAAGTTTGAAGCACATTTTGTATTTTGTACCAGAAAGCTGCTTTCTCCAAAATTAATTTGATTGAATACTTCCAGTTGTTAGCATCAGGTTTACAATGCACACAGTAAAACAGCAAAAGATTGGTTCGGTAAATAGACAACCGAACAAATATTTAACAGTGCTGTAAAGTCCCTTACGAAGAAAAAGAAGTGCCCACCAGCAGCTGTGTTTCGTTCATTAAACAATCAGAACACGCTGATATAAACTGATCGAGCGCCTTATAAGTACAATCGGGCATCAAAATGCAAGCACACGTTTCATCTCTCACAGCGATCAAACCGTCGAACAGCGAACTCGTGCGCGCACCGCAGTTGATGATCCAGTTTTTATGTGTGGTTCATTGCTATTTGATGCCTCTCGTTGTCGCGTGTCACCTGTAGAGAGACGGCCGATTTTCATTGCAGCCCATCGAATTCCGCCGGATCCAGCCAGTCAGCGCAGCGCAGCCCGGTCAGTTGACGGTGCGGCGTCAAGCCTTTCCTTATTTGAACTCACATGGAACATGGAGTGGAGGTAGTTGTTGATACCTGCTAGATTGCAGACGTTCCGATCTGCACGGAATACTACATGGGCAAAGTGGTCAACAACGGTAACAAGGGTGCCGCATATTATTAGCAGCAGTGCGTGCCCGGATGGTGTCGCTATATTATGATACGAAGAATATGTACCGTATGCCTCATTCAATAGTGTATTGCCCTTATCGTATCATCAGCGATTGACAATTGATAAAAACGAAAAACGTTTGAGTATATGATTTATTGCGTTATGCTTATTTTGATGCATGTACGTACAGTTATCGTTGTATGCGATTGTGAAAAAAATCTTATTTTTCTTCTGAGGATCAACCACGAATTGAATTCAGCAATTTAGCATGATTTTGTTGAATACATGTGCTTAAGCTATATTGGGTCGTCATGGCACGGTAAAGGCTGGGTAATGTATAGTACAGACCCTATTGAGGCTATTAGCTACTTCCCAGTAACTCCCATCTTTACCTCCCCGGCACCACTCGGGCTGCGAGCAACTACACTGCAATAAATTTTGTTGTAGAAACTACCGATTCCATAGTTAAATTAATAACCGTACCTATAATTCTCAACCGACAACAATTTCCAGTTAATTCCACTGAAACACTGTCAGTTTAACTAGCAGTGCAGTTAACATTACCAAAAGTAATTTTAATTCAACAGCTGGGCTTTTGTTTTAACTATACTGTATTGTGAGATGCGTTGAGGTGACTACGCTTTTAGTCAAATTTACTGCAATGCATTGTAACTTCAATCATATTTCAGTTAACTTCACAGATTTTGTTGTCGGTTGAGAATCATTAGTACACGCAACCTGAGATTGGCAGATTCTAATACATTTGGGTATGAAACATATACAAATATTGTATTAGGGCCTTGCAAATACAAAAATTGGTAGGTGGCAGTATACCAAAAATTGTATTGGCTTCCTAGAACCTGGAAAAGGAAAATTTCGCATGTGTGCGTGTGCTCTGTCGCGCTGGTTTCTCATTATTTGTTCTATTTTTAGACTGATTATGGCAGCAGCGGCGGCATCAAATACCAATACATGTTTAAAAAATATACGGGCGGCGGCGAGAATCGAACCGAGACACTGTCATGGTGATACACGGTATCCTGCGCTCTAACCAGCACGGCTATAACTGCACATGAATAGACAAGAGGCTGAAAGCCATCATGATCAACACAAACGTGGCTTGGTGATGGAAGTGATACAGCCGCCACACTGCACAATGGGTCCAGAGCCGTATTTGCGATGACAAAACTGTTTAAGCTTCAGCTTTAAGTTTTTAGACACATATTGTGTTTTAGAAAGTTTATTTTCAATTGTTGACCCTATTCCTTATTATTGTTATGATAGGGTGGTTCGTCTGGTTAAACTGATTCAAAAATCTGCTTTCTAATAATTTTATTTGCGATGCCATGATGGATGGTGATGGATCGTTTAATTACAAATTCCACCAATAAACGGCAAATTTTAAATTTCATATATCTCAGGGCTCTCACCACTTAGAAAGTTGGTGTCTTCGACAACGTTGTTAAGTGAGTCAAGGGCTTACAGTGATTGGTCCACTAGGCGGCGCTAGTTCCACATTTGCAAAATCATTCAAATGATTGATATTTTTTCGTGAAGTAATCAACAAGCTGTAAGTTTGTTTTCTTTGAACGTGTCTAAGTCAAGTCAAAGGTTTTTCAAAGAGCTATGTATTAGTCATAATTGTGCAATGTTGCATTTCATTCGGTCCCCTTGATCCAGAGATATAGCAATTAAACGAAGAACACTCAAATATGAACTACTTTATTAGAGTTGCTCCAATTTTATGTAAAGTTATCCAATCGAGCCCAAATTTGTACCGTTTATAGCTTACTAGTTGTGCAACTGGCAGGAAACATTTGAGAATATTTGGTGCGTTATTGAAAAAGTTACAGCTTGCTGAATATATTTGAAATAATAAATTAAAGTTGCATGCTTCAATTAATTCGTAACTAGCGCCGCCTACTGACAGAACCTTGAACCAATCAGCTAATCAACTGAGCGGCCGTAACCAACCTAACAACATCGTCGAAGACATCAACTTTCTAAGTGATCTGAGTCCTGAGATATATGGAATATAATATTTGTTTGCTCACTAGCGCTGCCTTGTGGTGGAATTTTGAATCAAACGGCTCATCATTTGTTAGTTCTTGACCAGCCAAATAATATTGCCGAAGACACCAACTCTCTAAGTAATCAGGATGATAAGATATTTGGTATAAACATTTTATCAGTGTTACGTCTGTTTGTCTCTGGTATGACAGATATCACAGACAGCAAAACGTAGCACTGGCGAAATTTCCATACCGTACATCTTAGCACCATGATTACTTAAATATTCGGTATACTTGGCAAAGTTGTTAGGCCAGCCAAGGTTTTACTGGTGATGGGCCGTTTGATTTAAAATTCCACCACTAGGTAGCGCTGACGATAAATTAATTATTATATTCCATATATCTCAGAGCTCTGATTACTTAGAATGTTGGTTTCTTCGGCAATGTTGTTTGGTTTATTAAGGCGTTTCAGTTGATTAGCTGATTGGTTCAGGATTCTGCCAGTAGACGGCGCTAGTTGCAAATTAGTAGAAGCTTGTATCTTTTACTTATTATCTCGAATATATTCAGCAACCTGTAACTTTCTATAATGTGTAGGGAATATTCTCAAATTTTATCTGCTAGTTGCACAACTAATTAGCTATAAATGGTACAAATTTGAGCTCGATTGGATAATTTTACATGAAGTTGGAGCGACTCTAGTAAAATGTTTCATATTTGAGTGTTCTTCGTTAAACTGCTATATCTCTGGATTAAGTGAACCAAATGAAATGAAATTTTGCACATTAATGACTAATATATAGCTCTTTGAAAAAACTTTGACTTGACTAAAATATGTTCAAAGAAAACTAAATTACAGCTTTTTGATTGCTTTACGAAAAAAAAAACATTCATTTCCATAATTTTGCAAATGTGCAACTTGCGCTTCCTTGTGGCAAAATTTCGAAACAAGTGGACCATTAACTGTAAGCCCTTGACCTACCAAACAACATTGTCAAAGACACCAACTTTGTAAATGACCACAATTCTGAGATATATTAACCCTTTATAAGGCAGTGGCAACTATATTGCCACCTACTGTTTGTATTTTTATCTGTGTTGTAACAATTTATTTCGAACTTTTTTTTTGGTTTACGCAAAATTGGGATTACCAGCAACGCCTGGTAATTTTTTGGTGCTAAACAAAGCTTTCACAACAATGTGGGAGCCATTTGTATTCTCAAAAATGGCTAAATTTGACCGCGTGAATAAAATAAGCTCAAACTTATTGAAAAATTTTAGATTCGGTAAATATTTTAAGAAATAATCAAATTATGGGTTGACATGAGCTGAACAACACAGTTTATATTATGGGTAAAGCCCTAATCCACTCTAAAATCTCTTTTCCGGCTTTTTGTCGAAGTCAAAAGAAGAAAAGTACCCTAAACGGGCAGTGGCAAGAATATTGCCAACAGCGCTGGTGGCCTAAACGGGCAGTGGCAACTATATTGTCACCTCAAAAGCTCGTTTTTGGGGTTAACGGGCAGTGGCAACTATATTGCCACCAGCGTTTTTGGGCTAAAAGGGCAGTGGCAACTATATTGAGAGTTTCTTTCAAACAAAAATTGTTTTGTACACGTAATCATGTATATCAGGGGTTCTCAAACTTTTTCAGCTTGCGACCCACTTTTGATTGTTATTGAATTCGGCGACCCACCAGCACATATTTTCAAAATATACGTCATTTTAGAAAATTTTGGGTTGACTTTTTTGATAAACCTACGTTACATAGCCTTAAATCTTTAAAATTTTAAGTTTTTTTAAATCTGCTGTGTACTTTTTTGGAAACGTCAAAATAAAGTAAACGTGATCAGTTTCAGTATGTTCCTTGTTTTAAGAATTTAAAATGTTTGCAAGTTTCTGTTACAAACTCAACTAGTCTGGTTCATTTTAACATAAACATCACTTTTTTTTGGAATTTCAATAAAGAACACATAAAAATTACACAGAGTCGTTGAAAATATAATGCCAGTGAAACGCATTGGGGAACTTCAAATGTGGCCTTTAAATGAAAAGCATTTTGTATCGTGGTTAATAGGGCAAAAAATAAATCCTTCAAACAGATCGAGTTGAAAGTACTTTTCTATACATACGGTGTTTATTTAAACCACTTTTTTCAAACCTGTTCAGCTGTTTTGATTTCTGTAAAAAATATCAGATTATCAAAATTCATCCAATCAGAATTTTACAGAAGTTAAACCCTATCAAAAAAAAACAAAAAAAAAAACAGTGAAGATTAACAAACGTTCGTTGGTTTCTTGTCGAAATTTGTTGAACTTTTGGTATTTCAAAAATTTTCTGGAATTTTTACTGCTGAACTTGATGTGTAAATTTAACGGAAAATGCTAACTGTAAACAACATCTTTAACCCATTTTTAGAGAACGCATAAAAGTTTGAATATTATTAGGGAAACCTTATTTCTAGAAATAACTCAGGCGATTCTACAAGAGAGTATATGCAAATTTGAAAATGGCCAAAAAAGGTTTTGGGATAAGTTAATTTATACATTTTTATTATGCTATCGACAAAGGTTTCGCGACCCACCAAAAATCAGCCCGCGACCCACCAGTGGGTCGCGACCCATAGTTTGAGAAACGCTGATGTATATAATCATTTCCATGATAGTATGCGTTGACAACTCTTCTAGTTTTCTCGGCCTTATAAAGGGTTAAATTTAAAATTTGCTTGACCTCTAGCACCGCCTAGTGGTATACACAAAAGCATGCTAAGTTTTAAAAATTGCCTAAAACATTTTTAGCAAGTTGTATCCTTTTATAAAGTCCACCAAAACTATTCAAATTTTGATTACTTGTTCCTCAACAAGTTTGATTTAATTGGTGCAAATTTAGGCTTGATTGATTATTCAACTTTACACGAAATTAGAGCCCTTCTATTTATATCTAGTTTTTGACTTCCGTTTATCAAATTACTGTACCTTAGGACTAAGCGAACCGAATTAAATTAAATTTTGAAAGTTTGTGACTAATGTATTGGTCTTCATGTATCGTTGGACTCGACTAAAATATGACCAAAGGCAAAAAAGTTGCAATTTATTGAAAACTTTTCGAAAAGTTCTAATGATTCGAATGTTTTATCCAAGGGATGAAAGTCTCTTTAATAAAGACAAATCAATCAAATCAATCGAATTTTCATTTTTGTAAATTTGCTATGACTTTGTAAAACATTCTGATATTGTATAGAGAATAATTAATCAGCAGATTTTTGGATAAGCCACACTTGATTAACCGTAATCATTTCACAATAATGAAAAAAAAGAAATGACAGAACTTGGCAGAAACATTTTTGTCTTCGTAAATACGACTCTAGACCCATTGTGCACTGAAAAGCCCGCATCCAGCAGGTTGCTGTTTGCAAGTGGAAAATTCCATGTAGACAATAGGACGCGAAGCTCAGCAGCGAAGCGAAAGTTATTTTTAGACGCAACCCGGTTCAACTTCTCGGGTTTGAATGGAGGTGTTTGTGTGTAAGGGTATGGAAGCTATGGAACCGTGTAGCGCATCTTAATACAACGAATGGATTATGATTTATCACATTTTCTGTACGTTTTTAATACATAAATTGGTAGAAAAGGCATATCGCAATTTTTGGTAGCTTTTCTTGTTTTGCGTGTACGGTCCATTACAATACATCATTAGCCTGAAGATCTGCATGCAAAATTTTTAGGTGGTAAGACATCTGGAGAAACTTAAGAAAGTGTAGATCGAGAAGTTGAGAGTTGGGGTATAAGAAAAACGTTGTGAAGGATTAGGAGAAAAGAAAGTGTGAAGGAGAAACTGGACATGAAAACCCCGAACACAGATCGTTCATCCGTACAGTGCCTAAAACCTGCCATTGTGAATCTCCTATTATGTCTTCACGGACCTCACGGTTTTCATTTTAAACCCGAACTCGTTGGGAACCACACCGCCGCGTAGACCCTGCACAGCATTTTGTAGTGTGTCCGCATCCCTGTATCCCGATACAACCACCAAGTGCGCCGACGAATCCAGGTTTTTCCAGTGAGTCCACGGATCACTGAAGCCTCGAGTCCGCCACCATACTCGAGGGGCGCACGGAACAGGTGGAAGGTCCGCGAGAGGCTGCAGCCAACGCAAGAGAGGGGAAGAAGAAGAATCGGCCGCCCCCTGGTCAGGAAGGAGAACAAAAATACACGATATTGAATATTATTGGGTACCGGACTGGACACACAAAATTTAATGGTTTTCTTTGGTACATCGAGGTCTTGAAATTAGTCTATGGTAACACGGTCCTTGCTCAGTTATACCTCTGTGAATACAAAGGAGTGGCGATTGGAAGCTCGGTACGTGGAATTGCCGTTGTCTCAATTTCATTGGGAGCATGCGTATACTCGCCGATCTAATGAAGGAGGTACGATGGACAGGATCATCAGTGCGAACGTTAAGTTTAGAAGTAATAAATTTACCATGGCTCTGGTTGAGGATCAAGGTGCGATTCTTCAACAATATCTTAGTCAAAGCGCATAGCCCTCACCCCAGAAGCACTGATGATGTCAGGACACATTCTATGCGCAGCTCAAACGCGAGTACGATCATTGTCCAAAAGCCACAACGTCAAGATCATCATAGGAGACCTAAATGCTCGGGTAGGCCAAGCTAGAACATATCGATTTCACCACAATGGCCATTCGCAACACCTTCTTCCAGTACACCTGGAGATCATCATAGCAGACAGAATTGCAAATCGATCACATCCTGATTGATGGATGATACTTTTCTGACCTTATCGACGTCAGGATCTATCGTGGTGGTATCACGACTTTGACCACTACATGGTGATGGTCAAACTGCCCCCATACACATCCCGTCATCAAAAATGTACGGTACCGGCGACTGCCATGGTATACCATGAGCAACCAACGACACGGCCAACAGAGCACCATCGGGTGCATGGGACGGAATCGAAGGAACGATCTATTTTGTAGGAAAAGAACAAGGCGCAGGCGGTAATGCTACAGGATTGAACCCGGGAGAACGTGGAATGATGCAAACAGAAGCGGAAACAGCAAACTTGCCTCTTTCGGGTGAAAACCGCCGCCAGGAGGAAGTGGAGTGCGAGGAAATGGAACTACTGTGCTGTATTCAAGAAACATAAAAGTTGAAGCACCTGGGCATGTTAACTGTAAGGTCGTCTTTAGTCGAGTCGACGAGACACTGAAGACGACCTTACAGTTGAGGTCGAAATACGTATCTCACTATGTGGAGTTTATGTCACCGTCGAATGTTATATATTACGATTGTTGATTATTTTCGGTGAAAACACACACTAAAACTCGATTATACATAACGTTTCGGCCTACTCAACTTCAGCCATCATCAGATCTGTAAAATTTATTGCGGTTTCATTAGTATTTTTACAAACATTTCTTACATTCACAATTTTCTTTGATACCCACATTTACTGCATCAATCGATCACCACCAGTGTGGTTGCAATACTACCCCCCTTTCGCTGCTATGTGTTGTGTTCTGTTACTTCGTGTTGATCGTTTTCGGGGTCGTTCGTTTGTTGTTGGTGTGTGCGTGTGGTTCGGCTCCGAAGTTTGCACACTAGGCCGTTGTAAGCCGAGTCGATCCCTCCACATTCGCGCTGCATGTTCACTGTTCGTGCTTCGCCTAGCAGCTTGATGTGGAAGGCCTCTGCTATCGTTCTGCTCGCCTGGTTTTCGATTTTTTCCAAAATCTCCGTTTTGTTGAAATTGAAATTGTGTCCTTCGTCGATATGGTGTTGCGTTAATCCCGTCTTGGCTTCCTTTTTCCTTATGTTCGTCCTGTGTTCGTTGATTCTGGTTTCGAGCATTCTTCCGGTTTGTCCCACGTAGACCTTTCCGTCATTTGTGCCGCAAGGGACGGCATGGTATTTGGACTTCAACTCGGAAAGCCCGTTCCAACATAAGCGCAATACGGCAATAGCGCTAATAGACAGAGCAATCAAATTAACGGATGCAGAGGAAAGACACAACACGATTAACATAGTAAAACAAATTCTCCGGAAGAACCACTACCCAACTTGGTTTGTTGCGAAAATGCTAAAATACAGAACAGATCGACACTACAACAGCCTACAAGAAAGGGAGGAGAAAAAGGAGACAAAGTACGTGTCAACGCCGTATATCCCGGGTCTAAGCGAGAAGTTGTCAAAGCTTCTCAACAAACACGGCATAAGTTTGGCATACCAGACCCGAGACAAAATAAAAAACACCGTCTTCAGCCGACTAAAGGATCCCATCCCGAAACAAAAAACGAAAAATGTTGTGTATGCCGTCCCTTGCGGCACAAATGACGGAAAGGTCTACGTGGGACAAACCGGAAGAATGCTCGAAACCAGAATCAACGAACACAGGACGAACATAAGGAAAAAGGAAGCCAAGACGGGATTAACGCAACACCATATCGACGAAGGACACAATTTCAATTTCAACAAAACGGAGATTTTGGAAAAAATCGAAAACCAGGCGAGCAGAACGATAGCAGAGGCCTTCCACATCAAGCTGCTAGGCGAAGCACGAACAGTGAACATGCAGCGCGAATGTGGAGGGATCGACTCGGCTTACAACGGCCTAGTGTGCAAACTTCGGAGCCGAACCACACGCACACACCAACAACAAACGAACGACCCCGAAAACGATCAACACGAAGTAACAGAACACAACACATAGCAGCGAAAGGGGGGTTAGTATTGCAACCACACTGGTGGTGATCGATTGATGCAGTAAATGTGGGTATCAAAGAAAATTGTGAATGTAAGAAATGTTTGTAAAAATACTAATGAAACCGCAATAAATTTTACAGATCTGATGATGGCTGAAGTTGAGTAGGCCGAAACGTTATGTATAATCGAGTTTTAGTGTGTGTTTTCACCGAAAATAATCAACAATCGTAATATATAGAAATACGTATCTGTTAAAAGATGCAAATACTTAGTGGAATTAAAACGAACAGAACTGAACAGTCTGGTCGACAAATTATAGTAACTATAGTTTGGAAAGCTTTAACCAGACTGATCAAAGCAACAACGACGGACAAATCTTGATGATATGGATATTATCGCCAGAACATTTGAAACGATGGCAGAGAATAAAATGACGATGAGGTGCAATCGATATGAAGACCAATTTTCTTACTTACTTACCGATCAGGCTAAGGCCGGGGTGGCCTCTGCTGTACATAGTAGCCGCCTCCATTCCACTCGGTCCATGGCTGTTTGTCTCCAGTTCCGCACTCTGCGTAGGGTCCGCAGACCGTCCTCCACTTGTTCGACCCACCTAGCTCGCTGCGTTCCACGTCTTCTTGTTTCGGTCGGATGACTCTCGAGAACCATTTTAGTCGGGTTGCTATCCGACATCCTGATGACGTGACCCGCCCACCGTAGCCTCCCGATTTTCGCGGTATGGACGATGGTTGGTTCTCCCAGCAGCTGATGCAGTTCGTGGTTCATTCGCCTTCTCCAAGTCCCGTCTTCCATCTGCACTCCGCCGTAGATGGTATGCAACACCTTCCGTTCGAAAACTCCAAGGGCGCGTTGGTCCCCTGCACGTGGGGTCCATGTTTCGTGCCCATAGAAGACTACCGGTCTAATCAGCGTTTTGTAGATGGTTAACTTCGTGTTACGGCGAACTTCATTCGATCGTAGAGTTCTGCGGAGTCCAAAGTATTTAGGCACGATTTCCTGCCACAATGCGCCTCGGAATTTCTCTCCTAATTACACCCTTTAAAACAATGTTGAACAGTAAGCACGAAAGACCATCACCAGATTCGAAGGGACTCGAGAGTGTCCCTGATACTCGAACTACGCACATCACTTGATCCATCGTCGCCTTGATCAATCGTATCAGTTTATCCGGGAATCCATATTCGTGCATAATCTGCCATAGCTGTTCTATGACCTATTTTCAGCGTCTTACTAATTAACCAGATGATAAATATGCCTGTTTTATTTTCTACTACTAAGTTTCCCTGCCCTAAGCCGGAAAATGATTTATGCTGTCAAAAATGAGAAATCAATCAACTCAGTCATCCGACGGTTTCTGAATCGGCGATGGCAGACTCGTGGGCATCAGTTTATCAGGCGCGAAGCATCAATCCAAGTCAAAGAGCGCTTAACCGTTGCGTTGTTGGCTCTTATCTACTCAATCGGTACTCCTTCGGGTTATTTGCCAAATTGAGACAATTTATATGGAACGTGAATATAATAGAAAAAGTGCGCGGCTCGAACGTGACGTTGGTATTGATATTTCTGGTTCTTTGGCGTAAATTGTAAGCAATCAGAGTCGCGATATTGAGTTCATTCAAATTCAGCATGTCGCTCGTCGTGTCGGCCGACTGTGGTGTATAGCTGTGCAGGTGGAAGCAGTCACCCTGCTGAACGTCCGGGAGTACCTTCTGAGCGTGATTGAGCAATACTGGAATTATTTATTTTTTAATGTCGTAAATTTGATTGATTTGAATATAAAGACGTATACTAATCACTGGGCAAGTGTCATTCGTTGAATACTAATAATATCGATCTTTTTCGCACCGTCGTTGTCCACCGCCGCTGTCGTCGTCGTCGTTTTCCAATGCGTCCGTTAGGTACGAACTGATATTATTCCATGTAAAAGGAGAAGTAGGAGGGTAGTACGTATGGTAACTTCATGCCTGGAAGGCTTGAAGGCCTTCCCGCACTGCTTTCGTCGTCGTGTCTGGCTCTGACCATTTTTACTCCAACACAGGCGCTCGCGTAGCCTATCGAATTACATTTATAATTAATTAACTTTATGGATTGTGCATTTCAATGTCGTTTGGCGTTTTAAATAGCATTGTTCTTTTAAGGGCAGCACCAGGGCATCCATTAGGCGAGTGGTTCTCAATCTACCGAACGGAAAAACCAGTACATTAGAACTATGTTCGCGATTATTTTACTTCAGTTTCAGTATCAACGGGAACGAACATGCTTGAGCATGGGCATGGCATATATGTAGAGGATCGTATAATTCGCGAATGATATTTTTTTCTAAATTTCAGCATTTCAGAGAGAATCAATAAATGGAACTACATATCGCATCAGTTAGAGAGTTGTGTGAAAGATCCGACAGAGTTTTGGTATGTGGTGACTACAACCAACCAAGGTTGGATAGGTTGGCTGCTGATTGTTCGGTGAGCGTAGCCGAATCATTATCACTCAATGCTGCTAGTACGGTTCTTCTGGATGGAATGGATTTCCTCAATCTCTCTCAACGTAACGCAGTTCGGAACGAACTCGGCCGCACGCTGGATTTGGTATTCCACAGCGTGGAAAACGACATGGAAATCGACGAGTCTGCGGTTTCACTCTTGCCTATCGACAGTCACCATCCTCCTTTGGTTTTGTCACTGTCCTCGACTCTTGCACAACCAGCATAAATTGAGCGGAACTTCGAAGTCCGGCCTCTTGACTTCCGTAAGATTGACTTCGCGATTTTCTCGCACTTCCTGTTCCACGTAAAAAACGCCGCTTTTCTCCGGCGTGGAGTACTCCGTTGCTTCGTAGACTGAAACGGGATAGAAATTCGGCTCAGAGAAAACTAAGGAACAACAAAACAGCCGACAATAAGCGGAACTTTAAACATGCGAGCACAGTCTATAGTAGACTCAACAGTTCATTGTATAAATCGTATGTTCTCAGAGTGCAGTGGAACTTGCGGCGCAACCCAAGCAGCTTCTGGAGTTTCGTGAACAGCAAAAGGAAAAATTCTAGTACTCCTTCTAGAGACGAACCAGCCAAGTGCTGAAAGTCTCTTTAATAAAGTCAAATCAATCAATTAGTACTCCTTCTAATGTGCGGCTTGGTGAGAGAGAGGCAACCAGTACTGAGGAAGCATGTGAGTTATTTGCAGTACACTTCGCATCAGTCTTCGAACAGAATGGAACTTGCCAGGAACCAGGAAGCGGAGTCTGCAGCAAGTGATGTACCGCAGGATTCCATGAATCTGACTACGTTTGTGGTGTCCGAAGAGATAATTATTGCTGCATCGAGGAAGCTGAAAAACTCCTTCGCTCATGGTCCGGATGGCATTCCTGCCGCGATAATTCGGAACTGCGCTGCTGCTTTGGCTAAACCTCTTGCGGTGATATTCACACGGTCTTTTGGCCAGGGTAAATTTCCAACTTTGTGGAAGCAGTCGTATATGTTTCCCGTATTCAAATCCGGTGTTCGTCGAGATGTTCATAACTATCGAGGAATAACAAGTCTTTCTGCAGCTTCTCAGTTTTTTTTTTTCAAGCTGTGTTAGCCTGCTCTAGAGGTTACATCTTCTCAGATCAACTCGGTTTTATGCCTGGCAGATCGGTAGTGTCTAATTTGTTGGACTTTACACAAACTTGCATAACTGCAATGGAGCAAAACGCACAGGTTGATGTCATATATACTGACCTCAAAGCAGCTTTTGACAAAATTGATCACAAAATTCTCTTGTGGAAGCTCTCTCGTCTGGGAGCATCGTCGACAGTTAAAGCCTGGTTGTAGTCATACCTGTCTGATAGAACTCTACGTGTTCAACTCGATTCCTGTATTTCGGAGCCGTTTTCCAGCACATCAGGTGTGCCTCAGGGGAGCAATTTGAGCCCCTTGCTCTTCATTCTGTTTTTAAATGATGTTGCTGGCTTATTGGGAGCAAGATGTAAACTTGTGTATGCAGATGACCTGAAGCTTTATATTGTTGTATCAACTCTGGAGGATTGTCATCAATTGCAACGTTTATTGGATCTGTTCGTCGAGTGGTGTTGCCGGAACAAGTTAACCATCAGTATTTCAAAATGTGTGGTAATGACGTTTCATCGCATCAAGAACGCAATCGTATTTGACTACAACATTGATGGCGTCTTGCTGCAGAAAGTTGACAGGGTCAAAGATCTGGGCGTCCTTCTTGATCCAAAGCTGGACTTCCGTCTACACTATCAAAAGATAATTTCTAAAGCGAATCGACATTTATTTCAAGAATTGCAAAGGATTTTATTGACCCGCATTGCCTAAAGTCGCTTTACTGTTCGCTTGTACGGCCAATACTTGAGAATTCATCTGTTATCTGGTGTCCGTATGATGTCACGTGGATTCTTCGACTTGAACGGGTACAAAAGCGATTTCTGAGAATGGCATTGCGAAATCTTCCCTGGCGAGATCCGACGAATTTGCCACCATATTTGGAAAGATGTCTACTATTAGATTTAGAATCTTTGGAGCGTAGGAGGACGATACAACAGGCAACATTTGAAGCAAAGCTCGTGAATGGTAAAGTAAATTGCCCGGAAATACTTGCGCAATTGGACTTCCGAGTTCCTCGAAGGTTGTTACGGAATTCTTCGTTGCTGTAAATCAGGTACCATCGCACTGCCTATGGTTACCATGCGCCATTGACAGCGATGATTAGGGCGTTTTTTGGAGATAGAATCCGTGTTCGAGTTTGGCAGAACTTCAAACCAGATACGCAATGCTCTCCGAAGAAGAAGATGAAGATGTAATTTTTAATTCGTTAAGTTTTATTGTATTGTTTCTTGTTTTTTTTTACCAACTAACTTATTCTTGTAGATTTTTTGTCGGATGGATTATTAACATAAATACAAAAATACAGTCGAATCTAACAGTGAACCATTGACTCTACCCCTTTGCCATAACAAGAAGTATGCACATTCTCACCAAGAAGGCTTAGCTTCGTATTATGCCAAAAGGTCGTTATTTACCCGAGTAGGTGGAAACATCTAATGAATAGCATATTCAGTTATTACTGAGTGAATTACTGAAGCACAAAAACTGTTATTGGTTTGATTGATATAGGAGGAAAAAGATCAGAAATAATAGCAAAATCTAGTATGGCGAATTGCTCAATAATAGCTCGTTAAGATATTACAAGATCAAAACAATAGCAGACAAGATTTGTCAACCTTTTCCTTGAACCAAAAAAATGCCAACATTCAGCATCGAACTTACGATCTTTGGATTAACAGGCGGCGATGCTTACCACTGAACTGTGGCTCACTGTTATGTATATCATGGGAAAAAAGCATGAGGTTCTTCGTTTCCACAGCTCAGAAAGGAGCGCATGCCATTTCACTAACATTGAGCCATCTCTATGGGTGTATGTGTTGCTTTTCGGGCAGAAGAGGTAAACTTGTTCGTATGTAGACATTTTGAGATATTTTGACAAGAACAAAAACTGATATCATATCACTTTGAGTTTTTCGTAGGATATTCATTAAATTTTTGAATAACACATCAAAATCACATCGAGCTATGACAGCAAAATTTGTTCGATTTGAGATATGATTTAGATATTCTCGTCTACTCGGGTATGCATGGAACTTTTTTCAACTTAGTTTTAAAGTAGTTTTATTGCTACTTTTAATAAGGGTTGCAAAACCTCGTCGAGATTGATCCATTTAGTAGGAAGATATTAATAATGAGGTTATCAAGAGGATATGATGTGCGAATAAGTTTTATTTGAAGTTTCATAAAATTGGTTACAAAATCTTTTATAGGGCAGACCAAAACTTAAAGAGTTACTCATGCGTGGTGGTCACTGGTACCCTTCATTGTTGATGATGCATAGTTTTGGGCGTAGCTTGATTGTCCCCACGCTAAGCGGTTACAGTTGGTATTAGCACCACTATAGGTTCGTCGGAAAATGCCGGAGAAATGCCGTTTATAGATCAGAACATTATCGATTTGCGACTATAAGGGAGCTTGCGTTGAATAAAGCTGCTACACACGATTATTTTCTTGGAGGCAGCGAAATCCTTGAGTCGTATGTCGTTTTCGTTTGTCGGCTGGTGGGCGCTGAATTTGCCCAATCGTCGGTCTGAATTCTTCCTCCTGGCCTAACTGAGCGTTTAGGTCTTCTATGAAACCTAAATGCCACGCTCTCCGTCGTGGCTTGGGTAGCGATTGTATTCGTGTTCAAGCCGTTCGTAGAATGCGTCCTTGTCATCATCAGTGCTTCCGGAGTAAAGGCTGCGCGCACGTTGATTGTACTGAAGATGAAAATAGTCTCTTGATCCTCAACTCGCCCATTCATTCGTCGGTCGGCCACCAACTGATCACGCGCCTCTACTTATCGCCTATCACGATGAAAGCTGTTCTCAGTTGGCGTATGTGGCCGCAGCTCTTTTAGATCATATGGTTATCTCTAAACATTCGCCCCGTGGATCCTATCTAACATACCTCCTGCAGCGCTACAATGCGGAACTCACGGTCCTTCAGTAGATCGGCGAGTCTGCGGAATGCAGGTGCAGTCGAAAAATCCACGTACCGAGTGTCCAATCGCAAGTCCCTTTTCGCTGGTTTTGCCATCGGTCTCGGTCCGTATAACTCTGTTGCTGACTAACTCTCTTGAGGACCATGGTGCATATGTAGTTCAGCTTAGAGTCCTTTACTGGTATCTGACGTTGATTAGTCAGTGGTCCCTAAAATGCAGAATAGTCGTTGTTGTGAGCCGCTCCTCTTGGAGAACAGACGTTTGAAGGTGCAAACTCCTCCATACCCTGTCAGCCTACGATCGAAGTTCTCACCGGGGCTGGTTATCCGATTTTCCCTAAGGTTTCTCGCAGAGCAGAGAGCCTTTACCTTGGTTTCCCGCGCAATTTAATTCGTTCTTGCGAATAACATTTTGGTATTATAAATTGTTTTAGTAGATAAACACACTTCACAAAGCTTTGAAGAACCTCTGTATTGGACAGTATGTCTGCATGACAGGTTGGGATGGTGGATGGAAGTGTGTGTAGGTATAAGGAGAACGGAGGCTTTCTCGCACAATACTGAATTTATGGCGTGCTTGATTCTGTTGCCCTACCACTTGGAAACAGTTTGCGAATAATTATTGTCTGAGGTGTGCGGAACGAGACTGGAAAGCAACATCAAATATGCGCGAGGTTCGGTCGGAATATTCGTTCAATATTTGCGGTATTGTTTTGGCTGGGTACACCTGTGTTCGCCATCCCAAGATACATTAGTCGGTCATAAATTAAATTGCTTTTTTCAATGACCCATTTGATTCCGGTGACTGCAGAAAAAAATATTGTCTGGGTACATTGCATTGCTTTGTTATCGAAAGGGGTTCTTATTCGATGTTTGCTTTTGGATCCCGCGATATCGGTAACATTATTGATTTAAGAATTCGGGTATATTTTGTTAGCAAACACATAATTAAAAGATTTATTTACGTGAGGTCTTTGACAAGGCAGTAAATTAAATTTGGTTGCAGTTGCACTTGCATCTTCGGACCAATTATGCGTTAATACGAGCGATTGTGTATTATTGTTATAATAAATTAATTCTAGGGTAAATATTGGCTTGTTTAGCCGCAGCAGTGAATGCACAGCTATTCAAAAAAGTTTTTTTTTCCTTATAATTTCTTCATAATACACTTATTGGTATTACTTTGTGTAGCATAATGATAATAGCAAACTTTTGACAAATCAGGAACTTATCGTAATATTATTTCCATATGAATTTATGAAATTAAAAATTATGAAAATCAAATCTAACTCACTTACTGCACGATAAAAATACGATTCGGAATTCCTGTTGTAATTGATTGTGCTTCATAAATAAGATTATTTCCCACTTGTTGCTTCGTTATTCCCTCTAGGACCGTTACGCCATTTCAATCATTTATCATGGACAGAAACATGGCCCTCTTACTGGTTGGTAGGAGAATTTATTAGTGCGATATGGTGACAGATCATAATGTTTACACCTAACGGCAACCGTCCTACCACCACGCGCCAAGATAATCTGAATGGTGGCAAATTATAGCACAATTAATCTCGATCTATTGCGGCGTGGCGTGGCTGCCCCTTTCTACATGTGTCGCCTTGGGCTACCATATCTAATACCACGCGCGATATTGTTCGATTTGAGCTTGCGTCGTAGAGCGCACCGGGGCACGAGTTTGATAATAGATAAATGCTTGATATTAACAGAATTACAATAAAAAAATACAGATTATGTAGAATTATGCTTAAAAACTATGTTAAAACCTATCCAATTTGCAGATCCTTTGAAAAAGGCACAATATATGTGATCGGAACGTAAGGCGTTTAACCAATATCCGTTTATGATTGTATACTATGCAATGCATAGAGACTAGAAGCCGAAAACCCTCGCTAACATAATGCAAAATCAAAAGTCAGCCAAAATTTCTAAAATTATCGGATCTTTCAATTGCAATTGATAACTGATATCCCAGTACTTGTTTTAAAAATACAAAAACTAGGAAAAACACTGTTACATAGAAAAATATTGAGACAACTTCCTGAAAAACTATCAAATTTACCCCGTTTGACGGTACTTTGTTTTGAGCATGTCCACTCATCAGTCCGACCTTTGCTGCTTCCATCCATCATCCGCCACTCGTACTGCAGCTAGACACTCGCAGCTCTGTGCTTGCCCAGGTTGTTTCGGAATCCAGCACTCCCGAACTTGACTTCAAGCGCTGTAATTATGAGCATCTCAACACCATACTGGCATCTGTTGACTGGGGAGCACTACCTAAATGGTTGTTCAGTCGACGCAAATGTGTTCATGTTTTACGACAAGCTTACTGAGACTCTAGCTTCGCATGTGCCTCGTCGACGGTCTTTGGATGCATTAAAAAAACATCCTTGGTGGACGACTGAACTGCGTAATCTGCGAAACAGACTCAGAAAGGTGCGTCATCGCTTCTTTTCTGATAAATCTAACGAAAATAGAGAGATGCTCCGCTCGGTTGAGTCGGCGTACAACGAACTGCTCACATCGACCTACCAAGGATACATAAGTAGATTAGAATCCAACCTTAAGCGTAACCCTACGATGTTTTGGAAGTACGTCAAGTCCCAACGATCAGGTAATCGAGTTCCGTTAAACGTGACATACGGCGATGTTACGGCTAACACACCCGAGGAAGCCGCAAATCTGTTTTCCAGTTTTTTCCAAAGCGTGTACAGGGCGACGGCCCCGCAACTTCGGCCAGGGTGCTTTAGTCAAGTGCCTTCCTATAACGTTGATCTACCGCCTTGCAATTTCTCCTACGACGATGTATTACGAGCGCTGACAATGTTGGATGCTTCAAAGGGTGCTGGCGTCGACGATCTGCCGCCGTTACTATTGAAAAACTGTGCCAGATCATTGGTGGTGCCTGTAATGCTGCTGTTCAACCGTTCCTTAGAGGAAAAAACTTTCCCAAGTTTATGGAAAATCGCCTTCATGATACCCATTCATAAAACCGGAACATTGAGTCATGTGGAAAACTACCGTGGTATCTCGATTCTTTGTTGTCTGGGTAAGGTTTTCGAAACTCTAGTACACGAGATTGTGATCAACGCTGCTAAACCGCTAATCTCGGAGTACCAACATGGCTTTCTACCTCATCGCTCTACCACGACAAATTTGTTATGCTACACTTCCGTACTATTCAAAGAAATGGAACGCCGAATGCAAGTTGACTCGATCTACATAGACTTTTCGAAGGCGTTCGATACTGTTCCTCACAGGTACGCCGTTGAAAAATTCAAACATGTTGGTTTTCCTGATTGGTTTACTGAATGGCTGATGTCGTATCTTTCTGATCGTAAAGCATTTGTAAAAGTGAATTCTGCGTGCTCGAATTCCTTTGACATACCATCTGGCGTTCCGCAAGGTAGTGTCCTAGGCCCCCTAATCTTCGTGCTGTACATCAACGATTTGTGCCCTCGGATCTCCTCAGGAAAGCTGTTGTTCGCTGACGATATGAAAATGTTCAGAGTCATTGCCACGGTTCTAGACTGCCTTGCACTTCAGACGGATATTAACGAGCTGTTGTGCTGGTGCCACGAAAATGGAATGAACGTGAATATCAGTAAATGTAAGGTTATAACGTTTAGTCGCAAATGCAACTCGGTAATCCACCAGTACCAGATGGGTTCCATCCAGTTAGAACGTGTGCAGTCAATTCGCGATCTGGGTGTGACCATTGACAGCCAACTTCGTTTCAACGAGCACGTGTCCGTAACAACTGCGAAAGCATTCTCCGTTCTTGGATTTATCCGCCGCAACGCAACGCACTTCACCGACCCGTACACGCTTAAGTCATTGTTCTGTGCCCTGGTGCGTAGCATCTTGGAATATGCAGCTCCGATTTGGAATCCGTATCACGCTTCGCAGATAATCCGCATCGAACGCGTCCAGAGGCGCTTCATACGTTTTGCGCTTCGCAATCTACCATGGAACGACCCTGAGCATCTCCCGGACTACCCTGCACGCTGCCGCCTAATCGATCTGGTACTGCTCTCTGATAGGCGTAAAAAGTCACAGCAGCTAGTCGTGTTCGATTTACTGCAGAACAATATTGACAGTCCGGATCTCCTACGGCAGCTGTCATTGAATGTACCGACGCGTCAACTTCGACAAAACGACTTCCTTATTGTTCCTGGGCATAGAACAAACTACGGCCACAACAATCCTTTGAGTTCCTGCATACGAGTGTTCAATGAAGTTAACAACATGTTCGATTTTGGCATGACGAAGGAGATCTTTAGGAATAGGTTAATAAATTAGATTAAGAACCAGTCTGTACGATTTTATCGAAGACATAGTAATAATAATAAATAAATAATAAATATGATTGTGTGGACTGTGGAGTGTACGTTTGTGCCAGTTTGAAGCAGATTTTGCCATGGATTTGCAGCCTATAAGGGAACGACTTGGGAACGTCCATAAATTACGTCACGCTTTGAGGGGGGAGGGGGGTTGAGCAAAGTGTGACGACCCATACAAAAATTTCAGAGGTTTCATACAAAAAGTGTGACATAGGGGGGGGGGGGGGTTGAAAATGGTCGATTTTTGCATGACGTAATTTATGGACGTTCCCTAAGCATTACATTTCCGATCGGTGTGAATGTGCGAGAAGTGTTTTCTTTTTCATTTGTACGGGTGCAATCCGATATCGGAAGTAACTGTTAGTTTCGAAGATGTCTGCCCGGAAGAGTGGAACGATTGTTTGATTCGGATGGTGCATTGGAGGTCGGAACCATAAATAGAGGTTGAAGTGTGACTCAGGGAGTGCAAGCGCAATACGTGAGTAGCAGCTTGAAGATCCGAAACTTCCCTTCGAAAGTTCCTTCGAGGTAACTCACACGTGGACCGATCATCAGCTGATGGGCAGATGGGTAATAGTAATAGCGAGCCAACAGGATTTTTGTGGTCTATGTATTGTATACTTATAATTAGTTAATGCAATTTCAAGTCAATTCAGGTAAATGAAAATTTCTACAAATTACTAAATTGATGAGTTTGTTCTGATGTGAAGTTGTCTGCAACTCGGTATAATTATATAATTATTTTCGATACTATTTATCATATTTTTTATCGTTTTGGGAAAGGGTCATTACACTTTTTGTCGTTTCAGAGAGCGAGTAAAGGCGCTTAAGCCTAGGCATAAAGGCCAGGATACAGAGTAAATACCTGTGTTCTATCCCAGGAAACTAAGGACCAAGGGCTGATATTAACCTTCTTAGCATCATCACCCCCACCGAATTTCAAGGTTTTTTGCTTTTTAAAAGGCTGAGTGGTTGGTACGAGATGTCCCCACTCTATAGCTTTCTTGTAAAACCAATAACGCTGCACAGTAGGCCTGGCCGCTTTAATGCTTGTAATGCATCTCCGATGTACTGCAAGTATTAATAATGACAAGAAAAATGGTAGAATTAGATTAGGTTCTATCATTTTCCAGGATTCTTTCAATGAATGGCTGTGTATGTGTAGACTAGACTAGACTAGACTAGAATGGGGCATGTTCCTCCGCTTCCGTCTATATCGTTCCACATTCTGTCGGGTTCCATGCTGCAGAATTACCGCTCGAGCTGCTTCTTCTCCTTCAAAACCGCTCTGCACTCCTCGCCAAACCAGTCGACTAGTGCTCTCGGCTGCGTTATTGATGGCTGCTTTGACTGTACTCCAGCAGGCCTCCAGAGGAGTCACATCAAGCACATCAAGCAACGCTGCTTCGAAATTCTGCGCATATGCGGTGGCGACATCCGGTTGCTACTGTTTCTAACGTTCCACGATCTGCCAAGTTCCTGGCTGCAGCATTACCATCGGTGCTGCGTTCTACTCCTCCAAAATCGCTCTACACTCCTCATCGAAGGGATTGCTGGATGAGAGGACAGGAGAGATCAACGGATCTGACAAATCTAGATAAATGTAGGAAAAAAATGGCATGGCTCGTATATGACTTTGGATGGATTGAAGCAGAGGGATTGTAATAGGGTATCGCGCTACTTGGGCGGTGGTTTTCTTCGTCTGTTATTTTCGTCTGTTTTCCACTGTAACTCGGTCAATTTTGAACCGATTGACTTGAAATTTTGTACACGGGTAGATACTATACCTATCTCACCGCATTCCAAGAATTGTGTCAATTGGTTCAAGATTGACTGAGTTATAGTGGAAAACAGACGAATATAGAAGCCACCGCCCAAGTAGCGCGATTCCCTAGTTGAAAATTGCAACACAAACTCTTGCCCCACATCACTCTACCGGAAAGGCTTGGTAGTCATCGATGTAACTAATGTTCGCTCGGGTCGATGTGGTACAAGATTTTTTTTGCGACCGTCTGCGACAGACATGATATCTACCTACTATCAACCCGGCGCACACTGGAGTAACAGGGTCCAATTCATGGCCAAAAAGTTTTAACATGTTTTTATGGTGTATTATGTATGTACTAGCGATAAAATTGTGAATTTAGATATTAAGGAAGCATTTTGGATTATAAATAGCCATCTTAATCCACTTAAAGACTGGAAATGATTTCTTATAACCTCTCCAAGTACAACGTTTATTTATCACCCCCAAAAATCGCTTGAAGCGTCGAACATTTTTATTTGACAACAGAGTACTGAAAAATAATTATATTTCCATGAAAAATATTGTTTGGGAACAAGGGCCACTTCGTTTCATAGATATTCTCCTAGAAGTGTGAGAGAAATTCAATTCTTTTGTAAGTGTAGATAACGTGTTTATGGCTTCAGCAAAGTTGTAAGGAGTGTCATAATTGGGAAACTTGTTGAACAATTGTTCTATCTTCACAATTTTTGGGAATATGGGCCGTTATTTTTGAATGGCCCCTTCAATTCAGTTTAAATGTTGTACCTTTTTCTAGATATTTTGGGAATCACATTTTCATTTTGAGGTAACTTTTATAGTGCCCTGGAAAAAACATCAAAACTCAAAAATTAATCATGGATTGAAATTTTAGGAGTTTGAACATGATGATAGAATCCGTATGGAATATATCAGTTTGTATTTTTCTATTAAAACATGGCATTTTAACACAACTTTATACATAAAAGTAAGTTCGTGGAGTACTGAGTAAAAAACTATATAACTATAAGCTATAAAAAACTATATTTATCTGAAAATATTTTCTTAACGGTGCATCAATATATGATTACATGCTACAAATAGTGAGCTCTTTATTTGAGTTGTTTTTGATTTTTTTATAACAAATTTTGAACACAACAGTTCTAGCTACATTAGAATACAACTTCATTGCATACATTTAGGCGTTTATCGGTGCATGGAGATTTCTGCCCAAATTTACTAAATTAATTCCATTTGACACATTTTGTTAAGAGATTAAAGACCAGATTTGTATTCTGCTATGATCTATCTACCGAGAATAAGTGGCCGTTCATTGAAAAAGTAGTCGAAACGATGTTGCTTTTTCGAAATTAAGCCTAAATTGTAACTAAAAACTAGTCAAAAAGGTGTAAATTTCAAAATGATTTATTTTTTCGTCTGGTACTTTCTGGTACCCGTTCTCTTGCGATTCACAAAGGATATGCCTTATATTTTATTGTAATTTTATCCAGATCGCGGAATGCTGCAGAATGTGAAAACTTTTTGAATGCTGAAAATCGTTCAAATTTGACAAAAAACATGATTTTGGAAACTCTTCTGTAAGAGAGCAAAATAAATTAAACCAGGTGAAGTTTTTTGTTTAAATGATACACTCTTATCAGGAGAACTGTGTTACATACTTAGTTATTTTTTCAAATTGTCAATATGTCGATAATTGAAGTTCTTCCGATGAGTTATGATGAAAATGAAAAAAACAGTAGAGAAAATCGTCAAATTTCGGCATTTATTCTTAAAAAAATATGCATCCCTAAGTATTTTTTTTTATTGCCACATGATGAAGCATCAATTCATTTATCTTTAAAAAATATTAAACTCTGGAAAACCCTGAAAAAAAATTTTCGACTTATGGCCAGGAATTTGGCCCATTTACGCCTGTGTGCGGCGGCAGGCGACCTGTTGCACTTTTAAGGAAATCAAAACGCCAGTTGTACCGCAAGTGTTGTGCATGCGCCGGCGCGAAATTATCATTGTACTCCCTATAAAAGGTTAATTGATTGAAATTCACAAGACGCAGTCCGATCGCAAAAAATGCTGAACATTTTCGCTTAACAAATGACGTGTCGATATTTGACGACAATAGCATGTGCGTGTGTGCGCTGGAATTGTAAATCAAGTGGTCTTATGGACATTCCTGGGAGTAAAAAGTATGGCAATTCAAGTTTTTTGCTCTCCTTCCCTGCGTCATCATCTCGGTTCCAGCGCGGCAGCATCATGCCATAAGTTCTTGCAGATTGCGTATGTGCGCCACATCGGTTGTTCATATTATCCCCCTTCTTGCCGTGGTGATACATGAGTCAATCTCGGCTACGTGGGGCATCCAAAAACTTCCTCTCGGGACATGATCGAGCGCACGAGTGTGCTGCTTTTGCAATCCACATCAAGATGCTGTGACTTGTGCGCACTTGTGCGGATGCGGACCAATATGGTGTTTGAAGCGCCATGGAACCATTTGGAGACATGCGTTCGCAGAGGAGTCCTCCGGGGGAAAGGGGAGAAGGGTTGTATGAAAGTCTCGGTAGACATACCGAACCGTTTCATTCAGCAAATATGGCACAACCGCGGCTGTCGTTTATCGTCTACTTTCTTCGAACTGATAGGGTTGCAGGTTCTGTTTGATCACATGCACATCCTTGTTCAGCTATTGATATATTTTCAGTGTTGTCAGCTAAGTTGAAGCAAAAAAAGTATAAGGCTTGTTTAAAATATGGTTAAATTCAAAACTAAGAATTTATTTTATTCGGGAAGAGCGGGCATGGAAACGGAACCAAAATTACTTTGCGGGGACGACCGGATTTTGAAGATTTCATGACGGGAGTGTTAAGCGTAGAATGGAAAGAAATCAAGGCGTGGATACGATCGTCCCATGAAATGGAACTTGGTGAGATTTTTCTGATTATTATTCTGATTTATACTTTATACACTACCGTCTACCCCCGTTGGTTTGAACGACACCTCATGCAAACCAACGGGGTTCGTTTTTTAATTTGAACTTCTAGTAACCCTGTGGACATTGAAAAACACACTGATGGTAACCGTTTTTGCTGTTTTGTTTTGATTCTGCGTTCCGTTTCACCCCGTTCCATGAGCAGAATGACGTTTGAACCATTTTTAGTTTGAATGATGTGCAGATTAGAGGGGGTCAAATTAAAAAGTGTTCAGATTAGATGAGGTCAAACCAACGGGTGTAGACGGTATAGAGTAAGTTGTATAATCATTAGACCTGTTCACTTTTTTTGACTTACCCGTGTCACATCAAATTAACAATCCACATGCAAAAACAAGGCTTTCAAAAAATGCAAAAACAAGGCAGTCCAAAAATGAGCCAAATTAATAAAGGTTTAGAGGTGTATCAAATCGATTTTGTGTTTTTTCGAGCTTTTTCACGAAAATGTACTCCAATATCCAGAAAATTGCACCAAAATGATACCGAAAATACCGTTAAAATATAGTTAGAACAATACTTTACAACTTTGCCGAAGACACTACGGTGTTTAAATTGCGTATTTCAAAGTTATTCAACAATTTTCGTTAAAAAATCACGAAAAAATACAATATTTTTACGATTTTTCATGTAAAAGTCATGTAATTTTACATTGTCTTACGTGACTAATTTAATGAGCTATTCTTTATTACACCAACGAACCTAACCTCAAAATGACTGACAATTCTCAGGTCATTTTGACAGATGTAACATGAGCATGAAAAGGACGGCAACAAGATCGGCAAAGTAGAATATATTATCTGTCTTTTTCGTGCATGTGTGTGATCTGTCAAAATGACCTGTGAATTGTCAAACATTTTCATGGCTAGCTTTGTTGGTGTAATGAAGAATTGCTCCTATGTGTTACGAACATTTCGTCTATACATCATTTTAGTGTAGGAATTCGTTTTCATTGACTAATTATCAAAAGTTTGCCACGTTAATACTAAAAATTGTACAGAGTTGCCAGCACAAAAAAAAAACAAAGTTACCCATGATTAAAACGTCATTACACTTCTTTGTCTCATCTGCATCAGCTTCAAATTGGTGCAGATGGTTGCGCATGAGATTATTATTATTATTAGCTTTATTAGGGAGATTTTCAGCCCGAGGCTGGTTCATCTCCACGCATGAGATTGTCGATTAGAAGATTCAAGGTTCGAGTCCTGGAATAGGATTTTTTTTGCGTCTCGATCCAGCTATAAGTTAATGAAACTATGCACTGAATCTCATTTCAATTTGGCATCATAGCCTTGTTTTGAAACCGTAGAGTGCATAGTAGGAATGATGTTTCCCTTCATCGTGTAGTTGTGTTGATTTGTGGGTAGATAGATACAAGTAAGCTCCACCCATAGTTGTATGAAAAATGTTGCATCCAGAAGCAGTTCCATCATCGTATTGAATTGTTTTAGCTAAATTGATCGTTATCAAACAGATGCGCAATATTTCGCCCAGGTGATCTCGTCGACACGATTTATTATCAACAAGTAAACTAAATATCCAGTTAGTTCTGGAATGGGCTTAATTGGCAGGTCCCGATAATTATTTTTTGGGAGATTGCGTGTAAGTCATGGCAGATCCATAATCCTAACTGCTACAAAAAAAAAAGTTTATCATGTATTTGAGCTTGAACCTGGGACCTTCTGATCCACAGGCTCGAGCCTTATCATATGCACCATTTCTGATACTTAAATCAAAAGACATTAGAATACGATGGCATTACGTCTTAATCATGGGTAACTTTGTTTTAATTCGTGCTGGTAACTCTGTGTGTTTTTTTAGTATCAACGTGACATACTTTTAATAATTAGTCAATGAAAACGAATTTCCACACAAAAACGATGTATGGACGAAATGTTCGTTACACAAAGGAGTAATAGCTAATTAAGTTAGTGACGTAAAATAATGCAAAATTACAATACTTTTATATGTAAAATCGTAAAAATATAGTGTTTTTTCGTGATTTTTTAACTAAAATTGTTGAATAACTTCAAAATACGCAATTTAAACACCGTAGTGTCTTCGGCAAAGTTGTAGAGTATTGTTCTAATTATATTTTAACGGTATCTCCGGCACCTTTTCGGAGCAATTTTGTGAATTTCTGAGTAAATTTCTGTGATAGCCGAAAAAAACACAAAAACGATTTGATACACCTTTAAATCTTGATCAATTTGGCTCAATTTTGAACTGAAGCCTTGTTTTTGCATGTGGATTGATAATTTGATGTGTCACGGAGAATCGGAGAAAAAAAAGTTTCAAAGTGAACAGATCTAAAATCATATATGTTTGGAATATGTCATAAGGCCAGTGAAGAGAATTGTCAGACAAAAGAGGCACAAAACAAGCAACGACGAAGGCGTGGCGATTACTCTTTCTCAAAAAAATCAGAAAATTGACTTTCACCAATGCTTGTTCTGAAATTTTCTATCAATAATAAACACATACATGAGGAGAAATCTAGAATTTCAAGTTTCTAGCTGATGTAGTTACAAAGATATTGAGTAACAAAGTTGAGTAAAGCTAAAAAAAATGCGATTTCCGCAAAAAACAACACTTTATTTCAAATAGATACTTTCTAATTAATATCATCATTGTCTATTGGTTTCAATACATCATTGGTAAGGTAATGAAGCAAGCTTTCTAACAAACAGGTGGTTTTGTGGAATAGTTGAACAATTGTTAAAAAAAGGGAAAAGAAGAAGTTGAAAAAGTCATGAGATTCAAATTTTGTTAATCGGCAATTTTTTTTTCCAAACATTCCCAGGCCCAAAATCAGTTTAATATCAAGCTTCAGGTTTACATCAACGATTTTCAATGCGAAATGTTGCGGTAAATTGTGGTCTTGGGAGATTCAGCGTTTTTCACGCACGGGAGTGCCCGGGCGCGCCCCTTGAGATTAAACGACGATTCTCAAACATTCTAAGCAAATTCCCATGGAACTCATTTTCTAAAGTAAATATACGATAGATTTTATCATTCTAAGCACAGAAAAAAAAAATCAAAAAAAATCCAAACTTTTTATATATTATCATTTATTTTACCATATTGAAGATGCGCTCTTTTCAAAACTTGATCGTGATGTTTAAAAATGTTCATTAACAACATATTTTGGCCGAACCAACTACAGAATACTGTCAAATCCTCGAAAATAGGGTATTTTATCCAATAACACAGCGTAACATTTTTTTGTCTCAAGAGCAAACTTATGTGTCTCCGAAGGATTTTGGGCCGCTGAATCCGAATCCGGGCTCAGATTTGCTCTAACACGTCACAATTTTGAGCTATACCTCAATTTATAGGGCAAAATATGCGATTTTGGGCTTTTTTGACTGCAAGCCATTAAGCTTGGAAATATTTTTTTAAGCAATCAAAAGGTAAATTGGTCAATTAACATCTAAATTAACGACTCATGCAAAATATTTCGTTTTACCTAATCAAACTTGATAGATATAAGCATTTTATGTTAGTATGAAAACTTGCATGCAACTTCTGGAGGATGACTTGTATGGGAAATGTCATACCTAACATAAATCGCTTAAAACTATCAAATTCGATTTAGTAAAACGAAATATTTTGCATAAGTCGTTAATTTAGATGTTAATTGACCAATTAACCTTTTGATTGCTTAAAAAAATATTACCTTGCTAAATGGCTTGCAGTCAAAAAAGCCTAAAATCGCATACTTTGCCCTATAAATTGAGGTATAGCTCAAAATTGTGACGTGTTATAGCAAATCTGAGCCCGGATTCGGATTCAGCGGCCCAAAATCCATTGGAGACACATAAGTTTGCTCTTTAGACAGACAAAAAGTTATTTTTTGTTGCGCTGTGTAATGGACCCCTTAGTAGCTCAAATTTGTTCTGATCGTAAAATATTATGATATCCTAATTAAATTGTCTTTACGTGTGAGAGTAAGAAGACCAGTATAAATTCGTGCAGTAATTCATAGTGGACCCCCAGACTTTGTTAAAATTTTGTTCAAATAATCAAATTATTGCTTTCCAGACTTGTTTCATCACATGGAACTGCACCAAACCAAAATCGAAACTCTTTGATGATAGATCTTCAGCAGCATTGCAGTGTTTACTGACTCGAAGTTACTGCTCAAAAATTGCAATGCATGGCTTAAAAATCTCTAAATTTGTGGTGTACGATCTTTATCCTATTCTGTTCAAGTTGGGACAAACTTATGTCGCATTGGGTGGATTGTCGCATCAAATGCAGGTTGCGACATTGTCATTACTGTTGCGCGATGGTTGAATTTTGATTCAGTGCATAAAGCGGATACAAATTTCATTTTGACGTTTTGTCTCCCCCTCTTGAAAAATTTTTGACAGGGTTTTTGCCGGTTTTGCATTTTGAGGGGGCAGATAAAAAATATTTATCAAAATATCGGATCTTGCTAAAAATTCTTTAACAACAAATCAGATGAGTTTTTTTTTGTATTTTTCACTATAAATGCTTTATTATTTTTATCCCGCCCCCTCTCGACCAGTCAAAGAGTGGTGGGACAAAAAGTGAAATGAATATAGGCCTTTTCAGCTGACAGGTCCGTGTATGCCACTGTTTACAACCGCCGAACGAAGGCGCAAACGCTTAACTGTCATTTTCATAGAAGAACTGCCAAAGGTTTGAAAAATCAGCTGATTTAAGACGTCAAATGAAAAGGCCCATTTGTAACGGCCTAATCGTATTTTTTTTCAAATGGGCCGTCTTAAGGGGCCAATGGACCATAACGGTTTAGTTTATTTTCAGAGAGCGAGTAAAGGCGCTTAAGCCTAGGTACTAGGGCCAGGATACGGGGTGAATACCTGTGTTCTATCCCAGGAAGGACCAAGGACCAAGGAGTCACATTAACCATCTTAGCAACGTCACTCCCACCGATATTCACCGTATTTTGCTTTTCATAAACTGACCGGTTGGCATGAAATGTCCCCACTCATTGTCTTTATTGTTGAACTAAAAACACTGCACAGTAGGCCAGGCCGCTTTAATGATTGTAATGCATCTCCGATGTACTGCAAGCATTAGTAATGACAAGAAAAATGATGGAAGTAGTCGATCATTTTCCAGGATTCTTTCAATGAGTGGCTGAGTATGTGTAGACTAGACTAGACTAGACTAGAATTCTTCCTTTGGTTTTTCCACTGAATTCTCCTGGAATTCTTCCTAACATTCCTCCGGCAGTTTCCCTGGAGTTCAACCAGGGATATCTACTGTAGCCCTGCGTGGATTACTCGTACTCGAGATATTTTTGTCCTTGTCCTAGGTTTAGTTCAACAGTATCTTATTAGATTTCTAGGAATTGCTTCAGGCATTCCTGGAGTTTCTCCAGAGAGTTTCTTCTTGGTTTCATCTAGAGTTCACCCTATAGGATTATCCTCGATGTTTGTTGTTGAGAGAATTATCTCTCTTGTTTGCCTGACATGCTGTGCCTTTCCGGGTATTTAATGAACGCTTGTCCGATTATATTTGCCTGAGCTTCCATTCCAGTTTTGTAATAAAAAAAATAGCATAAAAACTGTACAAATTTTATAGGGCACCTGTTTTGAATTCAAAAGCATGAAGATAATTCGCCATATGTTCAATTTTGACAAAACAACTGATTAGGCAAAACACTAATTTGAACAAAAAAAAAAAAAAACTCTCGGACCAACACTTATGGTATTGCCTCTATTATTGTACTGTCATAAATCCTGTGGAGCACATGCATAAACAAACCCCGTAACCAGACCGTGGGTCGTTAAAATGCACTGCATATAAAAGCGTAATCTGAAATAAATTAATATAATTCGCCAATAATATATCAGTTTCTTCCAACATCAGTTGTGCCGCAACGCAATCCATCTGCCAGGCTCGCAAGTTCCATGTCGCCTCGGATTCATTCGATCACCATCACCACGACTTTCGGAGCGCAACCTCCACACGGCACAACAACTGCGCTCGTTTCGCTCGATTCTTATTGCTCATTTGGAATGGCTGATTGTGAGGGAGCGCGTGGTAAAATGGAGGTGAATGCCAACGCTGCTCATTTATTCGTAGCAGAACAGGACTTCACTTTGAAGCAATATATTGTCAGATTTCTTGAAACGTAAACACCGCGCGGTCGTTGAAATGTTTCAAAAAGGGGCTTTGCACAAAAGTTCACGCGGTCTATCGTTTTCGAAAGGAATAGCCGCACCATAGGAAACGCCGCAATGTTATTTCCCATAAGCATGAAGTAAACAGGGGGTGAAAACCGCGGTTGTACCTTTCGGAAACGATAGGCCGCGTGCACTTTTGTGCAAATCCCTCAATATCTCACGAACGGATAAACCGATCATAAAAAGCTAGAACAGTTGTAGAAATACTGAAATTTCAATGAGCTATTGAGAGATTCGACCCGTTTCTAATAAAAATAGGAATGTGGTGCTGCAATGAGCTATGGAGCCCACAAAAAAAGGACCATGGTGTCTTCTAAAGTAAGAGAAACTCGAACAAAGTGCTATGCAAAGGTCTTATGGGTTTTATGAGAAAATGTTAGTAGCGTTTTTGAGATGAAACAGCCTCGGGTTGAAAGAAAATCTATAAGCATGTATAGTGCCCCTATTCGCATAACAGTCCCATGTTTGCTGGGTTTCCTATTCACATGGGATTGTTGTGCGAATGGGGACAGTATATGCATAGATTCAACATGTTGGTATATGCTTCTTTGAGTTTCTTATTTAACGATGACCTAGTTCAGTTTGATTGAGGGGGCTGGAAACAGTGTTGCGAAACTCATGCTCGCGAGTAAAAAATACTCACTCACCTTACTCATTTGTGAGTAATGCGCACACTGTGAGTTACTCGCGTATGAGTATACTCACGCGTGAGTAATGACGTCATACTCTCGCGTGAGTATTACTCACAAGTGAGTAATACTCATGCGAGAGTATGACGTCATTACTCACGCGTGAGTTACTCATTTTACTCACGGTGAGTTTAGTAAGTTATTTTTGTTGGTTTGAAATGATGTTTTCGTTTGTTCTGTGCTGCAATGGTGATTATTTATATACTAGGCACAGTTTTCGAGGAAAGGTGGATCTGCTCGAGAGCTTTGGCACCATAGGCTAATACCTCTTATTGTTTACCTACGCATGCAAAGTAGAGTAAGGTGGGGCAAAAGTTTGACCCTAGTTGAAAATTCAATTATTTTCAAGAAATCGAAGCAGATAAAAGTAAATAAATACCGTGGTCCGTGTGGTGATTCTACCATCCAATTTTGCTGAACAAAGTTACGCCAAATGTTTTTTTCAATTTTGAGATACAACACTTTTTCTATGTGTGTGTCTAATTCGAACTCTTGCCCCACCACTAGGGCAAAAGTTCGAATCTAGTGTTTGTGGTATTCCGTTATCCGTAGCACACTATTTCGACACTTTGGTAATTGGAATACCTAAAACCAATAAATATTTGATGGTGGAATTGGAATACACTTTAAAGTTCGATCTGGATTTTACCCAAATCAGGGTTAAATTCTCTTCACCAAAAATAGTTGTTTTCCGCCAAATTCAGATAAAACAACATTTTTTTCAACTTCGATCGAATTTTCTCACTAATTCCATCATTTTTAGAGATAATATGTACATTTTGCAGAGTTTTAAGGTTTTACCTAAAGTTGCCACATGACTCGAACTCTTGCCCTACAATTCAAACTTTTGCCCCACTATGTGTAAAATATGATTACCAAAACTTTTTTGAAAAAAGTTATACATGCTAAAGCATCTTCAAAATATACCTAGTTACGCCCCAAAATAAAATATCGAATTCGATTTCATTACAATTCCATTCCATGCGTTGGAAGGACCATCGCATATTACAATTTTTTGATCAAAAACCAACATTTTGTCATAACTTTTCGAAATATTGATCAATTTTCATAATTTTTGGAGTGAAAGACTCTTTTTCAAAAAGGCATCGAACAATCTTGACACCCGAAAGATATCATTTGAATTAAGCTCAAAAACTTCAAAAGAAACTCTTGTCCCACTCGAACTTTTGCCCCATTTTACTTTAATATCATCAACTAGGAAATTTCTATATTTCGCCACACTTTGTTAAGGGTATAACTTTTTTCGCATACGTCGGGTCACTTTACGGTATTCAATAAAGATTTTTGGCATATATTTACCTACCTTCAAATAAAAAATGGTAGGGTCAATTACAGCATCTCTTAGGTCCAAACATTTAAAACTTTTCTTTTCTGCATACATTTGATCGTTTTTTCCCATATGTCTAGTTTCTATTACTGTGCAAAAAGATAGGTCATGTAATAGCCAAATAGTGGTTTCGCTTCAAAATTACTTGAGCAGGCAAGTAAGAAAAAAAGTTTTACACTGGTAACGCCTCCCTTGTAAATCTAAAAGAGCTGTAGTTTTTCTGCGCGGAAAAATAGTCCGTTCTATTATTCCGTAAGGAAAAGCAACGTTTTTCCTCATACTAAATACTTGATCAGTTTGTAATTTAAAATTTACAAAAATTAGTAAATTTACTTGAGTGCTCTACTTTCGAACATGAAACTCACACACTAAACGCACCCAGCAAAGCAAAAACCAACAAAACGAATTGTTGATTTTTAAGCAATTTTTTGCTAGAATCTGGTACAACTTTGTGCCCTATTGCTGGATGTGTCATAAAAAAGTGCTTAGACTTGATAGAATTGGAACAAAACTTTATTGGAACTTATGGGTGACAAAAGGAACATATTCTGAAAGAATCTCATGAACTTTTTCAAGTCTTAGTTTTGTTTTCAAAGTTGGACCACCCTATTTATCTGAGCCTCGCACCTATAAAGAAAAAAAAACTGCTGAGCGAATTACTACCAGTAACATGGCCAGTAATCACACCCAGGTAACCAATAAGCAGCTAAAATGACAATAATTCAGCACTATATGCGCCTTTACAGCAGGTCATTAAATGCTAGTCTGCTGCTATCGAACTGTCAAATCGGCTACCAATCGAGCACACACACGATTCCGTAAAATTACTTTTTCTTAATTGCTATCTTTGCCAACCCCCTGAAGAAAGCGTTAGTTCTTGAAGCCGCCGCCTCGGACTCGTTACGAAATTTAAGCCTGCATTTTAATCCGCTACGTGCGGAAGCGAACTTCGTCGTACAAATTATCGTCCATTTGAGAAACGATCGTTTACACATTAAACAAATTTTGTTCAATGCGTTTAGTGTTCTTTGTTAAATTTACAAGACGCACAAGCTTGAAAATACATTTCGTCCATTTAAAACAACGCTGAACTCAATTATATGTGAATGTCACGCCTGCACTAACAGAAAAAAATCACTGTTTTCAGCTTAGGGGCTGTCCATAAACTACGTAGACTCTGAGGGGGGGACGGGGGGGTCTGACCAAAGTCTACGGTCCTTACAAATTTCGAAAATTTTGTATGGACGAAAGTCTACGAGGGGGGAGGGGGGGTCTGAGAATGCCAAAATTGAGTCTACGTAGTTTATGGACAGCGCCTTAATGCAACCGCCCATTCAAACCAGCACCACGTCCTGCACCAAATTTTTGGCTTCACGCCAGTTATATGTGGATGACAGCCATTTCAGGGGATTGATCTCTGTCTACAAGAGGTTTAAGTTCAAACAAAAGCCCTCACGTTGAGCTGTTGGGCTCAAAGGGGACCTCTTCAGGACCGCCCTTAACGGAGCGCTTAGAACTAGCAGTAAGTTACAATTCACTAGAATAAAAAAATAACAATAGAATTATTGACAAGCAACCTTGTCTACTGATTCAATACATTCGCCCCAATAAAACATACCATTTTAATGTTTGATAGGATTCCAAGCCTTTAGATAAATTTTAGATTACCTATGAATATGATTAAAGCATACTCGTGAGTGAGTAAATGCACGTCAATACTCACGAGTGAGTGTGAGTTGTACAGCGCTTACTCAAATGTGAGTAATACTCATGGTGAGTTTAAGGTGTACTGCTCATAGTCACTCGTGAGTTTGACTAGATGTGTGAGTACTCGCTCATTTCGCAACACTGGCTGGAAATTTGATGCTAATTTTGAGCAATAGGTTTCAAAAATCCCTCTTGACGAAGAAAACAAAACTTCCGAAAATACGTAAGTTCCCCAATGTTAATTTTCAGGGAGTCCTCACTACCTTGATTTGGATTTCTGTAATATTTCTTGGATATCAGGAACAGTAGATTCGTAGATTGTTGGCCTAAGATCCTTTATCTATCGTAGTGGGACTATGAACTTATAGGTAAAGCTTCCGTTGAAGGAGCATTTCATATTCAGAGCGCTGGATGCCAGAACAGACCCTGTTTGAGCCGGACTTCCTCGGGACGTACTCCTTCTGACGTGGTCCTTCTGACTTCAGATTGATTAAGGAAGTCACGGTGCTCCATTTACCGTTATTATAAAATAAAATATACCATCAAAACCTGAAACGCCATTCTCTTTATTTATCTATCCTACACCTCTGGACAAATTTTTAAAATCATCGTTGGGCGAAATTTTGAGTTACGCCCTTTTAAAGGGCCTAACCTCTAAAAAATCGAGTTTTTTATAGAATAACACCATATTTAATAACAGAATCATGAATTAAAGGCATCAATAACAGAAGTTATCATGAACAACATTGAAATTTGGTAGTATGCATCCATATGAATATCGGTGGAGGGCATTTTGTATCAAAATTTGTCATTACGTCAATATACGGAAGAAGTTCTTAGGGCCTATAGAAAACAAACATTACATTGGTGTAACAAATTCAATTAAAAGTATATTGTATTGTGATTCCATATGCCAATAGATGTTCATATTACTCTCCGTCAAGACGATAGTATTTACATGCTCAGCAGCAACATTTCAAAAGGACGTAACTGATCTTCAACACAATATCTTCTCCCATAGCAGATCGAATCTCATCTTTCCCAGGACACCAACAACCACTATCGGAAAGAATTGCATTTCCTCCGTCCAGTAAGTTAGACAAAAAGAAATATGTCTGTGTGCCACATATCTTAAGTTATAAGAATAGAATTTCAAAACATCGAAAGGCCAAAAGACAAAAAGCCGGAACAGGCAACAAATAATCAAACATAATATTCTGGGTGAAAATTCTTTCTTCTTTTAAAATATGTAGGTAAGACCTTTTGTCCCTACTAATTTAACTTTTCTTCGAGCTATTGTATTTCATTATTTATTTAATTCCTGCAGCAACATTTGAGAAGGGCCCAACAGGATTTGTGCTTTTTTTCGAAATCGTTTCGAGGGCCTTACAGCAGCCCACCCACGCAAATGAACACCGTTATCCGAAAGACCGATGTTTGCTCTATCTGAAAACTGTCTTATTTTGTGTAAATAAGTTGATGGGGGCTCAGGAGCGACGTGTGAAGTCATTTTTTACCAATGCTTGTATGCCCTTTTCAAATGTTGCTCTAGATTTGTACGATTTATCTTTTCAGCTTCAGCATTTCAGAAGGGCGTAAGTAGTTGATGATACGGCTCCTTCTTCTATGGATGTAGATTGCATGTCACCCGGCCAATGCAAGCCATCGAAAGAGGAGCATTCTTTTTATCTAGAAGTGCCACGCCACAGCTTTGAAAAAAGGTGTTGTTTTGGAAAGTAGTTACGCGTTCTTGAAATGTTGAGGCTGAGAGGACAAAATGTAGAAATGCAAAAAAAATCGAAGACAATATTGCGCGTTTCGCCGTAGATTATCGCACAAAAATGTTCAAAATCGCTAATAGATCGTCGCCAGTACATCATATCGAGTCCGTGTCTTCTACAATAAATGCGGAAAATAGCTATTGATTGACCGCGCAGAAGACACTGAATCGATTAAATGTATCCGCGCATATTTATTTACATTTTTGCATAACTTTGCGCGATAATTTTTCTTGTAATGTATAGTAGGTCGAAAAAAATAAAGTTAGTAGGGCCAAAAGTTCTATTATAAAAAAAGCCAGATTAATCCACCTAGTGGTGATAGTGCCTTTCTCGTCGAACATGTACTCATGATCTTTCCTTGGTTGGGATACGACTGGGATGATTTTGCTTCAGAATGTTGGCTTCAGCCTTTTGGGGAAATCAAGAACACTAGTTAATGATTTTTTCCGACGTTTCGATCTGTATGGCGCCTTTTCAAGGGTTCAATCGGTCAAGGTTTCCTAGTCAAGATGGCCTAGCCTAACTTAAAAATGTCATACGGAAGTTTTGGTATTTATTGAGTCCATTCGGTTTGAAACCGTCGTGATGTGGACAATCTCCTACCTATCGGGCGGTTTTGAACTCGGTCCTGTTTTTGGAATCTTCTACTATTGTTTGTTAAGCTAGTTTCTGTGCTAGGGCCATCATTCCGAAGCATGATCTTTCCGTCGACGTAATGCGAACTGTTCCTGAATCCTGAGAATACCTTATTTAGAAAAGCAATAATTTTTATAAAATTGGGAAATTTATTAATTGAACATATTCCGACGTTACGTTAAACGTTTAGACTGGGCTGAAAAATATCAGAATTTTCAGTTGACTGCTTGAGCACCTTCACTATCACTGAAGACCGATCAACATCAAGACGATAATTACAAGCTAGGATATAACGTCTTTCACAATCACAGATGACTTTACGGCAGGCCTGCCCAACCTTTCGTGGCCACGGGCCACAAGTGATACTCCATATCAGTCGACGGGCCAGACATTAAATTTCGACATCAAATTTCGAAAGCACGAATGCAACAGTGAAATTTTGTACATCCGATTACCCGTTCTCACGGCAAATCACAACACTGACATCATTTGAGTCATAAAATGTGAGCAAGAATTCTTGATTGTTTTGCAAAAATCACCCAGAATACTTTTTTCTGAATTTTGCCGAACTGCAGGTTGCAGCAAACAATTTGCTGAAATTCAGCAAACTTTCCTGATTCGTTGAGTAAACTCTGCTGTTCAGCAGCAACGTTTTTCTGAAATTCAGTAAATTTTGCTGAAATTCTGCTTCATTTGGCTTAAAATTTAAATTTTTTAAATATATGTATTTAAATTTTTTAATCTTTGAAAATTTTTAACAAAACACTCTACCTATTTTGAGTTTATTTTTAATATTAAATTTTATTTAAATATGAAATATCATCAAATATTTCAATCCTTGGGCCAAGTTTCATTCATCGATTCCGCGGGCCGTATGTTGTACAGCCCGGCTTTACGGTCTTCGACATAGTTTTTTCTTCACACTTTAGGCTATATTTTATTATCATAGGTTACAAAATTCATGTAAAATTTGACAAAAAATGCAAGCAAGTGAAATTGCCCATACTTAATCCCATAAAAAAATTCCCAGTAGTTTTAGACGGAAAAGAGGATTGAAAAAGCTTTCTCCGGGGTTAATGCGATAATTTTCTCATATAACGTTGACCTATCCTACTGTATATTTTTACACCTCAGTGATTTGATGAGATTGCTTTAGTACAGACAAACAGACATATCATTCGTAACATATTGCTATTATATTCATCGTTACGAAAAAAATAATCGCCAAATTCTAATCAGGTTGCGTTTCACTGCGGCTTGATGTTGGTAGTGAGTAGACGTCAAACAAGCAACAACGATTAATACTTAAGCGCCTATTTTCTTGCTAATCGTTCCTCATGGTTTAAAAAAAGACCGCGGTTCGATGTGTCGCATGCATAGGTTTGGTTCTTTTTGGCATTTTTCCACTTCCGACTGGACACCCTAGATCGGTCCTGGAACACTATCGGTAGCCTTTATGAAGATCTTCGTTGTGGTCTGAGCCTATTTTCTGACTAATCGTTCATCACGTTATTTAAAAAGCCGCTGTTTAATGTGCCGCAGGCATGGGTTTTGATATCTACTACATTTGACCACTTCCAGCGGGACACCGGAACTGGTTCCGGAACTCTATCGGTTGATCCAAATATGATCTGAAACTATTCTCTTTTATTAACCGTTTATCAGGTTGCCTGAAGAGCTTGCGATTTGATGCGTCGCATGTAAGGGGTTGGTTAACTTTTATACTTGGCTACTTCCGTCGTGACATCTGGAACCGGTTCAGTAACACTACAGGTTCCGATATGGTCTGAGAATGTTTCCCTGGCCACTGTTCATCACGCTATCGAAAAAGCCGCTGTTTGTTGTATCGCATGCATGGGTTAGGTTCACTTTCATATTTAGCCAATTCCGGCGGAACATCCAGAACCGGTTCCGGAATACTACCGGTTCTAATATGGTCTGAGAATGTTTTCCTGCCTACTGTTTATCAGGTTATCGAAAAATCCGCTGTTTGATGTGTCGCATGTATGGCTTTGGTTCACATTCATCTTTGGCCACATCCGGCGGATCATCCGGAACCGGTTCCGGAACACTATCGGTTCAGATATGATCCGAGAATATTTTCCTGCCTACTGTTCATCAGGCTATCGAAAAAGCCGCTGTTTGATGTATCGCATGCATGGATATGGTTCACTTTCATATTTAGCCACTTCCGGCGGAACACCCAGAACCGGTTCCGGAATACTACCGGTTCAGATATGGTCTGAGAATGTTATCCTGCCTACTGTTTATCAGGTTATCGAAAAATCCGCTGTTTGATGTGTCGCATGTATGGCTTTGGTTCACATTCATATTTGGTCACATCCGGCGGATCACCCGGAACCGGTTCCGAAACACTACCGGTTCAGATATGATCCGAGAATATTTTCCTGCCTACTGTTCATCAGGCTATCGAAAAAGCCGCTGTTTGATGTATCGCATGCATGGATATGGTTCACTTTCATATTTAGCCACTTCCGGCGGAACACCCAGAACCGGTTCCGGAATACTACCGGTTCAGATATGGTCTGAGAATGTTTTCCTGCCTACTGTTTATCAGGTTATCGAAAAATCCGCTGTTTGATGTGTCGCATGTATGGGTTTGGTTCACTTTCATATTTGGCCTCTTCCGGCGGGTCACCCGGAACCGGTTCCGGAACACTACCGGTTCAGATATGGCCCGAGACTATTTTCCTGTTTACCGTTCATCATGTTTTCGAAAGTGCCGTAGTTTGATGTGTCGCATGAATGGGTTTGTAGCGTTTTCATAACTGGCCCCTTCCTGGGGTACCGATCCGGAACACCTAAATGGCCATTACTCCGAAACGGCTGGACCAATCCGAACCATTTTCAATAGGAAACAATGGGACCAGATTCCGCGTCGAATGAACCGTTGGTCATTAAAATCGGTTGAGGTTTACTGCCAAAAAGTGATGTGAGTTTTTTTGTACACACACATACACACACACATACATACACACACACACACACACACACACACACATACATACACACACACAGACATCACCTCAATTCGTCGAGCTGAGTTGATTGGTATATGTGACTCGACCCTCCGGGCCTTCTATCAAAAAGTCATTTTTGGAGTGAACATATAGCCTTTCCAGTACACTTAGTGTACGAGAAAGGCAAAAAAGAAAGAATTTTCATGCAGCATTTTATGTGTGATTATTTGAAGCCTGATTCGACTTTTTGTCTTTTGGCCTTTCAATGTTTTGGTTTTCTATACTTTTACCTTAAGCCGTTTGGCACACAGACAAATTTCTTTTTGTTTCATTTGTGGTTGCCCATATTTGACTATTGTTTTTAAAGCAGATTTTCTGTATAGAGAGTGTATGCTCTTCATATATCGGTGCAAACATTTCAAAAAGGCGAAACTGCTTGCCGAAACCAAACCTTTATCTCTCCGTTGCAATGTACAACCACTACTGGACGGAGGAAATGCAATTCTTTCCGATAGTGGTTGTTGGTGTCCTGGGAAAGATCAGATACGATCTACAGCTATGGGAGAAGATATTGTTTTAAAAGATCAGTTACGTCCTTTTCAAATGTTGGTGCTGATATGCATGTGTATACTACCGCTATGACTGACAGTAATATGAACTTCTATTGACATGTGGAATCACAATGTACACCAATGTAATGTTAGTTGTCTATAGGCCCTAAGAACTTCTACCGTATATTGACGTAATGACAAATTTTGATACAAAATGCACTCCACCGATATTCATATGGATGCATACTACCAAATTTCAATGTTATTCATGATAACTTCTGTTATTGATGCCTTTAATTCATGATTCTGTTATTAAATGTGGTGTTATTCTATAGAAAACTCGATTTTTTAGAGGTTAGACCCTTTAAAAGGGCGTAACTCAAAATTTCGCCCAACGATGATTTTAAAAATTTGTCCAGAGGTGTAGGATAGATAAATAAAGAGAATGGCGTTTCAGGTTTTGATGGTATATTTTATTTTATAATAACGGTAAATGGAGCACCGTGGAAGTAGGTCCTAAGCGTCTGTTCGTTGGAAAAAAAGAATAGTTTTGCTCATTTCCCACCCCTGGACCCCTTTCGCAGTTAGTATAAGTGCGGGATCGTGAATAAAACTGCGGTTTTGCATCAAACCGTGTCAGTGTCTTCTTAAGTGCGCAGAAGACACCGACACGATTCGATGCAAAACCGCAGTTTTATTCACGATCCCGCACTTATACTAACTGCGAAAGGAGTCCAGTTGGGTACACTGAGGATACCGCAACTCCGAAAATCATACGAACCAACTATGATTTTTTGCCATTAGAATTTCTTGCGAAAATCATAGTTACAAACTATGATTTTGGATTCAAAGCGCCAACTATTATTGTCATACTGTTACTGTATGTATTTCATAGCTCTCACGTATGAAAATCATACCGATAAACGTATAAAAATTGAAGAAATTATGTCTTATGACTATCATACATATTTTTATGAAATATTTCACATAAACTAAAAAAAATGCAATTTGGAATCGAACCAGGAACGCTAAGATTAGAGAGCGCGTGCTTTACTCATGCGACCATCGACACTTCAAAAGATGAAGTGGTTAGAAGCCAATTGGTGATTTGTTGTTGCATGAAGAAGAAGAAGAAGAATGATGGTGTTTTGAAAAAATCCTATCCCTATAACACAGGGGAAGTTTTTAAAATGCCTCTATAAAATCTTAAACAAAATCTAATTAAAAACGGTTTGATGTACGGTGTTAGACTTTTAACGAACTACAAATTAAGTACCTTATCAAGAAAAAAATGGTAAATTTAAATTTATACATTCAATATGTAGTTCGTTCAAAGTCTAACACCGTACATCAAACCGTTTTTAATTAGATTTTGTTTTAGATTTTATAAAGGCATTTTAAAAACTTCCCCTGTGTTATAGGGATAGGATTTTTTTCAAAACACCATCATTCTTCTTCTTCTTCTTCATGCAACAACAAATAACCAATAAAAAGTTTTGTTGTTTTTTGGCAATGGCATTTCATAATACATCTTATGATTTTCATACGAAACTTCTTATGATGTTTTTCATACGACAAGTCTTATGGATTTCGCTGTTCAGTGTATGAAAAGCATACGAGAACTATGAAATGATGAAAAAAATAAAAAATAACTGATTCAAAAGATGTAAACTATGAAAACCATACGTACAGTATCCTCCTTCTATAGGAAATGCACAATAAAGTGTTTGCGTGCATTCAGTGCTGCAAAATGTCAGTTTCAAGCGACATTGAAAGCTGAAATTGAGATAAATAGGTAACTACTCATTTTTCCATTTACTAACAGAATATCAATTGACTAGCCTCTGATCAATTGACATCAGCTCCAGTCTCAGTCAAGGCCCATATCATTCAATTAAGCCCCAGCTGGGAAGCAAAATTTAAGATGTTGTAGATTTAAAGGTTTTACCATCATTGATGACGTCAAACTCGACATAAATCTATCATTCACCTATTTTTATTTTGGCCACCAAACCCAACATAGACCCAATAGTTGTTTGATGTAGGTCCAACAGTGGCCCAACATACGATAAAGACTGACCCGACTTCAATCAGACATTCGATATTTTTTCAGGTTGGCGGAATTTTGCAGGGTTTTTCGTGTTTCGTGCCCAGCTACTCATTCGAGTGACAATTTATTCAATTGACAAGGATTCGGTTCTCATTTGATAGGTGCTCCGATGGAAAGAAATAGTTTTAACATGACTAGAAGGAAAATGACTGAAAAGATATGTTGGTTAGTGTTCAAATGAATGAGACAAATCTTTCGAATGAAACATTTAAAGAAAGTGACATGCTTAAAGCTCGAACAGTTACTGCTTTATGCCACAATAACCACCAGTACATATCTATTTACTGCTATCAATATAAGCGAATAACAGTATGTGACCTATAGTCCCGTGCTCACCCAAGTGCGGCCCGGAGGCCGTACGTGATGTCTAAAATTGTGGAAGATATCTTTGTAATATTTCAAATGGAGGCTGTTCTACACCCACAATAGTGAAGAATAACGAGTTATAAAGACCGGTCCAGAAAGTATAGGCGCAGTAAGAAAATACTGGCATTTCGAAACTGTTGATGACTAGTTCTTTTTGAAAGCTACATCCTGTTGGTCAACCTATTTTCTCAACATTTGTATAGCGGTTTTTGCGATTCCAACATTGTGTTTCAAAATACATGAACTTTCAGCGGAACATCATCGAAAAAATGTGCACAAACGATGTACAGAGTTTGAAAGGTCACTTAGGAAATGAACAAAATATGATGGGAGTAAGTGAGAAAATCGTGCAAGCAGCAATCAGCAACCACGGTGGGAATAACACGTTTAAGCATAGGCAAAAATTGGGTAAAAAATAAAGACCCTGCTAACCCTCGTTTGAATAAACAAATAATGAAGGTGTTTGAGCACAAGAAAAAAACCTTCTAACTTACACAAAGCGGGGAATTTCCAAAAAAGTTACCATTTTGAATTCCAATGTTCATCGTGTCAAAGAACGTTTGAATTTTCGATCATATAGTAAGCAGAAACAGACAAAACGAAGCCCGAAACAAGAACCATCGAACAGGCCCAGACACCTGAAGACTAGGTGCGTCCATACTTTCTGGGGCAGTCATTCTACTCACTTCCCATCGTTTCCTTTTTTACCGGATTATTCAAATATTCTGTAGTTCACAAATCACTCGCTCATGGCGCTCGCATCGCTTTTGCTCCTGTTTGACGTTTGCTCACTACCGCCCTCTACTCAGTGGGTTTGCGTACTACAGCATAATTAGCATTGGGCTTTATGTTTGCGTGACGATGATTTTTATCGCATTTTGTTCCAAGTGATACGTCTGTTTATCTGTGCTTAAATATCAGTTGAAAAAACAGGCCTGAGGATCACTGCTTTAGTTGTTACAACCAAAGATGATACTATCAGTAGCTAGACACTACAATTTCAAAAGGATGTTTGTCATGAATGCAATGCGCCTGTGGGTGAATATTAGCCTGGTACACGGTTTATATGGGAAAATACAAAAAAATGGAAAAACTCAAGCTCCTGTATACTTTTTGAGTTCCACTTTGGCCCCATATCAACTGTACAAAATTTCAGATCGATCGAAAAAACTATATTTTAGCGCCCGCCATTCTTAGTTTTTCATACGATTTACTATGGGGAAATTTTACTCCTGCAAAGAAAAATCGCTAGGAGTCACTCCTAGATTCCTAAAAATAAGTCGATGAATGATTTCTGTAGAAAACTTCACTAGGAATCAGACCTCCGAAGACAGCAAACCGATGCGACGTTCGTGGAAAAAGTTATTAGGCTCCACCCGATCGATAAAATAACGAGATTTTATTATTTATTGTTATTCCTTACATGTTAAACAGCGTTTGCATGCCATTCGGTTTTCAGTCAATATCTTTTTCCACATGCCTTAGATCGCTTCGCGGTCTTCGAAGGGTTGCTTCCTCGTAAAATTTCCAACAGAAATCATTCATCGATTTATTTTTAGGGGTTAAGAGGCAACCTGTGGCGATTTTTCTTTGGAAAAGTGATTTTCCCCATACTAAATCGTATGAAAACTTAAAATGGCTGGCGCTAAAATATAGTTTCTCCGATCGATCTTAAATTTTGCACAAATGGTATGGGGCCAAAATGGAACTCAAAAAGTGTACAGGAGTAAAATGTCTTTTTGTGTCCCACGCTAGTGAATATCGTGACGGAATAAATCCCAGATTCAAACTAAAAATAAGATGTCTCCTACTAACTAACACTCCTCATCGAAAGAACTGAAGATATGCGGTGGATTCCAAGGTCTCTAGTAGCGACGGTTATTGAATTGCTTTCTTTTTCTCGATGACTGTAATGTTTGTGATACCTTGTTGGCTACAAAGTAATATTACTCCAGCACTGAGCGTAGAGTAAAGCACAATCTTCGACGGTCTTATAGGCGATGTTCCGTCAGTTTCTCCGAACGTTTACTGTTCCCAGGTCTTCTTCAAACTTTTGCAGCAAGCGTTCTCCCGGTCGCCCTTGATATCGCCGACCTCAAACTAGTTCCTTACTGAGTATTGTTTACGCTATTCATTATTCCGGCATTCGCACTACGTGTCCAGCCCACTGAAGTCTTTTTTTTTCCTTCTAAACCATAGGGGGATAAATCTGCTCATCAGACACCCTAACAGGAAGGTTAGGGTAGTGTGGGGTTAAGGCCGTCTTCTACAACGCTAGTAGAAGCCAGGACTACTCTCTCCACTACTACTCGACCCACTAAAACACATTCCTATGGTCGCCAAACCCTACGTTTCTCCGGTACCACCAAGAAGGTATTGCTTCAGAGAGGGGGTAGTGCATATCGCACCCTCAAGGTTAGCTGCCGTAGCCTAGCAGCAACGAACATCGATGACTCGCTCTGGAGAGTCCATCACGGTAGCATGCTGGCGCTTAGCCAGTTTCCCGAGTGGTCCTCGCCACTCCCTTTGTCCTCGGAAGGCGGGCAGGGTCAACCCCGCCCGCGCCCTACTGCTGAGCGGACATCAAGAACTGATGCCCACATGCAACCCGATCTGACCTTCCCGTAAGGAAGGATATCACTACCCTTCAGGCCCTATCAGATGCATCCGTAGGTTGCAGACAGCAGGGTCTCACCTACCCCGACCCTTGCCAGGGACCCCTTTCCAACCACGGGCTCGGATCCAACCCAGTAGACTGACGCCACGACAGCACCGTTACCGGGACTTCCTCTCCGCGGCCACTTAATCGCTGTAAGGGTCGATCTCGACCGCAGGGCACCGGTATGACCTACGAAGCCGACTTCGAACCCCTGGACCACCTCTTGTACTGCATCTGGACTAGCCATTCTCCGAGTCCACGCGCCACCTCCTCTGTAGCTCCCAGACGATATGGGTGATAGCCGTTGAAACGGCATTCCAGTTAATCTCATCCCCAGTCAACCAGTGATCGTATAAGATGTTGAATAAGATGTTAAAGTGGAGGCGATATGCGTACATTTTACATGCGCCTAAATGGAGGCATGCACGCATATGGCCTCCACTTTATCATCTTATGTAACATCTTATACGATTACTGGTTGTCTGGGTCCCTACACATTCTCTGGACCAAGTTGTCCGGAGTTGTGTCCTCCCCGCATGTGGAAAGCCCACTGAAGTCTGACGTATTTTATCTGTTTAACAATATAACTCGCGATGTATGCGTCTGTGCTAGGCTGGGCTGCGAAACGGTGAGTAGATAAGGAGAGCGTCCAATATAGCTCTGGTCCTCACAAGTTCCTACCTCATGCTTCCACGGGTCAAGCGATGACAAAGACCGGCTGCTGAGAGTTGTGTGCTCAGCTGGTAGTGCAGCCTGGACACTGTTTTCTTCTGACTTCAGCTAGATTGAGGAGATAAGTCCCGACCCCGGGAGTCTGTTCACCAAGGAGGTGCGGCTCAAACAGCGTCTGTTCTGGCATCCAGCGGCTGAATATGAAATGTTCCTCCACCGGAAGCTATACCTAAGGTGACAACTCCACCACGGAGGATAGGGGACCTTAGGCCAACAACATACTGTTCCCGAAACCAGAAGAATCCGAAAACAAAAGATTCCGAACTGATTCAACGGAAACGATTTTTAGTGCGCAGTAACGGACATGAATTGGAACTTGCAATGTAATAACCCTAGCCCAGCAGGGTAAACTGGCACAACTAGCCAATGAGGCATGCCGTATGAAGCTAGATCCTAGGGCTGAGCGAAGTCCGTTGGCCAAACTTTGGAGAACACAGATTGGTGTCGGGTCAAACTCTGCTATACTCTGGCCTACGAGGTGATGACGCTCCTCGCCACTGTGGAGTTGTTTTCTTGCTCAGCGCTTACGCCCACGCTGCGCTGGGGCGTCCATAAATGACGTAGCTTTTTTTAAGCGATTTTTTATACCCCCCTCCCCCCTCGTAGCATTTCGTCACAAATTCAGATACCCCCCTCTATAAATGACGTAGCTTGTTAAACACCCCCCCCCCTAAACAAAATTTTCATGTAAAAAAAACTTGTATGTGAATAGAATATTATGAAAAAAAAAACAACAATAGCAAGAAACATTGCCGACTACCAGGTTCAGATCGCCGACATCAATACCATAGGTGCAACCAGAGGAGATTATCACCAAAGCTAATGACTCAATCAACCACCCATCGTTCTGCTTGATGCCGAAGAACAGGAAATTGATGCTCCCAATACCATATTAACCTAGAAGCTCTTCCGAAGATATTACTTTGCTCACTATTAAATCTATTAAGAGTATCAAATTGGTTTCATTTGAATAAAATTCACCACGACATTCGAAGGACACTGCAGGAGTTTCTTCTAAAATTCTTACAGCAGTTCATTTTGGAATTCCTCAAGAAGTTTCTTTTGGGATTCCCATTTTTGGGAATGTCTCCCTTTTTAGTTCCTCCTGCACTTTCTTCTGGGATTTCTCCATTTTTGGGATTCCATTAGGGAATTCCTCCTTATTGTATTCCTTCTGGTAGATCACCACAAGGGGTTCCTTCAAGAAGATCAAGATCCCTCCAATAATTCATTCCGGAGTTCCTTCTTAGATTCCTCTAAAAGCTCCTTCTGAGACTTCTCCAGGAGTTTTATTTTTTTTTTCTATGATTTTTCTAAAAGTTTATCCGTGTTTTCCTTCAGGAGTTCTTTCCAGGTTTTCTTCTCCTCTCCTCCATCAGCAGTTTCTTTGGACATCTCTACAGAGATTTCAACCGGAATTTCTTTTGAGATTCCATCAGAACTTCTTGCTGTGTTTCCAAAAGAAGTTCCTTTCGAGATTCTTCCAGCAGTTCCTTCTTAGTTTCCTTCAGGAATTGACTCAGATATTCATTCCAAGATCTCTGCAGGTAATCCCTTCAGAATTCTTTCAAAACTCTCTCAGGAGTTGCTTCTGGGATTCCTCCAGGTGCTCTTTTTTGGATTCCTTCAGGAATTCCTTCCTGGATTCTTTTGGGATTCCTGGAGGACTTCCTTCTAGGATTTATCCAGGATTTTTTCCCGGCACTCCTCTAGTAACTTTTTCCGGCATCCCTCTATTCACTCCATCCAGGATTTCTCCAGGATCTCTTAGAATTCTGCGAGGAATCTCTTTACTGATTCCTCCCATAGTTGCTTCTGGAATTCCTCCAGGATTTTCTTTCTTAGATTTTACCAGGAGTTATATCTAGATAATCTTCCGTGATTCCCAAAAAGTTATTTCCGGGATTCCTTACGGAATTCTCTCAATTATGTCTTCCGTGCTTTCTTCAGATATTAAACCAGGAGTTCCTTCTGACAATCTACAAATATCTCCTTCTGAGATTCTTCCAGAAGTTTTTTCAAGATTTTTCCGAAAGCTTCATCTAGGACTGCTCCAGGTACTCCTCACAGAATTGCTTATGCAATTTCTCTATTTCCTTTTAAGATTGTTCTAGGAGTTCCTTCTAAAATTCTCCTGGAAGTTCCTTCAGGGATTCTTTCTGATATTCCTCCAGATCCATTTGGAGTGTGTTCAGAATTTTTTTTCTGGGATTCTAAGTAGGAATTCCTGTGGAAATGTTATCCACAAAGTTACTAGAGGAGCTCCTTAAGAAATTGTTGAATGAATTCTTCGAGGAAGTCCTGTAGAAACTATATAAGAAACTCCTGGAATAATGCCGTAATGCCAAAAACTTAGAAAAAAAAAATCCTTTGCGACCTTAGTGGTATGCAGTGCCCTATAGCAAGCAGCATACTATTGGTCTGCTTCTCAAGACCGAGAAATTGATTTTTGTCTGCAAACACAATACACTTTATTCTTTACGCAGGATTTCAAAAACACTTTCTCAGAAACAGTTGTTGCGTCCGATAGCTACATGTCTCATGAAATGAAATGAAATTCCATTATTTGTTATTTACATTAATGTGAATGGAAAAAAAAATCATGTGATATATTTTTTTTTTGCTTACTGGAAAATGATACTTAATGCAAGTAAAAATTTTATTAATTACAAAATATTTTTTCCAATATGCCTAGTAGAAAGCTACGTAGCATATCATAAACCCCTACCCCCCTATCGTCACACTTCGTCACAAAATCACAAACACCCCCCTCCCACCAAAATGCTACGTCATTTATGGACGACCCCTCATGAAGTGGGAACCTAATAAATGAGAGCATAATTGTAGTCAGATTCAGAGCATGGGTTCGAAACTTACAATGATTCAATGTTAGGCGCCAACCGATGCTGCTGAAATGCAAGACAAAAAGATATTTTATAGCCAACTGAATGCTGTCGAGGACAAGATTCTGAAAGGTGATATCAAGATTCTAATGTGTAACTTCAACGTGAAGGTTGGTTGCGATAACTCAAACTAATAGCACGTCATGGGACGGCATGGCCTCGGAGAAATGAGCGAGAATGGTGAGCTGTTTGCAGAGTTTAGTGGCAACAATGATATGGTGATTGGGGGATCGCTCTATCCTCATCGACCAGTGCACAAAGTGAACTGGGGTCCCGTGATGGCGTCACGAAAAATCAAATCGACCACATCTGCATCAGCCGAAAATAGAGACGGAGCCTTCTTGATGTGCGGAATAAACATAGTGACGACATTGCGTCCGACCATCATCTCCTACTCGGTGAGATCAGGCTGCGCATTGCGAGGATTCATAGATAAGAGGGGAAAAGGTCCTTCGTCGAGAAGCTAGAGAACCGTGCTGCGGATATTCCGGAAGGTGGAAGCGTAGAAGTTCTTTGGAGCGCCATCCTAGCCGACGAAGACTAGAAAGCCTCAAACACTGTCTTCTCTACAATTTTTTACGTCGCCTTAGTGGGACTAAGATGAATGCTATGTTGCCCGTGAAAGACACGCCTCGACAGCTATTGACAGCCCCGGCTGACCAGTTGAAACGCTGATTCGAGCACTTTGGAAATGTGTCGACCACGTCATCAACATCTCAGCATGATCTGCCAATAGTTCGACGCATTACTCGTGTCAACACCGAAGCTCCATCAGTGCAGGACATATAGACTGTTTCAGAAATTGTAAATACACTTTGTTTATTATATTAAATGAACTGCTCTAATGATTTTTACCAACTTCTTTCAGAGTACAGCATATTATACTCCATATTTTTATATTTCCTTTCAATTGTCTTGATATTTTAAAGAACAGTCGAGTTCTCTAACAAATAACTTAATTTTTCAAATTTGCATTTGCACAAAGGTGGTTTTTAATGATTTGTACATTGATTATCACTAAATACCAAAAAATATCTGAATGTTCATCATATTCGCTTACTCGACAAGTTGTCTAAGGAATGCCTTGATCAAGATTTGGGAAAAATCGATAAAGGCATTTCCACAAAATGTTTTCGGAGATCAAGTTTTTTATTTTTTACGGTTTTCTACGGAGCATAAGAACTACCAGACAGTTTCTTAGCTTTCCTGAAAGCATTTAATCTAAACAACAATCTAAACAGCTCATTCGATACTTCAGATGGCAAAGCTATGGTATGAGGACTGCAGTAAGCAGAATTAAGACATTCGTTTGCTTAACGTTTGTTGCTACTGGTGTTGTTGAGAAAATTAATACAAAAAAAAATTGTATTGAAAAGGCCCGTAATGGTGGTTCTTGATCAAATATTCCAGTAAAAATAACTCTTACAGCAATTTTTATTGTGTTTGGAAATTAAATATTTTATTCGTGAGATTTTTTTCTTTTCTACTATGCTACATTTTTAACAACTTTATGCAACTTCAAATTTTAATCAACTAGTTTACAGAGCCCTATTTTTTAACTTCTACCAGAAACATCACCAAATTGGTATTATTTGCTTCGTTAGCATGTTTACTATAAGAGCTAGAAGAAACTTTTTTTGGATATTGTGCTCAAATTGAAATGGCAGTTAATCGTTTGTGTATTTAGATATAATTTCTGAAACAGTCTTTAGAAAAAGCCATTCGTAGCATGAAATCGAACAGGGCCCCGGGGGTCGATCGCATACCAGCTGAGATGCTCAAAGCTAACCCCGTAGTATCCGCACAACTGCTGCCCGCGACATTCTCTGCCGGCTAGATGCAAGGCGTTTTAGTAAAGGGTGACCTAACAATATATGCAATAATTGGCGGGCATCATTTTATTGTATATCGTTCTCAAAGTCCCCTGCATAGTGGTCCTTAACCGGATACAGGGGAAGATTGCCGCAACTCTCCGACGGCAGCAAGCAGGATTCCGTGCCGGACAAATTGTGGGTGTGTGGACCATATTGTCACACTCCGTATCATTTTGGATCAAATTAACAAATTCCAAGAGTCTCTCTACCTGGTGTTCATTGATAACGAAGAAACTTTCGACCGTCTCAATCACGAAAGCATGTGGGAAACCCTCAGGCGAAAAAGTGCCTGAGAAAATCAAGGCCTTATTGAAGCACAGTATAGGACATTTTCGTGTAGAATACATAGCGGTGTCTTGTTCGATCGTTGCTGAAGTGAGACAAGGATGTATACCATCACGCACCGCTACTGTTCCTCATCGTAATCGACGAGATCCTGGTAGGTGCGATTGACCGTGAACCAAATCGTGGATTGCTGTGGTAGCCCTGTACCATGGAGAACCTAAATGACTTAGAATTGGCTGATTACGTTGCTCTCCTAGCTCAACGGCGCTCTGATATGCAGTGCAAGCTCGATGATCTTGCCAATCGCTCCTCAGTGGCAGGCAGGGGCGTACAATTTCGTTTCAATGATACACTTTCATGTAACATTTGAATGAGTCACTTCAAGTGTTTCATACATTTTTCTAATGACTCGGTCGTTAAAAAAAACTTTTCCACTCATCGTAGCACTCGGTAGTCTCCCATCCGGTCGCATTGCTTGTGCTTCACCCGTCAGAGCATTAGTGTCTCACTGGTGCGCGTTAGTCTCTCAATGGTAACGGGCGCCGGTTAATTGGATTTAAGTGGTCGAATTTGTTATCCTCTTTCATAAAACATAATTATCATTCTATTGGCGTGCACCACTATTTAAAAATGTGGTTTAAATAGTGTTTTTAGCATGTTGAAGTATTTCAATGACTCATAAATGAAACGAAAATCCAAGTGTATCATCCCATGTTTCATACACACTTGTTTCTGTAGCAGCAACGAACGAGTGTGTTGCTGGGTGAGAGATGAAGCATCACAGCAGTCCGTTCGCATGGGAAACGATTTGCTACAGTCGTCGTACGTCATGTTTTCCTTTCGAAATTGCACGACCCTGGTGGCAGGTCTTACCATCAACGTCAACAAGACCAAATCGTTGGATGTAAACAAGGTCAACCCTTCCAGCTTTACGATAGCTGGGCAATCAGTGCCCAAGCAACACACATGTTATATAAGAGTAACAACAGCGGAAGTTTTGGTTGTATAGGAGTTAATTTTACGTAATTCTAGCATTGTGTTGAAATAACGTCAAATAAACTTTTATACAACCAAAACTTGCGCTGTCGTAACAAATATATAACATGTGTGTTGCTTGGGTGGAGAATTTATGAAAGCTTCCAATATCTTGGTAGCCAAATGGCGGCATCAAGATCAACATAGGTGCACGGATCAAGAAGGCGTGGACTGATTTTGCGAGTTCGAGTAATGCATGGAAAAACAACCAGATCAGCCGACTCACCAAAATCCGAATTTTTAACTCGAACGTTAAATCTGTGCTGCTATACGCCAGTGAAACCTGGCGTGTATCAGTGGAGAACACGCAACGGCTACAGGACTTCATCAATAGATGCCTGCGATATATAATTCGTGCATGATGGCCTCACAATTGGATCTCCATCATCGATGTCAACAAAAGCCGATAGCGACAGAAATTCGGGAGCGAAAGTGGAGGTGGGTCGGCCACACTCTACGCAGGGGCGGAAACGAAATCTGCCAACAAGCGTTAGACTGGAACCCAGCAGGACATCGCAGCAGAGGCTCATGGCGGCACAGTCTCAACAAGGAAATGAACGAAGTCGACCTAAATTTGACCTGGCCACATGACAAGGTGTTGGCGAGCAATCGCCCAGGATAGAGATTCGGCCCTCGGCACCGCAGTGGCTGCTGAAAGAGTCATTTAGCCCCATCCACTCCGTAGCACGCAGATTCCCCTTATTGCCTCGGAGTGTGGATTGATGGTACATTGCACCACGGTTCCAGATTGTAAAATCATATGTTTGCTCTTCGAGGAACATTAAAATAATTTTATTTATTCATTATCAGCTAATCGCGCATACTGCCAGCTCGCGGCTTCACCGATTGTGAGGAATGTCGTCCACAGGCATCGCCACGTTACGGAGAGGAAGAATGCTCTGCCTGTGGATGAGGTTGGTGGGTACCTTGCCACGGCTCAGCAAATGCTTATGATTAACAGAAGAATTCCTTCCATCCACCGCACCGTCGTCGTCGTCGATTCGACTTGACATGGGAAAAGATTACAAGAGTTCATTGATGTGAGGCCCGCGGTGACGACGGCGACTGGCAAAGACAGGCGACCATTTGAGGCTTGTTTGTTGTTTTCTTTTGTTTTCGATGAGACTTTTATTATGCACTTCATTTGATAGTACCGCCGTAATAATTAGATCATGAAACAGAGCGGGCATAACGAAAAAACAGGGCGCCATGACACGAGAGCATGGTAATTTGTTTTCAAAACAATTTTAGTGATGGTAATAGGCATTGCAAGGTGTCTATTTTTGGAAAATTTTGAAATAATGAACACATTGAAATTATTGAGGCAATTTATGTATAAAAAATGATTAGATTTCTCGCCACGGATTTGAAGTTTAGTATGGACATTCCATTTTCTTAGTGTATAGTATATTCCACATATTGATCAAAAAGAAAAAAAAAACAATTCATACTGGAAATCTACTGAATGAACACTTAAAGAATTTGCAAAAGTGCAAAACACAGCAAACTTTATGCCTAGAGAAGAATGCTTAGCATCGCTTCTCAGTGGGTACACTTTTTTAGAATGTCAAGATTAACAACCATGCGTCTCCATAGGTTTATTCAAAACTACGGAAGTAATTTTCGACCATAATAAGACTGCTGAGGGTGATGGGTTCGATTCCCGTTCGGTTCAGGAACTTTTTTGTAAACTGGAAAATTTCATTGACTTCCTGGGCAAAGAGAATCTTTGTGCCTGCCATACGTGATACAATATATGTACAGTACACATGCAAAATGGTCATTGACAGAAGAAGCTCCGTTCTTCTTCTCTTTTTGATTGAGCGATGACGAGCTCTTAAGGTCCAGTATCAACGACTGTATACCTTAGAAAGCTCTCAGTTAATATCTGAGCTGAGAAGCAGGCTTGGTCCCAGTTGGGACGTAACGTCAAGAAAAATGGTAAACACTATAGTGTATCGTTGTACTTGCCATCCACCATTTGCATATTGTGTGAATTCATGCGATGGCAATCAAAGGAGTTCCTTCAATTAATAGCTGTGGAATTGCTCAAAGAACATTTGAGGAATAAAGTCCAAATGCCAAAATGGGGTAAAATGACCAAACTCATAATATCAATGGTGTCAAATATATATGTGCATAAAACATCCTTCTAGAAGCCACGCTGGCAAACCCATGAAAATCTTTTGATTTCCCAATGAAAAACTAAACAGCTTCTGGTTTTTCTTGCTTACAATTAAGGTTTTCTGGTGATTTTACATATACATACAGGGGGTGGCCAAAATGTTTGGGATAGGCAACATTTTTTTCTCTAACAAAAAAGTTCAACATGCTGTAACTTTTCATAGAGTGCATCAAAAATTCTCAAATTTTGAATGTTTGTCTACCTATATATGTGTTTATATGTGCATCATTGGTACAAGTTTGAGCCCAATTGATTAATCTTTCGCGAAGCTAGAACCGTTTTCGTAAAACACTATTTCAGACAGCTTATTTTTAAACTCTCATATTTTAGAAACCGGTGAACTGAATTGAAAGAAATTTTGAATGTTTATCAACAGTATATTGGCGCTTCACAAGTTATTAAACCATAGGTACTTTTTAAACATTTAAAAAAGTTATCATAGATTGACACTTTTTGGATTTTTCTTGAAAAAATGTATTTTTTTACATTAACGTCATTAAATTTTAGTTATGATATCCAAAGAAATTTCATATTAGTTCTCAAGATATCTCTAATTAGATATATTAGAGCCCATTTGGATTGAAGGAAGAACACATTTAGTATTTTTTGTGTGGTATTGTAAATTTGACTTACTTTTCTCTATATGGGTGAAAATGTCAAACCGGTATAACTTTATTCGTCGAGAGAAAATATTATATTTTATAATGTCGCAAAATTTCATTCAATTCGGTTCACTGGTTTCGGAGATATGACAGTTCAAAAATTGGTTGTCCAAAAGATAGTGTTTTACGAGAAAGGTTCTAGCTTCACGAAAGATTAACCAATCGAGCCCTAATTTGTACCACTGCACATATAATAGGTTGACAAATAGTCAAAATTTGAGATTTTTTGATGCATTCTATCAAAAGTTACAGCATGTTGAATAATTTTGAGAGAGTTTAAAAAGTTGCCTTTCCTAAACATTTTGGCCACCCCCTGTATTATCAGCCAAGTGTTTCCAAGGAGATTGAGAAACATAAGGAGACACATGGTTGTTGATGCCTGTGCTGTCCATGTTAAGGGTTATTCAAATATGACGACCATCGTTTAGGGGGAAGAGGGTCTATAAAAGTGCTACACTCCATATATTGAGTATACGAAGAAGCGGAACGGAGGGGGGGGGGGGAGGGGTGGTTTTACTCAGAAATGCCCAAAAAATGATGGACGTAACTTTTGAATGTTTTCATTAAGCGGCATTTTACCCCATGGCGGACGGCCTTTTGGCACCACTTCCGTTTCATAAACCAACTTTTGAAATCTCTAAAAATCGATGGAAATGCATTAGTTTCGTGAATGTTTCTGCTTCAATAAATGAGGCTATTTAACATTGAAACCGATGAATGTTTCAAAAATGGCATCTTATCCCACATTACCCTATGTTGAAGAGGGACAGGCCAAGTTTCAATAAGAATGCAGTGCTATAAAGGAGAAGAAGGAGAAGAAAGGGGAGGAGGATAAGAAGAAGAAGAATAGGAAGAAGAACATCACGGATATCTTGGTCCACATAATTAGGCTTCGCACAGGGATTTTTCTAAGTAAATATTCAGCAATTCCTCCCGATAGTTCTTCATGATTTTGCAAGGATTTCTATCAGGTTTCATCTTGTAATTCTTACAAAGGTTCATATAGAGATTCGTCTCAGTACTTCTGCTGATATTCCTTCCGGTATTTCACTCAGAATTCCTCATGGGATCCCTTCGTGTTTTCTTCTAAGCATTGCTCCAGGAGTTTCTCCGGAATTATTCCAGGAATGCCTCCCGGTACTCCACCAGGTATTTTTCCCAAAATGTTTCCTGGATACTCGCAGGGATTCCACCCAGGATTGCTTCCAATATTTCTTTTGGGATTTCTTAGGGGAGTTCTTAAAAAATGTATTTCGAGTTTCCATCAAGGATTCTTCGCGGAATTCCTCCCTGAAATTTTAGGGTTTTCTTTCGGTATTTTTAGTACGATTCTGATTCTTTCATTGTTTTCTTCCGGGATTCCTTCTGGGATATTTCAGCGATTCTCCTGGGATTTATTCATCGATTCCTCCCGGAATTCATTTACGGATTTTCCCTGGGACTCTTTGAAAGATTATTTTCGAGACAACATCAAGGAATCCTTCAGGATTCTTCCTAGATTTTTCCCCGGATTTCCATCAGGGATTTCTCCCAGTATCCCTTCATTGGTTCTTCCCGAGATTCATCTATCGATTTCTGACGGGATTATATCATAGATTATTTCCAATTTGGGAACACTTCCAGATTTTTTAGGGATTCTTTCAGGGAATTCAGCAGGAACTCCTTTAGGGATTCATCCCGAGTTTCTTTCATGGAATCCTTCCGGCATTATTTCAAGTATTTGTCCAGATATTCATTTTGGTATCCCGTGAGTTCTTTATTGATTCTTCGCGGATTTCGTTTAGGGATTTCCCTCAAGGTTCTTTCAATGATTTCTCTCGAGATTCTCTCAGAGAATCCTTCTGAGATCTGAGACTCTTTAAATTCTTTCTCCAGGAATCCTTTCACGATTCCCTCGTGGGAAATTCTTAGGTTAATTGTTCTGGGATTCCATCCGAGATTTCTCCAACGTGCTCCCAGTGATAGACATTTGTTTTGCCGAGGCTCAAAAAAATTCTAAAAAGTGTCAGGTAAATCATACGAAAGATTTTATGATACTTTTTAATTGCAGTGATACTATATCTAGTACTATATCTAGAAAAGGTGCTACACCACACTTACATATAAACAGAAACAAAAACGAGGGTCAAAACCCTTCAAATGTCACTTTTTGCCTAGACATTCGTTAAGCCGAGGTAAATGAAAAATTGGTTTTCAATAGAATTTTGTTCGTGAGTATTGGGCTGTGGCTTATTTTTAAAAAGTTGTTGAAACCTGGAATTCGTAAGCTCTTCTTGATTCAAATGACATAAATAGAGAAACCTCTGAGTTTGAGCCAAAAATATTGAGATGTAGAGGTGGCGCAATCGCCTCAAAGTTGAATTTTCGAGTAATAAAAAGGTGTTTTCACTTAAAGTGCCATAACTGTTTCAATTTTCAACTGATTTTCAATATTTTCTCTATGAATCTCTCACAAATTGAATTTTAAATAAACGCGTAGAACATTTAATTTTTTCAAAGTCACGCAAAATATAAATTTTTAAAGATTTAATTATTTGTTTCCTCTTCTTACAAAATTTTTTAACTTTAGAGTCCGATGACTTCAACTGATTGACCAATTCCTAATTTCTTGGCTTGCTTTTGTAGATATTTCTGTTGCCTATCTTTGTCCTAAACAAACTATTCGTCAAAGTAGTCATTTTTATGATACTTTTCACCAAAAACTGCCAAAACATGCCCTAAAACTTGATTTTTTTCATGCAAAATTAGAGTTTTTGACAATTATTTGCAGTTTTTTACTCCAAACCAGATACTAAGCATCATATTTAGGGGCATGGAACACACTGGAGGATTTTTTTTTCAATTTGTTTCCTCGCATTTAGAACACGACAATATTTTTTTATTCAGAACACTTCAAAAATTTAAGTGTTTAAGGCTTCCATATGATTATTTAGAATAAATTTTTCACTTTAAGCCCGAAACTGAGCATGAAAACAATTAAAATTTTGCCAAAATTCTGATTTTTTCTAATAAAATACGTGTTTTTGAACGGTTTTTGGTATTTATCCATTTTTAAACGATTTAAAAAAACAGTTTATTCACAGCATTCTTAGGCAACAAAAATATCTACAAAAGCAAGCTAAAAAAATTGAAATTGGACAAACGGTTAAAAAGTTATAGGACTCTAAAGTTTTTTTTTGTAAAAAGAATATAAAAATAAATTAAATCTTTTAAAACTCATATTTTGCGTGACTTCGGAAAAATATAATATTCTACGAGTTTATTTGAAATTTAATTTGTGAGAAATTCATAAAAAAAGATTGAAAATCGGTTGAAAATTGAGAAAGTTATGGCACTTGAACACCTTTTTATTATCCGAAAATTCAACTTTGAAGCGATTGCGCCACCTCCAAATCTCAATATTTTTGGCTCAAACTCAGAGGTTTCTCTTTTTATTTCATTTGAATTTAGAAGATAATTAACCTAAAAATTTTTTTTTTGTGTGAAATTCAAAGATTAAAAAAAAATATCCCGATAAGGAGAAACGATGATAAATAAATTTATATCAGGAAAATACTTTCTGTAAACACTCTAATGTAAGCTAGATTAGTTATTTTGAAAATACGGAACAGAATTATTGCTGAAAATGTTAAAATTATTGCATAAAAGGTCGTGAAAAAATTAAGTATATAGGTTTTCGATTGGTTAAACATCAAAATGGGATTGATAAAAGCTAAAATAAATAGTTCTATTGAGAAATAAAAACATATCCTAATGCCTCTGAAGTATAACTGTATAATACTAGCATTACTAAATGAATCATAAGATTGCCAAGCAAAATAACTGCTAGAAGAGTTGGAATTTTTTAATCCTGTTTGTTTTAAAGCCGATTTTTATAAAAAAAAAATGCATGTCATGGCCAAACCATTGGCTTATTTCATTCAATCTGAAGAAATATATTATAAATAAGTCTTATATTTGAAACACATTCATTTTTAACATGATTTATTTTAAAAGAACGCTTGAAATATAAAACAAGTAGTTCATGCTAGAAATTAGAATACTTTGGGTGCCATTTCTCAAAATGTGAGGCGTCCAGTGTATGTTATTTCAATCAAAATACAGTCTAGAAGATATTAAGAGCTATAAGAAAATGTAATAGTAGTAAACGCTGTGATGTATGCAAGTGATACTATCATATTTCATCAAAACAATGCTTAAATACATGATTTTTTGATGGTTTGCAGCATTTTTTCTGTTAAAAGCTTTGTTTTTCGAAGATTTTCAACCTGCACTCGTCGTGATACTTTTATTAGAATCTTTTGAAACATTTCCGATGAAAATAACTACAACAAATCTCAATTTGAAAACATTTTATATAAGATTGCATGTAAAATTAAGATGGCAATACTTCCGAAAACTTATAAGTTCATGATTAACAAGTCTATCTATAATACAGGTCATCATAAACAATTATTGTGTTGGATATTTCTCGAAATTTGATAGTTTTTTATGAAGGAATTCTAAAAAAATACAATTGCGGGTTCGATTCCCGGTCGGTCCAGGATCTTTTCGTAAAGGAAATTTCCTTGACTTCCTTGGGCATAGAGTATCTTCGTGCCTGCCACACGATATACACATGCAAAAATGGTCATTGGCAGAGGAAGCTCTCAGTTAATAACTGTGGAAGTGCTCATAGAACACTAAGCTGAGAAGCAGGCTTTGTCCCAGTGAGGACGTTACGCCAAGAAGAAGAAGAAGAAGAACAATTCGGCTAAACGAATGTCCAGGCAAATTTTTTATTTTTATTGTATTTTACGGCGAAAAAAATAAATTATATATTGTTTCATCCCACTGACTAATGCAAATTACTTAGACGATCCTCCAAAAACTCAAAAAAGAACATTAAATTGATACAGTTGCGAGAAAAATAGAAAAAATATGCCTCGGCTAAACGAATGTCTACCACTTGGTAATATGTAATACTTTTCTATAAGTATGCACATAGTCCGAACCATAACTGGAACAAATTGAGAATTCATTTCAATATGTGACTGCAGTTCCGGAGTACTGGGCTGAGCTTTGAGGGTGATACCTTCATCATGAAGTGTTTACTAAAACCTATTAAACTCAAAGTTGGCATGATAACTTTCCCCAACCTGAATACAATGAGATCTTTCTAATGTATTTTGTTTTATTTTTTTAATTAAATAGTTAAATATTTTAAAAGCATTAGGTGGGTAAGAGAGGGTGGGATCTGTAATGCTATTTTATTTTCTTTTCAGAGAGCGAGTAAAGGCGCTTTAGCCTAGACATAAGGGCCAGGACATGAATTAAATATCTGTGTTCCATCCCCGGAAGGATCAATTACCAAGGGCTGACATTAATCTTCTTAGCATCGTCACCCCCAACGATTTTCACCATATTTTAACTTTGCTTTTTTCATAAACTGACCGGTTTTTACAAAATATCCCCACTCATTGTCTTTATTGTTGAATTAAAAACGCTGCACAGTAGGCCTGGTCGTTTTAATGCTTGTAATGCATCTCCGATGCACTGCAATCATTAATAATGACAAGAAAAATGATGGAAGTAGTCGATTCTATAATTTTCCAGGGTTCTGTATGGCTGTGTAAACGTAAAGCTATGTTCACTTAGAATCCGGAATCATGTCACATTTTCTAGTAGCGCTCTCAATGAACATAATCATCATTCTTTTTCAGCACTCTGATCATACACTACCTTACCTTGATACCTTGTTGGCTACAAATTAACTTTACTCCAATGCCGAACGTATAGTAAAACACCATCTTCGTCGGTCTTGGGCGATGTTCCTCCAGTTTCTCCGAACGTGTAGGGATCGTAGATCTTCTTCAACCGCGTGCAGCCAGCGAGTTCGCGGCCGCCCACGAAGTCGCCTACCTCTACCGGGTTCTCTGCTGAATATTGTTTTCGGTATTCTTTCTTTCGACATTCGCACTACGTGTCCAGCCCACTGAAGTCTGCCGTATTTTATACGTCTCACAATATTCGCATCTTCATACACTTGGTACAACTCGTGATTCATGCGTCTGCGCCACACTCCATTTTCTTGTTTCCCACCGAGAATTGTCCGCAGCACTTTGCGCTCAAAAACTCCAAAAGCTTTTCGGTCTACCTCCTTTAACGTCCACGCTTCATGACCGCAGAGGGCAACCGGAAGAATCAGCGTCTTATACAGAGCGAATTTTGTTTGCGTTTGCAAGTTACGGGACCTAAGCTGGCTACGCAATCCGTAAAAGGCCCTATTCGCAGCTGCAATACGCCTTTTCACTTCACGGGAAACGTCATTGTCACATGTCACAAGTGTTCCAAGATAAACAAATATTTCAACAACTTCAAACACTTCCCCATCAATCACTACCTCAGCACTAACACCACTAGGCCTGCTTCTGTCTCTACCCGCTATCATGTACTTCGTCTTGGTAGAGTTAATCGTCAAGCCTATCCTCGCTGTCTCTCTCTTCAGAGGAGCATAAGCTTTCTCCACTGCCCTACGATCCATGCCGATGAGATCAATATCGTCCGCAAAACCGAGGAGCATGTGCGACCGTGTGATGATAGAGCCATTCCTCTGCACGCCTGACCTCCTAATCGCTCCTTCGAGTGCAATGTTGAACAATAAATTTGAAAGAGCATCCCCCTGCTTCAATCCATCCAAGGTCACAAACGACGTAGACACTTCGTCCGCGATCCATCCAGCGTTGCGCGTATCAGCCTAATTAGTTTCACCGGAAAACCATGTTCTGACATTATCTGCCAAAGCTCATTTCTTTTCACTGAATCGTACGCTGCTTTAAAATCAATGAACAGATGGTGAGTCTGCAAGTTATATTCCCGAAATTTATCTAGGATCATGCGCAGGGTAAACATTTGATCCGTCGTTGATCGGCCCTCACGAAAACCAGCCTGGTATTCGCCGACGAAGAACTCCTCAAGAGGTCGCAGTCTGTTGAACAGGACACGCGACAGTATCTTATACGCCGAATTTAACCTTCCGGGACGCGCGCCATCAAGCAACCGAAACCGCACCGCGCTCGCGCTGTATACGAAAAGCGAGGTTTTTTGGTAGTGTTGTACTTTTTACAACAGCGCGCGCGCTGAAGGGCTAAAAGGGTAATCCCTCTGTAATTGGCACACTCCAGTCTGTGCCCTTTCTTGTAGATTGGGCATATGAGGCCATCCAACCAACTAGTGGGCAATTCTTCATCCTCCCAAATCTTTATAATAATCTGATAGATTGATTGATGTAGCTGCTCGCTTCTGTGCTTAAGAAGTTCGACCGGGATCTCGTCCTTCCAAGCAGCCTTGCTGTTTTTCAGCTCCTTAAGGGCCTTTTTAACCTCATCCAGTGTTGGTGGTTCCACTGCTTGACTGTCATCCATTATGTTAATCCTGTTCCTGGGTGCTCCTTCGCTGCTACCATTCAACAAATCTTCGAAGTGCTCCTTCCACCTGGCTGCCACCATTGTTTTGTCTGTCAGCAAATTTCCTTCCCGGTCATTGCACATGGCGGGCACTGGCGCAGTCTTGTGCCGCGCGCCATTGACAGTTGCATAAAACCTCCGCATATCGTTCCTGTCCATACTTTCCTGCGCTTCAGCAATAGCACTCTCTTCGTGTTGCCGTTTTTTCCTGCGGTGGATTCGTTTCTCTTCTGCTCTTGCAACCCTGTACCGCTCTCTGTTCTGCCGGGTACCGGCCACTAGCATTCGACTTCTGGCGGCATTCTTTTCGTTCGTCGCTCGTTGGCTGTCCTCGTCAAACCAACCATTACGTTGGCGTCGCTGAGCGGTACCAATCACCTCTTGCGCTGTTGTTGTCACTGCTTCGTGGATACTTCCCAACAAGCTGTTGACATCTCCAGATCCGTTGGTCTCTCCTATCCTCTCGTCTAGCTTCTGATGGTACTGTGCAGCAACCCCTTCGGCTGACAAGCGCTGGATATTGAAACGCATCGTCCTGTTGTTTCTTGATCTCGTGACGCTGGATAATCGCGCCCGAATTTTAGCGGCTACAAGATAATGATCCAAGTCGATGTTCGGGCCTCTGTAGGACCTCACATCTATGACGTCCGAGAAATGTCGCCCGTCGACCAGCACGTGGTCTATCTGGGAGCAAGTGTCACCACTCGGGTGTCGCCAGGTGTGTTTTCGGATATTCTTACGTGCGAAGTAGGTACTGCTGATTGCCATCTCTCTAGCAGCAGCAAATGTCACAAGGCGCAGACCACTATCGTTGGTAACAGAATGAAGGCTTTCCGTTCCAATGACAGGCCGAAATAAAGCCTCCGAGATGAACTAGCCTAGGGTTAAAAATCTCGTTAATACAGATAAAAAAAAAAGGCCGAAATAAACTTTCTCTGCCGATCTGCGCATTTGCATCTCCGATAACTATTTTGACATCTTGTTTTAGGCACTCTCCGTAGGCCTTATCAAGGCTCTCATAGAACTCATCCTTCATGTCATCGGGTTTGTCGTTCGTTGGCGCATAGACGCTGATCAGGCTGTAGTTGAAGAACTTGCCCTTCATCCTCAACACACAGATTCGGTCGCTTATCGGCTTCCACCGAATAACTCGCTTCATCTGCTTCCCGATCACTATAAAGCCAACTCCGCGTTCTGCCTTATCGCCGCCGCTGTAGTAGATGTGGTACTTGAATGAAGTGTTGCCGATGGTATCCACCGCTCGGAATTCGCGTTCTCCAGTTTTGGGCCAGCGTATCTCCTGGATAGCGGCCACATTAACGCCGACATTCCGCAGTTCACGAGCCAGGAGCCCAACACGTGCGGGTTCATTCAAAGTTTTTTTTCCTTAATCTTTATTTATAAGGCTCATGCGCCCGAGAGCATACGGAGCCGAAAGCTTTTTTTTTTCAAATTACAATTCAAATCTTACGTAAGATTAATACAAATTTGATCATTCGGGCAATTTTTGCCCTGTAAAATTTCTATTTTCTTTGAACGATAGTCAACGCTGCATTGACTGTTGTCCAAAGAAGCCTGGCTTGAATACAACTTGTTTCTCTCATTCGCCAGCCTAGCCGACCGCCGCCGCTTGTTGGGTACTTCGATGCTACCTGATGATGTGCTTTCATTATCGTCATTGTCGTCGTCGTTGGTCTCGATCGTATTTGTGGTTGCTTTCTGCTGGTTCTCGGTTCGTGTCACTGGTATGGATAGAGGCTCGTTTTGTTCTATCGACGTTACTGTTTGGTTGATTGGAGGAAAGTGATCGGGGTTGAGAAGAGAATCATTCGCGTTTCCCAGAAGAACTGTTTGAGATGCAGATGATGTGTGTTGTGCTTGATTTTCAGCGCATTTCTGACCGGGATGAGCAGTCTTTTCGCACCACCTGCATGGCTTCTGCTGCCCGGGGTAGGAGATTGACGTCATATGTCCCGAGATGGTTACGAATGATGGAATAGGACTCTTCAACTTCATGTGCAGGATGCGAACACCGTTGTAGACACCCGGGAAAAAGTTCTTCCACCGCTCTCGTGTAACGGATTGTACTTCGCCATATTGTGTGAGGAACTCAATCACAGTGGTGTGTTTCATCTCCGGTGGTAGATCTAGAACGCACACTGGAACAGCAGCGTTTTCTACATACACCGGGATTTTGAAGCCTTTGTCTCCGTGATACAGAGCGTGCCTATTGTTATGGAGCTTCTGATAGCGAGCAGCAATCTCACTATCTTTAACTGCGACAAATACACAGTTTCGAACATGGTTCAGCTGAATGCTATTCACGTCCGATAGTTGGAGCTGCATTTCCTTCTCCAGGAACTGATGTACCTTGGCTACCTCTGGCCGCACAGGCAGGATGCCAAAGTCGATCACTAATGTGTTTTTACGCTCGATACTCATAATGGAAACCAAAAAAAAAAACTCGTAAATGAAACCGACGGGAGAGAACACGTTCGATGTGTACGAGCGGAGACTCACGAATTCATTCAAAGTTCTCACGTTCCAAGATCCGACTTTCCAATCGTTGTCCTTTATTCGTTGCCGGGTCTGTTGCCGTTGAATCAATTCGTTTACTCTACTATTGCTTTTCTGGATGTTTGAAGGTTTTCAGCAGGCTACCTTACCGGGGCCGCGCTGCCTACATTGCGTTGAAGGGGCTGCCTTCTTAGGTATAGCTGACGCAATACAGCATTTCATACTCAGCCGCTGGATGCCAGAACAGACGCTGTTTGAGCCGCACCTCCTTGGTGAACAGACGCTCGGATCGTACCTCCTCAATCTAGCTGAAGTCAGAAGGACAACAGTGCCCAGGCTGCACTACCAGCTAAGCACACAACTCTTAGCTGGCGGTCTTTGTCATCGTTTGACCCGTGGAAGCATGAGGTAGGAACTTGTGAGGACCAGAGCTATGTTGGACGCTCTCATTATCGACTCACCGTTTTGCAGATCATACACTAATCCTCTTTAAATGGTGAAAATTTCATCGATTTTCTTGCAACGAGTGAAAAGTTATTTCAGATTGAAGACAAGAGGAGGAAAAAAATCTTGCACAAACACGTTGAAAATTGAACGTGGTCAGGTACGACAGTCGCGAAAAATGTTAATATCGTCAAAACCATTATGTGTTAAGGACTGTTCATTTTATAAAGAGGACACCTTATTTGTGTGATATCTTTTTTTATTTTTCAATAAAATCATTATCGGTTTTTTGCATAAATTTCCATAGCTGTTCTACAGTATAGCAAAAATATAACATTATACAAATTGTCCTTAGCTATGGAACTGGAGCGGTTTTCGTTAAAACTCAATAAAACCCCATTTCTCAAAATTCTACACAACTTTCCACATACATAACTTTAAAATTTTCAAGAACTTTTCAATGTGTTGGGATCTCATACTATTCTTCTAAAGGTAGAGTGTAATAGTTGGTCAGTAATAATGCACCAAGCATTATACAGCTTGATATAGTGAGTTGCCTTGTTATCAATGAAATTGATAAAAAATACTTATTTAAGTCCAGTGATGCAACAACCCTACGGAATCAGTTCAAAATTTGTCCAGTATAGAAGAGAATCGCATTCTCAATGATACCGAAGAAAAATATGCGTTAAAGTACATTCTTCATCATAAATTTAATACTTAAAGATGGCCATAATGAAAAATTGCATACTTTTTGCTCCATAAATGCAAGTTTTTTCTTCTAGAGAAGCTTATTATTATTTATTTTCAGCAAGGTCTGACCCTATGTGATTATATACCTTATTTGAAAATAACTACATGTCAATTTTTATTTTCGACATCATTGTTAAGTTGTATTTGCAATAGAGTACATTGTAATTTAGAAGAACCTTCAAAGAACGAAGCGGTTTTATCTCCGGTAACTGCCATGAAGCACAGTAACCAAGCCAACAATGCTATCAAGAAGCGGTTTTCTGCATTTGAAATTGCATTATTAGTACTTTCGACTAGATCCATTGAAAACATTCAAAATTTAATATTTTTATACATTTTTGTTTAACAAATAAATTTTATTCTGAAAATCGAGTCCAACTTGTAACTTTAATATCTCAATAACCATTATTCCGATTAGGTTTATATTTTGCCAGAATATGTATCACTCAAACTGCTGCAGCATGGCAAACACTTTTATTCAATTAAAAACGATACACCGATGTTTTACAGAAATTTTGTGTTTATCTTTAGTTTTTGGGAATTGAAAAATTGATCTCTCGAAACACTTTGCCACATTTCTATGAAGTTTAATAATTTTAACCCAATTTATTTATGGTTATTATCTACTAATATAATGTACTCAACAACTAACCAAGGCTGCTCAAATTTGAACTACGCGTTTTCTTTTATAGCCTTGCAAAGTTGTCCTCTTTATAAAATGAACAGTCCTTATGTGCACAGATGTTGGTAACCATGGCATAAGGAAGTGTCCTCGGAAGAAAAAAGCTTAGGTTCATTGATAAATCTGCTTTGAATTTGAAGATTTGGCAAGAAGTTCGAACTCTGGGCATGGTTTTTTCGCAACAAGATGATGAGAACCAATTCATACAAGGATGACAGCCTCAAGAATCGCGTGCTGCTCAAGAAACGCATACAAAGGATATGTAGAGGTTTTACCTATTTTGATGAGCTGCCATGACAGCCGGAGACGTTCAGTGGTATCGTCACAGATGGGTAGTGTTTATCAACGAAAAAAACACTCAAATTTCGCGTTTTCTCAATTCACTGAATTGCCCCTCATTTTTTTTTTTTTTTTGAAGAGTGACCAGGTGGAGCTGCAGGACAGCTGATAGCAAAGCCTGGACCCTTTCCCAACTTTCCCCCTACTAGGACGCAATAAAAAAAAGTTTGGCAATTTTTCTTCGGAATCCTACTCAGACTAGTCAAGGCACTCAGGACACTGCATAGACGACCTGATTGTTGAACAAACGTGCGGAAGGGGTTGCTGCTAAACCACCGTTGTGCAGATTTTTAGAGAGGTCAACACTGAAAAAGTGAGAAAATGTGTAAAAATAAAAATAAATAATTTCAATGATATTTTTCCATGAAAGTACAATAAATAACCTTTGTTTTGAGGGCTTCACCTTTTATGTTTGTTATTCCCGCCGAAGATATACGTGATTTTGTCATTCCGGATTCTAAATGAACATAGCTTTATGTGTAGACTAGACTAGACTAGACTAGATGGGCTATTTTACCCCTCCAATATATCGTAGACCATGTCCGTAAGAAATCTCTCTAGAAGCATGCCAGACGATCCTTAAAAAAAGTTTGCTACCTAATATTTCTACTTTCGAGTTTTCTTGGATAATCTCACTGTTTTTGGTGAATTTGGTATCACACATACACTCCCGTTCAAAAGTTTGGGGTCACCCCCTCAAAAACATGTCATTTTTTTAGGCCCATATCTCCGCCAATTTGCGTCCGATTTCAAAACCCTAGGTTTCATTCAAAAGATAATAAGTCAAAGAAATTTTGAACATGATTTAAAAGAAACTTTTTCAAAAAAAATTGTATGTAAACTTAACCCAAAGTTGCCTAATTTTCTATAAAATGAATATAAACTTATGGCAGTGTCGCTGGAAACTGGGTCGACCAAATTTTAAGATGAGAGCGGTAATATGACCCATTTTCTATTAGCTTTCAACTGCTTTTTACAGAACTTAGCTAAAAAATCTAGAAAAAAAGTTATCAAGTAAATTAATCCTTGATGTCATCGACCAAAAGTTTGGGGTCACCCCTCAAAATGCTGTATCGGCCAAAAGTTTGGGGTCACTATCGTTAAACATGGAAAAGCGATTTGTTGATATCTTTGTCATCTTTCATTCAATTTTAATTCTTCTTGACTTATTTGAAACAAAATGAATGATACTTACTGCATAGACATTGAACCACACATATTTGTTGAAATTTACATACTAAAACTTAACGTAAAGTTGCCTCATTTTTTGAAGCGTGGTAAAATGTGCTAACTTTACATAACATTTTTATATACAAAAATCGTTAAATACGTTAAGTTGAAGACATCAAACGTAAATTTAGTTAATTATCTTTGAAATGAGCCAAAAATAATTAAAATTGAACTATAAATGACGAAGATATCACCAAATCACTTTTCCATGTTTTAAAAAAGTGACCCCAAACTTTTGGCCGATACATCATATTGAGGGGTGACCCCAAACTTTTGGTCGATGACATCAAGGATTAATTTACTTGATAACTTTTTTTCTAGATTTTTTAGCTAAGTTCTGTAAAAAGCAGTTGAAAGCTAATAGAAAATGGGTCATATTACCGCTCTCATCTTAAAATTTGGTCGACCCAACTTCCAGCGACACTGCCGTAAGTTTAAATTCATTTTTTAGAAAATTTGGCAACTTTGGGTTAAGTTTACATACAAAATTTTTTGAAAAAGTTTCTTTTAAATCATGTTCAAAGTTTCTTTGACTTATTATCTTTTGAATGAAACCTAGGGTTTTGAAATCGGACGCAAATTGGCGGAGATATGGGCCTAAAAAAATGACATGTTTTTGAGGGGGTGACCCCAAACTTTTGAACGGGAGTGTATATGTTTTCGAAGGCGATTGTCAACCAGATGGAGACGCATGGTTATTGATGTAATTTTTTTTTTCGAACACGTACTATTGTTTTGTCGAACACAAATTGATATAAATGATGAAAATGCGTAGAATTTAACAACATTTTCACTGTTGTATCCAACGAATACTGCCCAGTTACTGATAATACTTTGAATGCTCTGTAATTAGTATACAACCTACAATGATGGAAACATGTATTTAGTTCCAATTTGTTGCACCAGATTGCGAAACCATTATTGGACAAAATAACAAACAAATAAAAAGCCACTCCTTTATTAGCGAGGTTTCTGTTGATCACACCAATTGGGAGGATTTATCCTCATATTTGTAGCCCGCTATGGATGAAACAAAGCTAAAATGTCAACATTAGCATAAAACTTCAGTTCCTCGACGTAACCATAACCTTCCCCAACCCAAAGCACAGTAACTACAGCCCAGATCCATGCCGTGAGCTGCGGGCGGAGAGCATAGCGAGTTCATTTTCACCTGTTAGATCGAATTAAGCTACCTTCCACCTTACCTGTGTGTGCACCTTTCTCTCTGACCGTAGTCGATCGTAGCCCAGCCAGCAGCACAGCTCATCGGTATTCAATATTATGAAATATGTGCACCTTCATCCCAATCGTTAAACCAGCAGCAGCCACCAGCAAGTGTACGTAGCGTACGTACAGGTATCTTCTTGATCAGTGCAAGGGGTAACTTACTCAGCGATGACGGTAGTCCAGCTGATGAACGTTTGTTCTTATCGTTGATACTGCGTTCGCGAGTTGTTCGTGGATGGTATCCCCCCGCGGCGAGAGCGTTCATGCGCAGTTGAGGGGAATATCGACCGGCTGGGTTTCCTCTGTTTGCCTCACTTTAACTAGTTGGATTTTCGAGTCAAGTGTAGGAAATTCATTGGATGTTTTCGTTGCTTCTCTTTTCGACTGCCAGCGAGGTTGATTGGGGACATTTACTGGGTAGAAGGCAGACTGTGCTATTCATTGCCTTCGGGTAGCAGCAGCGAGCGGTTCGGCAGGTTTTTGAACACCATACGAGTATGCGTTCATTCATCGCTCTCGGCTCTCGGTGATATTGCTTTTCTTGAATGCTGGTCGGTCGGTTTCTGTTCCTTCGAGTTAGTTTGCTTTGCTACAGCGTGCCAAACAGAACGGCGCCTCCGAGCTGTGTAGACACCGGATCCCGGGAGTTATTTTGCTAGAGTGTAGCGACCGAGAGAGAGGAAGATCAGTGTTCGGGAACCCTTGCTGGCTAGTTTAGTATGTAGTTTCGGAGTGTCTCCGTCGGTTGGGTCCTCTGTGTATTTAGTGTACGGTGTGCGGGTATCGATTTATACATCAAATTAATATCTCCATCAGCACTCGCTTTATGGTGAGGAGAATCACTAACATCTGCAGCATCGACCAAGGAAGCAGACTTGGAGTTTTCCGCGAGCGGTCGAGTGCCGCCGCAACGTGTGCGTGATTGATTCTCCTGCCGTGACCAATAGTGAATAGTGTGTGGGTCCAATAGTAAGTGGACAGTCGACGTTTTTTTCCTGCTTTGTACCGTTTGATATAACGTGTGTGTATTTGTCTCAAGCAGTGTCGCCGTCGTTGGCCCGTTGTTGTGCTTGAAGAGATGTGATTTCTTTAATTCGGCAAACGACAGCTGAGTATGTTAAATCAATTAGAGGCAGAAGATTCGCGCGCGCGAAGATGAAGATCTAAGAGCGAGCAAAAAGAGAAGAGACATCGACGACAACAGCAGCAGCATGAACGATCAGCTTTGGAGCGGTTGAAGAGATGGGGGGAAACACCATCGTCGTCGCGTCCAGTTTGTCATGCGTATGATTGATTGAACTGCGAGTGATTCGCGTGTGTCGTCGGGGGTATCCTACAAATCAGTTTCTCCCGCCCGGCGAAATGTGCACCCTGCATAACCTTCTCGGCAGCGTGTAGTAGACCGAGGCTGGAATGCCGTCGAGCGAGAAAAAGAACAAGTGCTTGTATTATAATAAAAAAAGAAAAAATAACACGCGCGTGAATATCTTTCAATAGACAGATTCTACAAATTTGCAGCACTCCGTGGAAGAAAAAACGATGCAGATCATAACGCTGCTGCTTATTGTTGTGCCAATAATCTCTTAATTAATTAAATAATAATAACCATTTAGAGATGATGTGAGAAGCACGGTGGAGTAAACATACGCAACGAATGCTATAGTGGAACAACTCTGATGGCTTAGAAGGGGAAAGGTTGGGGTGGGCTGGCAGCAGAGACGGGGAGGGGACACGCATATCGTGCTGTAGACAGAAACGGACCGGCAACGGCGACGTATCACTTGACGCGGCGTGGTGCGTATTGTGTGCTGCAGTGAAGTGATATAGCACCAGTCAGGCAACCAGTCAGCCAGCCAGCGACCGCGACTCTGGCAATTGATCTCGTCGGTATCTATCTGCACTGGCATGCAAGTGTGATTCCTTCAGAGGTCGCCTGCTGATCAGTGTTGCTAGTGTGGGAAATCTGCGCGGTGTTTTATATGATAGATAATGTGTTAAAGTCAGGTGAGAACACATACTTTTCTTAACGAGCTGTTTTTGGACCATCTCAGAACCCTTGGGTTTGCCCAAATCATCACTCCAGATTGTCTTCATGAAAGACATGACTGTTCAACCAAATTATACCAATACGCAACAATTTTAAGTCAAACAGACCTGGGGTGAACTGTCAAAGCCACCATAAAACCAAAAATATATGATTTTGGTTAATTGATAGTTTTAACACCTCTAGAATACATAGTTTATACTAAGTCTAGCAAGATTTTTTTTTACCGAGATTGCCACAGCCAATCGGTTACCCAAAATTACCCAAAATTTTATTGTTATACTAAATTCTACTAAATTGATAAAGGTACCTATGGGCGCCGATGACATCAAGCATCACTCGTTACACGTTTTATGAAGTTTCAGAAATTTCACTTTGATCAAATCTGATTTAGACGACCTCGACAGTATGATAAGGGATATAGAATGAAGCCTCTGCTTTTAATTTAGCTTGGAAGTAGCATAATAAACGTTGCATTTATTATGTATGAAATTTGTGAATTCCAGCCATAAAAAACTGATTATTTGAGAAAGCTATACGAAAAAAAAATGACTTACGATCTGATCCCAACTAAACTGTTCGGAAACCTGAACCAAGAATTTATGTCGCATGAATCAAGATTTTACCGTCGGGATCACTTGTGGCAATAGACCAACACCATATAAGGGGGCATCCATAAAGTGCGTCACGCTTAGAGGGGAGGTGGGGGGTTCTGAAAAGTGTGACAAGCAATGCATTAAGTATAGGAAAAACCCGTACGAAGGGGAGAGGGGGGGGTTGAAAATTCCCATTTTAGCGTGACGTACTAAATGGATGCCCCCTAAGTTTATTTATCTTATGCTATATTTTTGTATTTTTCGTACATTAAGTTCATACACAACAATGCGATTATTTGAAAAATTCGACCAGTCTACCCTTTACTTAGAAAGTAGAGTTTGAAACGCAGCTAGTAGTTGTTGATAGTGAAAAAATTACAGAATGGTAAAAAGCCTTTTAAGTGTTAAGAATATAATAAAAGGGAGCATGCAAACCGATGTGATTTTTTTAGATTCTCGAAAAAAAAAATAACTTTCAAGAGGATATTTAAATATTCCTCTAAAACGTATGTCTAGAAAGCAAGAAGGGAACATATGTTTCCTCGATGATTTTGAAGCAAAAGTCATGGTTATGTTATTCCTAGAAAAAAAATCAGATCTTATTTCTGAAACAATGTGGTGGAATTTCTGGCATGTTTTGGTTTCATTGGCAGAGACACTCCCCAAGTAACACACATGTTATATATAAGTTACGATAGCGCAAGTTTTGGTTGTATAGAAGTTTATTTTACGTTATTTCAACAAAATGTTAGAATTACGTAAAATAAACTTCTATACAACCAAAACTTGCGCTGCCGTAACTCTATTATAACATGTGTGTTGCTTGGGTCCTAGCAAAATTTTCAGGAAGCATCGTACATGCGTTTTCAGGGCCCATTACTTAAAAAAATATTATAAAGCCTGTATCCGCAATAATCGGGACACAGAAGTACGGCAGTAACTCTGTACTGAATCAATAAAAATTGGCCAAAAGTTGACTGAGAACTCTTTGGTGTATGTTTATTATTTGTGCAAAATTTCATAAAAATAGATGCATTACTTTTAACTGTGGATGAGAAACAAGCAGACGTGGTTTTTAAGATTTTGTACAATTATCACCAATTTTCATTCGCATACTAGATGGTTCTTTTCCGCTACAATTCAAAGTTTTGTGAGGATAATTATAAAACTTCGTGAACAGTTATGATACTTATAGAGACACTTTCTTGCAAAATTTCATCAACTTTTATCAATTGGATTGAAAGTTACTTTTGTTGATAGGGGATAGTGCTAGTGAAAATGTTTCATGTTTTTTATGTGCGATGTTCGCCTATTCATAACTTTTGAATGTTTCTGCCAATTTTCATGAAATATTCACAGAAGGTTGTTGATTATGTGTATATTAATCCTGCAAAATTTTATGATTATTGGTGAAGTACTTCCAACAATACAATCGAAACAATAAGGAGTGCTCACTAATTGTTGTCTGAAGGGTTAAAATCATGGTCAGCCCCAATATATGTTTCAACTATGAAATTGTTGGTAGTGCATCGATTTTTTTGAAGTTTTGCCTATGCAAGTAAAGTAGATTGAGAGGTTTGTGTTCAAAATATCAGCCATTTCCTTTATTAAATTCAAAAGTTACAGCGCTGACAAGCTAAACCAGGGGATGTACAAAATTCAATTGCTCGCGTTCTACTGTTTCATTGCTAAAACAAAAGGTATATCACCGATTCACATGAAATTTTGCAGGTGAAATGAACCTGTCTTAAGAAATTATCAGCTAAAATTTGAGCAATTTTAATGTATCTATTGCAGAGTTCCTGCCATATTTCTGTGTCCCGATTATTGCGGATACAGGCTTTAATTTATTATTAAAATTCAAAATTTCCGGTTATTCTGAAACATGTTTTTGGAGTGAATCCTGTTGCAAATTCGGGAAGAAATATTGTTCACCATCACCTCAGTTATAGCCTTTCCAGCTGTATTTTCTTATTAATTTCTACAGAGGAAAGATAAAATGGCCGGGACAGGCAAAATTTTACCTTTTGAAAACAATGTTAACTAGCTGTAACTTTTCGTTAAGTGCAATAAAAATTTCTCAAATTTTTACTGTCAGTTGATCAACTAGTTGTAAGCTTCTATTTGCACCATGCTATGGGGTGAGCGCAATGAAACTTTTCGCGAGGCTAGTTTCTTCTCCGTGTCCATGATGTAAGTTTATTTTTTATTTATTTTTTTATTTTTTTAATTACCGTCGTGCGGGGCTTCTTTTTACACTTTTTCATGGGTTTTCAATTTTATGACATTATAACTCATTGTGGAAATCCATTCACTACTCTGAATGGATTTCCACAATTTTTACACACAATAACCGTGAGAATGTATGTAGGATGTATGCAAAATTTGAGCTAAATCCATCAATAAACAAAAAAGTTGTTCATACACCAATCGGAAACATCCCATATAGAACTGGATGGGGGCTACTTTGGACATTCTTAACTGTTAGAAAACTGGATTTAAAATTCCAGGGTTATTTAGAAAACTACATTGTACTAAAACTGTAGCGTACTATATCGTACATGATTTCAATAAATATATGCGTTTTTAGATGATTCTGTGCTATCTTTGGTTTTATGAGCAGCGTGATAATTGTAATAGCCTTAAAAAGGGACCATCAATCCTTTATTTAGGTGAAAAGGTCATTTATAATGTATAACGATACAAATACTCGATTGTATATGCTACGTTGATACATTTTGAATGAGTTGATCAACCCTTTGAAATTTATGGACTGTAGAAATAATGCATATTGCTCTGTATGCATTATTTCTATATGTATTTATATATATTTTTTTGATTTATTCGATGTTTTTTCGCGTCCTGACAAGCAATAAAGAGTTTATTTGAAAAACAATTTCAACCAAATGAAGGGGAAAATATTGCTTCATAATAGTCCCAAAGACATCAAACAGATTTGAACCATATTTTGAATTCAAGAAATACATATTCAGCAGTGTCCAAAGTAGCCCCGCATTTCAAAAGTAGCCCCGCACGACGGTATCTGTATTAACGAGATTTTTAGCCCTAGGCTAGTTCATCTTGGGACCCACGCCTTACTTCCCTTCCGAATGAAGTTACATTTTGCGAGTTTGTCGGGAGTGGGATTCGATCCCAGGTCCTCGGCGTGATAGTCAAGTGTTCTAACCACCACACCAGGTTCGCTCCACCATGATGTAAGTGTCTAGTGTAAAGTTCAGAATTGTATGGGACTAAAAAACATATTTTTTTCGGCGAAAAAAATTCGCTATTCTACTAAAACTGATGATTTTAGGATCCTAAGGGGTCAAAATAAGTGCTCAGAATTACGATACCTCCACTCGTTTTTGAGTTATTGAGCAAAATAGAGTAGGTTTCCTTCAATATTAAAAAAGGGGTCAAACAGAGCTGATTTTGCGGTTGACATTGTGTTTCTCCGAGATAATCTGCTATCCTTCTAAAGCCTCAACTGCGAGGCTCAATGAGGGTAGAATTATTAGTATGTTGTTTATTAGCTTTAATTATAACCTATATGGCTCTTCGCATCATGCGTTCTTCACAGTGTCCTCTGTGTATGTTCGTCTCTGGCGTTCTTCAATCGATACCGAATTGGTTTTTATCGCTGCTCTTTTTTCTTGTGTTGTGATTGTAAGAGTTTGATCGTGCCTAGTTTGGGTAGTGGCTATGGTTATGACAGCTCAGATCAATCTTCAGCATAAAAGAACAGCTTTGGCCCAAGAGCCTTACTTTCGTAGGGAGGATTTCTATGTAGATGTAATGTTTTAATTAACACCTATATGGTTCCGCATTTTGCGTTTGACCCGATGTTTGCTACTTTCAGTAAAATTGAAATGACAATCTCGCGTGTCATGCCTCGAGCCCCAAAATGTTTTGATAAAACTGCTTGTTTGAAACCTTGCTATGTCAGAATCTTGGTGGGATTATACGATTATACTGTCAAGTTTATTCCGTAAGTGGATAATGCATCGTACGACAAATTGGTTTGAACGGCAATAGAATACTGGTAAATATGCAGTTGTCTAGTCCCTCTCTGAAGCAATACCTTCTTGGTGGTTCCGGAGAGACGTAGGGTTTGGCGACCATAGGAATGGTTTAGTGGGTACGAGTAGAGAGTAGTCCCGGCTTTTACTTTTGTTGTAGAAGACGGCCCCAGACCTACACTACCCTAACCTTCTGTTAGGGTGTCTGTTGAGCAGATTATCCCCCTATGGTTTAGAAGGAAAAAAAAATATGCAGTTGCCTAAAAAGATGGTCGGTTGGCACAACTTAAATTTAGATTTAAGACAACAACGTTGGACTCTGTCTGTTTTGTCTTGATAATAAAAAAAAGCACTGATTGCACCGGTTATTGTGAATTTTGGCCCTGAGATAAATTGTCTTTAATTGGAACTTGAATAACTCAGGCGCCACGAATGTTGTACGACAAATGACACGTAAATACTCATTATTCTGGTTTCATGCTAACGTAAAAATACCCGATACGTGAGTAGTTGAACTGTAAATAAATAATGCAGATTTAAAATAAATGCAAATAATGCTAATATGGAGTTATGGAAACGTTATCATTGGATGCTGTCATTATAAACCTTTACATTTTATGCTCTACTAATGTTGAATATTTGTATAATGAACATTTTTTCTACATGACATAGACGATGCGCGAATAAAACACATTTCTGCTGTTTGTATTTTTCTTACATAATTATAACTTGAGTAAAACACAAGATGTATTCTGATACACTTGTATTGCATTCATAAAACATCTTTTGAAATTTTTATTTTGAAAGATGTTTTCTGTGTTACTTGGGGTATGAAGTTCAGACCTATCAATTTGACCTCTTTCTTCTGAAATGACTAGAACGCTTTGTCGAGCATCATACCCGTGATGCTTTTCTGGCAAACATGCCTCTCTATGGGAACCAACATGCTTACCAAAATGGAAAGTCCAGTGTGATTTGTTTACACAATGTTGTTTACGATATCGGAAAAACATTCATTCAAAAACAGTTTTGTTTGGGTGTTTTCTCGGATTTCCAGGATACTTTTGAACACGTACCGTTCGATTTTATATTGGAAGCCGCATGGATTGTCCTATTTATCTTTCAATGGTTTCCAACTGGATTTACCAAATGCTCAAAAACCAACATCTCTTCTCGGCATTACGTCAAGCAGCGATTAGGAAATTGAGTGTTTGTGGATGCCCCCATGCGGGAGTCTTGCCATGCCGAAAAGCAACTGAGATAACTCAATGTGGTTTTCCTACATATGATTTTGTTTATCACAAGCCTCAACAGGCGGCTTTAGCTGAGAATCCGACTGTGGAACTTTGAATCATTTTATATGTAACTACTTAGTTTTTACGCAACTGCGTTTCCGAGTACTTGGAACTTTCCAGGGCGCTGTTTGAACCCGTTGTGGTACGCTTATGCGATTATGTCGACCCTATTCCCTTACCTTCCCTTTCCCTATCGCATCCCTTATTCCTCCCTTCGATTTCCCTCAGGTAAATGATGAATAGGCTCGTATTCATGGCGATGGCACTAATTACCCAAATGGAGGAGAACGTGCCTCTTGAGACGACCTACTGATACCTGATACACGCATCATGGAAAAGGCACGCTTGTGCTACACAGCGTAAGCGTGGTATCGCTGAGGGTGGTCGAGGACGCGATTGCTTGAGGCTGAGGGTTAATTGGTTAAATAGGTAACTCGTGAACTGTGCTGCAGCCTCTGACAAACCTTCTATAATCGCATTTACTGGCACAGACTAATTGAAATATACGGAATGTCGTGGGCAAGTGATTGCATCTTTACTTTCTCCTATTGTCCTTCTACATGACGTGGCAGGTGGCAGGCGCCATTTTCGTCTAAAACCAACACTGAAGATGCTAGACCCAAGCAACTACCTTAGTGGTTCCTTGTGTAAATAATTTCAATGAACTGTCACACTTGTTGGCACTCAATAAGAACGGAATAAGAACGTGGATATTGGGGAATCCTCTTTCGGAACAGATATGCGTCTTCCTCCCAACAAACCCATGGAGACGCATGGTTGCCAACTGTTGTTCTTCAATGTAGCGGCACGCTTTTTTCGGCTTATAATTTGAGGAATACTATGGAATGTTATTACTCATATGACTTACTAGTTAGAGAACATGTAAACACAAAATCATGGTTTAGGGTTTAGAAGCGAAAACTCCACTGAAAAGTTTAGTTGTCACCGAATTGAGCTTCTTGTGCAACGTAGATAAGTTTTTCATGACATCACCATTCGGAGTTTGTGCAGTTATACGACAACAAACCCCATCACGAAGGGACAATCCTTGCTGCTGAGTCTCCCCCCAGTACAACAACCTGGCATCACGGCCCGGTGCCTAGCCTCACTAAACTAGTTTAAGTAGTCCACGCGACCGCGGGGTGCGAATACGATACGCGCGAAAGTGGTTCGTCGTCGATTCGATAGAGCTGGTGAAGTCGTCGTCCGTCTGATGTCTGCGCCTTCTGGTGCCCTTCTCGGCCGGCGACGGCTTCGTCCCGCAAAGTGACTCCTCAAGCTCGTAACTGCTGCCTGCCGAACACAACCTTTCCCATCATCATCATCAGTCGATTCGGTCGATTGGTAGGTAGGTCCCTATACCTACCGGCGACATTCGTTCGATTGCGCGATTTCGAAGTCCGTCGCCCGGCGTTGCTATTGTCGGACGTTCGATGGTCGCCGCACCGCAGAGTATTCGTTTCGTATGTTTAGTGTTTCTTTTTTTTTCATCCCCCTTAGCTGGACGATCGTCGATCGTCTCCCCGGTGTGAATGATCGTGCATATGATTGCTATAATGAAGAGTGACGTTTATTGACAACTGAAACATATTTCTATAATTTTGATTGATTTCTAGACGCTCTTCGGGTCCGGATTTTTGTTATGTTGCGACCGTGTCGCCTCACGCGTTCAAGTACGTGCGTTTGAGGTCGGCTGTGTGTTTTTTTGCTTTGCTGCTTAAATGATATGGTGCGTTGACCATAATACGACGACAAATATAACAACGATACGCGCTTAGTTTAGAAAACCAGTGCACAAACCAGTGAATCGATCGGGTCGAAGTTAGCAATCTCGATTGGCCGTTGAGTGGAGAACCGCTACTGTGTGTGAATCCTGAAGGAAGCCGTTGTGGTTCAGCGGTTTGAGAAGCAGCACCGTCATCATCATCAGAAGGTGAGTGGGCCATTTGATTAGCTTTATTATTTGATATTGAAGAACGAAAAACATTTCACGGACAATTATATTAATATAAACATTTTTAGACAGCTACGTATTCTTTATCGAATACAAAACAAACAGATAAGCGATAGGTTTTGATGCTGCATAAATCTTACATTAACTGCCAAAACATTGCAGAGAGATAATTATGCATAAAGTGATCTGAATGCTCACAGTTGATTTAATTGACATTTATAGGGGTCTCAAACTGATTTCATTGCACGCTCCTGGCCCAGTCACCTCCAAAATGCTTGATTTGTACAATAACTCCAATAAAAAAAGTTTTCCACACAATATAGCATACAAAACCAAGATACCTCATGTTACTTTTCAAACAACTACTCAATACACCCTGAAACTGGCAATTCATTACATGTCGTGTGTTCAGTTTTGATGTACCGGATATATTAATATAAAGATTTTGTATTGTACGCTTAAAAATAATATTTCCATAACTCATTCCTAATAAAAAATTAACAAAATATGACTTTTTGAAACACCGTATGGTGACACAAGTATCATCCGTCATATCATATTCACTTCTGAGAATCATTTAGATCAATGTTAGTTTTTTGAGCGAAACAGCTTTCTTGATTTTTGGCCCATGTTACCCCGGCTGGCGGTTGTTATAAAATAGTTGCTTAGCAATTTCTATCAGTGCCAAAAATATATCCAGTGTTTCCTTTTCAATACATCCTGGCATCCGTGCCTTCGATTTTTCCGTAGACCCTTGCGAGGGAGTGAAATATCATTGAATGGTAGTAATCCTACTTGGATACCGATTTAGGAAATATTGTTGTTAAAAAGTCACAACTATAAAAAATTCTAAGACTTTTTCAAGATTTTTATAGCTCACTTAGCAAACTCAACACATACCAAAAGTGAACTTAATAATTTGAAATACTTGAATTTGGCGAAACTTATGTTCCACGTCCAAGTGACATCACAATATTTTTCCATCCGTTGTTTTTGCAGAATTTTTCTCAGTATTCTTTCTTGAATCTTTCTCGGGTGTTCTTTTAGATTTCTATTGGCATTCTTTTCTATGGTTGAAATAGACCATTTCTGAATTCCTCTTTGAAAACCGTCCAGTATTACTGAATTCCGATCGATTTCTGTTGGAGTTTTTCAAGGGTATCCCGCATAAGAATAAAAAAAAAACGAAAATAAAATCTACTAGAGGTATTTCTAGGATTTTTACTAGAGCTACTCAAATGATTTTCTGCAGGTGTTTTTACCTATTCCCAGAGTTCCACACGGATTTTCTTCTGAAGTTCCGCCTGTTCACTTCACGAATCACTTCAAAAAATCTCCGTGAGCTTTCTTCTAGAGTGCTTCCTTTGGAATTTTTCAGAATTTTGTTGGTACATATATTAATTTAAAGTTCTCGAGGGATTTCTCTTTCAAGGTTTTTTCCGTGACTTCTCTAAGAACAGTCTTACCGGCTCCTGGTATATTTCTCAGAGGTTTTCTTGATTTATCCTGAAATATCTACCATGATTTTATTCAGGTTTTCTTCCGGATCAGAGAGTTCTTCCCGAGATTCCTTCGGGAGGTTTCTCCTGTCTTTTCTCCAGAATTTCCATCAGTGATCCTCCCGAGTTTTTTAGTTGTTTTATCGGGGTTTTTAAGTTCTTCTCGAAATCTCTACTGGAATTGGGTTTTTAAATAAATAAAAAAAAGTTGATTTTTTTTAATTTTATATGAAAGTGCGTCTTTTTCTGAGCCACTATAATTTTTTTTTCAGATTTTTCGATCTTTGTTTTGAAACCTAAAATTAATTTCAAAGGTTTTTTTTATTATCACCTTTTGACAGCTCGGCAGCTGCTTGACAGCTCCACGCAGCACAAAATGCGACTAGAGGTGATTCGACAAATCGCTCCCATACAAACTTCAATTAAATTTTGAACTTGGTCCCCGGGCACCAAAATTCATGAAAATTTAGATTCCGGCTCAGTTTGTCGTGCAGATTCCAAATATGATATTATCTCAACACCGCTAAAGAAGTTAATTGTGGATGCTCCTTTTACTACTCCTCCAATAATTGCTTCTGGAGTTCTTTCAGGACTTTTCTTGGAGTTTTTCTTGAAATATCTTCTGGGATAATCTGCAAAATTCCTAGTAAAACACCCGGAGAAATACCACAGAGAAAACAGGTGAACTCTTGCAAGAAACTGCGGACAGAGAAGTTTAAAAAGTCTTGAGGAGGACTTCGGAAGAACTTCTGGGGAAAAATTGGGACATCTAGGAATAAAATCTTAGAGAAATCCCAGTTGAAAATGTTAGAAAAACTCCAGGAGGTACTCTCAAAACCTCTAAGGGAAATTCCACGAGGAGCTCCCAGAAAAATCACGAAAAACTCGATGGAAGAAATTCTTGGAAGGATTTCGCATTAGTATCAAGACAATCGCACAAATTCATATGTGGTACAGTCCCAGATCGTCGTATGAGAGTTGCCTATTTCTCGACCGTTATCAAAGCCCAGCGATTTGGTGCCTATTACTGACTCTAAGGCAAGATTAACGCAATCCTCCAACGGTCCAAAACTGGCCTGGACCCGTCCTTGCGACAGGTAAGAGATGGGAGAGGAATTAGTTGTACACCTAAGAAAGGCATGTTCAAACCTCTCCTCCGTCCTCTCAGGCCTAGGCGTCACGGGAATTTGGTTTTTGCTAGCGGAAGTGATGCACAGGAAGAAACTCACCAAATTATACGAATTCCTGTTCTCTCGACGCGAAATTGTTGGCTTCTATTTTCGTGTCGTTTCTGTTGGATAGCTATCCCAAAAAACATCATGAGAAGTTCCAAAGGAATTTTGAATTGATTTTCGAAGGATACCGAAAGGAATCCAGCGTGAACCTCTGGAATCATATAGGGAAAACCTATAGATAGAAATCCCGGCAGAGATACCGTGCAACATTCTTTTAGAAACTCAGGGCTGAACTCTGCTAGAAATCCAAAAGACAACTTTCAGAAATAACGGAAAGAACACCGGGCAAATCTCGAAAGGACTCAAATAGCGGGAAAATGTTTTGGATGGAATCTTGAGAGGAACTTCTGAAAAAATACAGAAAAATCCTCTGGCAAATCTCCAAAACAAAAAAAAAAAACATGATAAATAAGGCCGTAAAATAATATAGCATTTGATCTGAAAAATATTAAAAACTCATCGGATTTGTTAAAGAATTTTCACCAAGACCCGATATTTTGATTGTTATGTTTTCTGCCCGCTCAAAATGCAAAATCCAGCCAAAACATTTTACTTTACTGTTTTACTTCACTCAAACCTCTTTTAGGTCGAATTCATTTAGGTAAAATCTATTTACATAGGTCCCTTCATTAAGGTAACGCTATCCAAATGGAATCTGACTGTGTTCAGGGCAGTTAATGTGTTTCAGATTAAGGATAAGATTGGTTGAAGGGAAATAAGTTGCAAGTGGAGTTAAGGGGAGTTCAGGGCGGCCTCGGGAAGGGAGGGGGGAGGTTGGTTTTGGACTGTTTAAGGTTTTCTAAGAACTTTCTTGAGCATAAGTCATCGAATCTACACCAGTGTTGAGAATACTCACTTGGGAAAAATTATACTCACTTGCTTCTATCTCAGTCCAGAAGCATGCTATTAAAAAATGATGTTTGAAGGACTTTTAGATTGTAGTTTAATCTAAAAGTTTGCCGAATAAAGTAAAGGTCGCAGATGCATACCAAAACCGTCAGGGAGCTGTGAGCACAAGGTGAGTATGAATTCCACGAATTTTACTCACCTCGTACACACAGCTCTCTCACAACTTTGGTATGCGTCTGCGATCTTTACTTTATTCGGCAAACTTTAAGATTAAACTACAATTTAAAATCCCTTCAAACATCATTTTTTGATAGCACGCTTCTGCACTGAATAGAAGCAAGTGAGTATCACTCTTGCAAGTGAGTATTCTCAACACTGATCTACACTGCTTGCATAACTGGGGTGCTTAATTGATTGAATAAAAGTCATGCTTACACAGCCTCATGCCTCACACAGCATCGCAAACGCCTTCGTAACGCCTCTGAAACTCGCTAAAAATCCTATGCAGCTTTCTGAAAAACCTTCGAAATCCCCTAAAATCTCCTCGGACCTCATGTAACGCACCTCAGACCCTCAGAAACCACCGAAACGCCTTCGTAACGCCGAAAATCATCAGAAGCTGTCTGAAATGCCTTCGAAATCCCCCTCGAACCCCATGTAACGCCTCTGAAACTCGTCGAAAATCCTCTGAAGCTTTTTAAAACGCCCCCAACGCCTGTGATAGCCCCCCTCCTAAAACTCTCATGAAATCCCTTTGAAACCCCGCATGACTCTCTTTAAATGTCCAGCTAACTCGCCCTTCTTAAGGACAAACGTCTTGAAATCCCGCTTGAACAGTGCATCAGAACTTCAGACGCAATAATCTCAAGAAGCAAGCTTCAAACAACAATGTATTTCATTATTTTGTTCTTGCTCACTTGTAAAAAGCTTAAAATAAGAAGCAGAGCTGCGCTGGTTTTGTTTACGAAAAGATTTGTGCGCTCGAAATCGCGAGTAGGTGCCGAAGTCGTCAATTGTGGCGGCCATTTTGGGATTCTAACAAGTCTGTCCTTAAACTTCATTGCAATCTTTGAATCCGTTTATGTAATGAACTAAATCCATTTAGGTAAAACCTCTATTTAGGGCCTTAACTACTTGACAACTTAACTACTTAAGTACTTGACTACTTTACTTCGTTACCTGAATGGAGGTTTTGGTGTTCTTAACTACTTTACTACTTTACTACTTTACTACTTTACTACTTTACTACTTTACTACTTTACTACTTTACTACTTTACTACTTTACTACTTTACTACTTTACTACTTTACTACTTTACTACTTTACTACTTTACTACTTTACTACTTTACTACTTTACTACTTTACTACTTCACTACTTTACTACTTTACTACTTTACTACTTTACTACTTTACTACTTTACTACTTTACTACTTTACTACTTTACTACTTTACTACTTTACTACTTTACTACTTTACTACTTTACTACTTTACTACTTTACTACTTTACTACTTTACTACTTTACTACTTTACTACTTTACTACTTTACTACTTTACTACTTTACTACTTTACTACTTTACTACTTTACTACTTTACTACTTTACTACTTTACTACTTTACTACTTTACTACTTTACTACTTTACTACTTTACTACTTTACTACTTTACTACTTTACTACTTTACTACTTTACTACTTTACTACTTTACTACTTTACTACTTTACTACTTTACTACTTTACTACTTTACTACTTTACTACTTTACTACTTTACTACTTTACTACTTTACTACTTTACTACTTTACTACTTTACTACTTTACTACTTTACTACTTTACTACTTTACTACTTTACTACTTTACTACTTTACTACTTTACTACTTTACTACTTTACTACTTTACTACTTTACTACTTTACTACTTTACTACTTTACTACTTTACTACTTTACTACTTTACTACTTTACTACTTTACTACTTTACTACTTTACTACTTTACTACTTCACTACTTTACTACTTTACTACTTTACTACTTTACTACTTTACTACTTTACTACTTTACTACTTTACTACTTTACTACTTTACTACTTTACTACTTTACTACTTTACTACTTTACTACTTTACTACTTTACTACTTTACTACTTTACTACTTTACTACTTTACTACTTTACTACTTTACTACTTTACTACTTTACTACTTTACTACTTTACTACTTTACTACTTTACTACTTTACTACTTTACTACTTTACTACTTTACTACTTTACTACTTTACTACTTTACTACTTTACTACTTTACTACTTTACTACTTTACTACTTTACTACTTTACTACTTTACTACTTTACTACTTTACTACTTTACTACTTTACTACTTTACTACTTTACTACATTACTATTTTACTACTTTACTACTTTACTACTTTACTACTTTACTGCTTTACTACTTTACTACTTTACTGCTTTATTACTTTACTACCAAAATGCATTTAACTCAAATTTACTATTTTTAATTCATACGACCCAAATGTTTACTGACATTATTTTAAATTTGCGTCAGAAATTGATGCAGTCACCTATTGGTCCGGTTTGAAGTGTACACTAGAGAGCTTGATTTAGGTTAACATTTTCATGTAATCACAAAATGAAAATGTGAGCTCAGATATCTAACTATCGTGCTATATGTCGATTTCCTCTAAATGTCGTTCATAAGAATGGCTGGGAATGCCCACAATTTGTACGTTTTGGAGCTTCCTCCCCGTCCTCCTCCCGACAACATGTGATAGATCTATTACAGCCGGGCCTAGCCTAGCATGTCGTTTCTTTTGTGATTTGTTCTGAGAATCATTTCACTTGTTTGGTATCATATTTGTTTGCGAAAGAAATTCGGCACGTTTGTTCTATGAAGCGAGTGTGATACAGCGATGAACTTATTTCGCAGACAGACGACGACACATCAAGTTCTCGGATCACATTTACTCTAGCTTGGGCCTGCTGGGGACTGTTCATACATCATGAAGGCTAACTTTAATGCATACAATATTTCGATAATTTGGATGGACCGTAATTTAACTAAAACTTTGCGTCATTTAAAATGAGTTAGCAATGTGGAATGAAATTAAATTTTAAATTATTTCGAAAGGATTCTGCATAGGTGAGCTCATTCCATTTTCGCTTTTTCAACCTTAGTTAGAAACGTCTTATATTAATTAACTGTATATATCTGTTTCCCTCCCAATATTTCCGACAAGCTATACTGTTCAACTATGTTAATACATAAATTAATATAATATATAAATTAGTTGTATAAGACATAAATCTGCCTTGGGCTGAAAATTTCTATAATAAAGAAATAATAATAATAATGTCCTTTTTACGCCCACCATAATTTTCCGAATGTCCTGCATCTGACTGTAGAGATTTAAGAATGCTGAAGTAAATTCACAGAGAACAGACATGCAGGCTAGGACAAATTTCATTCCGAAAGTTGTGTAAGGATTTGAATCTTCACTTGAGTAAGGTTGCAAACCAATACACGATGACAACACTAACGCCGCCAAACACCATATTGCCACAGTCAGTGGTGAATTGAAACATTTCAAGTGGTGATTTAAATTAGTATGGGAAATTAATCGATTGCAGCGCCACGCTATTGTCACTTGTGTTGTCGATTTCAAATGGTCGTTAAATTCCTTACACAGTTTCGGAGCTGAACTTGGATGTCTGTTCTCTGTGGTAAGTTATCTACTTTTCTGCAGAAAAAAAACTCATATAAAGTAGTCAAGAAACTTCTGAGAAAACGCGGTGGGCGTAAAGTGAAAGACATGGCATTTCGAAAGACAAATCTGTTATTTGTACATTGTCAAGAAAAAGTGTTAAACACCAGACAAAATTATATTTTATCTTGTCACAATGCAATGTCCCAAAAAAAGTTGGGTTTCCCATTCGGCATGCTGCCTGAAGTAAGCTGTCTCCGAATTCGGGTCACTTCTCGTGTTCGTCAACCATTCTAAAACACAACCTCTATCACACGAGCAAGATTTTTGCCACACGACCGAACAAACCGCGCAGCAGAAGCGGTTGGTTGCTGTGTAGTGTGTAGGGCGACTTTGTCGTTTTGTCGACAAATTTTCTTATCACAATCGCACAATTGAAGAAGCCGGCAGGGGCAAGAGCATCGCAGACAAAACGTTACAATGCCAATGGCACATACATATATTGGAACATGGACGAGCGAGCTGACGTATGGTAGAACGTACCGCCCGGAACTAGAACGAAATGCAGTTCACAGCTGTTTCCTTATCTTGTTTCGCGCGGCGGGAGAAAGCAAGCAAATAAGGACGGAGCAAGTGCGCGCGACCAAGAAGGGAGCGGGTATTTCTGGGATCTTCGGTTGAAATTCTGTCGTCGACAAGCGCTTTGCGCGCTGATATGAAAATACGCAATTATGGCAATTACACGAGGGTAATTTCCATTGATGGGTTCTTTAGTCCAGTCGTTTGGGACTTATTTATAAAGCTGGCGGTTCGGTTGAGACGATTGGAATTATGCTGAGCGCTTTCGTGTTCGTTTTCGTTGCTTGAAATAAAAAAAAACATGTACGAAAATAAAAGATTCTAAGTATTATTATGATTTGTGTGACAAGATGTTTAACTTTTTTTTTCACTCCTGCTGCAACAGTTTAATATTCTTATCAAACGTTTGTTAAAAATGTTGTTTGTTGAGTGTTGTGAAAATCGGAAGCGAACTTGCAGCCTGATTGACGAAAATTTTAAGTATTATTATGGCTAGAGTTTGGAACTTGCTTGCCAGCAGCGGGACGACCAACACGTTGTAACGTTAGGATATACAACGTGTGGTTTCCAGTAGGTGGGGTGAAGATTGAAATTGCAAAAGTATGTAAATCTATTAACGTACAACGTACAACGTAATTCACCATGTTTTTGTCAACTTGCAGTCTAATAAAGGAGAAATCTACACAGAAGCTTTCTACAACTTTCATGGACATAGACAGAATGTCGTCGTGTTTGTCACATGTTAGGAAAAAAGTTCAAAAGTTCTCAGCAAATAGCTTGTACCTTCAGTAGTAACAAATTCTACGCACCAGCAGTGGTGGCGTAACGCCATAAAGATGAAGGTTCGCATTTCGTCACGAGTTTGTCGCGTTCGCATCGACAATGAATTCATGCTGGACCGTATAGGAAGGAACACTCGAATACTATTTTGCAGGTCGCCAACTGTTTTATCTTTTTTGTTTGCTCGTAAAGTTGAGTTTTATTGTTTCTCAAGTTAAATAAATTTAGGCAGAACACATCACTTTTGGCATCTGGCTAGTTGGTCTCAGTACTGCTAGTTAAGCGCCGCCACCGAGTTTGATCGTACTTGTTTCGTGGACCGTAGGATGTATTTTTTTATATTGCTGCCTAGTACCAGAACTTCCCGGTGCGGTGTGATGGTGCGGCACATCAACAATTGCCTGTTTGGAAATTTATGGCGACATCGCTATGGGTTCTAGGGCAATGACATGTGCCTCTTTTAATGGGCTTGAAAGTGTACTACATACTATCGGATTTGATGGTAGGCAGTTGCTCGTCTTCCATGCTAATTGATATGATGTCTCTGAATGTTGGTAACAAGTACTTTGAAAGTATTAAACTAGCTTGTGAAGCACGTGGACAAGAGTGGTTGTATGAATAGAAATTACATGTGATCATCTAGATGGCTGGTTTGAAGGCTTTGTAAGCAAGGAAATTTTGTTCAAGTACAGGTATACATCGATTTAATGAACGCTTGATTATATAGACCCTCACATTGTACTTCAATTTTATGTACATTTTTTCAATATCCAATCAGTTTAAAATTTGCAGTTTGTATTATGATGACTTATAATGCAGGGGTTTTCAGCCTTTTGACAATATCAATGAATTGTTTTGTGGAGTCATAATTAGTTACCTTAAGGACAAACTTGTTAGAATCCGAAAAGGGCCTCCACATTGGGCGACTTTGGCACCTATTTCGAGCACACAAATCTCTTCGTAAACAAAACCAGCGCACCTGATCTTCTTATTTGAAGCAACAAGAACAAAATAATGAAATGCACAATTGTTTGAAGCATGCTTCTTGATATTTGTAAGTCTGAAGTTCTGATGCACTGTTGAAGCGGGATTTCAAGACGTTTGTCCTTAATCTCGTATTTCCCTTTCTGAACTCATTTTTCATAAATATCTCTCGCTTTATCGATGACCACGATGAGCGGAGTATATGGGGGGATTCTCTGGCGATTTTTTTTTTATAGATTTCTTAGCAACAACAACATTCCCTAACAATAACATTCTAACAAAATTCAGGAGGAATACCTGAAGAAGCACTCGGAAATTCATGGTGGAATACCTAACAAAACCTCTTGTGATATTTTTGAGAAAAAAAAGTCTTGGAGAAATCCTCTAGCAAAAATTCTATACAATTTGTTTAATGAATTCCTGGAGGATTTTTTGAGAAAATGCATAGAGGAATAGCCGGTGGAATTTTTGATGAAATCTGTGTGTAAATTTCTGCAGGAATCTCTACAAGAATGTCTTCCAGCTTTTCCGTAACAACTCTTGTATATTCATATGTTCATAGCCATCGCTAGAACCAGAAACGAATTGCAAAAATACGTTTCCCTTCCTTCCAACTTCCATAGCATACTGTATATAATGCCTACTAGTTATGCAACCAAAGCGAACTGTGCCGCTTGCCCTTCATAGTAATCACCACACAATCTATCACCTTACGAACACTATAAATATCCCCTATCCATGGATCACATCACCGACCCAACGGTGACTCCCAGATCTCCCATCCTTTCCGTCTAACAAATACCCCAGTCCGTGCTGGTTGTGGGAATGCAGAGGTGATCTCGGTCTTTAGTAGCAACAACCAGCACACTCTAAGGACGTGGCCGGCGTCGTTATTGATCAAAAATGTATGAGCTGCTTGAATTGCACTTTGAGAATAAGTAGAGTGTCCCAGCCCTTATTTATTTGGATCTCAGTGCAATTGGTACCAGCTCAGATCAATCACGGAGGAGCAACCATTGACATGTGTAGTCAGATATGATCGTTTGATGATCGTGATCTTGTAGAAGTTCTGAATTTACGATTCTTAATGTATCCGTGCATCATTTTCAAAAACAAAAAAAAATCCAAAGATTTGTTTTTTTGAAAAAGTACATGGAAGGCTTTCTAGATGAATGCTTTGAAAACTTTCTGATTCCTTCATGAATAAAATCTGAAGAAATTCGTAGATTAATTTCTGGAACAATATATGCTAGAATTTTTGAAAAGAAGTTCTTCAAATATTTAATCTAAAGAAACCCATGCAACTTTTTTGGAAGCTATCCCTGCAAGACTGTTTTAGGGAGTTCTTGAAGAAATTTCTGAAGGACATTCTAGAGTCTAAAGAAATCCCTTCAAGATTTTGTTTAGGAATTTCTGACAGAATTTCTTTAGGATTTCCTGGATGAATTTTCAAAGTAAATTTACGAGGAGTTTCTAAAGGAGTCCCTGAAAGAATTTCTCTAAGAATCCCAGGAACTCGTGAAAGTTTTATTAATTGAATCCTAGGATGGATTTCAGCAAGGGTTCATGAAATATTTGAGAAGGAACTCCTAAGGCAGTATAGGAATCCCTGCAGAAAATTCCCGAATCGATTCCTTATTTTTTTTAAAGAGTCCCTGGTAGAATTTCAAAAAAAAAAACTAGAAAGACTTTCTAACAGAAACGGTAAAACATGAGTGGAGGAAGTGGAATTTCTGGAGAAATTGAATGTTGCTGGGAAATTTCTGGTGAAATCCTTGGAAGGATTTCCAAAGTAACCCCAGTACAAATTTGTGAAGGAACTTTTGAAACATTCTCTGAAAAGCTCTGGAATAGTTGCTTAAGGCATCGCTAAAAGTTTAATTAAATTAAACTTAAAATAAAAATAAAAATAAAAACTAAAATTAATTAAAAGTAATTTCTGTAGAAATGTCTAAAGAATTTTCTAATTTTCTAAACGATTTTTTGACATAATCTATAAAGGAATTTCTGCTCAAATTTATGGATATTTAAAAAAAATGGACAAATTTCAAAAATTAATCATGCAAGATGCTTTGGATGCCGGAGCCCTTGGCGTAGTGGCTACACGTTTGCTTCATAAGCAGATGATCATGGGCTCGATCCCAGCCCCGGCACTTTCGTCAGTTGCTCTTTCCCCCTGAGAGCAGCTGATACTGACCCTCTTCTGAGCCCATGGCTCAAATGAACCCGGATACTTGGACATCGGCGAACTGCAACCCATAATGGACCCCCAATCGGACTGGAAACAGGAACAACCAACAGTCACACATCAACATCCTCGTGCTCATCATTCTACCATGATAGGGGTAGACCGTGAAAGCAGCGCAACGGCCACCAGTTCGATGTAGTACAATTAGAAATAGAATAGATTTAGGCACTGTACAAAGTGCACCGAGAAAATTTTCTACTCAATGACTGAGTTGGCCTTACTCAGAAATCCAAAATTCCTTTCGGTTAAAAGTGGGACAACCCATTGCACTATAGGATATCAGGCGGACAAAAATCAGAAAAGTGACTTCCACTAATGCTTTTTCTGAAATTTTCTATCGATAATAAACATATAAACTAAGAGAAATCTAGAATTTCAAGTTTCTAGTTGATGTAGTTACAAAGATATTGAGTATCAAGGTTGAGTAAAGCTAAAAAATGTAATTTTCGCAAAAAAACAACACATAATTTCAAATCGATATTTTCTAACTAACATCATCATTATCTATTGGTTTCAATACATCATTGGTAAGATAATGAAGCAAGCTTTCCAACAAACACGTGGTTTTGTGAAATAATTGAACCATTGTATGAAAAAAGGTACAAGAAGAAGAAGAAGTTGAAAAAGGCATGAGATTCAAATTTTGATAATTGGCATCTTTTTTCCCCAAATATTCCCAGGCTCAAAATCAGTTTATGGTTAAGCTTTAGGTCTACTCTAATGATTTTGTATGCGAAATGCTGCGGTAAATTGCGGTCTTGGCAGATTCAGCGTTTTTTACGCACGAGACCGCCCGGGCGCACCCCTTGAGATTAAATGACGATTCTCAAACATTCTAAGCAAATTCCCTTGGACTTCATTTTTGAAAGTAACTACACAATAGAGTTGATCATTCTAAGCACAAAAAAACAAATTAAAAATTTAAAAACTAAAACAAATTCAAACTTTTTATATTTTAACAGTTATTTGATCATATTGAAAATACGTCCTTTTCAAAACTTGGTCGTAATGTTTAAAAATGTCCATAAACAATATATTTTAGTCGAACCAACTACAGAATACTAACAATTCCTCGAAAATATGACGAAAGTAATTTTGTCCGCCTGCTTGTATGGGAATCCCCCATAGTGCATTGGCAATGGGTTGTCCCACTTTTAACGGAAACTGAGTAAGAAAACAAAAGATTTTTCGATTTCTGAGTAAGGCCAACTCAGCTACTGAGTAAACATTTTTCTCTGTGTGTATGTACACTACAGCTTCCAATTGGAATCGCTCACGCAGTGCCCTAATGGACAATAGAGCTGTAATTAGGTTAAGTGATTGAAGAATAAAAGAAAATATTCACCATTTTTGAAGCGCATTAATTTCATGTTTCAGTAACCCAAATATTCACAGTAAAATTGAATGCGCATAGGCCTAGCAGCATAATAAATACTAAAGTATTACTTTGAAATGATCGCTTCGTACTTGCGTATGATGTCTCCTTCTGAACTTTACGTGTCATTAAAGAAGCTGTCATAGTTTTTGTTAAAAAAACTTTTAATAGGGTTGGCAAAACCTCTCCAAGAGCGGTCCATAGCTGAAAGATGCTCTTAACCCTTTATAACGCAGTGGCAACTATATTGCCACCTACTTACTGTTTGTATTTTTTTTTTCTGTTTTATAGCAATTTATTTCAAACTTTTTTTGGTTTACGGAAAATTGTGATTACTAACAACGTCTGGTATTTTTTTTGGTACTAAACAAAGCTTTAACAACAATTTGGGAGCCATTTGTAGTCTCAGAAATGGCTAAATTTGATCGCGCGAAGAAAATAAGCTCAAACTTATTGTAAAATATAGATTCGGTAAATATTTTAAGAAATAATCAAATAATGAGTTGATTTGATATGAGGGTATTTCTCGCTGAGACCGGCCCACTATTTACACCTTGCCTTCAAAAATTTTTAAGGTGGTGACTTTTTGAAAGTCCTCGCTAAAAAAGTAAGGAAAATGCATTTGGTTACTCAAATTGATGGACCCCCTTTTAGTTAGAGCCACAACAATTTTTGCAGACCCCTCGATTTTGGGCAAATGGTGGCTCATTTAAACCGTTATAACTCGAAAGTTTCTCCAAAAACCCCCTCAAAACTAATTATTGTGGTAAAGAGAAAAGATAGAGCTACTGCGCACCGGCAACCGGCCACCTAGATTTTTGAGAGTTTCTTTCAAACAAAAATTGTTTTGTACATGTTATCATGTAAGGTACCCCGGGGCAAGTGAGAATCCGGGGCAAGTGAGACCTACAGCCATAATTTTTTTTATTTGTTAGTTTTAAGGCAAACATTCTTCATAGAAAACATAGGTATCACACCAACGGATACTTTGAATTCAAAAATTGTTATTGTTCTCACCATAAAGAGACCATATATGTTATTGCTGTTCATATGTAATTTTCAATTCACTAAGTGAGATTAACGTACTGTACTACATTCGTCGTTCAAAAATAGAATAACAAATAAAGTAAAACTTTTTCGGATTCAGGATAATATTTGGAGTGCTTACAAGTTATTTTGAACGAAAAAGCTGAAATTTATTTTCATTTATTACCTTTTGTTAACTGCTCTCACTTGCCCCAGTGCATTTCAGCATCTGGGGCAAGTGAGACCTATGAGAGTAAACAAACACAATTTCATAGTTTGATCTCGCTTCTTCAGCCTAAGTCTAAATTTACACAAAAGTGAAGCGAAAATCGGCGCCTTAAGTAATCAACCGTTGAATTATAATTAATTACTTCTATTCTGATGATGAAACTTTTGTTTAAAATGATAAAGGTTTTGGTAGAACATATTTTTTTCGAAATCATCTTTTTTTCATATTTTCGTTCAAGTAATTTCTATTATTTTTTTGTTTTTCGTTGCATAATAAGGTTCTGAATGTTAGGGAGCCGGCCATAAAGTATAAAAAAATTAGAAAACGACTTATTCGAAGTTCACGATTTAAAAATCTTTATTTATTAATCGTAAAATTATGTAAGGGAAAACAAAACATCTGTAAATCTTGAAAAATCTTTTGGCGTGACTCATCAACTACGTAATATGAAAAGTAAGTTTGGAAATCTTTCGGAATTCAACCTTAGGGCGCTTTTTGTATAAATAAAATCAATTTGTTTTGCACCAGCTGCTAGACTTGAATAATTTTTTTTTCTCAGTGATTCGTTATTATGTGTGTTACGTAATTTATGCACGATACCACAAATTTTTCCCAACATAAATCGCTAAACATAGTTATTCGCATAAGATATGTATAATTTATGCTACCTTACATATATGCTGCAACTGTATTAAGCCATTTGTACAAAAAATCCGAATAGGTCCCACTTGCCCCGTGATACGCTGTAAATGAAGATCTGCTCCACTTTTCATTATATGCATAATATAATGAATTTAAAAATTTTGAAACAGTTTTAATGCCCGTTAATAAGAAGAAATATACCAACAATGTCTGTTAGAACCATTGGAATTATAAAATTATTTATATTTAGAATTTTTTGGCTTGACAAAATCAAACTAGCATTTTTTTAGGTCCCACTTGCCCCGGGGTACCTTATATAATCATTTCCATAATAGTATGCGTTGACAACTCTTCTAGTTTTTTGGCCTTATAAAGGGTTAAAGAGGTAAATCAAGAAGTTTTGATGTATCAATCAGTTTTATTGCAAGTTTTATAATATTGGTTATGAAGATCTCTTATCCACCGACCCACATTGGAGTAAATCATATCAGAACCTGATCGTAAGTGGAGAAACTCAAAATGAAATAATAGGGGTTTCCGTTGTGTTTTTGCCAAGTGTAAGGACTGTATCGTTAATTATGAGTACACCTTAAAATTGCTGTATTTCAAAATGTTTTATTTATTTTGTAAATTAAATTCAATTACATTGTTCATTGACCATCAGAAATGCCCATGACATGATTGTATATTTAATTTTTCATGGATCTTGCCACCTCTCGCACTTTCTTATTGGCGTGCTTCATAAGGTTTTGGACAACCGTTCCGACGATGGTTTTGCATACGTTGACCCAGTTTTTCTTGAATTTTGTGACGTCCTCTGCTCCTCTATCATTTTTCCGTAGTTTCCCTTTCATCAAAGTTAACTATTTCTCAATGGGCCTTATTTACGGGCAATTTAGAGGATTCATTGCCTTTTCCACAAATTGAACATTGTTTACTTCATACCTGTCAAAGGTGTCACGCGCATAGTGGCAGGATGCCAAATCCGGCCAAAGTAATGTAGGACCTTTGTGCTTTCAGATGGTGGCGGAATATGTTTCTGGAGACATTCCTTCCGGTATATTTCGACGTTCATACCTGGGACGGTGAAGAAAGGTGACGATTTCATACCACATTGACAAATTGCTTGCCTAACCAACACATTTTCCCATTTTTTTTCGCAAAAAATCGATTTCTCCTAATTCGTAACATCCGTGCCATGCTTAACAGTGAAAATCTGTGCCCCTGGAAGTACCTTGTAGTCGTAGTCCAATTTGACATACGTTTCATCATCCATGAATATGCACATGCAATTTTTGCTCAAAACATCGTCGTACAGCTTCCAAGCCTGAGTTTTCACATAATCCGCCAGAATTTGACTGCGTTTTGGACATTTCTGTTTTGGGTAGGTCTTCGGGGAATTACGCTCCTTGGCGCGTTGAACCATACCAACAGTCGTTTCACACTTTTTTGCGTAATCTCTAATGGATACCTCCTATTTTCCTTCAACGATTTTGCAAGTTTTGCTGTTCAAATTTGACTTGGACGCACCTGTTTTTTGCCGCGTCCGGGTAAGTCTTTCAGTGTGTTATGCATACCGAATCGTTTGATAGCATTTTGGACAACAAAAACCCTAACACATTCAATTTTTGCTAATTTTCTTAGCGATGATCATTTTTCCTTGCAGTGCCTGGTCACAATCGATTTTCGCTTCTCCTCCGTAAACCCTCGCATTGTTCCACTTGAGGAAAAACTTTAACTTTTAATGAAGGTTATCGTTTGTTTACAACGTTAGCAACACATAGACACAAGGCAGTTAACAAAATAAGGCATAGTCTTTTTAATACAGAGCCTCAAAGGTGTACTCATAATTAACGATACAGTCCTTAGTTATCGTGTAATCGTTTGACAGCTAAGCAGTGTCTAAATGTTTTGTTTACGGTTATCAGAAGAGGTTAAGTAAAGCTGAATTTTAGCCGTTTTCTTTGATATAGCTCACAGCGCGTGCTAGTTTTGACCGTACAACGTGAATAAAATTGATAGTCAATCATTTCAACGATGCAGTTTGTTAAAGAAGGTTAATGTTGTTATTGTGTTAATTTGAAACCCAAACAAATTGACGTTAAGTTTACATACAATATATGAAAATTTAAAAAAAAAAATACTTGATGGAATCCTTTACCGTACATTCAAAATGAAATAAGTTTATTTTCCGGCTGTTTCCGAGAAATCTGCTTTTAGTGTATGATGAAACTATTGTTCCTCTTTCGAATGCAGAAAGAAAACCTTCCGGATGTTTCCGATTTCAAAAGTTGCAACACTTTGAAAAAAAAAATCGTGATAATTATATTAATATATGATATTATTTGCCTTAAAACACTATTTGCCCCCCTGAACGCATTTTTGCTGAAAACTAGAATTCAACAACTTTCAAGCAAAAAAAAGAAGTTTAAAATCGGTCAACTGGTTCAAAAGCTGTGATTTTTTGGTTTCGAAAAATCTTGATTTTTACAATCATAAAATTGGTCACCCTAATCTATATATATAAAAATGAGTTGGGAGTCCCTTTAAGGCAACAAAACTCAAGAACGGCTGAACCGATCGGGATGACCCTTGCATGGTTTGATTCGTATTTATGGTGGCTGTGTTTATATGTAAAAAAAAGTTAGGAAAATGATCTAAATGTCTAAGAAAATAGACAAAATGCTGATTTTTTATGACCTGGGAAGAAAATTAACACGATCGAAATGAATCCAATCTAGAGTGCGGTGCAACAATGATCTCAACAGATGTCAAATCGCCACTAGTATGGGACACGCTTGCATGGAAAAAATAAATCCTCGCTCCAGTCGACTTTTTAGATCCCATTTAGGTCCCATATGAACTGTACAAAATTCCAGCGCAATCGGTGAAACTATAATTTAGCGCAAGCGGTTCAAAGTTTTCATAGGATTTACTATGGGAAAAGTTGCACTTTCAAATAAAAAATCCTAGAGGTCACCCTTTGTCTCCTTAATTCGAATCGATCAATGCTTCTTGTAGAAAAATCATTTATGAAACTTTCTTTCGAAGACCACGAAACGATTGGATGCTTGTGGAAAAAGTTATTGATTTATTACCGATTAGTGATCCAACGAACGGATTTTTGTTTTGTTTTATCAGCAGCACTGCTGCTGCCGTTGTTGCATGGGGTGGCGGGAGGCATCACCACCCCCAGAAACAGCAGCAGCCAAGGCAGCAGCTACAGTGCTGCTAATAAAACAAAACAAAAAGCCGTTCGTTGGATCACTAATCGGTAATAAATCAATAACTTTTTCTACAAGCATCCAATCGTTTTGTGGTCTTCGAAAGAAAGTTTCATAAATGATTTTTCTACAAGAAGCATTGATCGATTTGAATTAAGGAGACAAGGGACGAGCTCTGGGATTTTTTATCTGAAAGTGTAACATTTCCCATAGTAAATCCTATGAAAACTTTGAACCGCTTGCGCTAAATTATAGTTTCACCGATTGCGCTAAAATTTTGTACAGTTCTTATGGGACCTGAATGGAATCGAAAAAGTCGACTGGAGCGAGAATTTGATGTTCGTCCCATACTAATCGCCACATCTTGGCAAGACGAAGTTTGCCGGGACATCTAGTGACGAAATAAAAAAATGCGGGTCTAATTATTTTCGTTAAACTACAAAACCACCAAGTATCACGATGTTCCGAGACACACTATATCGATTTTCTATGATTTTCTATTAAAAAAACTTGTTGAAGTCGGTTAGATTGGTTGTTTCTCACTGCTAGGTGAATTTATTGTTATAAAATTCATTGAAAACTATGAAATACGTTTCATAACTAATTTGGGTTGTATTTGGGTTGCGAAAATACGTTAAAATAATTTTGATCAGTTTTGGTGTACTAGATGCTTCACTGTGCGACCCTGAAGTTTGAGCAACTCAATTGTGAGAGCAATCATCTATAACGTAGCATTTTTTCGCCATTTTGGTCACTAATAGCGTATTTTCCCATAGCCAATACATGGTTTATCAAAGTTTCAGAGACTCATCCCTAAAATGATACGTCATTTAGTGATGCTGCCTGTACAAAAACCCACAATTTTACTATGTAGAAAGGTGAGTAAAGAAGGCTCCATGAAGACAAATTGTAGGCATAACTTTATGGATAAATTGTTTTTTTTTGTGGTGCACTTTTTTTGATAAATTTGATTGTTTTTGATCCTGATTGATTGTTGCGTTTCATGTACTATGGTGCCACTCTGAGAACAAACCTGATTTCATACTGCAGAGGTTCCCAAACTTTTTGCTATCGCGGCGCCCTTTGAAATTTTTGAAAATGTCGCGGCGCACCAACATTTTTTTACAGATAATTTTCAATATTTTAAAACAATATTTACTTCAAAACTTGAAATGCAAAATTATGAAGAACTTTCAAACATGGTATTTTTCAAAAATCGAATAAAAATTATTTTTTCAACTACTTTTAGGTTCTTCAAGAAAAAATGCTCAAGGATTTTATAAATATTTTTTAAATTTCAAATGTCATGTTTATTTATCATACAAATTAAACAAATATAACAAAAACTTCTTCATCTACAGCAAAAAGCTGGGTAAAATTGTTGCAATACTTCAATAACTTCGGGTGAACTGAACAAAACTTTCTAAGATGTTGTGGAAATATCAGTTAATTTAGAAAAATACAATGTTTTTTTTGTTTGTTAGTTTCAATGTTCAGGCTGATTCATTATCATGGGTTTGTTAATCAAGTCTTGAGGAAGGTTTGGAAGGCTGCCTTTTACATGTGTTTTCGGTGATTATTTTATTAACGACCATTGAGAAAATTGATTAACTTTGAGACGTGATGAACAGTGATAACGTGATAACAGTATGTCTCACGTTTCTCAAAAATATTCCAAACGAGTCTCAAAAGTTACATAGTTTTCCTCTATTTTCCATCAAGATCTAAAATCGACAATCTTAATACAGGGGATAGACAAAATGATCGGGACAGGCAAAATTTTCACTTTTCAAAAAGTGTACAACTAGCTGTTACTTTTCGAAAAGTGCATCAAATATTCTCAAATTTTTACTGTAAGTTCATCAACTAGTTTTGTATCAGTGGTACAGATTTAGAAAAGATCGGGCCATTCTCCACGAAGCTACAAAGATTCTTGAAAAAGGTAAAATTATTCGATAGCCAACTTTGAGCTGTTATATCTCTGGATTCAATGAACCGAATGCAATGGAATTTTGACCATTTATGACTTATATAATGAGCTATGAAAAACCATTGACTTAACTTAATATTCTTAACTTAATATTGACTCAAGAACCAGCGGCGCACCTGTTAAATGTTCACGACGCACCAGGGCACCGCGGCGCACAGTTTGGGAAGCACTGTAATACTGCATTTACATAACGCTCAATTGAAAAAATGAAAGCAGTATGAATGACTGATTCATACAATCGTTTATGACTGCCCCTCTGATGCCCATAAAGGGCATTATCTTTATGACTAATCCACACTAAACTCATTGTATCATGTTCTGTTGATTTGACTACACTTGCATTCATGTCTATGCTGAGTAACCTCCCTCTGAACAAAGCGTGAATCCTTGCTTAGAGCTTCGCCAGTGCATTGTAATTCAACCTGAACAACGATCGGCCCTCGTTGGACGATTTGCTGCTTGCAGCCAGGTGGTGGCTACGAAAAGAATGCAAAAAACAGGTTTCCTGAGAACAATAAACGACAACGACGACGACGCCAACCAACCGGGCAACCTCGGAAATAGACAGCGAGACGAACACCACCGCCACTCGAACAAGAGGAGGAGGAAGACGAAACAGAAAAAAAATCCCGCCCACGATAGTCATGTTATGCTCCTCCCACTTGCTTTCGGTGTGTCTCACCCACAAATCTCAACCGCTCCGATTGGTGCGCGGTGTGTGTGCTCCGCCACTTTACTCGTGGTGAACCACATTCAGCGATAGGAGTCGGTGGCGGTGGTTCGTCTTCATTCCCTCCCTCCCTGCGCGTTCGAGGGTCTTCTTTCGACCCGCAAGCCGGTAGAAGAGCCTCATTTTTGGACTCTTCTTTTCCGTTTTTATTCGGAGTTGACTTTCGCATAGGTTTGAAAGAAGTTACGGCGCCTCAGTAAGCACGGCCTTTGTTGAATGACGACGACGAACGAAAGGAAGGGAAACGAAATTCATTCCGATGACTGTTGACAATATTTAGATTGCAGTCGATCTATCACTGCAGGTGCTCAATACTGAGCTTGAATGGCTAGTAATTGAAACGATGCAACAGCAGTGGAAGTCAGATTTAACTCGGTTTACTACAAATCGTTGCACGTTGTTTTACATTAATTTTTACTTTCATCACTGAACGAACACTATAGGTACTTATAATCCAGTCCGTTTAAAATGCTTCATGTTTTCAATAAACTTGTTGAATAGACTGTACATTTTCGATTAATTATCTAATTTGAACTCTATCACGTATTATTTAGGATTTCTTGGAGTATATATGCAGATGACTGCATAATTTGAATCAGTATGTAAATTGGGTCATAATAAAAATTTTAATGGAAAAATTAACACAAATAACTTATCTAGCATAGAAAACTAAAATTACTAAAATGCTAGCAATCATTTTAGAGATGAACCAGCCTAGGGCTGAAAATCTCTTTAATAAAGCAAAAAAAAGCAATCAATTTTTATTTATTTTCAAATTTTTTAGACCATAGTTTCCCAAACTTGGATGCGCTGAAAATCTTTGTCGAATACCGCAAAACGATCCGACACTTGTGGCGAACGTTATAACGTACAGATCGCCGGATAGTGCTCAACATTTCACATAGTAATGTAATAATATCAATAATAAACCTCAATTTTTGGCTTTAGTTACCAAACGTATAACTTTTTTTTCACAGGCGACGAGTCGCTTTGCGGTCTTCGATCCTAGGAAATATCTAACGTCATTAGTTACATCGTTTTAGATAACGGGCTTGCTTCTATAGTGGCTTACATTTCTAATTCATATATTCCATTCGTGGATCATCCCTTTCCTTCTACTTTGTATATTTCTATCTACTTCCTCTGTCTCTCTCTCAGCACAGTGTCAATCTATCATATAACGCCTACAAGTTATGCAACCAAGCGAATTGTGCCGCTTCACAGTTATCTTCACACAATCTATCACATTACGCCTGGCATCCATGCACTAGTGCGCGAACCCTGTGTCAACAATAACCATTTCTCAACAATACTTCGACATCCGCATGACCTTGTGCAGGTGCAGAGGACTTAACGGCCTAAAGTGGGCAAGCGATTGCAATCATCACTTCGCTCCCCTTCCCCACAATGACCTGCAACCTGGCGTAGCAGGAGCCATTATCGCCTAAAAATAGAAGATCACCAACGCTCAATCACTGAGGATGCATCACAGCAAAAAAAAATCTTGTAATATCACACCATTTTAACTGCGCACATCAGTCGCGTCGTAAAAGTGATGTTACAAATAATATCCTTTCCTCGCAGCGATTTAGCCGCCGCCGCTGTAAAGTATGTCTAGCGATCGTTAGAACCAAACCGACTGTCAAGTCGTATAATAGTAAAATATACTAAAACCTCTTTTTATGCATGTTATTTTTATGCCCTTCCAATTAATGCACCTTTTTTATGGCCTGCATAAAAAGAGGGAAAACAACTAAGGGGCTGTCCATAAACCACGTGGTCATTTTTTTGGGACTTCTCAACCCCCCCCCCTCCCCACGTGGTCATTAGTCCATACATTTTTTTTTATTCGTCCATACAAAATGGTCATTGGCCGAACCCCCCCCCCCCCCCCTCATGACCACGTGGTTTATGGACAGCCCCTGAGAATCAATAGTGTGCATAAAAATATTTGATTTTCTAGAGACTCCATCACAATATCTTTTGGAGTGCCCCTGAAATACCCTTTGATTTAAAGGTGTTCTTGAAACCCCCTGGTACGACCCTGACCTAAAATGCCCCCAACGCCTTTGAAATCATTACAACCAATTTGAAATGTACCTGACAGCCATTTCGATGCCTTTAATAGGGTCCATGGTCCCCCTAAAATGCACCTGAAAACCACCTGAAACTCCCCTGAAATGCTATCAAACGCCGTTTCTAAGAACGCCCTTACAATGTTCCTGAAACACCCTGAAACTCTCTTAAATAACTTTGAAATATCTTGAAACACCTCTCAAACCCCTTGCAACGCCCTGTAAAGGCTAATGAGATCCCTCTAATTGCCCTTAAAGCCCCTTGAAACGTCCCTGGAACTCCCTTAATATTATTGAAATGCCTCTGAATATCCCGTAATCCCATAAAAACATCAACAAATCTTGACTAAACACTCTAAAAAGGCTCCCTAAATCCCCTGAAACAATTCCTTAAAACAACCCTGAAGCTGCTTGGAGCCCCTGGTAACTTTCTAACAAGACCTTTTCTCGCGAACTAGATTCCCTTATTAAAGCCTTAATTTATGCATAAATTTCCCACTTTTATATTATTTTTAAATTATGTACATTTTTAAATTATGCAGTCCCAGCCACGTGCATAAAAAGAGGTTCCAGTGTATTCGCACGGATTCCGTCACTGATCCGTTGATTGTAAGACACATCCCTTACCTCTCGGCTGTTTCACCGAATTTGAAGTTGGATGATAAATATGATACTACTTCTAGATATCAGCCGCCATTTCCGTTTTACGCAGCTGTTAGACTACTGATTTCCACCGAAGTATCACCAATCGACCCAGGGATGCTTCCTAAGTAACATTTTTTAGTGAAATAGACTAAAAGTGGCTCTTAAACCATGAAACAACCAAAATAAAAGGTATTAGGTTTTATGATGGTTCTAAAAACCTCTACAAGATTAATTGAAAATGAAAATGTTACTTGGGCCTTCGGAACGATGCCGTAAACACAACTTCCAATTACAGTTTCCCCTTGAGGAAGACACTATCCCCGTGTCGAAACGTCGGGTGAATAAAACAACTCGTTTTCGTTTACCAAGAGGGGGATTGAATTATAATTTTCAGGAAAAATAGGTTGTAAGAGCCTTATTGCTTTAAGCACTTTTAAAACATTTGAGGCCAATTTGTTGAAGAAATCATCAAACGATTAACCTAGACAGTGGGGTTAAAATGATGAAATTTTGGGTTTCGAATAATTTTCGCTGGAGATTCCGTTCATGAAATATTAAGGCTTTAAAGGATAGCCGATTCTACAATCATGAAGCTTTAAACACATGAAGCGTGTTCTGGAATCTCTTAAGGTAACACACTGGGCCAAGTTCCTCTAACTCGAATAAACCTTCTAAAACAAACCGTCCGTCTGTTGCCGTCGGTTCGTCATGTGGGACACTCGTTTGTCAATCTTAACAAGACTGGCCAGTGACGTTATCGCCGATGACATCAACATCGTTAGCATTGCTGCGTGATCATCCCAGACGGTTGATCCGTTGTTCACTACAATATGGTGGAGAATGTGGTATGAAATGCTCGTTTTGCAGAAATCTGTTGCTATTAGAGTACCATTTTCTTAACCGTTAGTGTGAGTTAGAATTCACGATTTCAGACTACAGGATAAACTTAAGCTGAGCTGTCTCCATTTCTGAGAAATTGGTTACAAAACTCTCATAAGGGACTGGTTCTACACACTGCAGTATAGGAAAATTTTGTTCGCTTTTTTAATCTTGTACTAATTTGCAAAAAAGACTAATGCATACTCATCGATGCAAAGACGACAGGGCATTAAGAATAAGAAGAAAAAAAAACTGGAACAGACGTAACGTACTCTCGAAGTGGAGTAGAATGACAAAATTGACCAAGCGCATTAGCAACAAAGTTGGTGTCATGCTGTTTTTTTTATTTGTTACATCCATGTCCCCAAGCAAACAGCATTCTCAACTAAGAGCATCCCCACCAGTGCAGGTATTTCTTCTTGGCGCAACGTCTTCACCCGTGAATAAGTCTGCTACACACTTCCACAGTTTTATTATCGTCATTCTACGTCCCAGGAAATCAAGGACACATTCAGAGAATGCTCACCGGATGGGGTTGCTCTAACGTTCATGGTTCGTTCATATTTTGCTCAGCCCGGAGTTGTGGAATCACAAGCCGGGTGGTGGTGCTTGAACCGAGTTTGGATTCGTTCCATTAGAATAAGTGTGGCGTGATTCGGCAAAGCACGTGAGATGGGTTTGAAAGTGGCCAGCGCACTAGCTGCCTAGTCACGGGATTTTCGTTTTTTTTTTGCTTTCGTTCATTCGACTTGGTGGGGTAGCTTGAGTAGAGAGTTCTGACCGAGTGCAGAAAATAAATACGAAATTCAACACATCTGTATCGAGGCTGGGTACGTATAGCAGCTAATGATCAGGCATAGAGCGCTTGGGGTAGTATATACGGGTTGGTACGTGCGTGAGAGTACGAAGCGTGTGCTTTATTTTGGGCTTGTGATTTTGTCCGGTATATTGGACGCGTGATTCAGATCAATACGATATGGGACCAATCGAATTGGTTCTTGTGAATGGCGGCTGTTTCCGTTAAACTAATTGATTTTCAGTGCCGACGACGACGACGACGACAGCTCAACGACGGTGAAAAACGTCACAAACGTGCTGTACAATGCTCAATGATGAGATAGATATGCGTAGTAACTGAGGCTGGTAGCAATGAATGGCGATGAAACGTTGGAAGAATGAATACAGTATGAATGATTGAAAGTCAAAGTGAACTAGTTTTGAATTTTAAGGTTTCTGCAAAATAAATCAAACATGGAAGAGGGAGCTATTTCAGTTCTATGCGATGACAGTACACATTGGAGTTGCAAATCGTGATTGAGCTAAATTATCACCTATGGCATTCTTCTGATACTGATTTTGCTGTATCGCTTATATTTTTTTGTGCTGTTGTAACAACGATTTTTAATCTACCTTGTTTGAGTAGTAGCTACGGTTAGAATAGCCTAGACCAGTATTCAGTATGAAAGAGCAGCAACTCTTAATCTTTTAGTTTTACTTTCATATGTAAATATTCTAAAGTTTGCTACATACTTTTAGCAAAAATAAAATGATAAACTCCCGTGTCATGCCTCGAGCAGGTGTGTTTGTCAACAATGCAATCGTCGCTATTCTCGTCTCTGAAGTAACTATCAACACGTCATTGTACTGCACACCCAGTGAATCGTGTAGTACATTTTTTTTCACTTTCGTCGCAATGCTTCTACGGTCTTGGCAAATGTTTCATATTACCGTCCCATACTACATTCATGCTGCCTTCGACGCATGAATGTCGTTTGCCATGATTATAGCATATGGCACCATGATTGTAACACAAATCAAGATGATGGGAGTACAAAATGAATGTTTTGCAATGTAGACCTGGAGTTCCAGTGGAAACTGTGAAATAAATATGCGGATAACTCGAGCTAGAGGGTTTCGGGGGCTTTATATGGGGTCCGATTGAAGGTTATTTATATTTTGATATTGGATGTGTTTCAGGAAGTTTCGGAGGATTTTCGGTGGATTTAAGATACATTACGGAGGCTTACCATGGCGTTTTTGGGGGTTACGGAGGGTCAAAGGTGTGTTACATAGGGTCCCAGGATTTTTAATGGGGATTTCAGAGTCATTCCGAGAAGCTTCAGAGCATTTTCAGTGGGTTTCAGAGACGTTTTGGAGGCGTTACATAGGTTTACGGGTTTATGGGTTTACGAAGGCCTTACATAGGCGTTCTTGGGGGTTTTGGTGCGTTACATGAGGCCCCAGGTGGCTTAAGGAGAATTTCAGAGGCATTTCGAGAAGCGTCAGAACATTTTCAGCGGGTTTCAGAGACGCTACGGAAACGTTATATAGGTGTTTTCGGGGGTTTAGGAGAGTCTAAGGTGCGTTACATGGAGTATCAAGGGGTTTAAGGCGAATTTCGTAGGCATTTCAAGAATCTGCAGAGGATTTTCGGTGGGTTTCAGAGTTGTTACAGAGCGATTTTTGGGAATTTATGAAACCCCCAGTAGTAGTATTGCCCCCGAAATCCCAAGCGCGCTCTTTTATTTAAAAATGGCCTAGGCTATTGGGTTCCAACATCAACTCAATGAGCCAGGTCCGATTAACTTCAGTTTATTTGTCATCTCTAATCAATTATGAGAGGGTAATCTGCTCAACAGATACCTGAGTGGAAGACTCAGTTAATGTGGGGATGGGGACCGCGAAAACATGGACGGACACACGAACAAAACGTGTTTCGCGGTTTTTTTTCTAATAAACATTAAACACTATTAAACTATTAAACAGTTGGTGCCGGCAGGAGGCCACCTTTTCGAGATCCATTTTCATGAGTTCAACTCCGATAACATCCTGTCAAGCTGACTTATTGTTGTTGAGCTGCATCCATAACTTCCTTAACGTGGGAGTAGGGCTCGTTGGTGCTTCCCGCTGTACTGGCGTACTCATTTTTCCCACTGACTTGGGCCTTCATATCTGTGATCTCAACACCATTCAAATGCTCTTCGAAGTGCTGCTTCCACCTTTCGATAACCTTACGGCCAGCCGTCAGGAGGCTCCTGTCTTTATCTCTGCAAATTTTGGCTCGCGGCACGATGCCGTTGAGAGATCTCTTAACCTTCTGATAGAACTTCCTTGTTTCTTGAGAACGGCACAACAACTCCATTTCCTCGCACTCCGCTTCTTGCAGGTGGCGCTTTTTCTTCCGAAAGAGACGGGTCTGTGGTTTTCGCTTCTGTATGTATCGTTCCACGTTCTGTCGAGTTCCATGCTGCAGCATTACAGCACGCGCTGTATTCTTCTTCTCTAAAATCGCTCTGTACTCCTCGTGAAACCATTCGTTCCATCGTACCCGTTCCATGTGCCCGATAGTGCTCTCGGCTGCGTCGTTGATGGCTGCTTTAACTGTAGTCCAGCAATCTTCTTGAGGGGCTACATAAGCTGTTTGCTTTGCAGGTAAGCTTTGAAAGCTGCAAAATGAGCAATACTTACTAGATACTGGAAGAAGTAAACGAAACCATTTTATGTGTCTTCGATTGAAATCTTGCGCAACTGCAAATGAAGGGCCGTTTAAAAAAGTAAGTCGTTTCACATAGTTGCATTGGACAAGAAGCTTAGTCAATTCACTACACAAATTTACCTCTAAAGTCAAGTCCTAAGTTGATTACCCTGTGCAACCTGACCGACCTAGAACTTGCCAGCCGCCTCCCTCTAGATAGATTTCGCAACTGTTCCCAGCGACATTCCAACCAATTTGTAATAACCATAACTTTGACTCCCTTAACCTCGAATGAAACAACTGAACACCATCATCCATCGGCGGCACGGTCATGTATATACTAAATGTATGGTTGAAGTGTGGATGGTCACCAACAGCTAATGATGCCGCCGCCGCCGCCACCTCCCGCCATCATCGTGCCGATACGCACGATAGAAATATGGGATCGCGTCGCGGTTGCTGCACTGCAGTCCGGGCTGGGCTCGAGCTGGCTGACTGCTGTTACCGCATTAATTTACGTGCTTCTAAGCTCATATTAACCAGCTGGTCGCTTGGTTTCTTAGAGAGATGCGGCGAGAGACAGCGCGCGGGGGTATTAAACTCCGGTCCATCGAGCAGCGCATGTTTATGATCCTCATAACATTAGAGTTGATATACGGTTGATGAGAATGGAGGAAAGTGTCTGACTTTGTGTCGAGTGAGATGGTTCTATCAAGTGGAGAAGACCGCAGCAGTTTGTTCGCAAGGGCACAGTGGTTTACCTGGCTGTTTTACTAGTCGTTTATGTAATAACATTTTGGTCGGAAATTAACTTTGCGAATATTCATCTTTCAAGATAATACACCGTTTTATTTAATCCAGCTTTCCAGCTTAGTGTTTTATTCATACTTCCACAACTAAAAACTTTTGTGAAGTATAATTTCTGTGCCAAATGATATTTTTTTTGTTTGTATATTGGATATGTCTAATGCTTGTAACCTAAAGGGGTTGCTGAACAGTACCATGACAGTGGCAACAGCAGCTCGAAAGGTGATCGGCAATATTACAAGAAAAAAGAAGCCATCGCAACAAGAAACGGCAGCACGAGGATAGCATGATTGTAAAAGCGCAGGAAAACATGGATCGGAACTATATGCGGAGGTTTTATGCCATTGTCAATGGTGCGTTACACAAGACTGCGCCGGCGTAATGACTGGGGTGGAAAATGTGTTGACAGACAAAATAAGGGTGGCAGCCAGGTGGAAAGAGCACTTCGAAGATTTGTTCAATTGTGATGAGGTTCTCCGAATTTGCTTTCTTTTGATTTTCGTGGGATGAATGTAATTATGAGTAAATAATTCTGCTAGAAAGTTCATCATTCCGACCCAATTCGAGCCACTGTGCCGCTCAGTCCGAGGTCGGCTACACGCTGTAGCCGCAGCTACAACAAAAAACCGCCTTGTTGATATTTATTTGTTCTAGTCTAGTTACTAATTTATCTTCGACAATAATAAGAGTGAAAACAGTTTGTTTTATTAGCTGCTTTCGGTGAGAACCGGGGAGCGCTTTGGGACGTTTGCCCGCGGTACATATCAGCCTGGGCCCCGAGCAGTGTGCGAACGCGAGGCGGATGTGTGTTTATACCTACGTTTCCGATTTCGGTCGGTTCGCAGTTGGTGAGTTTCCAGAACTTATTGGCCGCCTGCGGCTACATTGAGCCGTTTTCCTTTCAGCCGCTACTCGCGGTAGGTGTACCGACGTACCAACTAGCTAAGCGTCGTCGTCGACGTCGGCAACGAATAAAGTTCACTTTGAGAAGGCACAGGTTGCGAAGTGTGTTGGTAATTAAACAAGGTATCCCACTGTTGTACGATTAGGGCGCGTATATTTGCGCACGCTGCGGCTGCGGTGTGGTGCTGGTTCTACAGAAATGCTTAGTTCGACGAAAGATATACACGCAAGACCGAAATTGACGAAGCTGACTGTGACGTAGGCCACATGGCAAATGCTCTCGGTTTCAATGTAATGGATGGTACGTAAATCATTTAGTTGGTTTGTTTTTGGACTACTGTAGCGTTTCTTTAGTACATACAATGCATCTAGACACTACGTAGTCTAACCTAGAGAAATCGTACGGTTCAATGTCACCTACATTTGTTGGGGTTTCCAACGGCTGGGAAATCATTGAGGGTTGGTAAAAAATTTGAACACGATCTGATGAGCTTAAACTAGCTAGAAAATTAAGTCCCACAAATGAGTTTTTGCTAGAACGAGTAGTGCAATTTTACGATATGGGCCTTCTCCTCAAGACTGTCGTCATCAGGTGCGTTTTTGATCTGAAAGTTGACCGGAGAGTTTTCTATGTACATTGGCGTAGGTAAGACGACAAACATGCACACATAAAATCACAAACGCTACTTACAATAACCGATTAGGTCGGTAATTATTGTACCTGCATGCTTAATAGGATCTATACCTCAACAAAGTAAGTGACCTACAATGAATACTTACGAACCACTAAACTAATCACTTACCGAGCTCAACATTCTTCTAATCCTTCATAAATTCTGCGAAGCGACGTGAATCTCGGTGGATGAAGCAATCAACAGCCTTTTCAAGAGTGCCGCTCCGACGCGATTCAACCCTAAGCCCTTTAGGCCATAAATTAGCCTCGCGCGGCGCACCGTTTAACAACGGCCGCCGTTCCGTTCCTACATATATGGATGGGCTCAAGTACATTGCGGGGGGAAAAGCCAACCGCGCTGATGGCGGCCGTACGTGACCGAAGATCGCATTCCTAGATCGCACTTCGATAATCAGCGGCAGATCTATAATCAGCACCAGCAGCACAACCACCAGCCGACCGGGCTTGTGGGGCTTGGATGACCAAAGTAAGCCACACATTTGTACATCAATTTTCGCGCTTTAGGAACTAATTCCTCACGTGCCTCCCCCTGGCACTGGTGCCACCTTCCAATCTCAATAGCCAGTCAGTGGTTCAAACAGGTGCTGTACCTGTTCGGAATTGTCGCACATGTAGCTGCTACCTTTATTCGCGTTGCGGTTCTCTGGGGACCGGCCGTGGAGTTGCGCAGTCTAGTCACGTACCGGGCGTTGTTTAGAGCGCGATATTTTTTTTTGTAGCAGGTGACAAAAACACAATGAGCTCATAAAACAAAAATAATGACGTGTGCTGCGTGATTAGAGCTGGTTTCGGCCCTAAGTAACAGCCGGCCGGAGTTTGCGCGAGTAGGTTTCCAGCATTCGAACAATGTCGGGAACAGTACAGCACACAGGTTCCATTACCCATAGTTTGATGCGGAGGAGAGCCGATTAAAATCGCCAGCGCCGCACTACTGGTGCTGCTGCTGTTGCTTTGTAAGGTGAAATGGGGCAAATTAAGGAACACATCACTCTAACTTCTGTTCTGAAAGTTCTTGGTTGAGGTACATCCGTACCGAGTTCAATACTTACTGAGTGGTTCAGTATCATGGGCAGTACGAGCTGCATTAACAAACTTCTAAGAGATCACTGATTACGCTTTCAGATATGAACGGCAATTCTTACTGTTTCAAGATTCCGTAGATATTCGAGATAACTTGCAGTTTGTTGATTGTTGCGTTAAATGGACACTGTATACTGAACGAAGCACCCTTCTACTACTGGACCCGGTACCAATCGGGTCAAGTTCCTTTGAACGTTGTTGGCACGAATTTCTCAAAAGGAGGAGAGTGTGCCTCTCTGGAGCCACCTATTGATACCCCCCGGACGATAAGTTCTCTTGCGCCCTCTTCAACCGGAAACAGCCATCTGCCATGCAGTCGCCGGCCTCTAGTTTATTACCTGTCTAGTTTTATTAGCTGGAACATTTCCTTATCTTACACATCTTTACACTTGGTAGAGCTGGTGCCTCATGCGATGCTTTACCGCCAACTATCACGTTCATAGACATCAAACACACTCCAATCCTCGCAACGGTCGCTGAGTTCCTGAATTCGCTATGATAAATAATTGTGCTCAAATCTTACTGACAGGTGCCAACGAGATTGTGATCGGAGTCAATGTTTGGTCCTCTGAAGGTTCTCACAACAATTACATCCGTGAACCAGGACATGGCCTGTTTGGTTCTAAGTTTTTTTTTATCTGTGTGCAAAATATATGTAAGTAAAGGCTATTCCTCTCACCTTGTCTTTTACCTTACCTTACCGATCAGACCAAGGCCTAAGTGTCCTCTGTTGTACGCTAGAGTCATATCCATGGTCCAGTCCCAGTTCCGTACTCTGCGTCCGCAAATCGTCCTCCACTTGATCGACCCACCTTGTTCGCTGCGCACCACGTATTCTCGTACCGGTCGGATGACTCTCGAGAACCATTTTATTCTGGTTGCTATCCGACATCCTGATGACGTGACCCGTCCACCGTAGCCTCCCGATTTTCGTGGTGTCTTCCATCTGGTAGACCGTACACCTTTCAGTGTCCATGTTTCGTGCCCATAGAGGACAACCGGTCTAATAAGCGTTTTGTAGATAGTTAACTTTGTGTGACGGCGAACTTTATAAGATCGTAGAGTTCTGCTGAGTCTAAAGTAAGCTCGGTTTCCTGCAACAATGCGTCTCTGAATTTCTTTGCTGGTGTCGTTGTCGGTGGTCACCAGTGAGCCCAATCACACGAATTTTTCAACCGTCTCGATTTCATCATCATCGATAGAAATTCAGGATGGCGGGCGCGGTGATTCCTCCCTGGAGCCCTTTGCCATCATGTACTTTGTCTTTGACACATTAATGACTAATCCGATTCGCCTGGCTTCATTATTCAGGCGGATCTACGTGTCCGCCATCGTCTCAAATTTGCGAGCTGTAATATCAGCACCATCAGCGAAACCAAGCAGCTGAACGGACTTCGTGAAAATCATTCCACTCGTGTTTATCCCCGCTCTCATTATTACACCCTCTTAAGCAATGTTAAACAGCAAGCACGAAATCACCTAGACGTAGCCCTCTGCGAGATTCGAAGGGACTCGAGAGTGTCCCTGATACTCGAACTACGAACGTCACTCAAACCATCGTCGCCTTGATCAATCGTGTCAGTTTATCCGGGAATCCTTGTTCGTGCATAATCTGTCATAGCTGGTCTCGATCGTTCATACGCCGATTTGAAATCGATGAAGAAGCGGTGTGTGGGCACATTATATTCGCGGCATTTCTGCATCACCTGGCGGATGGTGAACGTCTGCTCCGTTCTAGTGCCTTCACCCATGAATCAAGCCTGAATTCTCTTACAATCGGTGATAGACGCATAAAATTTGAGAGAGTATCTTGTAGGCAGCGCACAGTAGAGAGTTCGCGGCATAGTTCTCGCAATCCAACTTGTCGCCTTTTTTGTCCGGTAATACTTCCTCCTCCCAAATCTTGGTTATAACACATTACCATATGTTCATTGTTATTAATGTGTCGAAGACAAAGTACATGAATGCAAAGGGCTCCAGGGAGGAATCACCGCGCCCGCCAGCCCGAGTTTATATCGACGGTGATGAAATCGAGGCGGTTGAAGAATTCGTGTACTTGGGCTCACTGGTGACCGCCGACAACGATACCAGCAGAGAAATTCAGAGGCGCATTGTGGCAGGAAATCGTTCTTACTTTGGACTCCGCAGAACTCTACGATCGAATAAAGTTTGCCGTAACACAAAGTTAACTATTTACAAAACGCTGATCAGACCGGTCGTTCTCTATGGGCACGAAACATGGACCCTACATGCAGAGGACCAACGCGCCCTTGGAGTTTTCGAACGGGAGGTGTTGCGTACCATCTACGGCGGAGTGCAGATGGAAGACGGGACTTGGGGAGGGCGAATGAACCACGAGCTGTATCAGCTGCTGAGAGAACCAACCATCGTCCACACCGTGAAAATCGAGAGGCTACGGTGGGCGGGTCATGTCATCAGGATGTCGGATAGCAACCTGACTAAAATGGTTCTCGAGAGTCATCCGACCGGTACAAGAAGACGTGGAGCGCAGCGAGCTAGGTGGGTCGATCAAGTGGAGGACGATCTGCGGACCCTACGCAGAGTGCGGAACTGGAGACAAATAGTCATGGACCGAGTGGAATGGAGACGGCTACTATGTACAGCAGAGTAAGTATATATTCATTGTAGGATTGGTTACTTGTAGATAGTTCTCAACATTCGAAATCATTTGTAATGGATTACGAATTTTTAGACTATGTCTCCATTGTGATGTCGCTTCTTGAACTCAATATCAATTTTAGTTCGCAGCATTTAGCCTAACTTTTGCCCCTCATCACCCTACGTAGTAGCCTGTTGATTTACCAGCGATATGATCTACTGGACGTTTCAGTTGTGCGGACTTGTTCTAATGCGTTGTCTGCTGGTAATGGCGGCGAAAAAGCAATTACAATCGTGGCGTGACGACAAGCCGACCGACCGACCGAAGGAATGTTTGTGATCAGGTTAACTGAGTGGCAGCGACGGTCTGGTGGGTAGTGGATTATTTCCATATAGTTTAGAAAAAGTGTGGCGACTCCGTCCACCGTCCAGCAAGTGTGTCAAAATCATGAGAATTGACGTATTTCGATCCCGAACCCACTCACCGCACTAATGCAGTTGATTGCGGTTTTGCGTCATCAGCAGCAAGCGCAATCAATGAACTTCGCACCTTGTTCAAGTTACCTGCGCTGGTGGTGAACGTGTCGTTGGATTTCCAAGACGAAAAGTGCAAACCCCCAAAAAATCGACACACGCATTGGAATTCTGCTTCCGAAATGCGTACACAACTCAAACGTTCGCCGTCGACAAGTTTCCTGTCCGCGCCTCTGTGAGTGTGGTTGGATACAAATCAAATCGAACGTTTGGACATTATGTTATGTAATGTAAGAGGATCCGGGGTTTACAGAACGTGCTTGGCATTGCGCTGGACGGTCGTCGTCTGTCGCGTCGTCGGTTTCCTGATTCCAAGGTCCAAATAGGAAGTGGATTGATGGGATCAATTTTCGCCTGGACAGGCATGCTCAATTCGAGACACTGGATAGCAGGAGGTGTCAAATGATGTGCCAATTTGCAAATGTTTTGATTTGTTTGGTGTTCGGGAGGGGGCAGCAAACATTGAAGTGTAATGAAACCTGTCTTTGTTTATGCTTAGCAATGCAATAAGACCAACTTAGCCCAGCTGGCGAACGCTAGATGACACTGAGTATGGTAAGGATTCGATACACGGTACGATCCAAATTTCATATAAATCATGAATCACGATGCTAATATTTACATAGGGTCACAGAGCTATTAGTACTTAATCCTATGCTCACAAATTCAGCATTTTCAAAATCGAAGCGATTAAAGCACCGATTTCTTTTGTTAACATTTGTGTTACAAAAATAATAGTTACATTTATTATTATTACAGCACCTTATACCTTCGTATTGAGTAGGATGAGATAGGAGGCAGCCTGCTGAACAGATGGAATAATCTTCCGAGTTCTGCCTAGTAGGGTAATTGATCCGATCATGGAGCACTGGGTTCATGTTTAAACCACCATTGTATCGCCCCAAGCAAACTTTTTACATGGGTTGAGTAGAAAATAATAAAATCTATCTTTTATCTACGGGAAAACAACGGAATATTGCCACTTTGAGGTTGTTATGAGCTTTTTATTCGTTTTTATCTGAAGAACATTGTGTTCCTAATGTTGCGGTATTTGTTCCTATTGTTGCGGTATCCCATTGAAAGCATATGAGATACCGCAACATTAGGAACACTACCGCAACAATAGGAACACAGCAGTAAACATATCAAGGATAATATTTTTTTTAATAGGTTTTTGGGCAATTCTTAAGCAAACAAATGGTGCACTCATAATTTAAGCGCAACACATCTATTAAAATACCTTTTGGTAATACTTCAGTCGAAAAAGTGCTCAATTGCCATTACCTCTACATTAGGTGCTACCACAACGAAGGGAACAATTACCCTACTTCCTGAACTATTATATTAGTTTGGGTGAGAATGTCAATATGGTCTATAAGTACTTTCTTGGTAAGAACATGTTCAATATTTTTGAATCCCTATCCACTCGTATAAAAGTAGGTGCAATATTGATATTGACTTTTATAAAGATCATGCATTTTAAGAGCACATTGTGAAAAAAATCAATAATTGTAGTTGCCATCCGTTATTATTTATCTTAATGGTTTTCCTTTTATATTTCTTTTTTTTCAGGTATGGCGGTTTTTAGATGTAACTTTCGGCGTTCAACAAACCAGCTGAGAATCAGCAAAATATTAGCAACAGTTTCGCAATTATTTATCGAACTGATTACAAATAACAATTTTACTGTATACTGTTCCAAATGGATCTTTCAAATACACCAAATGACGTAAACCATGGGCAGGGGTTGTCTGGACAAAGTCTACGCCCTATATAAATTTCATGCACGGAGAGGGGGGCGGGTGGAACATTTTTTTTTCTAAACAATAGGGGGAAAATCTGCTAAACAGACACCACCAAGAAGGCATTGCTTCAGAGAGAGGCTAGTGCACATCGCACCCTCAAGGTTAGCTGCATGGCCTGCACCAACAAACATCGATGACTCGCTTTGAAGAGTCCATCACGGTAGCATGCTGGCGCTCAGCCAATTTCCCGAGTGGTCCTCACAACTCCCTTTGTTCTCGGAAGGCGGGCAGAGTCAACCCCACGCCCGTACCCAATTGTCTTGCAGACATCAAGAACTGATGCCCACGTGCAACCCGATCTGACCTGCTGAAGGCAAGGGTATCACTACCCTTCAGGCCCTATCAGCTGCACCAGAAGGTTGCTGACAGCAGGGTCTCCACCTGCCCCGACCCTTGCCGGGGACCCCTTTCCAACCCAGTAGACCGACGCCACGACAGCACCGCTACCGGGACTTCCTCTCCGCGGCCACTTAATCGCTGTAAGGGTCGACCTCGACCGCAGGGCACCGGTATGATCTACGAAGCCGACTCCGAACCCCTGGACCACCTCTTGTACTGCATCTGAACTAGCCATTCTCCGAGTCCACGCGCCACCTCCTCTGTAGCTCCCAGACGATATGGGTGATAGCCGTTGAAACGGCGTTCCAGCCAAACTCATCCCTACACATCCTCTGGACCAAGTTGTCCGGGTTTGTGTCCTCCCTGCATGTGGCAAGCATGCGGTCACGCATTGTCAGGGCGTTAGGGAGAATCTGCATGCCTGAAAAGGTGTAGATGCTGTTGGAAGCAACCATGGCCTGACAGGACCTGTGTCAGGTGGAATGTTACTTCCCCATGGCGCCTATTAATCCAACTACCTACCCTCGGAATCAATATATGGGTCCACCTTCCTTCCACGCGCGCTGCCATTTGACCATGGAGGTTATCTTGGCTGTCCTGCGTATGCCTCTTGGGCCGCGCATTTCGAATCACTCGATGTCCTCCCTGATAAGGATGCCAATAGGCACCATACCAAAGGTAACACGGTACGGTTGGTAAGCGCTCGCAATCCTCAGGCATATCAGCCTGTAAGTACTTTCCAGCTTACCACGGTAACTTTCAGTACTTAGTGCAGTGCCCCACGCCGGGCCGCCATACCTTAGTATGGACGTAGCGACACTACCCAAGCAACACGGCTTGTTTCAAAGCAAGTAACAGGAACCTTAGTGCAATTCACTGTCCGTATTATAGACGATAGAACACAATTGCTTCTTTTTTGAAACCCAGAGAGTGCAAATTCTGAATCGTTATACAACTTGAATAAAAGGGAATGATAAAAAAATGGGAAAAAGATTTTTTCCACACTCGAACTACGCAGCTAACACAAAGTCCTGCTGAATACCAGTAAACAAAATTTGCAGCGTATGGAACATCATATACGATCGTGTGTTTGCTGGGTATGGACACCAGGAGTATTAACTACGCAGCTTACATACTACACTAAACGCTCTGTGAGAGAATTTCTGCTCAACATACCATAAAAGCTACTGCAGTTACTTGTTACTTCATTGCACTTTCTTTGTCACAAGTTAGAGAACTGTCAAAATGAAAATACGCGCAAGTTTTTCGCAACACATTTGGAACATAATCTGAACAAACAAACCAGAGTAAGATGTTGCGTGACTGTAGCATAGCACATTTAATGCAAGCTGGCTGTTTCATCCCTTGTGAGGAATATGTAAGCTCCGCCTCCACGAATCGATGTCAAACACGAGGTATTTTGTGATTTCTATGAAACAAAGCCGAAACTTTACGAAATTCGGAGTTTAAATGCTTAAAGCCACATTTTGAATGATGTTGCAGGTGCTGCTTGGGTAGCCAGAAGCTTGTGCTTACTGGCGTACACCGCAGAGCTATTGGACATCATCCGGGACAGTGCCACTACAGCTGTGGAGGCTCTTTTACAGGTGTAATCAACCGAAGGTGAGCTTATCGTCGACCAAGTGTTTGATGGAAACGTGTGCAATCACCTACACTGATCACCGCTTTCCGCTCTGACTTCCGATTGTTTACAACCATCACCACAGTTTTGTGGTGAGCCAACTTCAGTTTCTTTGACTTCACCCACGCCTCCACAACATTGATCGAGTGGGTGATATTTAGTCAACTCCACTTCTGCGATCGACTCATCATAGACTTCGAGCGTAATGTCGGCAGCAAAGCCGACAATCTTCACTCCCACCGGGAACTCTAACCTAAACACCTCGTCGTACATGAAATTCCATAACACCGGACCCAGGATGGAACCTTGCGGGATTCTTACGGTTATGTGAAAACCGTTCCGACCCTCCTCTGTATCGTAAACTAGTACTCGACTCTGGAAGTAACTTCCAAGAATCTTGTACACAGGTACCCTTTCGCTCGACGCCAATCTATCTTCCCTCAGTTCTAGGATCTCAAGCATCATACGGCATGCTTCATTGTCTAGTTCAATATACTAAGTTCAAATACTTGTCCACTGTTTCGCACTAAAAGTCGTTGCCGTTGAATCAGGACGTAATCTTTCATTTTCAAGTTCTGAAATGGTTTTCGGGTTTCAAGAAAAGTAGGTTGTTGGCCTAAAGGAGGAGCATTTCATACTCAGCCGCTGGATGTCAGAACAGACGCTGTTTGAGCCGCACCTCTTTGGTGAACAGACGATCGGTACGTACCTCCTCAATCTAGCTGAAGTCAGGAGGACAAAAGTGCCCAGGCTACACTACCAGCTAAGTAAGCAAACAACTCTTAGCTGGCGGTCTTTGTCATTGAACCGTAGAAGCATGAGGCAGGAATTTGTGAGGGCCTGAGCTATGTTGGGCGCTCCATGCCGACTCACTCTTATAGTTACTTCAGATGTTGAATGAATAGCATTGCCGTTACTATATCTGTCTACAATTAATTTTGGCGTTGCATGTTTGCCATAATATTTGCTTTTCAGAGCAGGTTGAATTTATTTTAGTTTCATGATTGTATCATACCATTCTATGATAGAATGTTCGACGTGTTTCTGTTAGATGGATTGATGAATTGTCGGCCGTCCAGTGGCCAAAAGACATCCGCTAGCAATCTCAAGGAACCCTATCGTTTTTTTTTTCTAGCTGTGTGATAATGAATGATGATACATTTGAAATTGCCAAGCTTAAAAATAAAAACAACCTAAATCATCAATATGCAAATATGCGAATAAAGTAGCTCCCGGCAATGGTAGTAGGTACAAGTCGTCTCAATACACACACACACATAAACACACGCGTCCGAGAATATCTGGCGAAAGCCGCTTTCCAGCAGACGAATTAAGTTTTCGTTTTCCATTTGCATAATGTAAATGTTTAGATAGATGGAAATTAGCTAATTCATTCTTGAAAGATAGCGATGCAGAGCCCCTGCCGCCTGAGTCTGGTCGGTCCGATCGAATCGAGGCAAAACTACCTACTATCCGACCATGCTGGATGACGATTTGCAAGCGCTCTAGAGACGTTGAACGAAGAACAGTCCAGTAGCTATGGTTCCTCCGGCTCTTGCTGCGCGATGCTGTCTCTCTGCTCTAGGGTGGCTCTTCCGTTTTCTGCGGAATCCGGTCCCGACAGACGAACTCCCCGGGGGCAAGTCTGGTGAACTCATATGATGCGAGGCAAATTCATGGAGTGTGCGAACTGGCCGCCGATAGACTGATGTTAGACGTTTATCGCCTGCCGATGGAAGCTGGTGTGTTTTGGCGGGATACGGTGGAAGAGCGTGCGTTTGGGGCAAATTAAGCTCTTTTAAACATTGGTGTAAGTGGTGTGGAGAAGTAGAGACATCTTCCTAGAATATTCACAAAATAGAAATGGAAAACGCAAAACTATCACACATTATGGTGAAGATAAAACAGTAATTGAAGCTTACAGTTGCCCATATTTTGTTGTTTTGGAAAAGTTATGTGGTGGACAATCAAGAAGACCTTCACAACATAAATTTGTCCTGGGACAGAATATAACAATTTATTACAAAATTTTAAATAATCAAAACAACCTGGAAGGAACAGCCTTCCAAAAACGCTTGCTACGCCTATGCTATTGGGTCAAGCATGTGTTACTTCATAGCTTCAGCTATGTCCACAAGAATATGATTTCATAAGACAGTCATAGGACAAATGAAAAAAAAAGTGGAAATGAGCGAGAAAAACAGTTCTGACAAATTTGAATCCAGGCAGCACCTGCCATTGCCGGGGAAATTCCCGCTTAACGGCATTTCTGTAGAATTCGAACATCATCGCTCCATGGACGATGTAGAAGCACGTATCACACACGTAGCAGGACACATCAGCGGCGGTGCGCTCGTTTACGCTAGTATTCACAACCAATTTAATCGAGTAAACAAACGATTAACGGTGATTTAACAAAGTGAGTCTGTGATGTAAATGGATTGAGGTGCATGTAAACATCGGCTCTGGGTGTTTTACGTGTGTGTGTGTGTGTGATATCACGGCAAAAGGGGATGCCGCTACGGAGATTAATGAATTTATGATTCTAACGAAAACGTGAGTAATTACCAAAACTGTTGTTACAAAAAGGTAGGAAATTTAAAGTAGTTGATGGAAACTGTTATCTTTAATAATACATTGATGGTAACTATCAATCCGCCTATTAAAATAAAAAAAAATCTTGCGCATCTTCCTTAAGCATTTTAAACTAACCCTAATCGAGGGTGATATTCGTGCTATGTACCACCACCGAAACCTAATCACCAGATTATTTGCTGATTCGGAAGTTTAATTTCACAAGAGCGACTGGCAACAGACTGGCCTTACCACGATCTCCTTAGGAAGTCGAAACTTTGTAGCAAACTTTCCTGATGCGAACTCATGGCGCACGAACAAGCATAGACAATATGTTCTCGAGCCTCTGTTGTTGTCGGGTATGTGCGACTACCAAGAAATGCGAGAAACGACCATGAGGGAACCCCTTCTCAGATGTTCCAATTCCAAGCTCGTAGCGAAGATGCTGTGTGCCCTGTGTGAACAACGGTTGACGTTTCTTTTGAAGCTCGGTGCTATTCTTTCGTAGTTTTGGGGGGTAAGTAAGAAAGCCAGCAATGAAGAGATAAACTAAATTCTAGTGAGTGGTGAAAATCAGCGCTGGCATAATTTTCCCTCACTTCTGGGAACGGCAAGACAATGCACGGTGTGTCTGGTAGAAGAAATTTATTACAAAAAAATAAGCATCGCTAATTTTTACGTTACGTGAAAGATGACGCTACTAGCTTTCATTCAAGCCCAACATCGAAATATTCCATCGGGGGATTTTTTTCATACAAAAATTGGGTATGTTTGTTAAGTAGAAATAGGGATTAATTTGGAACCGTTCATTTTGTATGGGGAAAAACAGTATTCTGAAAATGTTGTTCGAGATCCCTCGGTGGATTTTTTTGAGGGACCGTGCAAATGAAAGCTGAAAGCCTCTATTTTTGAATAGCGAAAAATTTGACGATGCCTATTTTTTTGTTATAAACCTTTCCCATACACACGCCGTGAATGAAGTGGGGTCGGTGAGGTAGAGGAACAAGGAAAAAGTTCTTGGCACAGTGGAGATAAACAGCAGTTTTTATTTTTCCTAATCTTGAGAATGGCGCCTTTGAAAAGTTGTTTTCCCATTCGCTCACCCTGCGCTCTGAACAGTGAACACTCAAGTGAAAGGAAATTTCCTCCGAATGGCGATGATTTCGTGGAAAATATGCTTTGTTGGTGCTGATGGTACATTTGTGCCAATCTTTATGACTTATATCGTTTCATGATTTGCTGTGATTCTGAAATTTCCTGGGAAACACTATACTTCATGGTGAAAGGATTTTTGATGCAACTCAGCAGTATAGGGTATCAAACAGATCAACGCGTATAATTTGGACTTTGAGAATGATACACAGTAACATGATGCCCCGTCAATTAACACATACAATCACATACAGGGGGTGGCCAAATTGTTTGGGATAGGCAACTTTTTTTCTCCCACAAAAAAAAATCAACATGCTGTAACTTTTCATAGAGTGCATCAAAAAATCTCAAATTTTGACTGCTTATCCACCTGTTATATGTGCATGATTGGTACAAAATTGGGCTCGATTGAATAGTTTTTCACGAAGTTAGAACCGTTCGGGTAAAACACTATTTTTTAGACAACTAATTTTTGAGCTGTCATATCTCGGAAACCAGTGAACCAAATGAATGATTTTTTTTAACGTTTATCAACATTATATTGATACTTAATACAACGTTATAAAATGTAATATTTTCTCACGACGAATTAAGTTATACCGGGTTGAAATTTTTACCCATATACAGGAAAATAAGAGTAATTTACAATACCACACAAAAATTACTAAATGTGTTTAACCTTTAATCTAAATAGGCTCTAATATATCTGATTAAAGATAACTTGAGAACAGAAGTGGAAAATCTTTGGACATCAACACTAAAATTTATTGACATTGACGTAAAAAATACATTTTTTCGAGAAAAATCCAAAAATTGTCAATCCATGATAACTTTTTTCAACGTTCAAAAAGTATCTATGTTTTAATAGTTTATGAAGCATTTGTATATTGTTAGTGTACGTTCAAAATTTCATTCAATTCGGTTCACTGGTTTCCGAGATATGACAGCTCAAAAATGAGTTGTCTAAAAATAGTGTTTTACCCGAACGGTTCAAACTTTGCGAAAGATTAATCAATCGAGCCCAAATTTGTACCAGTGATGCATATATAACAGGTTGATAAACTGTCAAAATTTGAGAATTTTTGATGTACTCTATGAAAAGTTATAGCATGTTGAATTTTTTTGTGAGAGAAAAAAAGTTGCCTATCCCAAACATTTTGGCCATCCCCTGTAAGCCTAGAGTACCATACTAAGACGTCTTGTTTTCAGTCAGTCAGTCGGAAATAGGACGCTGCTCTAGATATTGCAAAAAGTTGATGCAGTAGTTGTGGAGACATGAATGACAACAACTTAAAAAATGTCCAGACGTGTTTCTTACGGGTATCGTAGCATTCATCTTAGTCCCACAAGACGGTGCGAGTTTTCGGCCTAACTATGCTCTTCATGACCTAGAAGTACTCGTACCCGAGCAGTAGAGAATATCTACAGCATAACAAAATATGTTATTTTGGCAAAATAACTGAGAAACGGAAAGAGTTATTTTTGTGTTATTAACATAACATATCATGTTATAAACTTGTCTGTCATAAGCGGCAAAATAACAAAAATCATAACAAAAAAATGTTCCTGGCAGACCAGTTGAATAACACGTTTTGTTTGTTTCAATAACAACTTAATAATAGTGAATTTGGGAAATATTTCAATAACAATTTTTGAATTTAACAAGTTATTGATAACAATTTTAAAGCAAAATGAGTTATAAGATCTTAAAAGGTCTGAGGAGGAAGGGGGGTTTGTGAAAATATGACAAGCAATGTGTTAAGTATAGGAAAACCCCGTACGAAGTGGGGAGGGGGCGAAAATCCCCAATTTTAGCGTGACGTACTCAATGGATGCTCCCTACTGACACAGTTAGAATGTACACGGTAAAAAATCTGCACTCTGATATAAACTGATTGTCAATTGAATTCGCACTACTGTCTAGTCAGTTGGTTATCAAATAAATATCATTCGAAAAAGAACATCTATGCCTCTTTAATTTTAATGGAACTTCACTTCAATTCGTTGTTGACAATGTTTTGATTTCAAAACTAGAATTATATAAAAGTATTCACCGCACCCAGATTCGATACCAGGACCTTGAGATTCACGATCACCTGTTTTCGCACTACACTACTTCACATCTGTTAGAGAGGTGCGTATCGAAGCGAAGCACTTTCTACCACCTATCATCTATATTTACTTTCATGCCCAAAACAGTCATTACAAAATCAATAGCTTTTCACTTTCAGTACGATCGATTTATACAGTAGTGCAAATCGAAGTGATTTTTAGTTGATTTCTCCAGTGGGTTTGTTTTGGGTCTGAAATCAACACTGACAGCATTGCGATTTGAAAGGAAAAGCATTTCTGATCATGTTGATTGGGATGTTGAATAGTAAAGGGATTTTTCCCTTACATCGAGCGAGCAGAATTTTTACCGTGTAATGTCAGAAAGAAGAGGAAAAGGAACTGACAAGAAAATATGATTTTCTCAACAGTTCCTTGCGAAATTCTGTGAACAACGTCAATCTCGAATGGTGTAGTTTTTATTGCAAAACTTGTTATTGATGTATTATTGAAGATCAAATATTTGCAAAGTCCCAATAATTCAACAATAACTGAATTACTGAACTTGTTCTACAACAAAACATGTTATTGGAATGTTATTTGAAGAAAACATTAATAGCACGATCATAACAAAATAAGTTTGTCTAACAAAACATGTTATGGAGAGGTAATGCCTCAATAAGTTAATAATAACAAACCAAGATATAAACACAGATTTTGCGATTCCGTTGTTATGATTTTGATATTCTCCTCTGCTCGGGTAGTCCTGAACAACTTTACCGAAGATCGCATCTTCCTATCCGGCTTCAATCTTGTGCTATTTCTCTCCAAAGTCATACCGGAAGTAGCTATGTAGTCTAGCGCCACGTGGTGGTGAAATTTTAAACTATGCTATTCATGACCTGGAAGTACTGGTAGTATTGAACAACTTTGCCGAAGATCGCACCTTCCTATCTGGCTTCAATCTCGTGCTATATCCCACCAAAGTCGTACCGGAGGTCACTATGTACACTAGCGCCACGTGGTGGGGAATTTTGGAACTATGAAATCCATCACCAGGAAGTGGTTGTTGTTCTGAACAACTTTGCCGAAGACAGAATGTTGCTATCCTGTCGAGGTTCCGAAAGAACTCGCTACAAAGACATGGTACCTACTCACAACCAATCCGGGAACAAAACGGAACCGGAAGAAGTTAAAAATGTGGAACTAATGTTTTCACCTGGTTCTCACTGGAAGCTGCATGAAATTCCAATCGGTTTTTACTACACCTCTCTAGGATAGTGTAGGATTCCGTTAACGCAAAAAGATTGAAATTTGAATGAGTATTATCAGTTTCGTACCTTTTAATTCCACCCTATGTTGCTTATCCTTTGACAAATACGCGTATCTGTCAAAGGATAAGCAACATAGGGTGGAATTAAAAGGTACGAAACTGATTACACTCATTCAAAGTGGGTATTCTGCTTAGAGGGTTCGAAAAGTCGGTACAAGATTGAAATTTGGTTCACTAACTGCTGAGATATGGATGTGCAAGAAAAATTAGTTCCACGTTCTTTTGCCTGTCGGTACTTTACGTTACAAAAACCCTGTTGGTATAAGCAATGTTAATACAGACAAAAAAAAAAAGAATTTCTTTAGGATTTTTTTGTGATATTCCTTCATTGATTTCTCCCTGGATTTCTGACATTCTTTCAGGAATTTCTTCCAAAATATATTTAGAAATTTACAGGAGGATTTCAGGAATCTCTTCAAAATATTCTCAAGGGATTTTTGAGGAATTTTGCCATTTTTTTCAGGGATTCCTTCTTCGGGATGCCTTCCCCGATTCATTCCCAGTGGTCTTTAGAAATTTCTCCTGCAATTCCATCAGAAATTTCTGCAGGATTTTTTTTTCTGGAATCCGGATTCTCCAAAGATTTCGTTGGGTATTTCTCCCGGCCTTCGTTCTAGGACTCATCCTGGGATTTATTTTTTTTACTCTAAGCTCCTTCCTTCTCATCCCATAACAAAATTTAGTGTTGAACGGTGTTTCTCACGAGAGTATTTTATGGATTTCTTTTGGTATTTTCCCGGGATTCCTTCAATGATTTTCTTTTGGGATTCCTTCAGTGAATTCTTCCGGGATTCCTTCAGGGATATTTCCCGGCATTCCATCAGGGATTCCTCTCGGGACAACTGCATTGATTCCTCCCGGAATTCTTTTGAAGGGTTCTTCCGGGATTCTTTCACGGATTATTCCTGAGTTTGCAACAAAGATCATCATTGAAATTCCTCGAGAATTTTTCTTGGGTTGTCTCCCAGCAATTCTTTAGGCATTTCTCTCGTGATACCTTCAGGAATTTTCTCTTGGGATGCCTTCCTTGATTTTTCTCAGGTTTCCTCTATTCGTCCCGGAATTCATTCAGGAATTCTATAAAGGATTCTTCTCAAAATTCCTGTGGGAATTTATTGCGAGATTCCTACATTGATTTCTTCCTGGAATTCTATAGCTATTCTTATGAGGATTTCTCCTCGATTCTCTGAGGGATTTCTTCAAAAACTTCTCCCGTGATCCAATTATTGGTTCTGATTCTACACGGAATTGTTTCAGGGATTGCTCTCGGGATTTTCCCAGGAAATTCTTCTGAGATTCTTTCAATTACTTCGCCAGGAATCGTTTCAGTATTCTTTCATGGAGTCCTCCATCACGGAATTCCTTCCTAAGTTTTTGCTGGGATTCTCCAGGATACTTTTAGGAATCCCTTCAAGGTTCTCTCATGAACTTGTCTTTAGATTTTTTCAGGATTGCTTAAGGAAAATCCTTCTGGGATTTGTACTGGGATTTTTCCTGGATCCTACTAGGAATTTCTCCTGCTTTTTTTTCGCAAATCATCTCCAGATTCCTCATGGAGTTCCTTCCGGGATTAATCCGAGAGTTTCTCCCACTAGGATTTCTCCCAGAATGTATTTCATTTATTAAGTTCTACATCCATTTCATGATAACACTGAATCAACAATTTACCGCCATAATACTCGATTTGCATGTGCAGCTCTCCAACGTCAGTCACACCCAACGCTAGTCAGATCATATAGCATAGCGTATACGCTCCACCTAGTCCACCCATCGTGTTCTCTGCGCTCCTCGCCATCTTGTACCAACCGGATAGTTAGCAACACCAACTTTACAGGGTTGTTATTCGGCATTCTTGCAACATGCCCTGCCCATCGTATCCATCCAGCTCTAGCCACTTTCAGGATGTTGGGTTCACCGAGTGCAGCGAGTTCGTGGATCATCCTTCGCCGCCACACACCCGTTCTTCTGCAAAGTTCTCCACCGAAGATCGTCCTTAGCACGCGTCGCTCAAAAACTCCGAGTGCTTGCAGGTCCTCCTCGAGCATGATCTACGTCTCGTGTTCGTAGTGGACCACCGGTCTTTTTAGCGTCTTGTACAATGTACATGGTACATTTGCTGTGTGGGTGAATCTTTTAAGATTGTAGCTTCTTCTGGAGCCCGAATCAAACTAGCAGCATTTCACCTGATGCCAATCTATGCGCTCCGAAGCTCGACCAACAGACTTCGCTCAGTTATAGCAGCTTCAGCTTCATACGAGTGCTATGTCACTACAAGATGGGTCGATACGATACGGTAAGCGCAAGGGTATTCAAAACCTGAGGGCAACAGTTTCGATTCCCGGACTTTTCGTAAAGAAATTTTCCTTCACTTCCTTGGGCATAGGGTATATCCGTGCCTGTCACACGATATACCAATGAAAATGGTCATACGCAGAGAATGCTCGGTTAATAACTGTGGAAGTGCTCAAAGAAAACTTAGCTAGAATTGAAACTGAGAAGCAGACTTTGCCCCAATTGGGACGTTACGGCAAGAAGAAGCAGAATTACTATAAGTAGTAGTAATAAGATAAACAATCAAGATTCTGTTGAATAGCCGGATAACTTGTGCTCGAGCCTAAACAAATAATAAATCTCGCCATAATCATGATGGCAATAATTTTCCCCCGTCCAGGATCGAGATGAAAGACAATCACTACCGAGCGAATCTATTCCTGAACGGTTGCCTGCCTACCACCCCACTGACTGGCAACGTGTAGGTAGTTGTTTCCATACGCCAACGACGACGCCATTCCCGATGATAAGGTGCCAGGGTACCGCACCAGAGAGAATCGCCACCGATCATCGGGGGAATCATATTTCCGCGCGATTCAAAACCACACGAAACTCGGTTGGCGCCAATCATCATCGCCTCGTGATGTGCCGTGATAAAATTGAAGAAAAAAATTATCCGCCAGCCAATAAAAACAACCCTCAAGTCCCGTCCCGACGACGACGACGTCGCGAGCTTGAGCAAGCCCACTTGCGGATCAATACTCATCCCAGGTTTTCATAATAGACAAAAACAAATGGGTTACCTGTTGAATGCAACCGTAGTATACACTCGGTGCTTTGGTAATCGTTTTAGGAAAAACTTAGTTCTATGAAGTTTTGTTGTTTCGGCTGTGCAGTCTTTAAAGAAAGCGTTGATTCTACTTAAACTTCGCCGACGTTTCGGTCCTTGGATGGGACCTTCTTAGACCTATGGATTATTTGAGATTTATTCGTGAACTTTCAATAGTCATGCTTTTAAAACCCAGCCTAACTTGCAAAATGATAGCCTTTTTCATACATAGTCTTCTGAACACGATAAAGCATCATGGGAACTAGGGTAAATTGCCAATAATGACACACTCCATGCTTTTCTTATGAGATGAGCAACAATTGGAGATTTTCCATTAGGGTTTCAGAGAAATGTTTTATTTTTTACTGTGAATGAAGTTGAAGCCCAACTTTATCGCAAATTTTTATCTTCTATTATTTTGTTAAAAAAATCATTAATCTCCTGTGCTTTTTCATTTCAATGCTTTTATGGTACCCATTAGTTATTACTATTATTGGCCTTTTAATTGACTCAACAACTTTTTGTCAAAACAAAACCGTCGGCGGCGCGTGGGGAATGATGTCACGTTTCAATAATGCTCACATTTTCAATCACATGGCACAGAATGAGCACTAACCTATTAAAACAATGTTGCAAAACAGTTTCGAATTTTCTTCCCGGGCCCCTGGCCGGGCTCCTTTCGATCTCGTCCATTGATTGATTCGCGCCAACCAAACGGGACGGCGACAAACAATGACCTTCTGGCGAGACTCATCTGGCAAAGCTGAGAACTGGCAGCGAGCCTAACACTTCTCTTCATCCTCCTCTTCCAGTCAGAGACGTGCCGACTCCCCTACTTCCCCTTATTCAACTCGTGGGGGTTTGGTGACATTTGAAACTGGCAGACATTCGTTTGTCAGAGCCAGACAGTTCCTGGTTTCTCAGTTTGTAGGGCAAGCGCCACCGGCGATACGTTAGTTCCTCGATGTGCATTCATTAGGATCAGTTTCACGTGAAGTGGAATCCATCGCTTTGTTCGGTTTGTTTATTTAAACTTGTAGTAATGTTTGGGATGATCTGGTTTTTTTTCTAAACAGGCCTATTTTGTTTTTATACATTCGATGCATCTTACTACATTCTTTTGCTTTGCTCGGTATAATTCTTCAACCAAACTATCGAACATACATTTTCCATTGAATCTGTTTCTGACTACGAGTGCTTCCTGTATATCTTCCGTGTTTCCCGAGAACGGCATGGCAGTTCCATATACTCGCAGTTCGATTTTACAAGGTGGCGTTTATTCTCCCGAAAGTGGCTCCCGTTTGTAACTTGCTACGTTCTGCCGGATTCTATGCTGCAGCATGATCAGCATAGTGTTACGTTTTGGGTGCTGAAAAACTGTTGGGTGCAAAACGCACCTTGAGGAGGGGCAATATGACCTCTGGCATTTTCCGCTTTGAATTCTAATGAGATACCCGGCGGCTCCATCTTACTATTTACGGCAGCAAATGGAAGGAGTAGGAGGCGGATGGTAGTTAATAGGTTGATTCCATATAATCAGCGCGCAATTGCTTAAATTGCGTGCGCTTCAAATTAGCCAATCTTTCCAAATGTGGAAAATCATCGTTTTCCACGCTTTTCATTCGAATATTCTTTGCATTCTTGGGCTTCTCCGGCTCAGTTTTACGTCTAGTTTGCTTGCATAGAATGGAACTTTTCTTATATAATGAAATAGCGTGAGGGCGTTTTGCCCCGGGGGTGCGTATTACCCCAGGTTACCCTAACGAATGAAAATAATGTCGCCAGAAGCCGGATGCTGATGTCTGGGACCCGGTAGAGCAGGGAGTGATATAGGAAAGCGAGAGCAGCCGAAAAACGAGTCCACCGCAGAAAGAAATAAATACCATAAGGAAAATGTGATTGCGCAGGCGCAAGAAAGTATGGAGCAGAATGATATGCGGAGGTTTTACGAAAATGTCAATGGCGTGTGGAGAAAAACAGCGCCGTCTCCCGTCATCTGCATCGACCGTGAAGGAAGCTTGCTGACAGACAAAACAATGGTGGTAACCAGGTGGAGAGAGCACTTCTAGGAATTGGATTTTTAAATTTTGGAAAATGTACAGATTTTTTGATTTCATACAAAAGAGCACCTTTTTTTGAGCCACTATGATTTTTTCAGATTTTTAGAACCTTATTTTGGTACCTAAAACCAATTTCAAAGAGATTTTTTGAAATCACCTTTTGACAGCTGGCCAACTGTTTGACAGCTCCGCCCGGTACAAAATGCGATGAGGGGTGATTCGACAAATCGCTTCCATACAAACTTCAAACTGATTTTAAAATAGGTTCCCGGGCACCTAAATTCATGAAAATTTAGATTTCGGCTCAGTTTGGCATGCAGATTCAGAATATGGAATTATCCTAACACCGCTAAAGAAGCCAATTGTTGAACGGTAGGAATGGGAGAGCGACAGACAGAATTCGAATGGACGACGACGCACACTGGGGCAGAATGCTGTTTTGGACAGACAAAACCTCTAGTGCTATGGATATCCAAACTAGAGGTTTGGTATCTTCAGAAAAGTGTCTTGTAAGAGTTTACACTAAAATTTGGTTAAAAGATATTTGACCTAGATAAGTAGCAACTGATCTAGATCAGTTTTAGCTTTTTATAGAAGCGTTCTAGATGCACTTGTATAACAAAAGCGCCGAGTTACCCCACTTTTCTTTCCCCATTATATCGATGCTAGTGGTATTGACATGTTTTGGCCAAAAAATAGCTGTCTCCACCTGCTGCTTCATGAGTTATCAAATAAATTGTAGATCACATTCTTTAGTTATTTTAATAAGAAAAACCTCCTATTTCCGTGATTATTAAGATTTTTGTTATGGAACAGTCTTTTTCTTATTTATTTTTTCTAACCTAACGTTCGAAATTTTTTCAATTTATTTTTACTTGGAAATATTGATCAAAATAGATTTTTTCGCCTTTTTTAGTAAAGTGGCCCACTGCGTCTTTTATGTGCATTTTACAGTATAAGTGTCTTCGGAAGAAATGTCAAAAATAGCAGAATGAACAACTTTGCAAAAGATTTTTTTCTTCCAGGACGCTTCTATAAAAAGCTTAAGGAGAAACGTCTTGAAATCCCGCTTCAACAGTGCAACAAAACTTTAGACGCACAAATCTCAAGAAGCAAGCTTCTAATAACAGTGCATTTTATTATTCTGTTCTTGCTCACTTGTAATAAGCTTAAAATAAGAAGATCAGGTGTGCTGGTTCTGTTTACGAAGAGATTTGTGCTCTAGAAATCGTGAGTAGGTGCCAAAGTCGGCCATCGTGGCGGCCATTTTGGGATTCTAACAAGCCTGTCCTTAAACTGATCTGGATCAGTTGCAACTTGCCTAAATTAAATATCATGTAACCAGATTTTAATGCAAACTCTTACAAGACACTTCTCTGAAGACACTAAACCTCTAGGATGGATATCCAGAGCACTAGAGGACAAGCTGTGGAACCTCCAACAATAGACGAGGTCAAGACAGCCATAGAAGGTGTGCGGTGTGAAGAATTAGCATTAAGTTAAAATTCACAAATAAAAAAAAAAAAAAAAAAAAAAAAAAGCCATAGAAGGCTGAAGAACAATAAGGCTGCTGGAAAGGACGAACTCCCGGTCGAACTTCTCAAGCACGGTAGTGAGCAGCTGTATCAACTCTTACACCGTATTATATAGAGTATATATGGGAAGATGAAGAACTGCCTGCAAGTTGGTTGGATGGTCTCATTTGCCCTCTATACAAAAAAGGGTATCGACTGGAGTGCGCGTATTACAGAGGAATTACACGTCTTAATTATGCGTAAAATTTCGTCCGGAATTCTGTTTAACAGACTGAGGCCGATTGAGGGTTCCCTCGTCAGCGAATATCAGATAGATTTTCGTGGGGGCCTATCAACAACGGATCAGATGTTCACCCTGCGGCAGATTCTAGATAAATTTCGGGAGTACAACTAGCAGACCCATCATCTGTTTGTTGATTTCAAGGCGGTGTACGATTCAGTGAAGCGAAACGAGTTATGGCAGATTATGATCGAACATGGTTTTCCGGCGAAGCTGGTTAGACTGATTCGTGTGACGCTTGACGGGTCGAAATTAAGTGTATGGGTTGCGGATGAAATTGTGTCATCGTTCGTAACCTTAGACGGGCTGAAGCAGGGCGATGCTCTTTCGAACTTACTGTTCAACAGCGCGCTGGAAGGAGCGGTAAGAAGAGCTGGTGTGCAAAGGAGCGGAATCATTGTCACGCATATGCTCCTGGGCTTCACCACATATCGTAAATCATTGTGTGGAAAAAATCGTATATTTTCATATACGCAATTGCATAGTATATCGTACAGGGTGCGGCAGGAAAAAATGCGAAAAGTTCAAGGCACTATTACACGCTAAATATGGGATATATATGACTATTTTTTCATGACAGTGTATCAGTCAATGTCTATATTCTAGCACTGGAAAATAAAAATGAACACATTTGATGTTTAACATGTGATAATGTAGGCCTAATAAGCGGATATCAATAAACTGCGCGCCCAATGGTCATTAAACAAAATGACTATAACAGTAACAAAATTAGCTCAAATTCGATGAACAACCAGACCACACTGATCCAGAGCCTTGTAGTTTCACATACCAGATGAAATAAGTACATATATTTGATGATATTGTAGAGAAAATCAAGATTTTTGTTTTATCAGTTGCGAAATTCAGCGACCTGTGCGATTTTCTGCGGTTTGAAAATTCTGGTTGTCTTCATCTTCAGGCGCCGCCCTGTAAAGGTTAGTGACCAAAATGGGAAATTTTTTAAACAACTTTTCAGAAAACTAGCCTATTATAGATCATGAAACGTTGAAACATAGATTGGTTAATGTCAAATGGACGAAAATGAGGTTTAAAATTGAAAAACACTTTCGCATTTTTTCCTGCCGCATACTGTATATATCTTATAGCAACCAAATTGCTGGCTGGGTCGACATCATCGGGATCGACATCATCGGGATCGACCGTCGGGCAGTGGAAGACGAGTTCATACCTTTTAAAAGGGAGACTGCGTGGATTGAACTAACGGTTCACACCACAAGGACCAAGTACATGATTGCTTGTGGTCAACGTCGGTTCGGTCATGGTAGTTGTGCTAGGTTGTGAAAAGTTCGATGTTGTGGACGAATTTGTTTATCTTGGTACTCTGGTAACGTGCGATAATGATGTTACCCTCGAGGTGAAAAGACGGATTGCAGCTGCGAACCGGGTCTTTTTCGGTCTGCGTAACCAGCTGAAGTCCCATTGGCTGCGAACGAAGACAAAACCCGCGTTGTACAAGACGGTTATACGGCCATGAATTGTGGACGTTGAGATAAGCTGATCGGAGAGCCTTTAATCTTCGTACGTAAAGTGCGGCGTACAATACTAATCTAATCTAATCTAATCTAGTGCTTGCACAGCCAGTACCAGCCAGCATCCTGGAAATATCAAAATTTCTCTGATATTTTCTTGTCAGCATTAATATTTGCAGCATATCAGAGATGTGATACAAATATTAAAATGGCCAGGCCCACTGTGCAGACTAATGGGTTAGGAGATAATTCAAAAAAAATGAGGCAATCAGGTTATCCACTTATGAATAACATGATTGACAAACATTTTTGAATTTAATGAAGGAAGAAACGGGGACAACCGTACCAACCGTTTCGTTTTCAAGGGATTGGGTTTGAAAATATAATCGTTGGAAGTGGCGTAGCTAAGAAGGTTAATGCACACTCCATGGCAGTACGATATCCAGGGATGGGACACTGACATTTACTTCACGTGCCCTGGTCCTAATGCCTAGGCTTAAGCGCCTTTACTCGCTCTCTGAAACGAAAAAAAAAAAACAAAAAACACACAAATCTGTCCTACGTAGATTGTTATAGAAATAACGAGTTATTGGTATACAGCACAATATGTAACCTATACAGTACAATATTTGCATGATAGAAAAGTTACAAAGATGCGAATTTTCATAATAAAACCATAAATTAATTTCAACGTAGTGTAGCCACGCAGTGACATAGTGAAAATGTTTGAAAATCACGCATACCGCGTTGATCATTGAGCTAAACATATTTCAGCAAACCTAGTATCATGATAGCAGTGGCGTGTCGTAACCTCACTTTTTACCTGTTCAACGACACTAATGTTGTATTTGCGAAGAATTAGGTTGTTTAGGGGTATCCAGATTATGTCATAATCAGGTCCTCCGCCAAAAAGTTAGTCGAAATCCAAAATTTCATAATTTTTGGAGTCCGGGAACTATTTTAAAAATACATTAAAAGTTTGTATGGGGAATTTTTGTTGTTCGGGTCGACCTGTCATTTATTGTCATTTTTCTGCATATTACAAGTCAATTTATTGTGAGAAATCAAGAATTTGCACTCGTTGAACAGGTAGATTTGAGGTTAAGGAATCGCCACTGCATGATAGCAATCGAAATAAGTATTTATCAAGTTGCTGAAACATGTCACAGATACACCATTTCGCATTCAAAATCGGCCAATGGATTACTGCACGAATTTATGCTGGTCTGCTTACTCTCAGACGAAATTTGACGTTTGAGAGGTGTCGGCACCGCTCAAACGTCAAATTTTCTGTGAGAGTAAGCAGGCCAGCATAAATTCGTGCAGTGGACCATTGTTGGTATGGTTACTATCATGAACACGTTTCGGTTCCACTCACCCATCACATGCGTGTACGTACATACAAACTTGAGGGCTAAACACAACATAATAATGAAACGATCTTTCCGGATTTTCTTGAACCGTTGATACCTATCCTCAACACCAACTTATCAATGAGCACTTTCCAAGTCACTTTCCATCTGAAGGAACTCGCTGGCTATGGAAAAGCGGAGATCTTTCGGCAATCATCCCTGTGCCGTCTGCTCATGATGTTACTGGAGAAGATGTTGGTAATGTTAGCTCAAAGGATCACGAGTCACACTATAAACCTCTATAAGCACTACGATTTAACAATAATTAGGATTGTAAACTAATATTCACAAAAAAACACACAAACACGCGACAGTTTTTTTTTCTTTCGTTGGAAGATTCCGCAAACACGAGAAAAACGGTGACAGGAAAGCGCAACGCGTCCGTACGCACACAAAGCTTGCTGCGATCTCTTGACTTTTCAGGACGAGTCGTAAAGTACGGCGTACAATACTTGGCCTAAACTGGAGTACGGCATCTGGTGGCATCGCATGAACTACGAATTGTAGCAAGTATATACAGGGGATAGGCAAAATGATCGAGACAGGCAAAATTTGATAGCCACCAATAAATTGAAAAAGTAATGGAATGCATATTAAAATTTGACCAATTTGCTAAAAAATGGTAAAAAAATTTAATTGCTATAACTTTTTTCTTGTTAAAAATTTCAAGTGAGAAGGGAGTTTTCGTTTGTAATCTGGTGGATGCTGAACACCACCAGACACACCTCCTGCAACGTTGCGATACCAAAACCGCATCTGCGGAACATTCTATAGCGTGGACCGTTCCGTTGTGTGGGAGGTTGCCATTCCTCTTCGCTGCTTGTTGGTTTCACGACTGAGTCGCAGGGCTGGACACCAACCCTCTAAGTTCGTGGAGGAACATGGTGCACAGTTGAACTTAGAGTCCTACACTGGCCTAACATGGAGAACAAACGCTGTTGTGAGCCGCTTCTAGCCTAAGAGAACAACCACTAAGGCCTGCTAAAGTTAACTCGCCATCCCTGTCTGCATAAGGCCAAAGTTCCCACCGGTGTTGTTTACCAAATCTACGCTTAGGTTGCTCAGCCGGTGCTGGAGATGGAGAGAGGAGTTACTGGGAAGAGGATTATGACCTCAATAGGGTCTATATTACGCGTTACCCAGCCTATACCTTAAAAGCGGTCAAGGCATTGCAAAATATTATATCATTAACATTTAATTGGTTACTTTTGCGTGGCCTTGCTCTAAGGTTTCACTACAGTGAAAACAGATAGAAATGGTCATCATTCCGCTAGAAGCGTGTGTTCTCGAGAAGATGCTGATTACTCATGTTCGTCTCCATTCTCAGAAACCGCAATTGGACCAGCAACAGTTCCCTGAATCATCACGATTCGGTGATTCAGTCAATTTTTCGAAATTATTTTCCTCCGAAGTGCTCATCTGTTATTCCACCGATTTTTTTGGCATTGTGCGAGACGAGCTGCTCTGTCCCATCTGCCATCGTCGATCGTCGTCGCCATCGTCAATGAAGTGCACCAGCCAAGTATCGGCAACGTGAGTGCTCCCCGTGGTTATGACTCATGTATTATGTATGATAAATGTGCGACAATAAAATTGTGTGTAGCAGGGAGTCGTAAAACTATTCCAATGAATGTATTCACGTCCATATAATGCCCCGTTTCGTGCTGGCTGGGTCGTAGTCGGGACGAGTGATGTATCGTATGAAGTATGCAAACTAGTTTATCCATTCTGTACGGTGCACAGTGGCGGGCCTCCATACAAAGGTCGGACAAAACCTCAAATGTCAGGTTATGATGATTTTAGTGCCCTAAATCTATTTCTGTTATGGATATTTTCATATATTTTGATTTTAATATATTAGGGTGGTTCAAAATTTTAAAATCTGCTAATTATGGGAATCATGTGAAAAATGATTTATAATATGCTATCACGATGTGTTTTTTTGAACGTAGATTTTGATTAATCTTTAAATTAGGGGGTTCAATAATCATTGGTATTGTCATTACAAAAAATCTGTATTTTCTGCTGTTAGGGTGGCCCAAAATCTTTAAAACTACATAAATCATTAGAAAAAATCGTTTACCAACGTTTTCATTCAATGGATTAATTCAGATACACACCAATGGTCGTTGACAAGACGGGGTCTATTCTCAGAGACCGTCCATAGACCACGTGACGTTTTACGGTAGAACGCGGAGATAACTTAAAGATTTGAAATAAGGTCTCACATAGTGAACTGCTTGAAATTTGAATTGTTTATAATCAATCTCGTATAAACGATTTCATATATGCTCGTCCGAGTTTGTGTGGTAATGTACATTGATCTCTGTTATCACTTGTCGAAGCAACCAAAACAATCCTATCTATAAATAATTCGCATTGCACATTCGCAATATAGAAGGGAATTATTTAAAAACGATTATCAGAGATCGATAATCATATTGATGAACATTCGAGCTCTAACAAATATTTTCAAAATCTTTATAAGTCTGTGTGTCGTTTAGTGGAAATGTGTTCTACGAATGACTAACATACAATTAAACTTCAAGTTTTTGAAAGAAAAATATAAGGTGTTTCACTAACGAGCGTAGAATCACAGAACAGATGTGTATCTTCGAACAAATGTGAAGTTTCGGGGTGGAAGTCGTGAAATTGTCACTTGGAAAACTAGATTGGAATGAATTTCCATGGGAAAATAAAAAATCATCAAAGCGTGCTACGCCGCCTCCCTATGCTTGCTGCTGGCTAAAGCTTGACTTCCACAACCAGGTTCGCTAGTGTTGAGCTATCAAACGGGCAGTGCTTTTCGTGACGAAGATTCACCCCCGTGATAGAATGTTGGTTTCATAAAATTGAGATTAAAATAATCAAAGATTGCCTTGGTGGTCGTGACAATTACGCAGAAAAATATTTAACGTAGCATTTTACGCCGTTTAGTGAATTCCTTTTATATTTTATAGATTGCTGCTGCTTTGAACTGTAGCGATGTGCGTGTAGAGAAGAAACGCGTAGATGTCGAAGAATTCGTGTCACTTTATATTTATTGAAACTACGATATAAGTTCATGAAGGTAGGTAGTGTCTAAGTAAATAAGAGCTTAATCATTCTTAGTCATCACTCCCCTCCTCTCCAGCTCCCTGTGTTTTTCTGTCAAAAAAAATATTTATTTGTGAAAAAAAAAATAATTTTAAAAAAGGTTAGAGTTGTGACCATCCGTTATCGCCCCCCCCCCCCCCCTCATTCCGCCCCATATGACCCCGTGACTAAGTGAAGGCCTCTTACTAGAACGAGGATTACGATAAATTATTAGTATTCAGAAGTCAATTTGAATTATGTTAAGATAAAATATAAACTTCAAACAATATTACTTCCTCCACAACCATGCGGCTCCATTGTGACCTGATATGAAAAAAAAAATTTTCGCTCTTAGCGCAAAAATGCGCAAACAAAGACCTATATAGCCAAAAACTAGACAAAATTGCACGTCAGATCCGGGATACGTCGTTATTTTCTGATGTTTCCTAAACAAGTACTGGATCTCTTTAATTCGAAGATTTTCTCCAATATTCCATAAAAGTCAATATTTTTGCATGTTGTAAAAACATAATAATTTTGTAATTGTATTTTAAACAAAACCTGAAATGTAATGGTTATACATTCCCAAAAACACCAATAATATTGTCACATTATTCAAATCTTCCTATGTTATACAACGAGCTCATGAAGATAGCTCATAAAATAAAGACAATAAACACTAGTCAAGCACCACACAAAACCTCAACTTTGAAAAAATCTACAAGACTCAAATTTTGACCAAATGACTTAATAATTTGGGCTTTTCTTAGTTGAAGTATCTATAATGGAAGAAAAATATTAGAAACATAAAACATTGAAGTCGATTTTTGAGGTTTTGTCCGGCTTCCGGCCACTGTGCGGTGGTGCGGTGGTGGTAAGAGCTATCACACACGTTCTACTAAAACCACGAAACCAATCATGCTTGCAACATAGTTTTTTTTTTCTCCTAAGCATGTACCCTAACCGAGCCCGCCGCAGTAGCACACTTGAGCAGCTTCTCCGGCATGGTGATGCACTTGAGGGTCGAATTTCAGCAGCGAGATCAATGATTAACCACCAAAACCACCGGCTGCCGTAGGTTCTTACCGCAATTTGTAACAACAAACGCACGGGTGTTCTCTTTAAAACTACAGATAGTTTACACCGAGTTTGGCGCGAACTGTTTGTGCCTGACTGGGGAGGTACTCTCAAGATCTTCTTTGGTAGTCACGGGAATGATGGATAGACCATCACGCCGAGGACCTGGGATCAAATCCCACTCCCGACAAACTCGCAAAATGTGAGTTCTTCTTTCGGAAGGGAAGTAAAGCGTAGATCCCGAGATGAACTAGCCTAGGGCTAAAAATCTCGTTAATACAGATAAAAAATGACGGATAGATTTGTAAAATACACTGAAACCTCCATTTAAGTCGATGCAAGGTTGATCGAAAATAATTTTTACCGTGCAAGCAATGACAAAACTATAGATTTTTATATTTTTTAACACTTCGCATGACAAAGGAGATTTGTCAAAAAATATAAAACTAACTGTATAGTTTAGTCATTGCCGGCACGGTAAAAATTATTTTCGATTAGCCATGAATCGACTTAAATGGAGGTTTGAGTGTAATATTATCGGCATTGAATGAATAATTGTGAAAATGAATGCATTTAAGCAGAATTAATGCAAAGAATGAACGATCCCACTTAAAAAATGTTGTAGATTATCTATTCTTAGTCTAAAAACTCTCTTAACAAGCTGTTAATAATACTATCACAGACAAACAGGCGTAACACTCTTTAAACGACTTGGCATAACGATGGAAACTAGAAAATGTCATGGCATATTTCCATGAAATTCCGAAATCCTTGTATGGGACGGCTCAAGTTCTCGTTGTGAGCTTCAATCTTCACAAAATAAACAATAATTTAAATGAAGATTAATAGTTTATAACATTGTCCGAATGTTCTTGGGCTCTGACATCGTTAATAAAAATAAGTAGTTTCAAGTAATCTCTGGAAGTGTCATTTTGATTCTCATTCATTTAAAGATAAATATTCACTGCCATAAAAACTTAACGTGGCCACCGACATTCTAACTGATGTAAATTACCAATCCATTGAAGGTTATTAGCTGGAATTTAATGAGGTAAAATTTGAGGCGGTGTGAAGGACTCTTTATGGGTATCGTGATTCATGGGAGGGCTTTAGAGGATTTCATGAGGACTTCTGATTCAGGAGAGTTCAGCAGATTTCAGAAGAGTTTCACCAGGGTCCACAGAAGGTATTAGTAGCGTTTCAGGACTATTTCAACGAAGCTGAGGGAGATTTCAGTTGTTGTTTTTTTTTTGAGGAATTCCAACAATACTACGCAAGTTTACTGGTTTTAGTGTTATATTTGATGAACTTTAAAATAGTTCTTGGATACCCTAAACAGCCATTACACTCAAAACTAGACTTAGCAGTTTTGCAAAAGGTTGTGTGAGCATACCGAGTATTGTTTGTGGCATCTTACGTTCAAAGACACGCAATACTCTTAGTCTTCGTCGGTAAGGAAAGTTGGTGTAGATGTCGGTTAATAAGTTCTACTTAAATAGAGGTTTAATTCTAGTTGTGATACATTCACGAAACCCAAAATATCAAGCTTTGTGTTGCTAGTTGGAATGTGCTGAGATATTTGTGGAAGAATAACGACAGATGAGTACAAAGTGGTTGAAAGGTGGAACCGGTACTTTGACGAACATTGCGATAATTTTTAGTAGCTTAATATTATCCTATTCCTTCCTATAATTACGATGTTTGTTTCTTAGTTTCCTAGCTCCCTCTGATGCTCATTTCAGTCACACGTGAAGCTACTTCCCTCATTTCGCAAATTGTTTGTAAACATGCTCCGTTTCATTTGCATCAGACATAACCTTGAATTGAGAGCAGACTGAAGTTCATCTGCTGTTGCAATTTTAGACATACACCCGAAAAAACAGCGAACGCCCGTTGTGAGCTCCCCGCTAGTTGTCTGTTGAACACGTTGCACATCAATTACGCAAACCAACGAAACCCGCTCAGTAGAACTTTTCCGTCTTCCCGACTAGGAGAGTAAGTACACTGAGTAGCGTCTGCCAATAAACAAACATAATCAGCTAGGTTCATTTTTCGTTCGAAAATGTTGCTACCTCCGAAAAACAGACACCTTTTCCTCATGACGACCGAGATGTGTGCTGACGTGCCGCCGGTCCCGGGATATACTGACTGTAACAAAAGACTCTAAAGCGGGGATTCCCAAACTCCGGTTTTACGGTCGGGCTTCGGCAGACCGAACGATCGCAGAAGTAATGTTTGGGAAACGCTGCTCTACTGATGCGATGCTGTGAAATTTTCATCCGATACAAAGGTGCTTCCATTCAAACTGGTCTTGACCGGGTAGCCACGGTAAGCCGAAACGGCGCGGCGATGTGTCGCTTCATCAGTCCAACCGAGACTTGACTCTGAAGCGTTGCTGTTGGTTGCTGAACACATTTGCTCAACGCTGGCTGCCGCTGCCGCCAGATCGGCCCCGAACGCGCACACTAGAGAGGAGCGGCTTAATTTTCGGAGATGGAAAAATTAACAGGTGTATAAATATTTACTTCCTCATAATTCAGAGAACCATTTCGACGCGATGATTCGCACGATCAGGTGTTTGAGTGTTCCTGCTCGTGTGGCATAAATTTCCGTAGCACGCACTCTTCTGAGCTGTGGTGTTGTATCGAACGCGTATCGTGACTATGGGAAAACTTGCCGGCTTATAGGTACATTAGAGTGATGAGCTTAGAATTTTATGAGAGTTTTTGGATATTAATAGACTGGTCATCGTTGTGCGAGAATGATTCCGTTGGTTCTGTTATGAGTGTTGGCTGTTGATCAATCACATTTCTGGAGTTCCACTAGGAATCACTATCAATGGCAATAATTTAAGTAACTACTATTTTGTAGCAATTCAGATTTTTTTCAATTATTTATTTTATCAAAAATTCGGAAGTTTAAACCAAATATTCTGAATCCGGAATGGGTGAATTTTTGAAAATCGTGATACTTTTTATTGCATAAAACACGACATCCTGTGTTACATATCAACGACCTTAGATACACAACTCTCAGCCGTTTGGCGATCATCAGAAGCTCCAACAAACTGTTGAATATGCATATGAATTGGTTTATTAGATTATTTCTCATGGGTGGCACAGGCAGCAGAAAAAGGCCCTTGGAATCAATTAGCGGGGGGCAATAAATCTAGCACAGTTTTGTCAGATAGCAGCATATATCATTCGGTAGACGACAGCGCCCCAACATTTCTGCTGAGGGGTTTCTGCTCCATACACAATCAGCACTTTTTCGAAAGTGGGTGGTCATCATGTCCATTGTGAATTGAAATGGATGTGGTCTCCGAATGCAGTGTGCCTTAAATTACCTATGTTTTATGAAAGTCAGCTTGGACGTCACAATTGTCGTGAGTTACGGCCTTAATCACCGCAGGACAAGTGGTGCTTGTTTGTTTATTGCGAGAATATAGAATTTGTCTTTCGTGGTAACGAATCTCATGTTCAATGGTTGAGATTTATTTCTAACGATTGCATCACTCTAACAAAACTTATCACCCATTAAAAGGCATGTTAAATGTCACCTAATACTCGCAAAACGAACAAATGCACCCATAACAAGCATTTTATGAGAAATATTGAACGCGAAAAACACATGCTAATAAATCCGCGAAATGGAGAGCAAATAGAGCCATTTATTGCACTTTGTGCACCGTCTTGCAACTGGAGTATATCTAAAACCGAGACGTTAATCGACGACGATGCTCTGCTCGTGTAGGGGAGGATGGTCAGCTGTGAGACACAGTGGCATTGATATGCCAGTGACAGTAAAATTCGTTTACAGCATTTTTGAACTCTATAAGCTGGTGATCATTTTTAGTGTAGAATCATGCCCAGATTTCTTAATCGCGTGGGGAAAAATACGGTAGGGTATTTTCTTGGCTTCTCATACAATGCTGCTTATTTGAAATCGATATTGGCCCATTTTTATCTTATTCTTCGTAACCAATATAGAATTTTTAACTGTCGCCAACTAACAGCATATACAGGGATAGACAAAATGATCGGGACAGACAAAATGTTCACTTTTCAAAAAATGAACAACTGTAAGCTGTAACTTTCCTGAAAGTGCATCAAAAAATCTCAAATTCTTACTGTAAGTTGGTCACCTAGTTCTTTACCAATGGTCCGAATTTGGGAAAGATTTGGCTATTCTACATGAAATTAGAAAGATTTTAGTAAAAGGCGATACCCGACAGCCAACTTTGAGCCGTTATATCTCCGGATTCAATGAACCGAATGCAATGAAACTTTGAGCTTTCATGACTTACATAAAGAGCTTTGAAAAACGCTTTGAAAAATAAACAAGAAGAAGAAGAAAAAATAGATGATGAAGAAGAAAAAGGAGAAGTAGAAGACTACGAGTGTACGCAATGTATGCGTTCCAACAGAGCCGAGTATCTATATAACTAAAGACTTTACCTGTGTGAAATGTCAACCCACAGTCTGCCACCCGCTGGCTTCAGGACTACCCAGTCTATGTAATACTTTAATCCTTGGTGAACCCAGATTGCTCGGGGTCTTTAGAAGCTGGAGAACGAAAGATGCCTACGGGAAAGTTGGAAGAACAATGGTTGCAGCAAGATTGAGAGCGGATTGAGAAAGCAATAAGCGAGAAGCTGAAGAAGAAGCACCTGGATCGAAAGCATGAGCTACTGCATCTACAGGATGAAGATATGGTGAGTGTAAGAAGTGGATGATGCTGCTGGCAAAACTGGAAGCGGAGCAGCAAGGAACATTCCAGCGAGGTACAGCCTAGAAAATGAACCCAGCAACGGATCCGGTAAGTTGTGACTATGTTAAAATGATTCGAACGGACCAAACCCTTGCCAGAGTATTGCAAGCCAGGGGTCTGTAGGAATACCTCCAGGAATACCCCTTACAAACTGTTAAGCCTCCAATGAATTGAATCGTCAAAGCAATTACAACGCCACCCTTACATTTGAAATGGACCCATCTGCTTTGTGTAAACAAACACGTTTTTGTCTCTTTAGGGCCTAGCTGTATCCACCTACGCACATCAACACCTTTATCAAAAAAAGTGTTCTTCAAGCAACACTGTGGTACACTTGTGGCACAAATTTCCCAAATGGAGCAGAACGTGCCTCTGGAGCCGACCTACTGATATCTGAACACTGTGGTGCATAATTGATCGGACAAACGCCGATTTCCATACAAAATGGACAAGTTTGAGGTGCTGTAAATATGGTTTGCTTTGATGGATTGGGCTCAATTTTTGACACGAAACTACAAATATGCTGAGTTTTACGTGTACAACGTGTTTTCGTTCACAAGTCTGAAAGTGACAAGGCGTTGAAAAATGAGCAAAAGCGTTCGGACAGCGGCACGCATGTACCGCTGTTCGATTACTTTTGCATATTTTTCAACGCCTTGTTACACCCAGGCTTGTGATCGAAAACATTTCGTTCTTCGTACACGTTAAATTCAACATATTTGTAGCGCCGTGTCAAAAATCGAGCTCAATCCACCGAAGCAAACAATACAGTGACCGGCGCAAAAAAAAGATCCACCATAGAGTGGTTACAGTTCCCAATGAAAACTACATGCAAAAATGATAAAAAAATACCTTTCAATGAATGCACTTCATCCATTTTACATTGTTTTAGTAATCTGTGTTGAAAAATATTTGGTTTTTGATCAATTGGCTTCTTTAGTGGTGCTGAGATAATTCCATATTCTGAATCTGCATGCCAAACTGAGCCGAAATCAAAATTTTCATCAATTTTGGTGTCCGGGAACCTATTTAAAAATCAATTTGAAATTTGTATGGGAGCGATTTGTCGAATCACCCCTCGACGCATTTTGTACTGAGCGGAGCTGTCAAGCAGTTGCCCAGCTGTCAAAAGGTGATTTCAAAAAATCTCTTTGAAATCGATTTTGGGTACCTAAATAAAGTTCTAAAAATCTGAAAAAAAATCATAGCGGCTCAAAAAAAGGTGCTCTTTTGTTTAAAAATAAATAATTATTAAATTTTTCTTAATTTAAAAACCCAATTATGCATCAAACGAGCCCTACAGAGACAAAAACATGTGTGTTTACAAAAACCAGATAGGCTCTTTTCAAATGTTAGGCTAGAACTCGTACTTGTGTCTCACTAGATTTTAACTGCTTCAGCGGATGCTATCTAATCATGATAAATAATTTGATCATTATAACACATAGTTTTCGAATCAAACAATCTAATGATGAAGGAAGATTTTAAAAATTGTGCTGAAATCTTGTTGAAAACTGCGCGGTTCATCTTGCCCCACCCGTTTTAACTTGCCCCGTTGTACCTTATACTTTATGAGCCATTGATGAAGCTTCTCTGCATCTTGAGCTGTCATAGTTTTTGTTGAAAAAAAAAACAACAATTATCATAATCTCTTTTCGGGTATGGGACATTTTTCAACTAGATTTTAAAACAGTTTTATCGCTACTCTCAATACGGTTTGCAAAACCTCTCCGAGAGTGGTCCACTTATCCGGAAGATGCTCTTAAGGTGAAACTGGAAGCACATTGTTTTCGTGCACATGTAGAGTATGGATTAAGGTATCTTCTGATTTTTTTTCTGTAGTGGAAAATGTTTTTAGTTTTTGCAGAAACCATTTTTGAAGAAAATTTCACAAAAAAATGGTTTCGGCAAAAATGGAAAACATTTTTCACCTCAAAAAAATTCAGAAGATACCTTGATCCATACTCCACATGTGCACGAAAACCGATTTTGAAAATATTGCTTCGTTATTTAATAAAAAATCAAAAACTGAAAAAATGAGAAAATGCTTCCAGTTTCGCCTTAAAGAGGTTTTCAAGAGGTGTTGATGTATGAATCAGTTCCCAAGTAACACACTTGTCACAGAAGAGTAACGGCGGTGCAGGTTTTTGTTGCGCATAAGTCATTGTGACTTACTTCTAACAAATAAACACTTACTTGCTAGAAGTAAGTCTCAGTAACTTCTGCGCAACAAAAACCTGCGCCATCGTGACTCTTCTGTGACAAGTGTGTTACTTGGGTTTTATTGTAAGTTTTATAAAATTGGTCATGAAAATCTCTTATAGAGCCGAACAAAACTTAAAATGTTACTTTGACAACGATCACTGAAAAGAGTCGCCGAGAATGAAGTTTTCGTCTTCATCCATCTACCGGCACATGTTCTGTCAACTCTTCACAATCTGTTTAGAGGAATACCTGCACCATAGCTTGAAGATTGGAGACGCTAATTTAGTTTGGCCGTCCAAACCTTGTGTAACCACTTGTGGGCGATGAGAATGGAGAATTGCCTTTCTAATCCCATCCTTTTTAAAAAGTTCGTGAATATGATGCTGGTCAACATAAAGTTCAACTGGGCACTACATCAAGAGAGCTGTAACTTGAGTAAGGCTACAGCTACTAGAGGTGTTACGAAGTTTTCTGTCGCAGTAAAACCAACAAGGGACGATAAAAGTCGCCCCAAGGATAAGGTACCTATTAGTAAATGCTCACACAGTCCGACTGTTCACGACCTCATAGCTGCGAGTTGTGGCGCTTCCATGAAACTGCTGATTGGCGGACGGTGTAATTTCGTCAAGGTTAACGAACTGTGTCGCTGACGTCTCGTTTTCCACACACGATGGGAAAGTGGTATCAACAATTGTGAGAAGTGCCATCATCGTCTACTGTTCACGAAGCCTTACCAGGAAACGTGTAGCCAGTTACCGATGCAGATGTTACCATTCTCCGTCAGCCTGTTTCTTCGACGTTGTTCAAGATACTGCCGGAGACATTATACGGGAATACCTACGGTGATTACGTATGCCTTCTTTGATGATGGTTCATCTGTGATCATCATGCTATGGGGTGAGGGTTCGATTCCCGTTTCGGGCGTTGAAACTTTTCGTGAGGATAGTTTCTTCCCGTTTGTCCGTTGTCTAGTGTTAAGTTTAGAACAGTCTGTACAGCCGATAGCTGTAGACGTTGTCCGTGTCTTTTTCTTTAAACGGACGAGCGCATTTCTTAAGCTTACAGTGGACCAGTGGAAATAATAAGAAAATCGTGACTTTAGAGCTAGAAATGCTGAACATTCCAAAACTTGAGAAAGACAACCATTCTAACCTTTCAGAAGTCGAAGTATATACAGTAGACAGACTAGCATAACCGGAATAGTCCTTGGATATTGTGAAACTGTCGAAAAAAGCTTCAGAATAAGAGTCGTCATGGTCAGGAGTTATCAAGGAGTTGTTTCTGGGCTGTTGATTGGATTGAGTTACTCGAACCCAGAGTTTCCGGACAGCCAACCGATGTCGCATAAATATCTTGAGAAGCGGCCGCTTTTTCCATCCACCGTACGAAGTCGCCTACATTGCATGCTAGGGACGACACAATTATACTTATGGCGCATACGCGAAGAGCTGAATCCGTCTGAAATAGAAATTTAGACATTCAAACCTCATGGACAGGTATCGAATCCAGTTGGAAACTTACCGAACCGATATCAACTATCCTAACTCCGGGAGCAGAGTAGCACGACTGTTACCTAATGTCGGTATCCGATTCGTAGCCCGTGCAGTATTCATTTCAAGTGTGTTATTTCCAATATTTTATAATTACGGGTTTTGGCAGTCTTCGATCCTTTATGCTGATAGGTCAATTGAATTCAGATCATTTTCAATAGAAATTTCGTATTTTTCTAGAAAAAGATGTCTCACTGTTATCCACCTTCCCCTACTGTTGCTACCAGTGGCGGTCAAGATGAAACACTTCCTTTGTATTCAGCTTCCCCTCGTAGTCAAATACGCGTGCAACAGCTGAAACCAAGAATCACGACGACGACGACGGTTACGAATACCATCGGTTAATCCGGTTGCGATTAGCTATATTTATAAGGATTATAATTTCTGCAAGAATGTTGCCCGGTCTAAAATTAGCAACAACATGTGTACTGCCGGTGGAAGCATAATTGTCCCATGTGCATTTTTGGCAATATTGAGATTTTGCAGCCCATGACCATGTATCGTAGGGTACTATCATATGGGGAAATAAAAATAGGTAGTTTGTTCCGAAAATTGTTGAAAAAATGCATGGCCGATTTGTAACATTCTTAAAAGTGGACGCATAAGCGTCACGTTTCATAGGAAATCCTATGGAACTATAAAATCGCTCTAAAATAAAAAATAGTGCTCAAATTAAAAATTGGTTGATGTTAGAACACGATTCAGCACTTATACTTCATAGTTGAGACAATTTACTTTTTTCGAACTTTGGACGCGATTTTCTCGATTGTCTGTTTTTGCACATGGGACATTTATGCGTCCACCGGCAGTGTAGTAGACGTGCATGTTTATGGGAGAGATGGGTCGTCCGTGTAGGTCGAAGGTGCTACATTCCAGTGACATCACGTTTGGGTGGAAGATCGTTGAAACCACCTGCGTCTGTGCTGAAGTCGCGATACGATGGATGGCAGTTGACGCAAGACTCGAGGCGACCGCAACGCAAGTCGCCAATCAGGTGATAGATGTTTGGACTTTTGACGGGCGCCAGAGCTACTGTGTTTGTCTTCATGGTGATGTGATTTTTTGTTTAATTTTACCGGTGGAATTTCGCTGGAATTTGAATATTGCGGTAGGATGAGCTGACTTTTAGTCGTTTTAGGTTTTGTACATGACTAGATGGTTTACCAACTTATGGAATTCGATTGGGCTACTTCAAAGCATTATTTTCATTACCCATAATTGATCTACCGTACACCTGGCCATGGTGATCACCTGGCGCGATGAAAAGTCTGATTTGCTCAATTATTCAAGCACTTGTTTGTTTTTGCTTTAAATTATGGGTACCCAATTTTTCGGGTTTCTTCGTCTATTTGTTTGCTCTTCACTTAATGGCGTTAGAGTGCGTTTCTTACCTCCGCGTTCATCCATCATCAGCAGGCATCCTTTCTGTTGTCGCAGCTAGTTCGGACGGCTTCTTCTGAATCCTAGCAGCGTTTCTTGACGAAGAAGTGGGTACGTGCGGGACCGTGCATTCTTGAGATCTCAGCATTTGTCTTGTTGTAGGATTCCATTACTGAAGGAGTCCCACAAAGCCACTTTCGGGAGGATGAAGTGGCCACTTCTGTGGGATTCAATTGGAACGGCTTTTTTCGCCTCTTCCTTTTGGTTGACTCTTCGGGTGTTTCATTCGTACTTTGCGAACAGTACGGGATAAATGTTTCGAGACAAGTGGGAATTCTGAATTTACATTGAAAGCCTCTTGATAGCAGCACTGTTCATTCGAATGAGCTTTACCACTATGTAGAATGAAGAATGTGATTCGAATGTACTAATTTGCAGAAGATTTGAAATGTAGAGATGTACTCAATACTAGTTGAACAATGTTTGCCTTGCATCAGATTTGTTAAGAGGTAGACTAGCGTTAAACTCCTAACAATCCAACTACATATCGCGATACTTCTAGCCCGCACTGCCCCCCGTGTAAATCGGGCTTTTTGCGCGATGATAAACGCACAGCAGTTGAGCACTATTTGCGTGCGTATCCAAACACCACCGTCATGACGAACGTGAGGGCTTTCCAATGGTCGCGGTGCCATCAACAGGCACCACACCAGCCATAGAGCTGCGACGACCGACCGGTGCGGTGTGCTTAGAGAAACGAAGTTTCACACGTTTTAATTAGTTCCGCGTAGAGGCGCCAGGGAGGCTGAATCTCTATTTTTCCGCGAGCATCGGGAGAGGTAATCCCTCCGACAGTCAGTGGTTGGAAGAATTCTATTTAAGCCAATTAGGAAAATCCTTTCAATATGGGGAGGCTATTCTCTATTGTGTTCGCTAATTTATGTTTTTCCTCTCTTTTCTCTCTGTTGCAGACTGCTTCCACCAGGAGATCGTCGCCGTTGGTGCTGAAGGTTCCACGAAAGCTATGCAGGTTGTTTGAGATAGTGAAGATAGTGTTTTTGCCAGTAGTAGTAGCTCAGTGCAGCGCAATTATGGCTCTCAGTTCGAAAATGTTCCTTAGCTTAGTGCTGTTTGTGGCGCTTACCTGCTCGTGCCTGATGGATGCTGTCAATGCTGATGCTGCTCTAGGTAAGTAACGAAAATATATTAAAAACCTACGTTCTTGGTATTTTTTTTTATCTCAACCACGTTTGAAAAAAGTTTGGTTTTTGCATTCTTCCTAAGCTTTTTCCCAAGATATTAGATGACGATGCATAGGGAAATCTTTGACGACTTACAGATTTTTCTTAAAAGAAATATGCCGTTATGTCTTCTACAAATTCGATGAAAAATCAAGAAATCCGATGAAGTTCTCTGACACACTTATGAACACACTACATAAGGCCACTGAGTGCCCAAGATGCACCGCTTTGGCGATAACTCTTTTTCAGCTTGCTAGCTGTGCAACAGACATTTCAAGATCCATTAATGCAATAGTAAGATCTGCCACTGTTTTTCTATTGGTCAGGAAATGTTCCGCTGTCGTGGTAATCCAACATTATTACACCGAACATATACATTTCAGTAGTAGTCAGTAGTAGTTGCTGGAATTAGTTCACCATGACTAGGCAGGGTATAGCGAGGTCGATCAATCGATGACCGTTTCAAATCCACTAGGGAGTAAGATTGCAGTAGTATTTACTTCCTAGACGGACGGCAAAAGATCAGTTCCTCAATCTGTAGCCACCATACTCTTTATTCGTTCTAAGCATTTAACGGTCTTCACTCATATTAATATGCTGCTGCTATCAATTTAACCTCGTTATTGCTGACGTCTCTGGTACCTAAGGGTTTGACATTACCTAGTAACGGACCGTTCCACGGTTATTCCAATACTCTTCCTTAGCGATGCAAACCTCAAACCACAATCGCTTCCTTTGGTCTCGAAGGTCCTCCTTACTCCTAGCCTTGTACAAATGGCACAACTTTGAAGCTTGCACAAGCTCTACACCAGCTTCCGAATTCTGAATAGGTTTGTTCATCTGCTAGCACCTCCTTCGTGTCGACACCTGGGTTGCTCCTACAGCCACTATCCTGTCGTCCAGATTCTAGCTTCGTGTTTGTGTGTGACCCCGGAGCCTAATCTCAGTTTACCATACAGCAGTCATCCAATTGACCCATATCGCCGATCGTTCCCATGGATCCTATCCACGCCCCTAAGTATTCCGTACTGCAACACTACATACGGCTTATCTGGCCTATCTCCAGGCCGACACGTGTCAGGTATCAGTAGGTCGGCTCCAGAGGCACGTTCTCCTCCATTTGGGAAATTTGTGCCATCGCCATGAATACGAGTCTATTCATCATGTACCTGAGGGAGAGGGAGGAATAAGGGATGGGATAGGGAAAGGGAAGGTAAGGGAATAGGGTCGACATAATCGCATAAGCGTACCACAACGGGTTCAAACAGCGCCCTGAAAAGGGCACTGTAAAAAACGCATAGAGCGTAAAGTAAGTCTATAGCTACTTGCCACAACGTGTTCAGAACAACAGAACATCCTGGAGATTCAGGCTTCTTAGGTCAGTTGTACTTAATCAAGTGTTTACCGAGTACTCGAAAACGCAGTTGCGTAAAAACTGGGTAGTTACATATCAAATGAATCAAAGTTCCACAGTCGGATTCTCAACTAAGATATACAAATGAAGCAACCTGATGAGGCTTGTGATGGACAAAATCATAAGTAGGAAAAACAAATTGAGTAATCTCAATTGCGTTTCTCAAAAATGATGGCAAGACTTCCGCATGGGGGCATCCACAAACACTCAATTTCCTAATCGCTGCTTGACGTAATGTCGAGAAAGAATGTTGGTTTTTGAGCATTTGGTAAATCCAACTGGAAATGATTTAAAGATAAATATGCCAATCAATGCGGCTTCCAATATGGAATCGAAAGGTACGTGTTCAAAAGTATCCTGGAAATCCAAGAAAATATCCGAACAAAATTGTTTCTGAATGAATGCTTTTCCGATATCGTAAACAAAATTGTGTAAACAAATCACAGTGGACTTTCCATTTTGGTAAGCAAGTTGGTTCCCATGGAGAGGCATGTTTGCCAGAAAATATCACGGGTGTGATGCTCGAAAAAGCGTTCTAATCATTTCAGAAGAAAGAGGTCAAATTGATAGGTCTGATCTTCATACGATGCATTATCCACTTACGTAATAAACTTGACAGTATAATCCCACCAATATTTTGGAATAGCAAGGTTGCAGCCTTGCTATACAAACAGTTTTATCAAAACATTTTGGGGCTCGAGGCATGACACGCGAGATTGCCATTTCAATGTTACTGAAAGTAGCAAACATCGGGTCGAACGCAAAATGCGTAACCATATAGGTGTTAATTAAAGCATTACACCTACATAGAAATCCCTTCTACGAAAGTAAGGTTCTTGGACCAAAGCTGTTCTTTTATGCTGAAGATTGATATGAGCTGTCTTAACCATAGCCACTACCCAAACTAGGCACGATCGAACTCTTACAATCACAATACAAGAAAAAATAGCAGCGATAAAAACCAATTCGGTATCGATTGAAGAACGCTAGAGATGAAGATATACAGAGGTAATAGGTAATAATTAAAGGTATAGGTAATAATTAAAGCTAATAAACAACATACTAATAATCCTACCCTTATTGAGCCTCGCGTTTAAGGCTTAAGTAGGATAGCAGATTATCTCGAAGAAACTCAAGGTCCACTGCTCTATTGCTCCGGTTATCGCAGTAAGGGCGTAATGCTGTGGAGGACGCCCTAATACTCCACAGGCTCCGTTTGTGGTTAGGTTTTTATCAGACCCCCCCTAACCATTCTTTCCTTGGCACGGTAAGCATAAAGCCGCATAACACCATGATTTAGGGGTCACCTGTTTAGTGGACTCTTACCACTAGGTCAGGCGGTCCGTAGTGTTATTCTTAGCCAATTGAGACAACCGCTACCGACACTACACAGCTATCTAGGCTGAGCGGGAAAAGAAGTTAACATGTGGAGCGGATCTGGTTGGATGGTTAGAACACTTGACTATCACGCCGAGGACCTGGGATCGAATCCCACTCCCGACAAACTCACAAAATGTGAGTTCTTCCTTCGGAAGGGAAGTAAAACGTGGGTCCCGAGATGAACACGCCCAGGGCTAAAAATCCCGTTAATACAGATAAAAAAAAGAAGTTAATATTGATGGTTAACTGCCAAGCGAGCCCGAACAGGCCGACACGTGCTGTGGACGCTGCAGATGCTCCAGGGTGCATCAAATCAGTATTTCCAATGGCTTTTTATTTCTCTGGGCTGAGGATCCCTATGGCGTCGTGGTCTTGTAGTAGCATTTACCTTGGTATTCCGTTTGACATACTTGGATTTCTCCCTGTGAGCCCAATTTGATTCAGATGGTCTTTTGTCTGCGTCTGACGTGAATCCCGCTGGCTATCCCGGTACTGCTCACCGCGCGCCTTTACAGACTATCCAAGATCCTACGGTTATCGATAAATGATAGGCACTAGTGGAGCTAGAGTTCATTTGGCCCACATTTGTCGGCGCTAAGCGTGCTTTGGCGTGGTGTGGGTTCAGCGAACCACACATAGAAAAAGAGGGGGCAAAATGATCACCGGCTACCCAAGGCCAAGAGGTACCCTAAGCAGACAGGCCAAATGCGGTTTGACACAAATCTTTACGGGGTAGTGCGTAAAAAGTCACATCAATCTTAGTCAGGAATTCACACTTCATCAAGTGGTACAGCAAGGCGGAACGTCACTCAAGAACTCACATTAATTGTGCTTAGCAACTGCAGCAGTACACACAGTTGATCTTCGCTATCGCGAGACCCTTTTTTAACGTGGTAACAATATCTTGAACTGGAATCCGACCAGTTGTCGCTGCTAGTTTAACCTTGTTCGCCACTCAGTTCCCATTATCGGCGGGGATGTGGTACGGGTTCACCAGCAAGGCGATATTTTCAAGGCTCTGTTGCCTGCATTCCCACGATTTGTGATCTTGTTTAAAGTACTTGAAGCACGCCTCTGGCGGTTCATAGATGCTGAGCGGACACGCGCGCGAGTGTATTACTTGGTGAATCACTTACCTGCTCTGGTCGTCGGTCGTCCGAAAGTCGATCCTGGAGCCTGAAAAGGAAAGCTGTTCCCACCTGTGCCTGTCTCGTCCTGGAATCCTGCCCCGAAGGTAACTCCGCCGCTGCTCGCTGTGTCTGTCGTCATCTGGTCCTTCAAACCGGATTACGTCGATACTCCGTACGTCCGGCAATCCCGTGCTCACGAGTCGCCACTTGATCCCTGGGGGATTCTAGAAAGATCCACCATCGCCGCCATTGCTTCTGCATCGAGAACCTTCTAACGTGAAACATCGTAGCTGAATTTGGAAATACAAGGCAATAAAATTGCCTCTCGCAGATAATTAGCAGTCCAAATTCCCTACTTTCTCGCTTGTGTGTGCTTCGCTTTTACCTTTGTCCCCAGAATACCAATTACCCGTGATGGCCACCGAACGACGCATCAAGACACTCAAGATGCGGGTGAAGAGCTTGACAGCATCGCTCACCCACATCAAGCTTTTCGTCGATGAATTCGACGAGGACACGCAGGCTGATGAGATTCCCGTCCGCCTGGAAAGCCTGACCAAGCTGTGGGAAGATTACAGCACGACACAAAGCGAACTCGAATCGCTCGACGAGAATTCTCTGGAGGATCTCATCAAAGAACGGACGACGCTGGAAGCGTCCTACTACCGGGTCAAGGGCTTCTTATTAGCCCACAATAAATCGCATGTGAACCAAAGCTCTCCATCTCCTACTCAATCAGTGGCGCACTTCCCTATGTCCGCATCGCAGGTGCGATTGCCGGATGTCAAGTTTCCCATTTTTGACGGAAAATTGGAGAACTGGCTCGTCTTCCACGATTTGTACATCTCTTTGGTCCACTCGTCTACAAATCTCTCTAATATACAAAAATTCTATTATTTGCGCTCATCGCTATCGCTGTCGGCGCTTCAGCTTATCCAGTCGATTCCACTAAGTGCCGATAACTACACCGTGGCTTGGAATTTGCTTCTAAAGCACTTCCAAAACCCAGCAAGACTGAAGCAAACCTACGTGGATGCACTCTTCGATTTTTCGGCGTTAAAACGTGAGTCGGCAGCGGAACTTCACAACTTAGTGGAGCGTTTTGAGGCCAATGTGAAGGTTCTACACCAGCTTGGGGAGCCAACAGAGCATTGGGATATTTTGCTCGTTCGTATGTTGAGCACCCGACTCGATACAACAACCAGGAGGGACTGGGAGGAGCATTCATCTTCGAAACGAACCGTCAAGTTCAAGGACTTGATTGAATTCATCCAGCGACGCGTCACCGTGTTACAATCCATCCAAACAAAGGTCGTCGATACTCCGTCCTCTGCTCAAGTGAGAAAGCCAACCTTTCGTTCAGCTTCGAGCCACAGTGCCAATCAGGTCAGCCCTCGCAAATGCCTCGTCTGCTCGGAACACCATCCTCTGTACCTTTGCGGGAACTTCTCAAAATTATCAACCGAAGACAAGGAAAAGGAGGTTCGTCGACATCAGCTCTGCAGGAACTGCTTGCGAAGGGGGCACCAGTCCAAGAATTGCTCCTCGTCTACAAACTGCCGCAAGTGTCGAGGCCGGCACCATACATTACTCTGTTCCAGCGACTCAACGTCCCAGGCTACTTCGAAACATGTTAGCCCCCCGCAGCAAAAACTCACGTCAGCTTCGCCAGTCACCGATACTCCGATCAATTCTGCCTCTGCTCTTGTGGAGGCTATTAGTTGTGCGTCCGCCAGCCACCAACAGAAAACCGTTTTGCTGGCTACAGCGATGATTATCCTTGTTGACGACAACGGCGTTGAACACGTTGGGCGCGCCCTTCTCGATTCAGGAAGTGAGTGCTGTTTTATCACAGAACGTTTTGCGCAGTGCATGAAGGTCCAGCGACAGAAAACCTACCTGCCAATCAGCGGTATCGGCCAATCTTCCACTCAGGCCAAGCAGAAGTTCTCTGCCACCATACGATCACGTGTCGGTGAGTACTCCACCGCCGTTGAAATGCTTGTTCTTCCCAGAGTCACCGTCGACCTACCTGCTACGTCCGTGGACACCTCGTCATGGAATTTTCCACCTGGAATTCAACTGGCGGATCCATCGTTCGACAGCACCAATCCAGTTGACATCATTCTTGGCGCAGAAATCTTTTTCGAACTGTTCCGTGTACCAGGTCGCATCCATCTCGGCGAGCAACTTCCAGTGCTGGTGAATTCCGTTTTTGGATGGGTCGTCTCAGGTAAGTCAACCGTGACTACGAACAGTACCCCAGTCGTGGCGAACATCGCTACCGTCGCCGACCTCCATCAACTAATGGAAAGGTTTTGGAAAATCGAGGAAGACAATTCACCCACAGCATATTCCGTCGAAGAGCAAGCCTGCGAGGAACATTTTTGCCGAACCGTGTCACGCTCTCCAGAAGGAAGATACATAGTCCGGTTGCCCTTCAAGGAAAACATCCTGGACCAACTTAGCGACAATCGCAGCACTGCTGTTCGTCGGTTTCATCTCCTACAAACACGCTTGGTTCGTAATCCCGCGCTGCATGACCAATATAAAGAGTTCATCGACGAGTACCGCAGCCTTGGACACATGAAGCGCATTCACGAATACGAAGAGTCAACTGGTAAACGTTTTTATCTCCCGCATCACGCTGTACTTCGTGAAGACAGCGCCACTACGAAGCTAAGGGTTGTCTTCGATGCATCGTATAAAACTCCGACGGGCCCATCGTTGAACGACGCTCTCATGGTGGGACCTACCGTTCAAGAGGACATCCGATCGATCATCATGCGATCCCGGAAGCACCCTGTCATGTTAGTCGCCGATGTGAAAATGATGTACCGCCAAATACTCGTTGACCCTCGTGACACTTCAGTCCAGCTCATTGTATGGAAGCCCTCTCCGGAACACCCTCTGGAGACTCACGAACTTCAAACCGTAACTTACGGGACCGCAAGTGCGCCGTTCCTGGCTACGCGGGTGCTGATGCAGCTTGCTGAAGATGAAGGCTCCAATTATCCACTAGCCAAACCTGTGTTGAAAAAGGATTTCTACGTGGACGACCTGTTTTCTGGTGGAAAAGATGCATCTGAAGCAATTGAACTCCGAAATCAGCTAGAAGCTTTCCTAGCAAAGGGTGGATTTCAACTCCGCAAATGGGCATCGAACGACGAAACGGTGCTCAACGAGATTCCCCCTGAAAACCGCGCTCTGAAAAACTCTGTTGAACTGGAACGAGACCAGGTCATCAAAACGCTAGGACTCCATTGGGAACCTGCGACGGATTGCCTCCGCTACAAAATCGAATCACCTTCAAATGCAATCAATCATCCACTTACAAAAAGAATCGCCCTCTCTCTCATTGCTCGACTCTACGACCCACTTGGACTGGTAGGACCAGTGGTGACCACTGCCAAGGTGTTCATGCAGAACCTGTGGACCTTAAAGGACGATGACGGGACACCATGGAGTTGGGATAGGGTTCTACCGATGGAGTATCAGACACGATGGACTAGCTACCAAAAGCTGCTACCAAACCTAAACAATCTTCGCATCAATCGATGCATCCTCCTACCTGAACCGGAAACCATACAGATTCACATCTTTGCCGACGCTTCGCAGCTTGCCTACGGTGCCTGTGCCTATGTTAGGTCCACCAATCCTGGTGGATTAGTAAAGGTCGCCCTGTTGTCCTCCAAATCACGTGTAGCACCCCTTAAGCGCCTTAGCATACCACGTCTCGAGCTGTGCGGTGCATTACTGGCTGCTGAACTGTACGAGAAAATCAAATCGTCGCTGCAACTCGACGCAAAATGCTACTTCTGGCTAGATAGCACTGTCGTCCTTTGCTGGCTCAACGCCTCACCTGCTACCTGGAACACTTTTGTAGCAAATCGAACATCCAAGATTCAACTTGCAACACCTAACTGCTCGTGGCATCACATTTCCGGTCTGGAGAACCCTGCGGATTGCCTTTCCCGTGGACTGGCTACGGACACCATCGTCGATTTCAACCTCTGGTGGCACGGACCCCAATGGCTACAACAGCATCAAAATCAATGGCCAATGGCCCGTGAGGATACTGAGCAACCTTTGGAGGCAATGGAGGAAGCACGTCGGTCGTCAATAGCAGCAACACCGTCTACACCTGAACCGCAATTCATTTACCAAATCGTCGAAAGATTCTCAAATGTCCAGCGTCTCATCCGGGTGATCGCCTATTGCCTCCGTTTTCTCCACCACTGCCGATCAGCACCAAACAACCGAGCCAAATCCAAGGCCAAATCATTCCTTCTCCATGTTAGTGAGCTAATCGAAGCGGAGCACAACATCATTCGTTTGGTTCAACAACAAGCCTTCAGCGAAGAATGGAAACAGCTGAAGAAAAATCAACCAGTGTCGTCGAAATCCCGCTTGAAGTGGTTTCACCCGTTTGTTTCGTCTGAGAACCTTCTTCGAATCGGTGGCAGACTAGGAAGTGCCATGCAACCGTACGATGCCAAGCACCAAATTCTTCTTCCAAGATCACACCGATTTTCTCTCCTCCTGGTCCACAACTACCACGAACGGCATCTTCACGCAGCACCCCAGCTTCTGCTAAGCCTACTTCGACAACGGTACTGGGTCATAGGGGCCAGAAGTTTGGCCAAAGTCGTGGTCCACAACTGCATTACCTGCGTCAGAGCACGCCCACGAATGCTGGAACAGTTCATGGCGGAACTACCAGCATCACGAACCAACCTGAGTCGACCATTTTCAATAACAGGAGTAGACTACTGGGGACCTGTACATCTGAAACCTGTACATCGCCGTGCAGCACCAGGAAAAGCCTATGTCGCTGTTTTTGTATGCTTTTGTACTAAAGCTGTGCATTTAGAGTTGGTCCCAGATCTGAGCACAGCCAAGTTCATACAATCCTTCCGTCGTTTTGTGGCTCGCCGAGGATTATGCACCGAACTACACAGTGATAATGGGAGAAACTTTGTGGGAGCCGCTAACGAGCTAAAACAATTGGTGAACAGCAAGGAGTACCGTAACGCCGTAGCCCAGGAATGCAATGAGCATAAAATTCGCTGGAAATTCAACCCTCCGAAAGCGTCAAACTTCGGCGGTCTCTGGGAGGCTGCTATCTATTCCGCCCAAAAGCACTTCATACGAGTCCTCGGCAAAAACACTCTTTCCTTCGATGATATGAAAACTCTTCTTTGCCAAATAGAATCCTGCCTGAATTCACGCCCGCTCGTTGCACTGACTGACGACCCTTCGGACTACGAAACGTTGACACCAGGGCACTTTTTGATTGGATCGGCGTTGAAATCAGTTCCTGATGCCGACTACACAGAAATTGCCTGCAACCGACTCTCCAGATGGCATCACGTGCAAAAAATGTACCAGCAACTTTGAAAAAGGTGGCACTTGGAATACCTGTCCACACTGCAACCACGATCCAAATGGCTCTCACCTCCCATTGAAATAAAGGAGAACCAGCTTGTAATTATACGCGATGAAAATTGCCCTCCGATGCATTGGCCAACAGCGAGAATACATCAAACTCATCCTGGAGCGGACGGCATCGTGAGGGTGGTAACGCTCCAAACACCATCTGGTCGGTTCCTTCGCCCGGTAAACAAACTATGTCTCCTACCAACCTCATCATCGTTTGACCAACACGAGCAAGCTGAACTCCAAACGCAAGTGTCCGAATAAATTCACGACTGCATCCTCAGCACCAACACAGCAACTCTTCGGGAAAACGACCAAATTTTCTCAATTTCTTCCGCCGCACCGTCCGTCATAGTTAGGCTGACCATCCGTCCCGTATTTAACGGGACAACTTCATTTTCAAATATTCGCCACTGGAACATTGTTCATGTTTTTAACTGATTGATTCGTTCTTTCTACCTTAAATAGCATTATTTACAATATCCAATTCTATTTTTAGACATTTACTTATTTTGTGTTGAGTTTCCAGAAAGTGTCCCGTATTTAAACGGGACAAATCTGGTCAGCCTAGTCATAGTAGTACCTAAAATGAAACTTTCAAGGCCTGTTAATTAACAGGACCAGAAATTCGCCGCTCAATCTTTTTGACGTCTCCAAACCAAAACAACGACGATCATCGAGTACGCAAAGGAAATGACACTTCATCATCGAGATTCGTCATCATCATCATCGACTAAGCTGTCAGAAACGATGTTCCTGAAGGGGCCAGCATGTTCGTGAATCCACGAAAAGGGAACAAATTACATACGCGCGCCACCTATTTGTGAGCAGAGGCGTCGTCAAAACAAGGTCATCCCCCGTTCGTCGATTGAGATCATGGCCCAAAAGGAGAATGAAGGAGATATCTCATGGCTGCACACCTTCTTCCGGGATATCTTGCTATATAAGGAACTTCGGTGACATGTGTCAGTCTCTTTTTGCTCATCAAAACGTCATCGAGTGGACAACGTCAACATTAGTGAAAGTGAAGTAGAGTAATTGTAGTTTAAAATTATTGAAATACACGTTATTAAGTTAATAAATTGAGTTTCGGATAACAAACGCGCGCGAGTGTATTACTTGGTGAATCACTTACCTGCTCTGGTCGTCGGTCGTCCGAAAGTCGATCCTGGAGCCTGAAAAGGAAAGCTGTTCCCACCTGTGCCTGTCTCGTCCTGGAATCCTGCCCCGAAGGTAACTCCGCCGCTGCTCGCTGTGTCTGTCGTCATATACAAAGCTACGATTTGTTATCTGTCATGTCCAGTAAGTCTTCTGAAAGTTCAATAAACAGCATAAGATCAGTCGGGATATCCTAGGTCATCCAAACTGTTCTTGAGTATAGATCCCAAAGTCTACGGGTGTAACGGTAACTTCTTTCATTATACAAAGCTACTATTTGTAATCTATCATGTCCAGTAAGTCTTCTGCAAATTCAATAGACAGTATCAGATCTGTTGGGATATCCTAGGTCATCCAAACCATTCTTGAGATTACACTTCAAAGTCTACGGATGTAACGGTAGCTTCCTTCAGTATACAAAGCTACGAACCAATACATCTTCTGTATGTTTAATAGACATCATCCATCTATTATGATGTTGGCTGGACCATTATGTGTAGCTAATACCATACAAATTTCATCAAAATCGGTTAAGTGTTGGCGGAGATATCGTCGAAACAAGACCCAAGTAACAAAACTAGCTGATTAACAGTTTCTTAAGCTGAAATTTGCTTAAGATGGGTTTGTTCCACTCTTGTACAGCAAAAATGTTTGTTGGGGAGACTTACCATTTCAGAATCTTGGGCCAAACAAACACTTTAAAAAATATCACATTTTTTACCTAAAACTGTAGAGCCAAAAATACTGAACCGATTTCAATGAAAATTTTTCTGTACAAAAAGTATGTATGTAGATGTATTGTGTCAAAATTTCATTCAATTTGATTTGACCTTTAAAAGTTATAGCCATATATGTAGCACTATGTCACAATAAGCAGATGTGGTTTTTATCAACTATGCTTCATAACAGTAAGGAAGACCATAATATCCCAAAAATATATAACAACGCTTATTGTTCCTCCAATCACTTTGGTAAGTATAGTGGATTATGTAACACTAACGTAGTGGCAAAAGCTATTATCACAATTGTAGACCTGAAACTATGGTCTCCGGAGTAGTGTTGTTGATCTGGAATATCTCCAAAACTATCTTGAAATGAATGCCAGGACGATTATTACTGTGACTATCAAGAGCTGAACTTCAGGATAGTTTGGACGACTCCCAATGTTCCAAAGGTTCATAGTAATATATAGTCGATTTCAGATTGCTCCAGTCACCGCGATTGATTATGAAAAGTTACTCGGTATGTCAGATCTAGCTGATGTTACGAGTGTAGACCTGAAGTTCTGAACTCCAAGATAGTTTGGCTGACCTGGAACATTCTCTAAATTATATTTGAGATTTCAAAAGCTTCAAGGATCTCAGCAGATTATGCTATGCTATTATTTCTGATGAAAACACATAAAGTTTTTCTTGTAGATTTAAAGGACTTCATTATAGCACAGTTCGGACGAACCTGAATATCCAAAAGGTTTATAATAAACAAGAAGACTTCAGATTGATCCAGTAACCACGGATAAATATGCAACGTTACTCAGTTTAACAGATATGGCTCTTGTTGCGAGTGTGGACCTGAAGTTCTGAACTTCAGTGTAGTTTGGCCGACCTGGAATATCCGTGTAGTGTCTCTTAATGACATTTGAGATTTCAAGAACTTTGCGGATCCCAGCAGATAATGCAATACTATTATTTATGGCGCAAACACATAAAGTTATTCTTGTAGATTTCAAGGACTGCATGTTCTTTGAACGATCCTGAATGTCCCAAAGGTTTAAAATAAGCTAGTAGACTTCAGATTACTCCAGTAACTGTGGTTGATCATGCATCGTTACTCAGTATAACAGATATGGCTCTTGTTACGAGTGTAGACCTGAAGTTCTGAACTCCAAGGTGGTTTGGCTGACCTGCAACATCTTCATAGTGTCTATAATTGACATTGTAGATGTCAAGAGCTTCACGGATCCCCGTACGTTATGCAATGCTATTATTTATGGCGAAAATACATAAAATTATTTTTGTAGATTTGGAGAACTTCACTACAGGACAGTTTGTAACACCTAAAACATCCCAGAATATAAAACACCTTTTGATATTCTTGGCAAAGGCTAAATCAACTCATATAAACGTAACCCACATCCAAGTTCAGCTTTTAGATCAACTAGTATGTCAATTATTTCTTTTCTCCAAATTTCATGGTATTCAGGATGTTCTAGGTTGTCAATGAAGCTCCATATACAAATATACCCATTTTTCCATGATAGAGGACTCAATTTGCAGTAACTGCAGCATACAAAAATACACAATTTTGTTGAACAGTGCGACATTCTATCTCGTTAAATTGAGAAGTTATTGAATAATTTCTATTTTTGATAATTGTTTGTTCAACCCTCCTTTGGCATAAGGGTCATTTTTGACCCAAACCGTACACTACGTCAGCGAGCTGCTGCCAATATGATGCAAACGGAAGGTTGATTACTATAACACATAAAGCATACACTTGCATACAAAAGTTCAAGCCATTTTCATAAAGTTTGTTTGATTATGCGAAATGGTTCTCTGCGCCATTTCGCACCGAAAGCAGTTAGACGAGTTCAAAGTTACCCTACAAAAATCAGTTATTTGTAAACAACTTTGTTATTTCTAAAGCTAGCATTTTTCGATGTTCAGCAAAATCATGTATTTTTACATTCCAAACAACTTTGTAGAAGACGCAAAAAAAGTAAAAAAATCCGTTAAAAGTTATGATGAAATATATGATTTCTAGGGGCCATGCACATACAACGCAATATATATATATATATCGTAAAGTATGATATTTAGCATTATGACGTCTTTGACGAAGTTGTTCAAAATTGAATTTTGCACAACTTTGCCGAAGACATCAAACATCTATCTGCATGTTTTGAAAAAAAAAGTTTTTTTCATTTCACTTATAGGTAGATTGATCATTCAACTCTTCATGTCAAAAGATGCGCTTTGTCTTATGTAGAAACTTCTCCAAAGAAACTATATCGCAAAAATCAACGATTGAAAAGGTATAAAAAGTAGCGCACGAAATCGGCAAAATAAAACACTGTGCGCTGACCTGAGCCCACCCATCGTTTCAGGAATGCATAGACCCAGGAAAACATGATATTGGAACTTTGAGAATATGAGTTATGTTGCATCTTCAAGAATGGCAACTCACCGTTTTGCAGTACAATGGTTCTGACATACATAAAGATATATGAAGATAACATGGCTTTACAGCATGGATATTTAAATATCATGTTTTAAACAATCGTACAGATAACATTTCTAAAATTTCGAAGATAAAATTGCAAACCCAAAAGCATGATAAAAAATTGCCTTAAAGCCTTCAAATATCTTTCGTCTTCGCATAAGCCATTCTGAATTCAACACTCTCGTCTGGCAGTTGCTCTTAACCGCAAGACTACCCCCTGTACAAAACTACCCGTGGGCAATGTGTCGCCATGAATTCCAAGCCAAAATTCATGACCTGTCCGACGCGCGTGTGACCATGGCTTGATTATGCAAAAGGTCCGACTTATCCAGTTCCGTATGTTTTAGTGTAGCATCGTCACCATCTTCGACCATCATCGGCTCGACTGAGAATGGTGACTTCAGCGGAATCATGCTCGATTATAGAAACGACGTGCGTTTGGAAAGATGGGACGCAGTTCAATCCGGGTGGTTTCCACAAATTCTCCGTGGTACTATGCAACCCAATTTCAAATCCGGCGTTGTGGGTTCGCGTTATGAATTATTTGAGGAATCTCTTCCAGCGAATCCGCTGGCACTCCCTATCTGGCTGGTGGCTGATGGTATGCTTGTGTGTACATTATTAATTTCCACATTCAATGAAGATCCGCGTTCTTGTGTGCGATTTTTTTCTGGTCTTCACCCGGGGTGTCCCACTGCCAAACCTGTTGTCGCTGTCGCATGTCTCCAACTCGTTATAGGTTGTTGTGTCTGCGCGCCGGTTGATAGCATGGATAGGCGGCAGCAGCGTAGCTGTTCATGGGGAGGGTTTGGAGGGATGTTGTTTTCTTTTCAAATTTATTAGTTTCAAGCTTCGCAGTCGGAAGGAAATAATTGGTTACCGGGTTCAAAGAATGTGAAGACATAATCATATGATGAAAGAGACAATGTTTATTTCGTTAAAAATCCAGGTATTCATGGACCAATTTGTTTCGCCAGAGCAGCCATTTAATGCTAATTTATGACTTATCAACGAAACATCAAAGCTTTTGACCTTCAGTGACCAATGGTCAGTTTAATGCTTAGCCGCGACTTAGTAGAAACATTTCAACAAGCATCAAATACCCAACCCCTATGATAAAACTTCACTAATCACGTCGCTGGCTATAGAGAGCCCGTTCAAACAAATAGCACCATCACTTTTGCGTCACCTTTTCCAATCACCTCTCCACCCATAGTTGTTTACGACCCGAGGTAACGATTGATGAGTTTTCGACAGCCTCTTCATCGTCGGATCTATTTGGTAGACTTCATCTTCTGAGAGTCATCTTGCACGTCGGCGTCCTCGTCGCCGGCTGGGCAAACCTATAAATTTAGGTTTGATAGCGTTCGTCGAGCTTCGCCGGGCCGCCATAAGATCCGTATGTATGTCAACATGTGGGGAGAAGTATCTGCGGCTGGCTCGAAAGTAAAGCTCCCGGCTAAAGTGCGCTTTCTGATAATAGCCTCCACCATGATAGCCGAACCGCGGACGCGGGCGCGGAGCAGCAGCTTTTGACCGGTTCGTTGCACGAAGCCCTCGAAAGACACACATTCACCGAACGTCGTCGTCGCCGCGTCGCATCGTCGACCGGGCCGAACCGAACGTCAATTTGCAAGCATTTGCGATCTTTTTTCGTGACTGGTTTATAAACTGTCTATAAAACATCCAAATTCCTTCTCGCTGTGTTTGTTGTCGTCCCCCCTCGACGACAACAACGGCCGGCGAGGCAAACTCGTCCGCGCGGTGGAGGTTGAATCGCGCAGGATCGAAGAAGAATGCTGCTGCTCCAACATCCAGCTGCACTTGCATGAAGGCTCATAGCATTACTGAACGGGGGTAAAATATGAGATCAATCCATGTACAAGCTAATGGATTGTATTTTGTATTCTATCAAAAATATTCTTCTTATTTTTCTTGTTTTATGCTACACTTACTAGGACATATCTATGAATATCTCTATAGTATGTTATTTTATATTTTGATATTTTGTACAACATCTTTGTTAAAATAGGACTGAGTCAAGAATTCTACACCACTAAACTCAGTTCACTGCAAATTCCAACCTTGGATACGTCTTTCACTCACCAGATCAGTCGCGACATGGTCAGTTCTGCCACCATATCATACCGGTTTAGGCCACTTGGATGCTTGGGTGCACTGTAGAGTGCAACGAGCTCGCAGTTCATCTTTCGCTGTCTCACACTGTTCCGGTATACCGCCAAAGATCACCCTTACACGGAAGATGCTGGGGCTCCTGGAGAATCGTTGTAAAACGGCGCAGCAGTTAAGCCTTTGCCACTGCTGTCTATCCATCACTGCAAGTGACTGTGCAAGGTTACAGTATGTGGTATAAAGGACGCCATCGTGAGCTACTGGATCCGGAAACCCACAGGCGTCGGCTATCGAAGCGGTGTTATCAGTGAGACTTGACGCTTCACTTAAGGAGAGGTCACGGAATGCGATCCTTCCCAGCGGCTAACGAGAATCTGTATAAGCTCATATCTCTAGGGTCGGTATCTACCAATCCTCGTTTTTCTCGTTCTTCTTCTTCTTCCAAGTCCGTTGTGATATTGGCCGTCCTATAGAACGGGGATGTCTGCGGCCTCTGAAGAACGGGCCTCAGGTCGGTCATTGGCCTGGAGTAGTGAATGGCCGTATCCTCATCTTTCAAAGTCTTCACCGGATGTCTTCTCTGCGGATGGTGACTCATTTCAGTGTTAGGGGTCACCTTTTTATTTGTGGTAAAACCACGGTACAACTTCAGGGTTTTGTGCCCTTGGAACCCTGCAGACACAACTTTTTTCGCTATCACCTTCTCCTACCATTGTAGACATTGTTTGGACCTTACCTTATCGCTCACACTAAGGCCTGAGTGTCCTCTGTTGTACGTAGGAGTCGTCTCCATTCTACTCGATCAATGGCTGTGCATCTCCAGTTCCGTACTCTGTGACATCCTGATGACGTGATCCGCCTGCCGTAGTCTATCGATGTTCGCGGTGTAGACGATGGTGGATTCTCTCAGCAGCTGATGCAGCTCGTGGTTCATTCACCTTCTCCAAGTCGCGTCTTCTATTTGCACTATGCTGAAGATGGTACGCAAAACCTTTTGTTCGAAAACTTCAAGGGCGCATCCTTGCCTTGAACGTAGAGTCCATGCCTCGTGTCCATAGCGGACTACCGGTCTAATCAGCATTTTGTAGAGAATTAACTTCGTTTGACGGCGAACTTTGTTCGATCGTAGAGTTTTGCGGAGTCCAAAGTAAGCTTGATTTCCTTCCACAATGCGTCTCTGAAATTCTCTGCTGGTGTCGTTGTCGGCGGTCACCAGTGAACCCCTGAAGAAGATCCAATAAGGATCGAAATGTTGGAAATAGAAAACATATACAGGTCGGACTCGATTATCCGGGTGACTCCAAAATTATTTCACCCCGGATAATCGAATCACCCGGATAATGGAGCCATGCTTCTTTTCCTTTATTTTTGATGTTCTTAAATGAAAAACTGTTCGTTAAACATAGAAGCTAACATACATGACGTTGTAGTGCCTAAACTTAACGTCAGGTTTTATTATAACCATGTTTTTTGAAAATGAAATTTTAGCTGAAAAATGTGACAAAAATAAAAACAATTTTCAAATAGGTTAAATCCAATTTTCAGGTGTTGTATTTGATGTTTATCACATTTTTTGACATATTATAATCTTAAATCTTGTAAACAAATCACAAACAAATTTTTCCCCGGATAATCGAGCCATTTTTGCCGGATAATCGAACCCCGGATAATCGGGCCCCCGGTTAATTGAACCCCCGGATAATCGAGTCCGACCTGTAGCTGTTTTTGATCCCCGAAAAGACTGAAACGCCACAAAATACCCTAAAAGAAGCTCGCTTGGCAGTTGATCTACTCCAGCGGCTTTGTTGTTTTCAACCGGCCAACCTCCTCTTCAATCTCTTTTAGGTTAGGGGCTGGAAATATTTCATCATGCGCACGCCACCTTCGTAGCCATTACTTGTTTGTTCTAACTGCGCGTAGAACGCTTCTTTCTCGTCATCAGATCTCCCTTCGTGTGGGCTGTGCTCGTTGATGATGCTGTAGTTGAAGAAACGGCCCTTAACTCTCAACATGCACATTGCACATCCTTGCGTTGATCGGCTACCACCCGATAACACGTTGTCGCATATTGCCCAACACTATGAATCCTGTTCCCAGTTGAGCTGTGGTGCCACAGCTTTGGAAGAAGGTAGCCGCTCGATGCCCGCTTTTCCAAATTTTCTGTCCAGTCCAACAAAGTTCCTGCCACACCACGATGTCGAAGTTGTGGGGATGTAATTATCCTGTTACATCCTGCGAAACCAAGTGATTTGCAATTCCATGTTCCAAGTTTCCAAACGTAGTCCTTTTTTCGTCGCGTGGGTCTTTGTCGTTTGTATCGAGTAGTATTTTCTCCTATGTTATTCGCAATGGAGATTTTTACGGGCGGCTTATTGGGCCTATGCCAACACTACCGTCTCACCGGAGGGCTGTCGTGCCAGTTGATGGGGCTACCACGTTGTATCTGATGGATCTGGGCGTGTTGCAGCAATTCTTACTCATCCTCTGGATGCCAGAACAGACGCTGTTTGAGCCACACCTCCTTGGTGAACAGACGCTCGGGTCGTAGCTCCCCAATCTAGCTGAATCCAGAAGGACAACAGTGCTCAGACAGGCAATGAAAGCTCTTCAATTAACAACTGTAGAAGTGATCAAAGAACACTAAGTTGAAAAGATACAGGCCAAGTTCCAACCCGAACGTACAATAAGAAAGAAGAAGAAGAAGAAGAAGCAGAAGAAAAATAAGAAAAAGAAGAAAAAGAGAGATAGGAGTTGCTGGTAGAAGGCCAAGAATTTCAATAAGATCAATTCAGGTACGCGTTACCTAGCTGTTACTAGAGTGTCATCTCCATCAATTGACTAGATATCGTTTCTCATAGTTTCGTAAATATTCCGAAGATTTCGAAACTTTTCAGTTCGCCTATGCTAGTAATAAAGCTCAACCTTCATCATCAAGTAAAGTGGAGCGCTTCGCAGCTTCGCCAGCAGAAACATCGTTTAATCAAAATTTGAATTGCATTGCAAGTTGTCCCGCAGTGCTCGCGCAATCACCTGCAATAAACAGGATAACCTACATTAAATCGCAAAAAACTGCGAGGTATATGCAAGAGGAGAGTCAACCTGTTGATTCCCCAACCAACCGTCGCGTCGCGTCGCGAACCGGTTCCCAGCCGGAAGTGACGAAAAAAAAACCAACATGAAAAACGTCAATGGACTATCAGCCACTGTGCAACGCGTTCGGGGCCAAAAATGCAACAAACAACGCGCCGTTCGACGACGGCAACGGTGGAGTCTGGAATGAGAGTTTTTACTGTCTTAATTAACAACCACTCCCAAAGCCAATCAAACATCGTTGGAGTATCAATAAAAAAAATCATCCAGATATTCAAGTTCGGACCTGAGTAGAATCTGTAATCAAATTGTGAACATATTGAAACAAAAGGATCGGACTTCAATTAAATTATGACAACATATCATGACGTATAACTTTACTTTTTTACGTGATCCGAAGCTCCTTTGTCCACCTATATTGCCTATCAAGTATATCAAAACTACAGTGACCCCACACCGATGAATCACCTTAATTTGTGTACACTATTTATGAATCACCATGTTAATCAAATGGAGTGATCCATAAACTGTGGTCATTTTTGCCGATTCATAAATTGTGGGGTCACTGTAGATGAAATTGCATAAGGAAATAAGCAGACATGTTCAGTATGTTACTGTGTAGACTAGCATGACGCCTATGCTATAATAATGTAGGTCAACGAGGCAGGGGAAATGTTGATGCAATCGCTCGTCCATTATGTATGCACAGTATCTGTAATTATACAAGTTTTTTCGAATGACATTATTAGAAGACAGTAAAATCTGCGGTTCCTATTCGCAATTTAATTGGTTCTGGGTTTGCGTTTCGAAACTATTTGTTACTTTCGTTTCAATTAAGCTGAGATATAACAACTGTCGGTATCAATATCAACATTCAATACGATTGTGGCATTTCATTCTGATCGGGATCCAGCTCTGTGTACCACTTGAAAACTGTTATATCTAGGGTGCCCGTTTGATGGGGTTGTCGCCCAGATGGCTGCTGCAAGAAGCCTTCGCCGTCGGGTCGATGCCGATGGGTGACAAATTTCATAATAGTTATGGACATAAGCTGTTAGATAAGATGTTTATTTTGACAGGTGAACCAGATCAAAACGCGGGGTGCAGCAGCATGAGTACAACAACAAACAACACACTAACGCTGGTTGTTTGCAGCAGCACTTTGCAACAATGTTTCTATGCATGCTTGCAGTCGCCTCGGAGAACTGCTTTTCGCCTCATCAGTGGTTGGGCTCTGTGATACTGTGATCCGGTGCAACAACTTCAAGGACGTGTTCCCCACACGTAATGTGATGTGACACAAGTTCGAAATACCAGTTCTTCAAGTGAACTTTGTTTTGCTCAAAATGCAGATATTTTTTTTACTAAGACAACACTTCATAATCAGTTAGTTTTAGTTTTGCTGTATACTTCTTACCCTTAAAAGACCTGAAGTATTCTTCTCCAGATGTGACGATGACGCCTCAATTCGGTTGGAGTCTACTTTTCGGCCAAATGCTCTTGAACTCTTTTGTGGTCATTAGAGAACCTTTTTCACCAATTGGTCTTCACATTCATATATCCACTTATTTTGGTGTACTTACCTTGTTCAAATATACCTGTAGTGTATTTTTTTCATTTCTATAAGGATTACAATCCTTGTGCACTTTAAAGTTTTACTTATTTTTAGACACAAGCGTCACAAGCAAAATTTAATATTAATTGCTGAGTTGACGGTTTCGAAGACATAGGAAAGAGAAAATACCAAAAGACGAGTTATCGTTGATCTCTACATACATATTAAACAAAAATATTTCACTAATACAAATCATATTTGATGATTGGGAAAGATTCTCGAGGCTCCTGAAAACACTATCGTCCGAGTCCCTGCCTTTACACAACTAGGGTGGTTGCAATCGCACGCAGAGCCAAAAGCTTACTCATTCTCAAAAGCAACATCAAGTAAACAGAGAGACAGAAGAAGATTCATGATTGATAAACATCTTCGAAAGTCACACAACAGCTACCAGTATTTAAAATATACAACATCTCAACTGATGATCTTGTTGCGCGGGGCCTGATTTCTGTTGGAATGGCACCTCGTTGTACGTAAAGTGTGTTGTGCTATGCTGGAGTGGTTTTTGTCACGATTGCATGTTGTGAAGCTTTTGAAAGGGATTTGTTACAGGCAAAGATTGGGTTTTGCATTGTGCACCCTCTTTTTTTCATTCAGCGACTGAGTTGATCTTGGAAGCAGTAATCGTCTTATGTATTTATTGGGTAAGGTGGAGTAAGATGGCATTTTTCAAACATTCGTTGTTTTCTCTGAACGAACTTTGGGCTGGCTTGCAGTCTTAATAAATTGGCCTACGAATTTATTTTCTTGACTACAACGTTTCGATCCCAATTCAGATCTTCATCAAGGATAATGAATTATTCATAGCTGTCCAAAAAGGCCTTCATTATTCAGAACGTAGAAGACAGTCGTTTGCCACTACTGAAAGACGTGAAATCAGCTACCGAAGTGTGGGAAAAGTTAAAGAAGTACCACGAAAAAGCCACGGTTACATTGCAAGTGTCGTTTTTGAAGAAGCTGTGCAATCTGAACTTCGAAGAAGGTGCAGACAAGAAAGAGCACCTGTTCGCGATCGAAGAGTTATTCGATCGGCTTTCCTGTGCGGCTTTTGCCTCGAAGTATCGCTAAAAGTGGTGATGGTGTACCGGAGTCTGCCAGAGTTCTATTTCAGATTGGTGACGACCTTGGAGAGCCGTCCGGATGCCGCTCAGCCGTTGGAGTTCGTCAAGCAGTGGTTAATGGACGAGAACCACCGACGGGTGGAGAAGCGAGGAGAAACGTCCGGTGACCGCCGGACCGCGGAAGTAGTGAACCTAGGAGGCACCAAGTTTGCTATAACTGCCATAACCGGGTCACTTCCGGAGAGTGCGCCCAATGCTTCGTGAAGAAAAAAAAAATGCCGGCAGTGAAGAAAGTGGCAGCGAAGAAGAATCCCGGATTTTGTTTCGGCGAGGGAGGTCAGCGGAACCGGAGGTCCAGGTACATGGAGAGTGGCTGCTCGAATCATATGACCAGCGACCGTAAGTTCTTCGAAAAGATCCACGAAAGTGTGAAAGAGGAAGTGAACTTGGCGGATGGCTTCGCGATCAGGTCCGCCCGTGTTGGAAAAGGCTTCCTGGTATGCGTCGTTGGAGAAGGAAGAAAGAACAAAGTGCTCGTGAAGAATCTACTGTACATTTCAGAGCTGGACTGCGGACTGTTCTCGGTCCCGAAGCTGGCTAAGAACGAACTTATAGTGACCTTTGTGGAGTCCAAGTGCCAGATTGTGAACCCAAACGGGAGCGTCGAAGCCGTCGTGGACCTTTATGGTGAACTCTTGGGGTTCCTTCGGAAGTTCTTTCTCGGATTCTTCCAGGATTTCTTGTAAGTCTTCAACGAATTCTCCCAGGATTTCTGCAGCAGTTACGGGGATCCTCCAGGAGCTGCTTTCGAAGTTTTTCTAATAGTGGAGCGGATATGTTGTGATGGTTAAAGCATGTAACTATCGCGCCGAATACCTGGGATCGAATCCCACTCCCGAGGAACTCGCGAAACGTGAGTTCTTCCTTCGGAGGGGAAATAAAGCATGGGTCCCGAGAAGAACTAGCCTAGGACCAAAAATCTCGGTAATAAAGAAAAAAAAAATGTCCTAATAGCATCTTAAAAATGTCTACAGAAGTTTTTTTTCTGAAATTTCCAGAAGTAATTTAACAAGGAATTCCTTACAAAGCTGAAAGAGGGATCCTTAAGAATTTGTTGGAAATATTCCTCGAGGAACTCTTGAAGGAGTACCGTAAAACGGGGAATCTTTGATAATGCGGGTAACTTTGATAGTGCGATAGGCATCGTAAAGTTTATCTTATAGCTATGATTCCTTCAACCAGTTAAGAAAAATGCAAACGTAGATCAATACTATACATATGAAAGTTCATCTTACACGTATTTTCATCAAAACCTAGTTTATGTACAACTTTTTGGACAAAAATTAAAAAATGTTGATATTTTCGTCATTTGTCCACCTCTTCAAACAATCTGCTAAACGACTTCGTTTCCACTATTTTTTCAATGAATAGACTTTTATTCTCGATAGATTCATCATAGTAGATTCCAAATCTGGCCTTGAATCCCTTAACCTTCATCCAGCCAACGTACATTTTCCACCTTCGGAAAAGCACAAAAATGGTCATAACTTTTTTGTTTTTCGATGGATTTTGATGAAATTTTCACAACTTCCCGAAAAACTCTTCTAGTTTATTATGCCGGGGACATGGATGCCTGGTCCACATGGTTCCGGAGTTATTCCGGATTGTCTTGGGGTACCAAAATTGGCCACATACTTTGCGCAACATATATCTCAAGATCCCGATGAGATAGAAGTATAGTGTCTTCGGCGAATTTGTTCAGCAGGTTAAGAACTAACTGGCAATGGTGACTTTGGTTCGCGATTCGTGGCGCCAGTGGCAAAAATGTTCAAACCCTCATATCTCAGAATCCTGATAAGATAGAATGATGCTGTCTTCGGCAAAAATCTTCAGCAAGCTCCGAACTATCTGATAGTGAAGTCTTTGGTTTGGGATTTATCCGCTAGGTGACGCATTGTGTCTGAAAAATTCAAACACGTTTATCTCGATACCCTAATGAGGTACAAGCATGCCGTTTTCAGCAAAGTTGTTCAGCAGGCTAAGAACTATCTGGCAATGGCGTCTTTGGTTCGAGAATCGTCCGCTAGATGGCGCCAGGGTCTAAAATCTTCAAACTTCTATATCTCAGAATCCTGATAAGATAGCACTGTTGAAAATGCTTTGACATCCATGTGCACAACAGAACATGTGCTCGATGAACAAATTGAGATTTGAAATTATGAAAAGAAATCCACGTACTCCGGTGAGACTCGAACTCACGACTCCCAATTCGCTAGACGGGCGCTTCTATTCCTTCAAGCTACGGAGTCACTCGACTATCTCCGTCGCCAGCAGGCCTAGAACTGAACTCGATTCCACAATCGCACATGGTTATCTTCTTTTCACAATCCAAACCCCCTTCGGATGGGATTAGATGAACATCTAACACATTGTCTGTTGTGCACATGTATGTCAAAGCGGGAGAGGAAGTTATTTTTAATTGTCGAGAGCTTCGGGCACTGCCTTCCAATCACTTATTGGTATGGCAATTAGTGTGCAGTCGGACTCTCGACGGGTCGGTCCTCGGCCGACCGAATACGGTAAGGGTGACCGTAGCACCTTACAAATGTCAATTTCTTGATTTTGCTTTGGCTGACCAAGCCATGTGGGAAATTACACTGTTGAAAATGCTTTGACATCCATGTGCACAACAGAACATGTGCTCGATGAACAAATTGAGATTTGAAATTATGAAAAGAAATCCACGTACTCCGGTGAGACTCGAACTCACGACTCCCAATTCGCTAGACGGGCGCTTCTATTCCTTCAAGCTACGGAGTCACTCGACTATCTCCGTCGCCAGCAGGCCTAGAACTGAACTCGATTCCACAATCGCACATGGTTATCTTCTTTTCACAATCCAAACCCCCTTCGGATGGGATTAGATGAACATCTAACACATTGTCTGTTGTGCACATGTATGTCAAAGCGGGAGAGGAAGTTATTTTTAATTGTCGAGAGCTTCGGGCACTGCCTTCCAATCACTTATTGGTATGGCAATTAGTGTGCAGTCGGACTCTCGACGGGTCGGTCCTCGGCCGACCGAATACGGTAAGGGTGACCGTAGCACCTTACAAATGTCAATTTCTTGATTTTGCTTTGGCTGACCAAGCCATGTGGGAAATTACACTGTTGAAAATGCTTTGACATCCATGTGCACAACAGAACATGTGCTCGATGAACAAATTGAGATTTGAAATTATGAAAAGAAATCCACGTACTCCGGTGAGACTCGAACTCACGACTCCCAATTCGCTAGACGGGCGCTTCTATTCCTTCAAGCTACGGAGTCACTCGACTATCTCCGTCGCCAGCAGGCCTAGAACTGAACTCGATTCCACAATCGCACATGGTTATCTTCTTTTCACAATCCAAACCCCCTTCGGATGGGATTAGATGAACATCTAACACATTGTCTGTTGTGCACATGTATGTCAAAGCGGGAGGGGAAGTTATTTTTAATTGTCGAGAGCTTCGGGCACTGCCTTCCAATCACTTATTGGTATGGCAATTAGTGTGCAGTCGGACTCTCGACGGGTCGGTCCTCGGCCGACCGAATACGGTAAGGGTGACCGTAGCACCTTACAAATGTCAATTTCTTGATTTTGCTTTGGCTGACCAAGCCATGTGGGAAATTACACTGTTGAAAATGCTTTGACATCCATGTGCACAACAGAACATGTGCTCGATGAACAAATTGAGATTTGAAATTATGAAAAGAAATCCACGTACTCCGGTGAGACTCGAACTCACGACTCCCAATTCGCTAGACGGGCGCTTCTATTCCTTCAAGCTACGGAGTCACTCGACTATCTAGGCCTGCTGGCGACGGAGATAGTCGAGTGACTCCGTAGCTTGAAGGAATAGAAGCGCCCGTCTAGCGAATTGGGAGTCGTGAGTTCGAGTCTCACCGGAGTACGTGGATTTCTTTTCATAATTTCAAATCTCAATTTGTTCATCGAGCACATGTTCTGTTGTGCACATGGATGTCAAAGCATTTTCAACAGTGTAATTTCCCACATGGCTTGGTCAGCCAAAGCAAAATCAAGAAATTGACATTTGTAAGGTGCTACGGTCACCCTTACCGTATTCGGTCGGCCGAGGACCGACCCGTCGAGAGTCCGACTGCACACTAATTGCCATACCAATAAGTGATTGGAAGGCAGTGCCCGAAGCTCTCGACAATTAAAAATAACTTCCTCTCCCGCTTTGACATACATGTGCACAACAGACAATGTGTTAGATGTTCATCTAATCCCATCCGAAGGGGGTTTGGATTGTGAAAAGAAGATAACCATGTGCGATTGTGGAATCGAGTTCAGTTCTAGGCCTGCTGGCGACGGAGATAGTCGAGTGACTCCGTAGCTTGAAGGAATAGAAGCGCCCGTCTAGCGAATTGGGAGTCGTGAGTTCGAGTCTCACCGGAGTACGTGGATTTCTTTTCATAATTTCAAATCTCAATTTGTTCATCGAGCACATGTTCTGTTGTGCACATGGATGTCAAAGCATTTTCAACAGTGTAATTTCCCACATGGCTTGGTCAGCCAAAGCAAAATCAAGAAATTGACATTTGTAAGGTGCTACGGTCACCCTTACCGTATTCGGTCGGCCGAGGACCGACCCGTCGAGAGTCCGACTGCACACTAATTGCCATACCAATAAGTGATTGGAAGGCAGTGCCCGAAGCTCTCGACAATTAAAAATAACTTCCTCTCCCGCTTTGACATACATGTGCACAACAGACAATGTGTTAGATGTTCATCTAATCCCATCCGAAGGGGGTTTGGATTGTGAAAAGAAGATAACCATGTGCGATTGTGGAATCGAGTTCAGTTCTAGGCCTGCTGGCGACGGAGATAGTCGAGTGACTCCGTAGCTTGAAGGAATAGAAGCGCCCGTCTAGCGAATTGGGAGTCGTGAGTTCGAGTCTCACCGGAGTACGTGGATTTCTTTTCATAATTTCAAATCTCAATTTGTTCATCGAGCACATGTTCTGTTGTGCACATGGATGTCAAAGCATTTTCAACAGTGTAATTTCCCACATGGCTTGGTCAGCCAAAGCAAAATCAAGAAATTGACATTTGTAAGGTGCTACGGTCACCCTTACCGTATTCGGTCGGCCGAGGACCGACCCGTCGAGAGTCCGACTGCACACTAATTGCCATACCAATAAGTGATTGGAAGGCAGTGCCCGAAGCTCTCGACAATTAAAAATAACTTCCCCTCCCGCTTTGACATACATGTGCACAACAGACAATGTGTTAGATGTTCATCTAATCCCATCCGAAGGGGGTTTGGATTGTGAAAAGAAGATAACCATGTGCGATTGTGGAATCGAGTTCAGTTCTAGGCCTGCTGGCGACGGAGATAGTCGAGTGACTCCGTAGCTTGAAGGAATAGAAGCGCCCGTCTAGCGAATTGGGAGTCGTGAGTTCGAGTCTCACCGGAGTACGTGGATTTCTTTTCATAATTTCAAATCTCAATTTGTTCATCGAGCACATGTTCTGTTGTGCACATGGATGTCAAAGCATTTTCAACAGTGTAATTTCCCACATGGCTTGGTCAGCCAAAGCAAAATCAAGAAATTGACACTGATAAGATAGAATGATGCCGTCTTCAACTAAGTTCTTCAGCAAGCTAAAAACTCTATATCTCAAAAATCGGAAAACGTCCAGCAAACTTTTCCGAAAGTTAAAAGGAAGTAAGACGTATCTGGTGTCTTTGGTTCTGATATTATTCGATAGGTTCCGTCTAGTATTAAGAAAATATTTGTATAAACACCCTAATTACAAAAAAGTATTCCATTTTCAGCATAGTTGTCCAGCAAGCTAAGAGCCAATTGGCAGGATAGTAGACTGTCGAGTACGGTGCTACAAGAGGCAATACTTTAACACCGTCTTTGACACCCTGCAGACAAATTTTGTCGCCCTACAATATTGCTTCTTTTACACCGTTTTTTCTTCCGGGTATGTCTCCAGGAATTTCTACAGGAACTCTTCCAGGAATTTTTCCAGGAATTTCTCCGGGAGTTCCACCGGGGATTTATCCAAGAATTCCACTAGGAATTCCTCAAGAACTTCTTTCAGGAATTTCTTCAGGAAATCTGCCGGGAATCCTTTAGAAGTACCTCCGGGAAGTCCTCTAGGAAATCCTCCAGGAATTCCTCCGGGGATTTCTCCGGAAATTTCCCCAGGATTTCCTCTAGGACTCCCATCAGGACCTCTTTCAGGAATTCCTTCGGCAATTTCTGCGGAAATTCTTTTGGGAATTTTTCCAGAAATTTCTCCGGACTTTTTTCCAAGATTTTCTTCGGGAATTTCACTGGGAATTTTCCCAGGAATTCATCCATGAGTACCTCCGGGAATTCCTCCGGAAATTTCTTAAGGAATTCTTCCGGGATGTTCTATATGAATTTCTCTAAGAATTTCTCTAGGAATTTCTCCGGGAATTTTTCCAGGAGTTTCTCCAGGAACATATCCGGGAATTTTCTAAGGAAAATTGTCGTTTTTTTTTCAAGAAAATCCTCTGGTAATTTCTCCAGGAATCTGATCTGATTGTTTTTCCATACATTTCTTAACCCTTCAGCACGCGCGCTGTTGTAAAAAGTACAACACTACCAAAACACCTCGCTCGTCGTATACAGCGCGAGCGCGGTGTAGTTTCAGCTGCTTGATGGCGCGCGTCCTGAAAGATTAAACTCGCAAAAGCAGCCCTCGCCTTCTTGATCCGTGCACCTATGTCGATCTTGGTGCCGCCATCGGCCGTTATTTAGCTACCAAGATATTCTCCACTGATTGCCCAGCTACCATAAAGCTGGAAGGGCTGACCGTGTTTACATCCAACGATTTGGTCTTGTTGACGTTGAAAATAAGACCTGCCGCTGAGGAGCGATTTGCAAGACCATCGGCCTTGCTCTGCATATCAGAGCGCCGTTGAGCTAGGAGAGCAACGTCATCAGCCAGTTCGAAGTCATTTAGGTGCTCCATGGTAATGGGTTGTCACAGCAATCCACGATTTGGTTCACGGTCAATAGCACCAACTAGGATTTCGTCGATTACGATGAGGAACAGTAGCGGTGATAGTATACATCTTTGCCTCACTCCAGCAACGATCCAGATGGGATTGGACAAAACTGTAAGGGTATGCGGTATACCGAATGATTTCGCCAAATACACCTCGAAACGAAATTCCGCGGAATTCCACGGAATTCAGCAAGGCGAAATTTATGATTTTGGATTTCGTTTCGCCATATTCTAAAAATTTCGCCATATTCTAAAAATTTCGCCTCAAAAAATAGATTTTGACGAAATTAAACGAAATTCCGCGGAATGCCTAAAAAAATTCGAAAACAAATAAATGTAGTGTAAATGTCCACATCATCTATCGAAAATCTCGCTTATCTCAAGTCACTGAAAAGTGTTTTAAAAAATATCACGAATAGCCAGTGACAATCCACTCCGAACTTCCATAATGAAGAAAAACCTCGAATATATTTCTTATCTTGGACCTACCATCAAGATCTTGCGCAATAGGCTTTCAACATTAGCGGTATGCGGGACCATACTTAACTCTCGAGCTGTCGCGTCTTCAGCCACCCTCAACGGCATCACGCTCACGCTGTGCACCACAAGCGTGCTTTTTTTAAAGGTGCGTGTACTCAGTACACGATGCAACCGCTCCCGGAATAATATTTTGATTAAATTTTTTGATTCAACCAAATGCAAAAAAAACACGAATTTAGTTCCTGTTTTCAGTTTAGATTCCCAACAGGAATTTTTAGCAGAGTAAAGAGAATATTAGGATAGGATGATATAGGGTGTGCTAGTGCAACAAGTTCTAAGAAAACATAGAAGCTCTCCCAAAACATGTCTCTAGAAAAAAATAGTTAAAATCACAAAAGAAATCGATTACGACAAATTCGGCAGAATGTTTGGAACATGGACAAATTTCTGAAGAAACCCTTTTCCATGAAACTTCCAGAGGAACTCTTGAAAGAGTTCCACATCAAATACGTATGACGAAGTGTTATACACGGTTAAACTCTTATTTCTTTTGCTGTTAATAAATTCCGTAAAATGTTATGTTTGTCTTTTTGTTTTTCATAGAGCTCTACTTAAATGAGAAAGTTGTCGATATTTGGAAGAATTTAATAAAATGCTGTAAAGGGAATCCTAAATCTCGATAGTTTAATTGTTAAATTACTAAAGTATGTTCAGGTGAGACACCGATGCATCGACGTAGTACATAGCGATGTAGGAGTTCGTAGCGGAATTCTTGAAGTATTTTAAGTAGAAAGTATGTGAGCGTAAGGATTCATACCGATATTTTACGACGAATTTCTTCAAATACCTTCAGGAGTGAATCAAAAGGTTATATGAGCACGACAAACTCTAACATCACTGTGTGCGCAGCCATCTTTTATACTAAATTTCGGTAAAAAAAGACGTTTATTAGCTGGATTTCATCAGATTATTCAACATACTCTGGGCTGGTGATATTTGATGATATATGAGGGTTTCGACTGGATGTTAGATCGATGTTTCGGATGGCATTCTTAGTCTTTAAGTCGAGAACAAATTGTTTCTACGCTTCTGACGTTTTGGCCGAAGCGTTTTGGCCTATCTCAAGGGTAGTACTGTCTATCGTCTCCCATAAAAAAGGCCAAACCCATTCGGCCGAAACGTCGGGAGAGTTGAAAACAATTCGTTCTCGATTCAAAGGCTGAGTAAATCACCGAAGCATCGATGTTAAATGATTTTTTTTTAAATACATAAGTTCTGAGAAATATTTTTTTTCTTCAACTGTTGTAACAATAGATGATTTTGGGACCAACAGTCTCGAATCGAAAGACCCGAAGGTAGAACTCACATTTTGTAAGTCTTTAAGAGTGATATTTGATCCCAGGTCCTCGACGAATAGGGCTTGCACTTAAACCATCATACCAGGTCCGCTTAGTCCAGATCTATTAGGTAGAATTTTTGACCCAACACCTAGAGATGATTGTGTTATATTTTTTCGAAATTTCAAGTTTTCAGATGCCTTCATATTTGATGAGTGCGTATACATTTCTTAAGTATTCTTTTGCATTCCCATATGAGTTTTACTGAGTATTTTCTGATAAATTCAATCATCTATCAATTTTGAGTTTAGATTTTAGGCTTTCTCCAGAAGGTACGCTATTTAACAAAGCTTGATTGGTAAACATCTGGCTGATGTTTCCAAATCATTGCTTCAAGTTTCTGATTAACAATCGGCATGAGATCATCTTATAGCATATAGTCGCAATGATGTTACGCATTATTGGTTTGCTTCTATTAAGTCATTGGAGCAATCTTATTTGGTTATTGATGTAATTATTCAAATTTTCAAAATAGGTCACGAAAATTTGAAATAATATTAATGTCACTGTAGCTAAAGAAGCTAAGGGATGAGAGTCTTTATGAAAATGCAATTCGCGCAACCGCAAACACGCAGTATCAATTCACACAAAATTGATGTAACAGCTACATTCCGCGGAACTTTTTCAAAAATTTCGTTTCGTTTCGAAAAATACCGAGTGAATTCGGATTTCGTATCGATCTCACGAAACATTTTTGAATTTCGTTTCGTTTCGTACCGCATGCTATCAGAAATGTTATATTTCGTTTCGTTTCGTTTCGCCTTGAAAAAACCCCATACCGCATACCCTTACAAAACTGCACGAAAATGCCCTGTACTGTGCTTCAATCAGGCCGATGATTTTCTCAGGGACACCCTTGCGCCCGAGGGCTTCCCACATGTTTCCGTGATTGAGACGGTCGAAAGCTTTTTAGTAATCAATGAACACCAGTTAGAGAGACTCTTGGAATTCATCGATTTGCTCCAGGATGATACCGAGCGTGACAATATGGTCCACGCAAGATCGTCCGGCATGGCATTTGAAGAATTCCACAGAAAAACTCTCGGGGGAATTCTCTAATCTTGGAGGAAATCGGGAAGGAGTTCCAGGAAGAATTCCCGAAGAAGTTTTTGGATTAATTTCGGAAAAAGTTTTCGAAGGCGTCCCTGGAGGTGTTCCTAAAAGAATCTCGGAAGCAGATCCTGGACGAATCTCAGAAAGATTATTGGGGAATCTCCTCAAGTGATACCCTGCAGGTCATTGTGTCTTACAGGAGGAACCCCGGAAGAAATCTATGGTGAAAATCCTGGAAGGGCCACAGAAGGAACTCTCGATGAAATCTCAGAAGAACATCCTTAAGGAATGCCATCAGAAAGAACAGTTTAAGGAACCCATAAAGGAACACTTGAAGAAATCTTAGGAGGAACTTCTGGAGAAATTCTAAAATAAATTCCTTGTGATATCCCGAAAGAAATCTCTGGAGAAGCACCCGGAGGACTACCTGATGGAGATGGAACTAGTTAAGGAATCTCAGAAGAAATTCCCGGGAGAGTCCCTGAAGGAACCCTAAATAATCCTACAGATGAATTCCATTTTCCTGGGAATCCCATAAGATACTTTTGGAGGAGTCCTGGAAAAAGTTTGCGGATATGCCACACTGGAATTCCTGAGGAATTCCAAAAGGAGCTCATGGATGGTTGCCATCAGTCATCTACTAAGAACACTAGCACACTGCTAGTTGGTCAATTTACCGTAAACATTTTCGAATTTTTGATACACTTTTCGAAAAGTTTCCCCTAGTAGATTTTTTTAAAGTGGAAATTTTGCCTGTCTCGATCATTTTGTCTATCACTGACTGCTTCGTTCTCAAAGAGCGAATTGGTGCTGGTTCTTACTTTGGTGAGCTAAGCCTACGTCAGATTATCAATTTGATAAACACTGCACCGTTTCTCAGACTGGAATCTTTGCACTTTATGTGTGGAGTGCAAGAAGTCCTACGCAATGTGGGGTAATGCTGCAACATGAAACCCGACAGAACGTGTAACGATACAAACAGATACAGAAAAAACGGACCTCCCCCCCCCCCCCCCCCCCCTCTTGACAGGAGAATAAAGGCTGCATGGAAGTAGCAGAATACGAGAAACTGGAACTGCGATGTGTTGTTCCCAATAAAAACGGGTGTTCTATCAGAAGCTCACCACATCTCGCAACGGCTTCGTGCCGCGAGCCAAAATCAGAAATCTGAAGATAGGAGCCTATTAACGGGCAAACGTGAGGTGATTGAAAAGTGTAAGCAGCACTTCGTTGAATGATGTGGAGAATGTAGGCACGGGAGACTAACGCAACGGAGGAAATGACTGAGGGAAGTTAAGAATGCCATGTACTAGCTGAAAACCAATAAAGCAGCTGGTAAAGATGACATTGCAGTTGAACTCATAAAGATGGGTCTGGAATGGTTGGTCACTTGTCTGCACCGGTTGATAGTCAGAAACAGGAAAACCAGGTAAGGGGTAATTTTCCTCATTCACGTGGAAGGCGACTATATCCCTTTCGGGACGGAGCGCAAAAAAGTGAAATCTCCTTACAAATAGCTCAACTTTGGCTCTACAGAACTCTTAGATTTCGCAACAAAACAACAATTATTTTTCCTCATTTGAAAGAACTACTCTTTATCTTTCGATTTCTAGTTTAGAATACTTAGATACATTGGAAATAAAAAATATGCGACAGATAAAACTTTTTGATTTTTTACGGTTTATGCCCACTTTTTGTTTACCTTGTTGTGGTAAATCTCACAGGCAACGCAAACAAAAGTTTGTTTACACAAAAACAAGTATAAGTAATGGCTGAATTATTGAAACAGTTTACATCGCATAAAACAAAGTCTAAACAGATGAAAAAATATGCGAAACTGTTACCGCTCAACAGCATAATTGTGCTGGTTCGTCACGAAAGGGATATGGATATGGATGTGAGAACTTCCGAGCGTTCATCATTTTAAATTGCGCCTACATAGTGCTATCTCAGGTCATCATCCGTCATCTGTCATATCAAACGAATGAGTTCGTTGCAAGTTATCCAGCCGGCTTCGGTGACGGTCGAACGACGACAGAGCAGATCTTCACCGCACGGCACATCATTGTGCCTATGTACCTGTACGGCGTAAAAATTAAGGCAAGTGTAGATATAAATAGCTTAACTGAAGTGCGCCTTATATCGCAGGATTATTGTATTGCGTTATTTGCACTACCCACAATCTACTAAGTACTTGCGTCATACCTTCAATGACGTGGTTAACGGAATTTCACTAGCATTCCACATAAGGAAAGACAACGAATCCGCCAGCTTTGAAATCGATCCAAAATTCCAGCTACTTGGCCCAAAACATTCGTCACGCGAACCAAAAATAAACGCTTGTCAAAGCGAATAAATCACTGATATTTATTTTTAAATCTTGTTTCGGCATATTTTTAGCACATGATACACTTCAGCCGCGTCACACCGCGTCTACAAATCCGTTTTGGTGCACAAGAAAGCGCGGCTGGCCGGTTGGCGAATTTGGTGAAAGACTTCCCCGGCTGCACCCACTAGCCACCAACCAACCACCAGCAGCACCAGATCTCGCTAACGAACGACTGAGAGCTCTGACCCCGCTGCTGCTGATGACTGCGTTTGATGACGACAGCAGCGTAAACAAACGGGAGAACAAGTTGTAGGAGATCATGATCACTGACTATGGGAGCGGCAATACAGCACTACCGCCGCGCCATGGCCTGAAATGGATCTCTGGTGGTAGTGGCGGTGGCGGCGTTGAAACCTTAAGCCATCCGTTTACAACGTTGTTTACAATTCGGTAGCCTGGGTGGTTGACACTTGCTTCACTTTAGGCGAAGTTGAAGAAGGGCTTGAATGGTTGATTAAGATTTGTGCATAACATTTTGATAAACGTATTTGATTTGAATCATCTCAATATTGATAATTGTAACAACTTATGCTCTCTGAGTATTTAGTTCAAAGCTTAATTTAATATCTTGATAAAACCATAAATATTATTATAGATTTCACTCTAGCGATCAATCTACCCAGTTGACGCTGACGGTACATGAAACTACACGTTCTGTTTGAAATGTGACTAACGTACAAACAGAACCAACAACCCGGTGGAGGAGAAGCGGTAAATATTTACATCCTCTCATCTGCTGATGAATGGCGCCTCGAGTTCGGGTAAGAAACGACAATTCCCATGGCTTTACAGCCTCAGTTGATTGTTAGTTGAGTCCATCGTTCTTCCACTCATCGTTCACCTGTTTGCTGCAGATCTAGCTGTAAGGGAAAAGGTTGTATGCACATTTCGACATTTTAACGCTACAACCATAATGTCACGAGAATAAGGGAACTCTTTAGCTTGGTCTGTACGCGACAAGGCAACATTGACTGCTTTTTCACGGTGACACTTTGTTCATCTCGCCAACAAGATGCACCTTTTATCCAACTCAAGCCTCGAGAGAAGGGAAGGACCTCCACTCATACTGGCCCAGAGAGCAGACATGGCTCAAAACGTGTTCGTAATCCGTATCGCGCCCACAAGATCTCTCTACGACGACGAACGGTCACATCTCGATTTTCAGGACTCCCGATGCAGACATCGAGATATGGTACTTTCCCATAAACAAAACCAAAACAACAACGGCCAGCATTCAGCCAGTCAGCCAGGATGATCGGACGACACGGTGGCGCGGGCAATGTTATGCTTCCACACCTCTTTCAGCCGCCCGCGGGAAGTTTATTTAGTTGATAGCCTCGCGTGTAGATTTTCATCATCAACATTTCTCATTGTTAATTTAATGTGATGCGATCGTCGAAAGAAAAGCAACACACCCATCAACGACCGGCGACCGACGACGGCAACTGCAGCAGGAGAATGTTGTCACCTTCTGTGCGTTGTTTGTTCCAGTCAAATATGCCTGATTAGACGAGCGAACGACACGGTGGAAAGGAATTAAGCAGCCAGGTTTTTCCGTTTTCATAAGCCGCTTGTACTGCTAACTAAAAGAATCAGCCCGGTAAGCTGTCACTGCAAACATCCGGGAAGGAAGCAGGATTTGTAAATATCTATTTAACGAAGATTCTAACGTTTAGATCGGTACACACACCATATTGTCTTGTGAATTTATGCTCTGGAGCAAAAAAGCTGGTAAATGTAAGAACTAGCGAAAACCCCGTGGACAAGACAAATTACCCTTTCTTTCCACCACTCCAGCTGATGGACTATCAACCGGTGCAGACAGGTGGCCCACTTTTCTGGGCACATCTGGATGAGTTCAGCTGTGATACTCTTAACCAACCGTTTTGTTTTGAATTGGTTAATGCCATTCTTAACTTCCCTTAGCATGAGATTTCGATTTTTTCCCACCGTCTGCTACACTGACGTAGTCGTTTCCTGCGTTGCCTTGGTCCCACGTGCCTACGTTCTCCGCGCCGTTCAGGTGCTCATAAACGTGCTGCTTCCACCTTTCAATAATCTAGCTTCCGCTCGCCAAGAGGCTTCCGCCCATATCCCTACAAATTTCTGCTCTCAACATGAAGCCGTTGTAGGATGCGTTGCGTTTTTGGTAGAAATCTCGTGTACCTTGAACTGCATTACCTACTACCTTATGCCTTTTATTTATGATGGTTTTGTAAACCTCTTCTAGTCTATTTGACTGAAAAAATGTTACTTGGGATGGCCCAAGCACTGCTGCTGCCGTTGTTGCATGGGGTGGCGGGAGGCATCACCACCCCCAGAACCAGCAGCAGCCAAGGCAGCAGCTACAGTGCTGCTAATAAAACAAAACAAAAAGCCGTTCGTTGGATCACTTATCGGTAATAAATCAATAACTTTTTTCATAAGCATCCAATTGTTTTGCGGTCTTCGAAGGAAAGTTTCATAAATGATTTTTCTACGAGAAACGTTGTTTGATTTGAATTAAGGAGACAAGGGGCGACCTCCGGGATTTTTTTATCTGAAAGTGTAACTTTTCGCATAGTAAATCCTATGCAAACTTTGAACCGCTTGCGCTAAATTATAGTTTCACCGATTGCGCTGAAATTTTGCACAGTTCATATGGGACCTGAATGGAATCAAAAAAGTTGACTGGAGCGAGAATTTTATATGTGTCCCATACTACCCAAGCAACACACATGTTATAATAGAGTTACGACAGCGCAAGTTTTGGTTGTATAGAAGTTTATTTTACGTAATTCTAACATTTTGTTGAAATAACGTAAAATAAACTTCTATACAACCAAAATTTGCGCTGCCGTAACTTTTATATAACATGTGTGTTACTTGGGAATAAACAGCCTTTGAAGAAAAGAAGATAAATGATGACAAATTTAACACTTCAGTCGCCAAACAACAATGTTACTGGAAAGAACAGACTTATTTTAAGGCAATCAAAATCTCTGAAAAAGTTAGCAATATAAGCGCTTGAAAGTAGAATTTATGTGACAACGATGGCTTGTTGGTCATTGCGCTTAATGTCTATTTGGTCTCATCTCCATTCGACCTAAAGACATTCGGCCGAATGGCTTATGTATGATGGAAATTTTTGTGCGATCCTAAAATAACATTGCAGAGAATTGTTAGAAAAAATACAGTAAAATGGAGCTCCGAGCGAAAATCGAACTCAGATCCTTGGGGTGTGAGTAGCACGCCCGAGCACGCTCAGCTATCTCAGCATGTTGAATATCAATCAGTTAAAGTTGAACTGCTTCTACCATAATTAGCTACCATAAACAGCGCAACATTTTTTTTGTCTCAAGAGCAAACTTATGTGTCTCTGACAGATTTTGGGCCGCTGAATCCGAATCCGGGCTCAGATTTTCTCCAGCACGTCACAATTTTGAGCTATACTCCAATTTATAGGGTAAAATATGCGATTTTGGGCTGTTTTGACTGCAAGCCATTAAGCAGGGAAATATTTTTTTAAATCAATCAAAGCATAAATTGGTCAATTAACATCTAAATTAACGACTCATGCAAAATATTTCGTTTTACCAAATCAAATTTGATAGATTTAAGCATTTTATGTCAGTATGTAAACTTGCATACCTACAACTTTTGAGGGGTGACTTGTACGGGAAATATCGTACCTAACATAAATCGCTTAAAACTATCAAATTCGATTTGGTAAAACGAAATATTTTGCATGAGTCGTTAATTTAGATGTTAGGTGAACAATTTATCCTTTGATTGCTCAAAAAATATTTCCATGCTTAATGGTTGGCAGTCAAAAAAGCCGAAAATCGCATATTTTGCCCTATAAATTGAGGTATAACTCAAAATTGTGACGTGCTGGAGCAAATCTGAGCCCGGATTTGGATTCAGCGGCCCAAAAAAAGAGAAAGACAACGAGAAAAACCGTCATACATAATTTACAATTTTCTGCCGCAAATTTCAGTTGATCTTCAAGCTACGTGCTGTCTAACTTTCATATTTTTTTCTGTGTATACAACCTTCTAGAATACTTGAAAGCAGTATCACGAATATGTACCTAGGGGAACGTCCATAAATTACGTCACGCATTTAGGGGGGGAGGGGGGGGGGGTTCAATAAGGTGTGACAACCCATACAAAAATTTCAGAGCTCTCATACAAAAAGTGTGACATAGGGGGGAGGGGGGTTGAAAATTGGCAATTTTTGCGTGACGTAATTTATGGACGCTCCCTAGGTGCTTCTGCTATATTCTTCCTCATTTCTATAATCGCAGTGAGTGAAGTTTCCGTGATCCGTTGACCTTACTCGACTGAGCGACCTCCACCACAACACCGACCTCGGAAACGGTTGATATTTGATCTTGCGGTTACTGGAGACGTAGAGGAATTGGCGTGGGTCAGAGCGATCAGGAGCTCTCGTAATACCTGAAGCGTGCGTCCTTAATGGTCTAGATTTGTTGCGTACGTATAATTTGAGTGGTTGCTCTAATTGGACATTCTTAACTACGCCCAAGTTGTTAAGTAGAGGAAGTAGGTATCGACGGTGACTACAATCTTGGAAAGATTTCAAAGACAGAAAAGTCAAGATTTCACGCATCTTACCCCACGTCTCTACTAGACAGAAATGTCTTGCCATTTTGCTGGAAAGATGTGTCATGACAGAAATGTTCTCTCGCTGTTTGCATGGAAAGCAGCGGTGTTGATCATTTCTGTTACATTTTCTCATTCTGGCAGCAAAATGGCAAGACATTTCCGTCCAGTGGAGACGTCAGGTTACCTGTGGTTGCAGACTGACAGACCCCACCATATCTCTGGCTACAACCAGGACGACGGAAACATTTGTTTTTGATTTAGCGGTAACTTGAGGCGTGTAGTTGTTGGAGTGGGTCAGAGCGAACAGGGCCTCTCGTAAGATCTCTCGTAAGCGTGCGTACAGCGTGCAATATGACTATTTTAGTAAAGGATGCACTTGGATCTTGGATTTGTTTCTTTCTTGCTTTAACTCTTGTGGCAAGTTATCGAACTGCTTTTCCCATAGTTCCTTCCCGGTTCCAGTTATTGGACGTTGTAAACTTGCATCTGGGTTGAAAAGCACATAATTTATCTGTGTTATTATTCTGTTGTTTCCAAAAAGCGATAGATAAGATCGCCTAAACCGAATTTTGGAAGAGATCAATGAACGGAAAAAGACGTGGTCTTCGGTAGATGAGCTTCAGGCAACGATTTTGTAAAATTGGTATCTTTTGAATCAATGTTTGACTAGCAGCGCCCAAGTGGACACCATATGTATGTCAACTTAAATGCACATAGGCGTACAGAGCTGACTGTGCTGTAACATTTACGAAAGCCTCCAAGCTTTCCAAGATCGAAGATTTTCCAGGATCAACTCCATGTGAAACTTCTTAGCCGGAGAGTTGGAATCTCCTACCTTCTACAGCAGCGACATAAACTTCGCTCTTCTTGAACATACTCAAATATAGAAACATGGTGTCATTAGCAGCCATATGCTCCCAAATTCTTCCTAGACGCTGTACATAAACTACGATCATACGGTTTTGGCCTTTTCAGACTTATGGTCATATAACATATACACGCGTGTAAATCAAAAGGGTACCGCTGTCCGATCACTTTTGCACATTTTGAACGCCTTGCCACGCCCAAACCTGTGAACGGAAACATTTTGTACCTTGTATACGTAGAATTCAGCATATAAGTAGTTCCGTGTCAAAAATTGAGCTCAATCCATCAACGCAAACCATAGTTACAGCATCTCAAACTTGGCCATTTTGTATGAAAATCAGCGATCAATTATGCACCACAGTGTACAAAATTTGTATGGATTGTAGACTTTGTCTGGAAACCCCTCTTTCTCCTTAAAGTCTACGTAGTTTATGGACGGAACCTATTAGAAAACAAAGCGAACTCCCATCTCCGTACGGTTTTTTTTTCTATACACTACCCGCCAATAATATGGAATCGTAACAATACTCAGTGTTCGCGCAATTGTCTCACCCTATCAATCAAGGTTATATAATTCACATTTAGGTGTCGCTAAATGTATAATCATGTAATCTGCGTATCAATAAAGATCAGTTGCTATTCTGACCGTTGCCATGGCAGAACGATTGTACATCTTGTCTGTATTTAATTTAATAATCACAACGTGGGACGATTCCTGGCTAATCACTCAGTAAACCTAGAACCAATTAGGTGGTGGATACGAGTTGCATTTTCAAAGAGAATAAGGGGGGTCATACATAATTTATATCTCAAAATCCTTAAATAATCACATTTTAGGGTGCTGCAATATTCAGTATGAGTTTTGCAATATGCGATTTCATATATAGGGCGGGTAGTGTATGATTCAATGCTATGTCACACATTTGAGAACCTCCGTTCTCCTTGTTAGAGTGCCGTACTTTATAGATGTTTCTGTGTTTGGATAGAATTACCAAGCGTTTATGTAACATTTTTCACAAGCATCGGAACACTTTGCAATTTTTGACAAAGCTTTTCGGCATGTCCTAGGCTATGCTTCAACATCGTCAGATATTAACCATTATTTATATGAAGAGTTCTAGGATCGTTGTAGTGCATCGATCCACTAACATGTTCCATCCTTTTCACATGTTAATCTAGATTCATAAGCATTTTACCTCATTATTCATCACATAAAAAACACAAAGTCCCAGCTCCCATGAACCGTAATGACATGACTTCAATCGAACGAATCTCGTTTGTATAATTTCTATAGTCAAGTGTTTCACCGTTGCTCCATTCGCTTCCCTCCAGTAGTGCCCCGCGCAAATCCAACTGTCGCGAAATAATTCGAGCTAGAAGCATACTTTTTCTAGATAAATAATGGAAAACAACCATAATGATACATTTGACCCTGTCCCACTTAAATGAAACATGAGCTCCGCCAAGTCTTGTTGGCTGCTTTTTTCCTTCTCTCGTCATATTTTTTCCCTTTTAAAATCATGTCAGCCATCTCGCGGCAAACGCCAAGAAAGCCGAGCTCGACTGTCTATCTAGCTGTCTGGCTGGCTGGTTGGATTGTTGTGGCGGAATGGTGGAGATAGATTTGATCTACGCTGCTGTTGTTGTTGCTGCTGGCTGGCTGGCTGTTCGTCGTCGAAGTCTATTGATAACTCTTTGAGCCAAGTGCCGTCAGAGGAATAGACATTATTGCGCTCTCGCGCGCGCGAGATATCTATCCAGCAGCCTTCGCCATCCAGCAACCAGTGCCTTTTTTTTCGCAATGCCATCATGTGCACCGACTGCTGTCTTTTTAGTAGTGGTACCTATATAGTTGCTATTTTTTTCTGTTATTTTACATAATCACCATCATCTTGTCAAGATTTTCCATAAACTTTGTGTTGTTGTTCTCTGTTTCTTTCATTGCAGTCGGTATTAGGGAACCTTGCGCGAACGAAGGTGAAGAGGTCAAAATCGACATGACGGCGTGCTACAAATGCATCTGCAAGGTAAGAGTACGATCATCAAATGTTATGAGCTTTGAATGCATTGATTGTTTCGAAAGAAGGAAACGATGACTGATGGCTTTCAGGAATCGGTTATTATTGATGTCAAGAATAGTAGGATAGTACACACTTGATAATTGAATAAATTATTTATAAGTTCTTATCCAACTTTGGGTAACTTCTTATAAAACTTTGGAGATATTATTGGAGTAACCCTTGGAGGAATTCCGGAATATACTATTTGGCTGAGCTCTCTATTGACTATTTGGAGAATAATATGAAGCAAGCCATGAAGAAATAATTGAAAAAAATGTGGAGCGGACCTAGTGTGTTGGTCAGAACACGTGACTATCACACCGAGAGCACGGGATCGAATTCCACTCCCGACAAACTCATAAAATGTGAGTTCTTCCTCCACAAGGGAAATAAACCTGTGGGTCCCTAGATGAACTACTCCGGGCAAAAATCTTGTTAGTAAACATATGTAAAAAAAGAAAAAAGGCATGAAGGAAGTGACCTATGAGTCTTTTGAATGTTTGAAAGAATTCATAGAGGAATGTCTTAAGAAATTCTTACAAGAATTACTGAGCAAATAATTGGACAAATATATGCAAGATTTTTTTAAGAATTAATGAATTTGAGAATTATGAATTAAACACTCCTGGAGCTCTGTAAGTGGAGCCGAGTCTGGTGATATTGCTCTCTGCAACCGATTAGTGTTGGTTGCGAACAATAAAGTTCTAAACTCGAGAATCGCGTTTCGATACTGTAATCCAAAGATCCTGTCCGCTAAATGGTTGAAATGCCCAGAACCTAATATGAAAGCCTGTCCACGTTAAATTTTTGACACCTACAAACTGCAGAATCTCGAAAACGATGTTACAAACATAAAATAAAATCGAGAAATTTTTTAGCAATTCCTTGAGGAGTCGTTGGTAAAATTTCTGAAGAAATTCTGGATTGAATACTAGGAGAAATATCCATGACAATATTTTTAAAATATCTTCAAATAAATCACTAAAGGAATGGACCATTAAAATAACTAAAACGGCCGCTATGAAATGAACAGATAGCGCTACCATAGCCTTGTGTGTTTGACATAACTCAACTGCTGTCAAAATGTAAAAGCCCACATACGGTGGATCCTTTGTTTTAAAGCGGATACTGCCAGAAAAGTTGACTTCAGTAATCCATTGGCATGAGAAATATTTGAAAATATTTTTGAAGAAATAACTACAAATTCATTTAAAGGAATCGTTGGAGAAATTCTTGAGAGATTTTTTGGAAAAGTTGATGAAATCTTCGGAGGAACTTCTCATGACTTCCGTGGAGAAATCCGTGATGGAAACTTTGGAAGAATCTCTGGAAGCATTCTAAAGGCATCATGATAGGAATCCTGTGGCATTTTTTCTGCTGAATTTTGACAAATTTCTGAATGAATCCTTGGACGAATTCTTATAGAAACCATTGGAGAAATTCCTATATTCCTAAATAGGAAAATGTAGGGACTACTTTGAAATCCTATGAGGAATCCCTGCAAAAATCTTTGAAGGAATTCATTTAGGAATCCTTGGAGCAAGTTATGATGGAAACCTGATGAGAATTCTTGAAGAAATCCTTACACAGAGAAAAATTTCTACTCAGTGGCTGAGTTGGTCTTACTCATAAATCAAAAATCCTTTGTTTTCCTACTCAGTTTCCATTAAAAGTGGTACAACCTATTGCCATTTAGCCGAAACTGAGTAAGTAAACAAAGGATTTTTCGATTTCTGAGTAAGACCAACTCAGTCATTGAGTAGAAATTTTTCTCGGTGTATGGACTTCTTGGAGGATAGTATTAGAAATGCGTGACATAATTTCCATTAAATTTTTGTATGCATTCCAGAGGAAATCGTTCGACAAATTCTTCGTTGAAATTCTGAAGAAATCTGTGGGAGGAATTCGTGAAGCAATCCTTGAATGAATTCTTGAAGGATTGCTAGGAGTATAACCCGGTGAGGGATTTTTAAAAGATTGTTTGCAGAAATATCTGACGCAATCCTTATAAGAATTCGTGAAGAAGTCCTCGTAAAAGCTTCCGAAAACATCCAAGAAGCCTTCTGTTTAGGAATCCTCGGATATCTTCCTGTAAGAGTATTTAGAATTGGAGGATTTGCTGCAGGAATCTGTAGAGGTCGCTCCGATGGAGTGCTTGTAGACATCTTTGAATTAATTCTTGATGGAAAAGAAAGAGACGAACCAGCCAAAAACTGAAAGTCTCTTAAATAAAGACAAATCAATCAATCAATGGAAAAGAATAACGAAAATTCAAACGCCACTCCTAGTGAAACTTCAACGGAAATCTTTTTTAAAACTCTTGGAAACACTTTTCGAGTTCCATTTGGCCCCATGTCAACTGTGCAAAATTTCAGCTCGATCGGAGAAACTATATTTTAGCGCTAGCCGTTTTAATTTTTTTTACGATTTACTATGGGCAACATTACTTTTTCAAAGAAAAATCACCACAGGTTGTCCTGAACCTCACATAAATCGATGAGTGATTTCTGTTGGAAATATTACGAGGAACCACCCGTCGAAAACCGCAGAGCGATCTAAGGCATGTGGAAAAAGTTATTGGCTGAAACCTGAATGACATGGAAACGCTGTTTAACATGTAAGGAATAACAATATATAAAAAAACTCGTCATTTTATCGATCGGGTGAGGCCTAATAACTTTTTCCACGAACGTCGCATCGCTTTGCGGTCTTCGAAAGTCTGATTCCTCGTGATGTTTTCTACAAAAATCATTCATCGACTTAGTTTTAGGGATCAAGGCGTGAGCTCGAGCGATTTTCCTTTGAAGATATAAATTTTCCCCATAGTAAATCGTATGAAAAACTAAGAATGGCGGGCGATAAAATATGGTTCTCTCGATCGATCTGATATTTTGCACAGTTGATATGGGACCAAAATGGAACTTAAAAAGTATACAGGAGCTAGAGTTTTTGCATTGCATATTTTCCTATATAAACCGTGTCCCAGGCTAATGCTTGACTGATCGCGTATTTATGTATGACTAGCTGTCCCGGAAAACGTCGTTCTGTCTGCCCACTGTGTTTTCTGACGTACAGCTCCATACTGCCCAAATTCTGCAAAGTGACGTAAGCGACATTGATAGTTTTGGCCCATTTTTTGGTTATTATGCATAAAACTCTTGCACATCCTCTAAGTTTCTTTCCATAGATGATAGATTACGACTAGATTTTGCATTCTAATACAAAAGGCATACCACAGTGTTATTTTTACACCAGATATTACATATAATATACCAGCAAATATCGACATTTTGAATGGCGCTTACGTCACTTTGCAGAATTACGGCAGCATAGGGACGTCCCCCGCAAAGTCAGCTGTATGGGAACCCCCCGTTCCAGAGACCGGAGAGGTCTCACACCAAGCTAAGAACCTTCCCCGGCCCCAAAAATACCCACATACAAAATTTCACATCGATCGGTTCAGTAGTTTCCGAATGCATAAAGGTCTGATAGACAGTCAGACAGAATGAAATTCATGTTAATATATAGATAGATTTTTAGCTTTGGGACAGAAGGTCGAAGGACAAATGGTCGAAGGACAAAAGGTCGAATGTGACAAAAAATTACTAGACCTATTTATCAGCTGGTATGTCTCGCTTACTTATAACACAAAATTTTTTGAGAAGTCTTTGTTGCCGCTCATTGAGAGAAACATTGTAGGGCTGTTATAGAAATCATATGCACTTCAGCCACTAACATTTTTATAGAAATTTTTTCCTTCTTTTGTTTATAGGCTGTTCTTTCAAGTTGTGTTAATGTAGTATTTATTTAACCCTCGTGCGATCGCGTTGTTGTATTTTGTAGGTACAACACGTTGAAAAATCTCGCTTTTTGTATTCAGCATTGGTAGGGTGCTGGCGGTGGTGACCAACTGCGCGAGTTACGGAAGGTTAATGGCAATTTAGTTTGAGTTTTTTTCAGGAATGTTTCCTTCTTAAATTTATAGGCTGTTCTTTTAACTTTTGTTACTGCAATAATTGTTGACTCCTTTGGGACTTATTTTTCAATCAGAAATTTTGCCTTCTTCTTTCCAATAGCTGTTCTTTCTAACTGTGCTGCAGAAATATTCATTGACCACTTGTGCTTAGTGATCATCCCATCTTGGATTGATAGGAAGATCCTTATAATTATACTGTATAAGTAAACAATTTTATTTTGTTTGCTCATACAGGCGTTACGCCAAAAATTGAGAATTTTCGATCCCCCTCCCCCTGTCCTATACTAAATATAATGCTTGTCACACTTTAACAAACCCCCTCCCCCCTTTAATCGTGACGTACTTCATGGATCACCCCTAAAATACCCCAGATTCAGGCTTCGGGGGGCCCGGGGCAAACCCTATAAAGTTGGCCCCCAAGAGCAAGATTTTGATGATTTAAAATGTTTTTTTTTTCAATGTTGTGTATTATTCGTACTTTTATATTTTTAATGTTTTTTTGAGCTTTAGGAAAAAACTAAGCCACACAACTATTTTGTTCATTCAAATTATTATTGTATTATGTATTTTGCATTGTTTTCAACGATATAGTTTTGTTGTTGTCCTATAAAAAGTGTACTTCTAACAATGCAGTTCTCAAATATGTCGACATATTATTAAAATAAAGAAAAAAGTTACAAACACTTATTTTAATATTTTTCCAAAAACATCGGTATTCAAATTTGCAGCATAAATGTCATCTTATTGAGATAGGCATTACATATATTTTAAACATTTATTTGAATTCATTCATTTTTTGCACATTTTAGGACTAAGCGTTCATTTTAACACATAGGAATGTGGAGAAATTTTCATTACAATTGCAATATTCTTCGTGTATTTGAAGATTCAGGTTGAACAAAGTTAGTACCCCAGGGAGCAACTTTGGCAACAAATTAATAAAAAAATGACAGTGAAACGGATGTGTGAATCCACTGTTCTTAGATGTTTCAGTAAACTAGATTTTCAAAACTAACCCAAATTTATCAGGAATCATTATCTTCTATTTCCCATGATAACATCTGTCCTCAATGAGCTTGTGCAGATGTATATTAAAAAGTTGTTTTCAGAATATGATCGTAATCAACAGACTGATCAACAAGTTTTGTTTACATTACGCCGAAAAACTTAATCTTTCAATGCACTCTGTTTAGAGACGCTTTTATGCAGTAATTTTCACATAAATAAGTTTTTCTTCTAAACTCAATAAAAAGGGCATATAGTCACCGCAACTAGCCCTACACACCAGCGGCTGACGGCTGATGGCCGCGACCAGAAAAGAAGAAAAAACTTAATAAAAACTTACTGGAAGTTTTACAAAAACTCGTGTATAGCAAAATAAATCAAAAACTTCGTATTTCTAAATTGTTGAATACTGTCATATCTCTCTAGAGCTGAATTTGCTGCAATCAAGCATTTAAACCAATCCCTCAAATTCATAATTCTGGGAAACACACTGAAACTCTAAACATTTGAATTGTTAAGTAATTAAAATATTTTTTTTTTCAGCTTAATCGAAAGATAAAAATTATTGTTTCAAAACATAAATTGACAAATCAGACAAACAGAATTGTAGCTCATATCGAAAAATAAAGAAATCCCACAAAAAACTTTGAATCCAATCTGCAAATAGTTCCAAGGCTTCTAAATTATGAAATTTTGTATTTCGATTTCAGATTATGAAATAATCTGGATACCCTTGCAGAACCCAATTATAACAACTCTAGGACAAACAATAAATATAATCGTCTTTTATGTGCATTTTTATGAGTTCGTTAAACAAAATATATAGTGCTTATGGATTCTTGGGGGGGCCTTATTGGGGGGCCCGGGGCACTTGCCCCCTTTGCCCCTCCTTAAATCCGGGCCTGATGATTGGAGTTTCAAATGACAATTTTCCGATCTATGATTCATCCTTCTTCAACCCATAGGCTGTTCTTTCAAGGAATATTATTTTCCATATTTAACCTTAATGAATAACATTACTTTCCATCTTTTATGGGCATCTATTTCGAATTGCAATGCGGTAATAAATTGCTGCAATAAACAGTCGCAAGTTTTAGTGGACACTTTCCTATCTTCCAATAATGATTGTTTTGAAGTTGTTGAATAATTTTGGTATCACTGGTTCTATTCTATAATCGTCGTTTTTCTGTCGAATTCTGATCACTTTTTCATGTCTTTCAATTTGTCTTTAGTCTATTTAACCTTTTAGTTCTTTTCGAACTTTTGTCCATTCGTCCTTTTGACCCATTCGACCGTTTTTCCCATTTGACCTTTTGTCTCATTCGAACTTTTGTCCATTCGACCTTTTGTCCATTCGACCTTTTGTCCATTCGACCTTTTGTCCATTCGACCTTTTGTCCTTCGACCTTTTATCCTTCGACCTTTTGTCATAGATTCAGATTATTTTACTCCAATTTCGAGTCCTTGGACAAATATAACATAACCAGGGCGCAAAATTTTCGAGCAGACGAGCTGAAGTTCACCGTGCGGCAATTTCCATTCACTTGCCTGCATGTTCATTTTCAGCTGCTCGATACTCGTTTGTCAACTGAATGAAAGCCAATGAATATTTGTAAACATCTTACAAAGTGTTAAATTGCTGATAAAATATTACATTTTTTTTCGATTACATTTAACGGTGCTTTACACAGATCTTTTCCCATTTGATTGTTGTGGAGTGTTTTTGGAAGGAATCGTAGCCATAAACGTAGGTGATCATGAAGATGTTTCTCGATCGGCTTCATTTTCAATAACTACGAATTGACTGACTGTGTGAAGAGGGAGAGCGAAAATGAATTTGTTTGTACTGAATAATCAGTGCAGAATCATTCAAATTCGTGCTGTTTTCACACAGAAAAATTTTGATGTAAAATTCAGCGAGAAAACATGCACATAAAGGGAATGCTAGAGTTAGTGCATATTTACATGAGATATCATGTAAAATTACGTTACAATCGTGTAAATTTCCGCTAATAGTCACGTAACCGGTTGGAGTCCATGATGGTTTACGCGATGGTTGGCGGAAATTTACACGATGGTAATGTAATTTTACATTATATCTCATGTAAAACTGCACTAATTCTAGCATTCCCTTTATGTGCATGATTTCTCGCTGAATTTTAATTACATATTTTATTCTGTGCAGTCAATGATTATGAAAATTTTGCACCCTGAACATAACTAAAAAATATTTTTAAATTATTTTCCAAGAAAAGCTCATATAATGATTCCTTTCTGCAAAATATTATTTAAATCCCCCTTTCCCTAGTGTTAGATGTAGGTCAAACGAAATTCCACATCGCTCCACTATAAAATCAATTATCGCTAAATTCGCCACTATCGCCAAGAAGAAAAACAATATCATAAAACAATTTATCGCTCCCGGCCTTACGAGGTGTTAATATGGCCCGGACATCGCACTACTGATACGACCGTCTGCGCGAGCGAAATCTCCCTGCGATCACGTTTGGGGGCCAAATCTGGTGGCAATTAATCAGGTTCAGGTTCGTCTGCGCGTTGCGCTGCTGTCAAGGTGTAACCGCCGAAGGCAAATCTCGCTCTTGTCGTCAGCCATCGCCGTCCAGGGTCCAAGGGTATAGATTTCATCGCCTTTGGGCGCATTATTTGGCCGACTGATAGCTGTGTATGGGCAACTATCACGGCAGCAAAGGAATGACCGATGTGGGGTGACAGGCGGAGGAGGGAAATATTAGATGGCGCCAACGCATTTCCCCTTTTTGTGAGAGAGTTCGGAGAAATGAGTGTTTTCAAGAAGACATGATGAATTGCAAAAAGCTGTCATCAGCGAAGAGGCTATGTTGGCTTCTGGGGAAAGCGTTGTTGAATGTACTGTTGGAGAAAATGTTATATCCTAATATACTGAATAATATCAATGGATATTTTTCGGGCGACCATTTTTTTTGGAAAGAAAAAAGTTTTGAAGAAATGAACCAGCCTACGGCTGAAAATCTCTATAATAAAGTAATAATAATACTCTTTTGGAGAAACTTTAAGGGAAACATCACGTAGAATTTGTAATTGAGTTTGAGTTACAAGGTTGCAGCAATAACTTTTGTAATGTTATCAGATATTCTTTGGTGAATTGCTTGTTAAAATGTTGGAAATATTACGTAGAGGTACTTAAGAAGGCTTCCTTGCTCAATTTTTAAATCACTTATACGCAGTATAGCCGAAAAAAAATCTTGGAACAAATTTTAGAAGAAATCCAAGAAAAACTTTTGTAAAAATTTTCAAAATAAAAAAATACCAAAAGAAAAAAAATAAAAAAGCAAAAAAAGTTAATAATTTAGTAGGGTAGGATTTCAAATGAGGTAGGAACGAGGTTTGATGCTTTGGATACAGCAAGTAGGAGCTCGAATTTAGAAGTACGTTTTGAAGTTTTGAGTCCCAAATTATTAGAATTTCACAAATTATTCTAAAAACTATCAGATGTTTTCATAAAATTTATTCGCAGTAGGATGATTTCGAGTACGGTTGGAATACGTTTTTGGATCTAAAATTATATTAAAACACTTTTTAAAAAGTTTAATTTTTTAACAGCATTTCTCTACGGTTATGCTACATACCACCCAAGTAACAATTTCAATTCCTTTTAGATTTGATTATTTTTATGGAAGCTTTATCACAGCATGACCAATTCATGGAACATTTGTAGTTGTTTTTATCAAGAGAAAACAATCTTCGTTCGTTTGCGGTTTTTAAGTAATCTTCAAGTTAATTTTCAAATTCGCGCATAAAACAACTGAATGAACAAGAGCATTAAGTCTTATAATAAGTTTTAAGGCGTATTTGAAGTTATTTTCAACACATAACATCAACATATTTTATTAAAAGTTTATGCTTCGTTTATTCAAGTGCATTTCATCTGACTAATCCTCCTTTAAAAACTTCTTGAAGCCTTCTATTCTTGAGGTAGAGCCATTACTCTGGAACAAGAACTATGCGAAATAATAACAAGACAACGAACTATTTTTCAATCCAAATAATGAATGTAACAAATTGGTTGAAAAACCGCGTTCTCATGCAAATATAAACAGATAAACATTTTTGCTCACTGATAATTTAGCCATTCTTGTGCTAAAAAGTAATCTTTTCAACGAAATAATGATTTTACGGCCAATCAAAAATGCGAGTAGTTGGCTGCTGTCGTCCTGCCTTCAACCAGTTCCTCACACAGGCCACAGCTGTGCGAATCGAAAATGAAATGGGTACTTACTGTGACTCTGCTGAAGCTCATGCCAAATAGCGTAATTTTAGTAAGTCGCACTTCATTATTAATTGCAAACATACAGTGAAACAAAATAGAATTGGCACATCTTGACGCGAAACACCGCGAAATGTACTGAGACAACTTTCTAGCATCGAAAACGTAAACAAACAATTGTCAAAGGCTGTTACTCTTGAATAAAACGAAAAAGTTTCATTTAAGACGAACAAATCTGCCTTAAGATCATAACTAGTAAAAACAATCTTCAATAAAGGCTGTAGCTTTCATGCAAGGTGACTTGGTTCTATCATTGTTTTGCTGGGCTTTGGATTAAAGGTAATAACAATTGATGGCGGCTGCATGAGTTTTGTTCGCTTGGAACAGCAGCCATGTTTAGATAGAATTGAAAAAGTGGCGTAGCCTTTTGTTTTTATAGGAAATTTATGTCTTCGTATATTAATGATTGATATTATTTTTGGGGCGCTTTGTTATTTTTGTATGTTTTGGGCGGCATATCAACGAAAAAGTGGGTATGGCACGGAAAATTTTGATTCCCTGTCATCAATGATCTGTCAGGCAATTTTAATGCTTTAGTCATTTCAATTTGATGAAAATTAATTTACAGTTCAATTAACATTTCATCCATGAAACAAAACTTGTTTGCATCTGCATAATGCTTAGGTAAAAGATTTCATTTATTATGCACTGTTGACACTTTTGAGAAAGACAGCTAAAAGATCAACATGCCTCAAGCTGTTCTTGTTAAAGTTTCATGAAGTTCTTATAACACTAGTTTACAGCATTTTTGAACTCGGTAAGCTGATGATCGTTTTTGATGTAGAATCATGCCCTGAGTTCGAAAACGCGAAGGAAAAAAATTACAGTAGAGCGGAATTTTTTCCGACTTTCCATACAAGGTTGATGATTTGAAATCGATTTTTGTTCTATTTTTAAGCAAAGTCGCTCACTTCACATATCTCATTCTCCGTAATCAATGCTCCGATTGAGCTGAATTTTTTACTGTAACTCGCCTACATATGATATGTCAAAAAAACGTTTTGAAAGAATTTTTATATTGTTTTTTTCTTATTGAAAAAAATACATTTCTTCATATATTTTTAGAAATTTTGCTAAAATTTAGGGAGATCGACCCCAAAACTCGTCAATATCTTGAATTTCATCAATCTGATGCAAAACCTCCATTCAGATGATCGAATGGTATTATATTCAGCTTTTAATTTATGGAAAAAGATTTAAAATTGGTTGAACAAAACGCAAGATATTTGAATTTAATTAAATTCCATATTTTGAAAAGTTGTAAAACGCGATATTGAGCTAAAACTCAAAAACTGTTCTACTTTAAATTTTTTGAAGCACGGTTTCGAAATCAGCGCTAAATTATGCTTCAAAAATTTTGGTCGTTGACAGAAGTTCACGACTTTCGTTTTATTTTGTAAACTAGTGTAATCAATCATCAGTGCAAGTACATAAATACAACTAGTTTCAAAGAAGTCTTCAAAAGCAGCTTTGAAGATCTCCTGAAGAGTGGGCCAGATTAGTGTTATGGATGTTTTATGCCTATTTTATCTCAGATTTGCAGAACAAAGAGCTTTATTGCTAAGTTTTATTATTCTATCTTAGAAATTACTTCAGGATTGCCACAAAAGTATAATTGTTACTTGGGGCACTAAGGGTATTATCGGCAGGTTTATTCTCTTCGTCATGGAGGGTTTTTGTGAGCCAAATTGCCTCAAATTTGGGTATATAACTCAGCTTGGCTGGGAAGGATTTGAGGCCAACTCTGAGATCTATAGGTTTCAAAAAAAAAACCCTTATAACGAAGAGAACAAAACTGCCTAAAACACGTAAGTTCCGCTATGTCCAGAAAAATGTAGCAATTGGCTTCTTTAGCGATGTTGATATTTTTCCATATTCTGAATCTGCATGCCAAACAGAGCCGAAATGCAAATTTTCATGAATTTTTGTGCCCGGGAACCTATTTAAAAATCAATTTGAAGTTTGTATGGGAGCGATTTGTCGAATCACCCCTCGTCGCATTTTGTACTGGGCGGAGCTGTTAAGCAGTTGCCCAGCTGTCAACAAGTGATTTCAAAAAAGTTTGAAATTGATTTTGGGTACCAAAATGAAGTTCTAAAAATCTGAAAAAATCATAGTAGCTCAGAAAAAGGTGCTCTTTCGATTAAAATAAAAAAAATATAAAAAAAAAACAATTGATATTAGTAAAGGTGGGGTAGGAGATCGAGTGGGGAATGCATTTGTGAGTCTCAAAATATTTCCTCCGAATAATTCCAATGTTTCCAAAAAATTAAAAAGTATTTTTTTCTCAAAAGTATAATGAATTTCAATGAATTACTACTATCTAGACTTTTCTTTCCAAAAGCATCACACACCACCCTCCCTCACGAATGAACACCGTGAGCTGGACAAGCATAAGACGGTTCCGGTTTTCGATGTTTTCCCTCCTCAAGAGATGATGTTCGTGCAACGTTGCCTGGATGGTGTCAGCAATCACGATCATGATTAAATGTCATAAAAAGGTTGCCCAAGTGTAGCGCTCCGCTAGATGCCGGACCATCCAGTACAGTCAGTGGATGTAATTTGCTAGTGTTAATAATGTACATTATCCATAATTGCTATCATATCATTAGCCTTCTCTCCTCGAGATGTCATGACGGGCAGAATGGGCTACCCATCTCGGGGCTGCTCCCTTCGGATTGACGATATTCATCGGTATCGTGAATGGGCCTGAAAGCCTCTCATAAGCGCTAGCCCGTCATTCGGAGTATAACCTGTTGTAACAATCACTGCGTCGTAATATTATCTAGCGAGCGACTGTCCTTGATCAGAACAGATTGCTCAATCAAGACCGTCGGGCACCGCAAAACGATGGATGGATGGAATGGACATCGACGTAGTTTCTGGAATCCATCAATTTTAGCATAAAATACAATGCGCGGGAAATAACAAACTCGGGGGCGTACCTTCTATACTTCTGTTTGTGTGCTGATTCGGTAGTCAGTTACTATTATTACGGCTCATTTCCGCTGGCATATGAATGATGGTCAAATTGATGCGAAGTCCTACTGACCGATGGCATTCTACTGGATGATGATGATTCGTTACATTTGGGAGTTCACTGAAATCAAGCTATGACTTGTTAGTTGTATCGGTTAGATGGAGATGGGGATGAGGGATTCCAAGAAGGTGTAAGGGAAACTGGGTAGACTTGATCCCTATTATTTTAAGAAAAATACAGAACTTGATTCGGCTTCCCAAGTAACATTATTTAATCAAATAGACTACAAGAGGTTCTAAGGACCATTATAAAACCAAAATAAAAGGTATGAGGTTTTATGACGGTTCTCAAAACCTCTACAAGACTAATTGGCCATCAAAATGTTACTTGGGTTTCGTTTAGAAAGACAGGTAAACATGTGTAATCAGTAAGATATTGTCCAAAATAAAATATGTTTCCTTAGGGATCTAAAAAATCCTAATTAATCCACCTAGCGGTGATTGTGCCTTTCTCGTGCCATCGAAAACCGATTTCAACAAAACTCAAGTGACATGTTAATGAATATCGTACTTTCATACGTTTAACAAAAATCCATTTCATGGCACCAGAAATCACATCGTTTATCTGGCTTTTGGGGCTGTCCATTAATTACGTAAGGGTTTATGGGGGGAGGAGGGTTTGAGAAATCTTACGCGCCACACAAAAATATTTGGGTTCTCATACAAAAAATCTTACCAGGGGGGGAGGGGTGTCGAAAAATCGTAAAAATTCCCTTACGTAATAAATGGACAGCCCCTTTGAAGTTTGAGCCTTAAACTTAAAACCCAAATTAATCCACCTAGTGGCGATGATGCCTTTCTCGTTGAATGTGTTCTCACGATCTTCCCGTCGACGTAAGCCAAAGTGTTCTGAATCCTGATACTTTATGAGAAAAGCAAGCATTTTATCAAAGCCATCATTGAATTGACTCAAACATTATTGATAGGACGTAGTCCGACATTATATTCAACGTATGAGCAGAGCTGAAATATATCAGACTACTCAGTTGACTGCTTGAGCACCTTCACTAACACTGGAGGCCAATCAATATCAAGACGATACTTACAAGATATAACTTTTTACACAATCACAGATCGCTTTGCAGTTTTTTCTGCACACTTAAGGCTGTATTTTATTATCATATCATAGGTTACAACATTCATGTAAAATTTGAAAAAAAAAAATGCAAGCATGAGAAATTTTCCATACAAACTTTAACCACATTACAGAGCGCGAGGGCGCAGTTGCATCAACATTTTATCCAGTAATTTTAGACGCAAAAGAGAATTGGAAAACTTTTGTTCAGGGTTGATGCGATTAATTTTAAATTTTACCATACAACGTTGACTCATTCTACTGTATATTCTCACCTCAGGAATCTGAAATTGTGTGATTTGTAAGATGTCTTCACGGCTAGCTAGACCAGTGATCCTTAGGCCTATTTTTTCATCTGCTTGTATTGCACCTCCTGGATCCATTTGTGAGACGTTAAACACGTTATTCTACATTATTTTGGGAGTAGAACAACCTCCTTAAGAAACATTGTAAGATATTTTACGGAAACATAGAGAACTCGGCATCACGTGCGGCCCGCGGGCCCCACTATGGTGACCACTGAGCTAGACGGTGATAGTGAGTAAACGTTGAACAGGCGCAAAAACGCAGCGGGCGCCGTAAGCGTGCAATTTGCGTACTGATGAATACTTGAATCAACCGTTGAGAACAAGAACGATAGGTAGTGAGTATAGTGCTAGGGGCGGGACAGCTCTAATATTGATTAGCGGTATTAGGCAGTATTAAGAGATATTAATCCCAGAGAAAACCGTTTTTTAACGAAGTAAGCCATGCCTATTAAACTTGATTGACTAGAAACGAAATGTCAACAACAAGAAATGCGTGCCATCATCGCTTTGTGATTGTATGAATGAATCTTACCAGAAAAGTGATTAGAAATCGGTGCAATTTGCTGGAAGACAAGGTCGGAGGATTGTGGTATACCTCGTAGACAATCATTCGGTAATGGCGGCGGTGACGGGCACATGTATTCGATTCGAATTTTAACGGTTCTTGGGGATTGTAATCGGTTGGCGCCACCGCACGGTGGGTGAAGGGGTGAGGTGGAGAATTACACCGGTCTGACTTGCTTCCACGTTAGTTCCCAATTAGTTTAACCCGTCGCTGCTGCCATTACCGGTCGCGGACAAGTGGGTATCTTATCTAAAGTTTTATCATCTTCAAAATGACACAGATCGTTCCAAGTGGTTAACTTAGCGGTACAATTCTAAGGGTCTACCTTTGGATCAATTGTAGATAGCCAATACCCAATTAGCTGAACCCACCACAATCCCAAAACGTCATTGAAGTGCATAGTGCCACATGACCCTGTTATGCTAATGCCAATGTTTTCCCATAATTGAAATATGATCGATGAATGTTTAGAAACGCAGTCTTTAATTCAATACAGTTTTTCTTGAAGTGTATTTATGGCATGTCTACATTTAAAAACAACAGTTATTTACGAGCTTCATGCTTAGGACCTGTATTGGAACCACGTCTGATCACATTTGATGTAACCACCACATTGATTTTTATGCTTTCATCAACATCGACATTCGCAAGTCATCGTCTTTGAAGTTCACTTTATTTTTACAGCTAAAATAATGAAAAGAAATCAATTAAATTTGGCCCAATTTAATTGAAAAAATTGATGGAGTATAGACAAACCGTATTTCCACCTCTCGTTTTCGTGACAGTTGATTGTTGTATGAAAAGTCATGACATACTACACAAAAAATGTTATGGTAAACGGTGAAGATTAGGAAACTAATATTTATTAGGCGGTATTAGCGTTGGTATTAGCCACTGTCCCGCCCCTAGGTATAGTGTGACATCTGTCAGTATTTGGGTTTGATTTGTCAAGATTTTATTCTCTTACATATATTTATCGCTTGCATTGATTTTGTTCACTTTCGTAGTTCCGGCGAAGCAGCAAACGCTGGTTCTGTAACCCTACCGGTAGCTTTTATGTGGTATGAGCCTATTTTCTAGCTAACCGTTCCTCAGGTTATTAAAAAAGCCGTGGTTTGATGTGTCACATGGTACAATTGGTCACTTTCGGTGGGGTACCCCGAACTAGTTCCAAAGCACTACCGGTCTCCCAAATATAGTCTGAGACTATTTCATTGCTTATGTTCATTAGGTTACCTAAAGAGCAAAATTTCATGTATCGCCATGGATCACTTTTGCATTTTACCACTTCCAGTGGGACACCCAGAACCAGCTCCATTGTACCGATTGTTTCTGATGTGGTCTTAAACTAGGTCCTTGCACAGTGTTAATAAGTTTTCCTAAAAAGTCGCGAATTGATGTACCGCATGCGCATGCATGAGTGTGGTTCATTTTTGCATTTCGTTAGTTCCGGCGAGATACTCGAAACTTGTTCCGGAACACTATCGGTAGTCTTAAATATGGCCTGAGACTGTTTTCTTGCTATCCGTTCTTCGCGTTATCGAAGAAGACGTTTTTCAATATGCTGCGTGCATACGTTTGGTTCCGTTCTACATTTGACCACTTCCGGTGGGTCACCTGGAACCGGTTTCGGCACACTATTGGTTTTCTAGAGTATGGTCTATGGTTTTTTTTCTTGTTAACCGGTCATCAGATTACCTAAAAAGTCATTTAATGTGTCGCATTCATTGGTTGGTTCTCCTTTACGTTTGACCATTTTCTATGGAACATCCGTAATCGGTTGCGGAACACTACCGGTAGTCCCAAATATGATCGGAAACTATCTTTTGCTAAATCAAGCCTCGATTTTATGTGTCGCATGCATGGGTTTCAGTTCAGTTTTATATTTGCTTACTTTCGGCGGGGCACCCGGAATAGATTCCGGAATGGTACCGGTAGTTATTATTATTATCTTTATTAACGAGATTTTCAGCCCAGGGAGTACCGGTAGTTTCTGATGGTGTCTGATCCTATTTTCTTGCTAACCGTTCATCAGGTTATCGAAAAAAAAAAAACAGATTTGATGTGTTGCATGCACGGGTTTGGTTCACTTTCATATTTGGCCACTTCCGGCGGGATACCTGGAACCGGTTCCAGATCACTACCGGTTCAAATGTGTTCTGAGAATATTTTCCTGCTTACTGTTCATCAGGATATACAAAAAGCCACCATTTGATATGTCGCTTGCATGGGTTTTGTTAACTTTTATACTTGGCCATCTCTAGCAGGACATCTGGAAGCGGTTCCAGAACACTACCGGTTCCAATATCGCCCCCTTAATGCTAGAACCAGGTAACTCGTTTTGGAAAGTACGGGTGAAAATGGCTGGTAAAACTTATCCTGCTATAAAACAAACACTTTGTTGGTCTTAAATGAAGCATCATTATGTGTTTTTGTAGTTTCAATCGACAACCTTTTGTTTATTGTGGTAAACGTTCAGGTGTAAACAAATTGCTCGCGATTTCGCAAAACCAGTTACCTAGTTCTAGCATTAAGGGGACGATATGATCTGAGAATGTTTTCCTGCTTACTGTTGATCAGGTTATCGAAAAAGCCGTGGTTTGATACTTGTGTTTGGCTACTTCAGGCGGGACACCCGGAACCGGTTCCGGAACACAATTGGTTCAAATATGGTCTGAGACCAATTTCCTGCCTATCGTTCATCAGGTTATCAAAAAAGCCGCGGTTTGATATGTCGCATGCATGGGTTTAGTTCACTTATATGTTAGGCCACTTCCGGCGGGACACCCGGAACCGGTTCCGGGACACTACCGGTTCAGATATGGTCTGAGACCATTTTTATGTTTACCATTCATCAAGTTATCGAAAATGCCGTAGTTAGATGTGTCGCATGGATGGGTTTGTAGCGTTTTCATATCTGGCCCCAGCCTGGGGTACGGGTCTGGAACACCTGAACGGCCAAAACTCCGGAACGGCTGGACCGATCCGAACCATTTTCAATAGGAAACAATGAGACCAGATTCCGCGTCGAATGATCCATTGGTCATTAAAATTGGCTGAGGTTTACTGCCAAAAAGTGGTGTTAGTTTATTTGTACACACACAAACACACATACACACACACACACACACACACACACACACACACACACACACACACACACACACACACACACACACACACACACACACACACACACACACACACACACACACACACACACACACACACACACACACACACACACACACACACACACACACACACACACACACACACACACACACACACACACAGAAATCACTTCAATTCGTCGAGCTGAGTTGATTGGTATATGTGACTCGACCCTCCGGGCCTTCTTACGAAAAGTCATTTTTGGAGTGAACATACATAGGGTAACGGTTGAATTTGGGACCCCTAGAGGACATTAGTTTGAATTTAATTCAAAATCAAACAGATTCAGAGGGTATTTACACATAATGATGATGTTAGTATGTTCGTAAAAGCCTCCACTGTCCGTTAAAAATACCCACAAGGTCATTTCTGGCTGAACATTTGATGAAAATAACTGATTTTTGAAGCATCAGTTTTCACTGTTTTGGACACCCCAATATATTTTGGACCCTCTTTAGTACATATTTTGGACACCCGGTGTTTAAAATCGTTTGAAACTATTTTGGAAGAATTTGCCGCTTGAATATGCTGGATCACATCCTAATTACTTGATTGACAAAGGCTGATTAGACGAACTATGCGAATTTAATGCGCTAGAATGATAAACGTTTTTGTTTACATCTGCAAGTTTCCTCAGCACCGCAATCTCTTTTTGTAAATATGATGCGACACTCGCACGGATGATGAGCTTGGCAAAAAATAATTTCAAGGCAAATAAGGATATTTCCAGTGAGAAAATGATTGCTGCCCGTGCAGAGCGATCTTATTTAGCGAATGATTATAAAAGTTTTCGTCATCTCATCATTAAACCTGTGTAAGTTGTGGTAAAAGGACACAGGGGGTCCAAAATATATGGGGGTCCAAATTATATTGGTTACCCTATAGCCTTTCCAGTACACTTTGTGTACGAGAAAGGCAAAATTGAATTTCTGTCTGTCTGTTTGTCTGTCTGTCTGTCTGTCTGTCTGACCCTTATGGATTCGAAAACTACTGAACCGATCGGCGTCAAATTTTGTATGTGGGTACTTTCGGCGCCAGGGAAGCTTGATGTGAGAGGCCCGGTCTTTGGAACGGGGGACTCCCATACAGATGACTTTGCGGGAAACGTCCCTATAGTTTGTATGTCAAAAACACAGTAGGCAGGCAGGACGACGTTTGCCGGGACAGCTAATTTAACCCTAAAAGGGATACTTGGGGTCTATTGGACCCCAGGCGCCTTTCAGAGCTCGTCTTTGATGGAACACACTCAGCGAGGTGACGAAACTGAGGCCATGAAGGTATCCCTTTTAGGGTTAAAATAAATCAAAGGGTAAGGGTTTTTGGAAAATTGAAACTGTATGTCATCTCATATAGATCCGCGATGAATATGTGTATTTTCAGTGTATTTTTTTTTCTTATGTAGTCCTTCCAGTATCCTAACACATCTTTGAAGGCGTCATTTCAATCCAACAAACTGTTTCAGAGTTACAAATTTTGGTAAAAATAATCAGGTTTTTACTTACATTCGTTTCAACAGTTAGGACACGAATATTGCTAATCAAATTCATTCTCAAATAGTTCATACAATGAACAAAACCATACATGAACAAAATTTTATTCGAATTGAAAAGTAGTAGTGCTTTTGAATGATCTTCATCGTAAAATGGAAAAATATTTGATATGTAATTTTTAATGTATGACTTTTAAATGATTATTGGGTCATGGTAATCAAAACAAATTTTATTTAAAACTCACAAAAAACTCGGCGAAACCCCCCGGGGGAAGTCTAGGAGCGGACTCGCGGAAAAGAGAAAGCAAGTCGGCATACCTTTCGCGCGCGGGACAACCGCCAGATAGCAGTCAGTCAGTCACTGCAGTCAGTGTAGTAAAGTGTATATGAGCTCAAGCATACATTCGGAATAAAGGAGCCACGGAGAGAAAAAAAAAGGCGAAGCAAGTGGTACGCGAATGAACGAACGGCCTTTATCGACCTTGTTCATTGTATAATAACACTTGGCCAAGCGACCGACGACCGCGCTGCATGACGTTGCTGTTCGCTCGGACCAAGATGGGGAACGGATGGACGGATGGGGGACAAGTGGGGCGTAGAGACACGTATGCGCTGTATGTAAATGCCGTCGATGCCAACCAGATATTCGAGCGGAGCGACTTGCAGCCAGCCAGCAGCAGCGGGAATCCAAACTGCGGGCTGCCGCTGGTAAATGCCTAGCAAGTGACATGCCGTGGTCCAGCAATTTCTACGTACGCTTCGTTAGGCGAGATATAGGGTGGTGGGATAGGAAGTTTCGTATAAATCTTGGGGTAAAATATCGGAGGCACAATCAAATCTCTCTTTAGATAATATGACTATTTACATGTAGTAAGATTATCTTCCTTATTTCAAAGAAGCGCGCCCATCCTAGTTAGTATGATATACCCTTTGAGTGGAAGACAGGCAATGCATGCATATAAGTTGGATTGACAGCATTTCAAGAGTATGAATATCTGTCTGTAACTGTAAAAAACATATTGTTAACTATCAGCTACCCTGCTCGTAGAAGAATTTAATATGCTACAGCGTTGTACTCCCCATCTAAGTATATCTATCACATGTTGTTTTTAAAGCAAGTCATATATTTCTCAGCCATTTTCTCAGATCCATTTGAATTTAATTTTAATTAACAAATAAAGCCACGATAACGTTAAGTATGGTACAGTCATAGCACAATCATGGGTCACCCACAATTATGGGTCATTTCCATTTGATTTACATGGTGAACTAACTGACTAATAATTGTTACAGAGTGACCCATAATTGTGCAATGACTGTATAAGTTCGGAGAAAATCAACATGGTACCGTAAACTGGGGTCAAATTGATCAGGGGTGAAATTGATATTTTGATTAGGTACTTATTTCAATTCCATACTAGGATCTTCTAATTATCGTTACGACCATAAACTTCTTACCTCATCTAGTTCATAAAATCCTAGAGATAAGTGTGCACTTTTCAATTATTACTAAAAAGTTAGTTATTATTTTAAGGATTTTCAAAGTGTTCGTTGATACTTAAAAAATCGATTGCCACTAGGAGTTCTAGTAATTTCTGTGTGTACATTTTTGTAGATCCTTGATTGTGAGGTAATGTAGCTATCCTAAACAGAAATGAGTTTAAAAAGCTTTGATTTTTTTTCGTTGAAATAATCATTTATTATTGTTGAACTCGCTTATATCAATAAAGAATTGCCTACCTTAAGGCGTCTGGCAAGATTTTAAAAATTAAATTTAGCCTTTCGACAGTTTGATTCGGGAATCCGGATTTAGAAGAATTAAGCAGAGAAGTCAATTTTCTCTTCTAAGGGATGTTCCATTGTATACTGTTCAATTTCGGGACAAACTGGCATTTTATTTTTTGATTTTGAGTCAATTTGAAGTTTGAATCTAACGAAACAAATTCTGCCAGGTTATTTAATTCAGATCTACACGGTACTGAGCGGACTTCGCAGAAATTCTCTTGTCAATACTTAAATTGCTGCTAATGCTATCCGCAAAAGTTGTTTTAAAATGATAAACCTGACTCCGGAGTACGGTACAGGCGTAGAAGGTATTCTATCCGTAAAAACAGGAATTACTTCTCAATATAAATTCCTCATATCGTATAGAAGAATAAGATAAATAACCACTTCACACAAAGAAAAGGATCCCTTCAAGAAGGAAGGAATTCCCAAAAGCGAACAACCAACGGGAGACCAAATAAACGAACGGCAAGATCAACAAACTGTCCTGTCCTCAGCTCAGCGGGGGCAATTCTCACGTAGGATATTTGGACCCTCCACAGGTAGCTGCTAGAAGTAAACCAACAGCAAGCAAACCAGTAACATCAATGAATCTTTTTTCCGCCTTGATTTACCTATTCTGTGGCACGATGCACCACCGTACCGTACCTAACACCCGAAAACTTTTTCCAACTTCATTAGAGACTGGCGCCAACAACGGATGACTCTAATGCGGCATGCTGCACATGGTGGCACTTTCTTCGACTTTTTTTTCCTACCGACGGACGACTCGAGCTGTCGTCGTCATTGTTAGAAAGGTGTGTGGAAGAATTCTATTTCAGGTACGGACAAACTTGTTCGGAAGTCACCTCTCCATTCACTAATAGTGTTTGGCAAGGTGATTGTGCATAACGGACGACGATAGAAGCCACTTGACACGAGGATAACAAGGATGATAATAATGTTCTCAACCCCGGGGCAGGTTCAAAGAGTCATAAATTACGACCTCTTTGAACCGTAGAGAATTTTACACCCAACCACACATTCCAATGATCGGTGGTGAGTTTGTTTATACACAAACGTGGGCTGATAGAAAAGTATTGCGTCTAACATTACCTATTCTCAAAAACACTTCTGAAAGATTTTCTTAATATCTTTCTTCCAGATTTTTTTCGTATAATCTTCAAAACTAGAAGCATTTCCTCATTTTTTGTTTTTAGATTTGCCAAACTAAGTGCTCTTTAAGCATTTTTTTAAGTGATAATCTGCGAGAGCTATTTTTTTCTATTTTGTTTTGGTTACTATTTTCGATACGATAATATCTAGGACCGATCGGGAATCGAACTCATCACTCATAGCGTCTTATTGAATATCCTCATCAAGTAGCGATTTCAATTCTTAGTAAACGTGACTTTACAGTTTTCATTTTCGATTCCTTCCATTGTACCAATCCACGTGTATTTACGGATAACGATAACGTATAATACGCGTGGAAATCCATTAAAGCTCGGCAGGCAGCTCAAGGCAAACTTGTCAGTACCAGTCAGTCACAGTGGTTGGCTACTGAGTGAGCAAGTGAGTACGCAGCGAGTGAGTGCCAAGCATAAAATCCCATTCTCCTATGCGGGTCGCCACTTGCATCGCTGCATCCCGGCCGGCTTGCGGTGGCCAGCACAAGCTTAGTTGATGTTTTGTTATTATGTACTACCAGTAGTGGATAATTGAATCGAATGGAACCGCGAGGCCGCGAAAAACAACAACAATCTACGTAACCTGCTGCCTACTTTTGTTGCCCACATATATTGCATTGGAAATGGAAATTTTGTCTGATCTGGCATACCTTCAAGTACTTGGAATGCAATTGAGAGAAATTAAAAAAAAATAAGATTAACTTAGCACTTAGCATAGGGCTTTTCATGTGAAATAAAGTATTAATTAGCAGTAGCATTAAGTCCATACAGCCGAGGCAGTAAACGCGCGCGCATTCAGCAAGACTCTGCTAAGAATGATGGGGTTGAGAAAGGATCTATTCGTTATGGGAATACAAATGCTGGACTTTCTTGGGCACAGATGACTATCGTACCTGAAACACGATGAACGAATGCAAATAGTTAAACCAGACTTAAGGCCCAAGCGGGGGTGAGGAAACCGCCCTAAAGTTCTATCATCCACATGGAACAGCTTCTGATAGATAACAGAATTTTTTTTTTATCTGTATTAACGAGATTTTTAGCCCTTGGCTAGTTCATCTCGGGACCCACGCTTTACTTCCCTTCCGAAGGAAGAACCCACATTTTGTGAGTTTGTTGGGAGTGGGATTCGATCAATGGTTAAAATAGCGAATATTCACAACGTTTCATCTCCTCGGACGACTGTGCCTATATTTCTATCCATTTTTGTGTTCAAAATAGTCTTGTGGCAATAGGTCATTTGATGCTAACTGCACAACATAATATTATAGAATTAAAAGCAGTAGTAGAAATAAAAAAAAAATGCACTACACAATCTCTTCACAACAATGTTTATTTTCCTGGTTAAGGGCGTGTAAACTGTTGACATAAACATCTAGCTCCCAAGTAACATTTTAAGTTTTGTTCCGTTCTTTAAGAGATCTTCATGACCATTTAAAAAAAAATGATTTATACATCAAAACCTCTTTATAACCTCTTTGAGACCATCTTCCGGCTAAGTGGACCACTTTTGGAGAGATTTTGATAACCACATTAAGAGTAGCAATAAAACTGTTTTAAAACCAAGTTGAAAAATTTTTCAATCTTGAAAAGAGGTTATGATGATTGCTGTTGTTTTTTTTTTCAACAAAAACTATGACAGCTCAAGATGCAGAGAAGCTTGTCCGATGGCACGTAAAGCTCAGGATAATGCATTATTCGTGAGTATAATGCGATCATCTCAAAGTATTATTTCAGTAGTTATTGTGGTGGAAGGCTTATGCGCATTCAATTTTACCGTGAATATTGGGATTGCAGAAACATAAAATTAATGCGCTTCGAAAATAATGAATATTATCATCTTGGAATGAAAAAAATCAATTTGTTGATTTATTAAAACTATCTTGAATCACAAGGAAACTCAGCTGAAAGAGTTTATTTATGTGAGCATGTTATGGAAATAGCGGCAAACTATCAATTCATTGCTTATTTGAGCAAAATTAACTATTTTTCATTCACGTCAGCTATTTTTGCAATATGACGACGACCATAATTAGCGAAACTCAAACGAATCGAATGCAAGTTTATTTTTATGATGACCTAAATAAACCTAGCAGTATTGTAGTTTCTGCTTTTCCACCAACAGATGTCGTTACTAATCGAACGGATCGCCATCTGTTGAGAGTTTGAACAGTTTTATTGTGGTAATAATGAATGCCAGAAGCTTTACATATCGGAGAGTTTTGTTTGTTTTTAAAATCTGGCTTTATGGATATCTTCAAGTATACTATAAAACATTTTATCAATGGTTTTCATAAAAGTAGTCATAAAACTGTGGGTTTGAATTATTTATGCAATAAAACCCTAATAAAAATAAAACAAAACCAATTAGTAATGAAATTGTTACTTTGCTGTTTGCTACTGTGCAATTAATGATTCATTATAATTGATTTTTCGCACTATGTTGCAAACTTTGCAAACACTCCGACCTTATTTTACGTCCGTTTTTTTATGCCGAATTGATTTACGCCACCTTTTTTACGCCCAAAATTTAGATTAACGTTCATTTAAATCGTTGCTCTAAATCTTTGAATGATTTCTAAATATACAGTATAGTCAATTTCGGAAGGACAACCAAGGCTAACCAGTGACAGCTCCTGATATCATCATTTCTTGTGCTAGATGGAAACACTGTTCAAATATAATCATATATTGCTGCATATGATTGTATGCAATATTAAAGACTTTTCAGCAAAAATTAACTAGACGTCATACGCTGTTTCATGTTGCGTAGAATAAAACGAAGTTTTTTTTAAAGCTGGCAACACTGCTGAACTGTAAGTAAAAATCTGAATATATAATTCATTTGAATTGGAATGGTGTACAGCTTCATTGTACTTTGAAGTAACGTAACACAATATCAGTAAGTCATCTAGATTCCATTTACCTTGAGTACTTGTCTTTTGTAAAATTTGGTTCTTCAAAATTATCTCTGAAACTGGCAACACTGCTTAATGTGAAACATCAATCAACACGATTTTGAGATAATATATCGAATTCGATGATTCAGTTAGGATTATGTAGAAGTCAAGTGGCATTTTTGCCGTCATTTTAAAATACAGAAATCTCGTCGAAATGACGTCATTTAATGACACATCATTTTTGTAGTGGCTGGCTACACTGGTCATGTAGATTCGAATATAACTCAATATCACAGATCCGGTGTGAGGTAGGTCATTCGAATGTTCGACAATGTTATAGTACATCTCAAGTGCAGTACATTGTTTCATATTGCGACACAAAAATATCGACACCAACATTTCAAAAGGGCGTAACTGCTTTTGGAACCATCACCTTCTTTTAAAGCTGTGGATCGTGTGTTATGATTTCCATGTTTTTCACAACAAGTACCAGATGGGAAAATCTCTCCTCTTTCCGACAACCACGGTGGTTTGAGTGTAAGGGAGGCAGTATGACCTACAGCTTTGAAAGAAGGTATTACTTCCAAATGCAGTTACGACCTTTTGAAATGTTGGTGCCGATATTATTGCTGGCAACACTGGGCATACAGATTAAAATATAGCTCAATATCTCTAATATGATGTGAGAAAGGCAATTCGAAAGCTCGACAAAGTGCACCTCAAATGCTGTTTATTGTTTCACATTGCGACACCAAAACATATTATTGCTGGCAACAATGGTTATGCATGCAGAATTAAATAAAACACAATCAAGGTCCGACTTAATTATCCTGGTGACTGCAAAAAAATCACTCCGGATAATTATAAATTATAATTTACGAATAATCGGGCCAATTTTTTTTTATTTTATTGTTGATGTTCTTCAATCGAAAACAGTTCAATAAATATAGAGCATAGGTTCCCAAACTTTTAGGTGCGGCGACCCTCTTTGGCCAGCCGACGTACTTTTCGCGACCCACCATAGAAAATCTCTCATTTTTTGTCCGTTACAATAAAATATTCGACTGTCCTTCGCGACCCCCTGGATGAAGGCCGGCGACCCACAGTTTGGGAAACCATGATATAGAGCATAAGTGGTGTGATGTTATAGTGCTTAAATTCAGCGGCTGACAATATTGTTATCATATATTTATAAATAATTCTTGTTGTGTTTTGGATTTCTTATATCTTTTGACATGTTGCCATCTAAAATTTTGCAAACAAAGCAAACAATTATTTGATCCCCGATAATCGTGCCATTTTTGCCGGATAATCGAATCACGAATATTGAGCTCCCGGATAATCGAGTCCGACCTGTATCTCAGATCCGATATGACAGGCAAATCGATTGTTCGGCAAAGTCATAGTACAATGTCTAACATTGTGACACAAACATTATGTTATTGCTGGCAGATAATATTAAAGCATCTCTGTAGGGAATCTCAGATTCCCCAGAAAAAATCGAAATGCATCCCTAAAATACTCCTGAAAGCCCCTGAAGGAATGATGGGACGAAGCACTGGGCAAATTAGCAAAAATTCATGATGGAAGAATACCTGAAGGTTTACAGAAAGGTTTCAGGATTCAGGAATAATTTTTGAAAGAATCAGGACTCTGGAGAATCCTTAGAGGAATAATAACAAAAATCCCTGAGTATCCTTTGCAGGAATCCTGAAAAGAACCCCGGAGAATGTTTGAGATGAGTTTTTCTAGAAGTTCCGGAAATAATCCTTGGAAGCAGATTTCTGCTTGAATCACGGGAGTCCCTTGGAGGCACAAAAGAAGCAATCCTTGGAGGAACCCTGAAAAATATTTAAGATAAGCATACTACTTTGACAAAGTATTGAGCTTTAAGTCTATATAAATAAAAACGGAATGATGTTTATATGTGACGAATAGGCTCTGGAAAGGATCAATGGATTCACAAAAATCTTCCACTATTGCATTCGTGTAGGGCTCAGACTTGTTCGCACGAAAACAATATTGTGAAAATCATCCGGGAATGCAATGAAATAGTCAAATAGTCAAGTCAAATAGTGAATAGCCACACGCGATAGCCCTTGGTCAGTACTCAAACTTTGCCGAGCACATGGTGAAGGTAAACCAGCATCTAGTATGTATATTTCAACGGAAATTAGTAAGTGCTCTGTTTTTTTACGTCCACTTTGGTTTACGACCCCCCTTAAATACCCCCCCTTAAATACCCCATAAACTCCCTGGAACCCCCGTATTATTAGTGGAACGCCCCTAAAATTCCCGTGATCCTGTTGAAACGTCAACAAAGCCTATCGGAACGCCCTCCAAAGGCTCTTGAAAGTCTCTGAGACTCCCCCGCAAATTCTAGTGCATTATCCAATATAATGGACAGGTTTTTGCCTTTCTCGTACACTAAGTGTACTGGAAAGGCTATATGTTCACTCCAAAAATGACTTTTTGATAGAAGGCCCGGAGGGTCGAGTCACATATACCAATCAACTCAGCTCGACGAATTGAGGTGATGTCTGTGTGTGTGTATGTATGTGTGTGTGTGTGTGTGTGTATGTATGTGTGTGTGTATGTGTGTGTACAAATTAAACTCACATCACTTTTTGGCAGTAAACCTCAACCGATTTTAATGACCAACAGTTCATTCGACGCGGAATCTGGTCCCATTGTTTCCTATTGAAAATGGTTCGGATCGGTCCAGCCGTTCCGGAATTATGGCCATTTAGGTGTTCCGGATCGGTACCCCAGGAAGGGGCCAGATATGAAAACGCTACAAACCCATTCATCTGACACATCAAACCACGGCACTTTCGAAAACATGATGAACGGTAAACAGGAAAACAGTCTCGGGCCATATCTGAACCGGTAGTGTTCCGGAACCGGTTCCGGGTGACCCGCCGGAAGTGGCCAAATATGAAAGTGAATCAAACCCATGCATGCGATACATCAAACAGCGGCTTTTTCGATAGTCTGATGAACAGTAGGCAGGAAAATATTCTTGGACCATATCTGAACCGGTAGTGTTCCGGAACCGGTTCCGGGTGATCCGCCGGATGTGGCCAAATATGAATGTGAACCAAACCCATGCATGCGATACATCAAACAGCGGCTTTTTCGATAGCCTGATGAACAGTAGGCAGGAAATTATTCTCGGACCATATCTGAACCGGTAGTGTGCCGGAACCGGTTCTGGATGTTCCGCCGGAAGTGGCTAAATATGAAAGTGAACCAAACCCATGCATGCGATACAACAAACAGCGGCTTTTTCGATAGCCTGATGAACAGTGGACAGGGAAACATTCTCAGGCCATATCGGAACCGGTAGTGTTACTGAACCGGTTCCAGATGTCACGCCGGAAGTAGCCATGTATAAAAGTTAACCAACCCCTTACATGCGACGCATCAAATCGCAAGCTCTTCAGGCAACCTGATAAACGGTTAATAAAAGAGAATAGTTTCAGATCATATTTGGATCAACCGATAGAGTTCCGGAACTGGTTCCGGGTGTCCCGCTGGAAGTGGTCAAATGTAGTAGATATCAAAACCCATGCCTGCGGAACATTAAACAGCGGCTTTTTAAATAACGTGATGAACGATTAGTCAGAAAATAGGCTCAGACCACAATAGAGGCTACCGATAGTGTTGCAAAACCAGCATTGGGTGCTTCCTAGGGTGCTTCGCAGGAACTTCAAAGATGAACAAAGTCAATGCAAGCGATAAATATGTGTAAGAAAACAAAATCTTGACTGAACTAAGGCCACATACATACAGACGTCTTACTCTACTCACTCTCCATCGTCCTTGTTTTCAATGGTTGAAACAAATATTAATCGTTGTTGCTCGTTTGACGTCTACTCACTACCAACATCAAGCTGCAGTGAAACGCATGTGTAAAAATATACAGTAGGATAGGTCAACGTTATATGAGAAAATTATCGCATTAACCCCGGAGAAAGTTTTTTCAATCCTATTTTCCGTCTAAAACTACTGGGATTTTTTTTATGGGATTTAGTATGGGCAATTTCACTTGCTTGCATTTTTTGGCAAATTTTACATGAATTTTGTAACCTATGATAATAAAATATAGCCTAAAGTGTGAAGAAAAAACTATGTCGAAGACCGTAAAGCAGGGCTGTCCAACATACGGCCCGTGAAATCGATGAATGAAACTTGGCCCAAGGATTAAAATATTTGAAGATATTTCATATTTAAATAAAATTTAATATTAAAAATAAACTCGAAATAGGTAGAGTGCTTTGTTAAAAATTTTCAAAGATTAAAAAATTTAAATACATAAATTTAAAAATTTTAAACTTGAAAGGTACAGCCAAATTTGAAGCAGAATTTAAGCAAAATTCACTGAATTTCAGAAAAACGTTGCTGCTGAACAGCAGAGTTTACTGAACGAATCAGGAATGTTTTCTGAATTTCAGCAAATTGTTTGCTGCAACCTGCAGTTCGGTAAAATTCAGAAAAAAAAAGTATTCAGGGTGATTTTTGCAAAAAATCAAGAATTCTTGCTCACATTTTTATGACCCAAATGATGTCAGTGTTATGATTTCCCGTGAGAACGGGTAATCGGATGTACAAAATTTCACTGTTGCATTCGTGCTTTCGAAATTTGATGGCGAAATTTAATGTCTGGCCCGTCGACTGGTATGGAGTATCACTTGTGGCCCGCGGCCACGAAAGGTTGGGCATGCCTGCCGTAAAGTCATCTGTGATTGTGAAAGACGTTATATCATAGCTTGTAATTATCGTCTTGATGTTGATCGGTATTCAGTGATAGTGGAGGTGCTCAAGCAGTCAACTGAAAATTCTGATATTTTTCATCCCAGTCTATACGTTTAACGTAACGTTGGAATATGTTCAATTAATAAATTTCCCAATTTTATTAAAATTATTGCTTTTCTAAACAAGGTATTCTCAGGATTCAGGAACAGTTCGCATTACGTCGACGGAAAGATCATGCTTCGGAATGATGGCCCTAGCACAGAAACTAGCTTAACAAACAATAGTAGAAGATTCCAAAAACGGGGACCGAATTCTAAACCGCCCGATAGGTAGGAGATTGTCCACATCACGACGGTTTCAAACCGAACGGACTCAATAAATACCAAAACTTCCGTATGACATTTTTAAGTTAGGCAAGGCCATCTTGACTAGGAAACCTTGACCGATTGAACCCTTGAAAAGGCCCTTTACAGATCGAAACGTCGGAAAAAATCATAAACTAGTGTTTTCGATTCCCCAAAAGGCTGAAGCCAACATTCTGAAGCAAAATCATCCCAGTCGTATCCCAACCAAGGAAAGATCATGAGTACATGTTCGACGAGAAAGGCACTATCACCACTAGGTGGATTAACCTGGGTTTTTTTTTGTTAGCTTCCGAGTCAATAAAGAGTGAATAACGAGTAGTTTTTTGATTTCCTAATTTCTCTAATTTTGCCTACGTTAGCACTATTCAGGTGCTCGCCAATATGCTACTTCCACTTTTCAACCAATCAGTGACTGTACATCGAAATGATCTAGTCTTTGCTTCGAATATAGAGTCAATACAAGAAAGTTTAACGGGATGCTTTGAATGAATATATAGTTTATTGCATTGCTAACTGAACTGCAACAGAGTGCGGAAACTTAAATAAAAGTGCGATATTGCATCAAATCCTTCCGGTGTCTTCGCCGCACTTATTCATCATGAGCTAATGAATAAGTGCGGTGAAGACACCGAAACGATCTGACACCAAATCGCACTTTTATTTGAGATTTCGCACTTCCTCGTCGCGCTTTTAACTGCGCAATGCGAAATAACATTCATACTTTTTTGAAGAGTACAACGTCCCTTGAACTCCATTGCCTCCGGTCAGTCAGTGGTTTTCTTCCCGATAAAAGTGGGCCTACTGTCTCCTCTTTCGGTTCCTCGTTCTTCCGGGTTCATTTCATTTTTCAATTTTCATTTCCAATCCAACGGTAGTATTTCTCTAGAGGGGCCTTATCGACCTCACGTAGTCATACGTTGTTTCGAGATTTTGCGCATACACTATGACAACATGCGGTTGTATTAGTCGCTTTAGGTCACATCGTGGCAGCCGTCGGTACCGTACATTATTGTTGATTACGGAGAGTTTTAAGGAGAAACTTCAGAGAATACAAACTTGGCTGCCACAATGGCCGACTTGGTCCCCTACTCACATTTTCAAGAGCACCAATCTTGAAAATTTGTGAACAAATGCTCTCGATTTGTAAAAGCTGCCTCTTTTTGGAAGTGAGCAAAGCCAGGAAAAACAAGTGCAGCTTGGCTCGATGCTTTGTTCGTCAGATTTGTGCCTCTTAAGTTTGTATGAAAAATTGCAATGGGATTTCTTGATGTTTCACCTTAAGAGTAGTTTGAAAGGTTGTCCTTTAATCAAAAAGGGGGATCCACAGAGTTGAAACTTTCTGCATCTTATATCTTTTCAACTGTTGTCAGACATAACCAGCTACCACCATCAAAGCGTGTCGATCAGCTCCAACGGGTTAAAATCAATGAACAATTCAATCATATCCCCAGTTATTCACTGAAAATTGCACCCTTCTGCAAAATTATTAGCACCTTAAGGCGTCCGCCGGCCGGCCGTCGACGTCGTCACCGTCACCGCAGCGCTTTCCATTCGATTCACGGCGTCGGCCTATTGTCGCAACTATTGTCTGGGCTGGGGCATGAAGCCGGCAGAATTAAATTGTATAGGCACACCAAACTGACATTTAGCCGGTTGATTTTACGCGGTAGCTCTCAGGGGCAGCAGCCGACAGGCACCGTCGATGACAACGGCGGCGACGATGACGATGACGACGGACGTAATTCCGATCTCGGGTGGCAATGCCAATTGCTGTTGTTGCTGCTACTTTTCATAATCCGCTAATAGACAAACAACGCAATCGGCCTGCCCGGTGTATTGGGGAGATCCGGAAGAAATGTACCCCAGGGCTCAATTTTTAAAATTTCTATTCTTTTTTTCTATTTCTCATGATTCATTTTCTTTAAATTCTTCTTCAATTTATTTTCCCTCTCTTCCTTATGTTTTCCTTTGTCTTGTTTTTCATTATGTCTCTTCATTTTCATTTACTTATCCTAATTTACAGTTCTCTTGTTCATTACTTCCTCCTAAGACCCTAGTTAAATTCCATTAACATAAGAGAATATCATAGGCCATAAATGTATATGCTTCCATTTAACCGCGTTAATATCTGTGCATATCGCTTCCACTTTATCATCCTTTTCAGAATCATATATGTACGATCTTGTGTTGACTGGAAAGAAAAAAAAGGATAGGGATAGGATAGTGTGAAATGCTTATTAAAAAGATGCACTAATCAACCATGCATTTCATACCAACTACCCCCAATGCATGTTTGCTGAGCAATCGAATCAAGCAAACTCCCCCCTGCCTTGGTACTGGGAAAGCTTAAAAAACTGAACTGTCTGTGTGGTGTGTGTGCCCGTGAATAAAGATAATAATTCAAGCTCTTGCGGTGTGGATAAACGGTATTAGATCGCTTCCAGCCACATTTGTGCGGTAATTACTGACGCCTTAATTGCGTTTCTCTATTCTATTTATATATTATTAAAGGGAAACAAACGGGCTGCCTGCAAAATAATCCACTACTACAACCACTGGCCCACTGACCGTTGTCTCGGGGAGACGGGAGCGCCGAAGATCCTGATCGATTTGGTTTGGAAAAAATGTGGATAATTATTGTTCTAGAGGGGTAATTTTCAGAGAACAAATTGACTAAATAAGTATATTACTCTTGATTGTGCGCAGATCATTGGCGACACCTGGAATTAACGTGCGAACGACGAGTTTCATGGCGTCTGAATCACAAATACTGTGCTGGATATTAATCTGAGTAAAGTGGTAATGCAATTACTCTAAAGAGTAAAGTGCGCTTTGGTGATTCTTTACTTACCTTACCGGTCAGGCTAAAGCCGGGTGGCCTCTGCTGTACATAGTAGCCGCCTCCATTCCACTCGGTCCATGGCTGTTTGCCTCCAGTTCCGCACTCTGCGTAGGGTCCGCAGATCGTCCTCTACTTGGTCGACCCACCTAGCTCGCTGCGCTCCACGTCTTCTTGTACCGGTCGGATGACTCTCGAGAACCATTTTAGTCGGGTTGCTATCCAACATCCTGATGACGTGACCCGCCCACCGTAGCCTCCCGATTTTAGCGGTATGGACGATGGTTGGTTCTCCCAGCAGCTGATGCAGTTCGTGGTTCATTCGCCTTCTCCAAGTCCCGTCTTCCATCTGCACTCCGCCGTAGATGGTACGCAACACCTTCCGTTCGAAAACTCCAAGGGCGCGTTGGTCCTCCGCACGTAGGGTCCATGTTTCGTGCCCATAGAGGACGACCGGTCTAATCAACGTTCTGTAGATGGTTAACTTTGTGTTACGGCGAACTTTATGCGATCGTAGAGTTCGGCGGAGTCCAAAGTAAGCACGATTTCCTGCCACAATGCGCCTCTGAATTTCTCTGCTGGTGTCGTTGTCGTCGGTCACCAGTGAGCCCAAGTACACGAATTCTTCAACCGCCTCGATTTCATCATCGTCGATATGAATTCGGGGTGGCGGGCGCGTTGATTCCTCCCTGGAGCCCTTTGCCATCATGTACTTTGTCTTCGACACATTAATGACTAATCCGATTCGCCTGGCTTCACTCTTTAGTCGGATGTACGTTTCCGCCATCGTCTCAAATTTACGAGAAATAATATCAATATCATCGGCGAAACCAAGCAGCTGAACGGACTTCGTGAAAATCGTCCCACTCGTGTTTATTCCCGCTCTTCTTATTACACTCTCTAAAGCAATGTTGAACAGCAAGCACGAAAGACCATCTCCTTGCCGTAACCCTCTGCGAGATTCGAAGGGACTCGAGAGTGTCCCTGATACTCGAACTACGCACATCACTCGATCCATCGTCGCCTTGATCAACCGTATCAGTTTATCCGGGAATCCGTATTCGTGCATAATCTGCCATAGCTGTTCTCGATCGATTGTATCATACGCCGATTTGAAATTGATGAACAAGTGATGTGTGGGCACGTTGTATTCGCGGCATTTCTGCAACACCTGGCGGATGGCGAACATCTGGTCCGTTGTAGCGCGTTCACCCATAAATCCAGCCTGATATTGCCCCACGAACTCTCTTGCAATCGGTGATAGACGGCGGCATAAAATTTGAGGGAGTATCTTGTAGGCAGCACTCAGTAGTGTGATCGCGCGGTAGTTCCCGCAATTCAACTTGTCGCCCTTTTTGTAGATGGGACATACGATACCTTCCATCCATTCCTCCGGTAATACTTCCTCCTCCCAAATCTTGGTAATGACCCAGTGTAGTGCTCTCACCAGTGCTTCTCCACCGTATTTTAGAAGATCGCTTGTTAGTTGATCTGCTCCAGCGGCTTTGTTGTTTTTCAACCGGCCAACCTCCTCCTCAATCTCTTGAAGGTCAGAGGCCGGAAGTCTTTCGTCCTGTGCACTGCACATACTCCTAGATCTGTTACCACGCCACCTTCGGTACTTGCAACGTCGCCATTGAGGTGCTCATCGTAATGCTGCCGCCACCTCTCGACCACCTCACGCTCGCTCGTGAGAATATTCCCATGATTATCTCGGCACATGTCGGCTTGTGGCACAAAGCCTCTGCGCGAGCGGTTCAGCTTCTCGTAGAACTTTCGTGTGTCCTTAGCGCGGTACAGCTCTTCCATCGCTTTGCGATCTCGTTCTTCCTGCTGGCGCTTCTTCATCCGGAAGACTGAGTTCTGCCTGTTCCGCGCCTGTTTGTAACGTGCCTCATTCGCTCTCGTACGGTGTTGCAGCATTCTCGCCCATGCTGCATTCTTCTCGTTTTTCAACTGTTCACATTCGCCGTCGTACCAGTCGTTTCTGTGATTCGGAGTCGCGAAGCCTAGTGCTGTAGCCGAGGTACTACCTATGGCGGATCGGATGTCCCTCCAGCCATCTTCAAGTGTAGCTGCGCCAAGCTGCTCTTCCGTTGGTAGGGCCACTGCTAACTGCTGCGCGTAGTCTTGAGCCACTTCTACGTTACGAAGTTGCTCGATGTTGAGCCGCGGCGTTCGACTTCGACGCGTCGTGATTACTGTCGAAAGTTTTGAGCGCATGCACACAGCGACTAAGTAGTGATCCGAATCTATATTCGCACTGCGGTATGTGCGCTGCCGTGGGCAGCATAGTTGTCCCATGTTCTATGGGAATCCCTATTAACATGGGACAACTATGCTGCACACGGCAGTGCGGACGTTGGTTATATCTGAGAAGAATTTACCGTCGATTTGGTGATTCACAATTAACAATTAAATGGTCAAGTTCGGGAGTCTTAAATTAGCTGAGGGATTTTGTCCGGCGAGCAGTTTTAATAAAAGCCGAACAATAATATTTTTTTCCACAAAAAAGTTTGGTGTTTTTTATAAAAAAAAAAAAATACGGGGATTACTTAATATGTTTGGAAATCTATATAAATAAAAATAAATTTCTATGTGTTATGTGCGGTTTACATTTTAGTCTGGCTGCCATTTTTTGCTTTTACTTGAAATAAAATATCCTGGGCTCCATTTAACTCTTCGCTGATAAAATGTAAGAAGGAGACGCATGGTTATTAACAAATAGATGCCATACAATAAGCGGTCAATCGTTTAAGTTCAGTGCACTTCAAATGCTTTTTCGACTTATGACAATTTAGACTCTCAAGGTGTACTGGACTGATGCAATCTAGGGAATAGGTACCCAGAGTTGAAACGGAAGGGGAATTCAGTTACGAAATTCACATTCATTTCGGTTAAAGCTTTATGGAACATTACTTAGCCATTTAGATGACAGAAAAGTCATCCAATAGATCCCGAGAAGAAAGAAATACTTTTTATTTCCAATTTACGATCGAACCCAACCCGGGCAGCTGCATTCTCACAATCACATTACAGTGGGGACCCGATTTTGTCAGCCCCCGATTTTGTCTACCCCCGATTTTGTCTACCCCCGATTTTGTCAGCTTTTTGACCCGATTTTGTCAGCCTTTTTTGAAGTAAAAAAATAAATTTGTATTTCATTCAGAATTTCAATTTTATTTTCATTACTAATGCAGTTGATGTCTTTAGGCGTCATAGAAAAATTACGCAATGAACAAAACTCGTGTAATTTTTGAAAACGACCAAACTTGTTTTGCAAACTAAAACATTGAGGTAATTTTAGCACCGAACCCTCGCCAATGTTTCAAGCCAATATTAATTTAAATTGCTAAAAGATTCCAGCTCTCTCTCTTCTTGGCGTAACGTTCCAACTGGATCACAGCCTGCTCCTCAGCTTTACAATTTTTAACTGAGATCCCCCACAGCCAATGTTTATTTTGCATTTGTACATATGTATATCGTGTGGTAGTCATGAAGATATTTTATACACAAGGTAGTTAAGGCTCAAATAACCATCTTTCAGTCATCAGCAATCATCAATTTTTCAAAAGCAGTTTTTTTCCACTTAGTCACAAAATCGTCATTAAAAATTATTTCACTGTTATTCAAATGGTGGCCAGAATGCAGTGATATTTTTTAACATTGGTTGAGATTTCAGCGAGAAAACTGCTTTTGAGTTTTTGCTAAACGATGATGGTTTGTTTTCTCTTGAGGATATGTCGATTATGAAATGGATTCTGAGCTAACCGGGAATCAAACTCCTCACCCTCAGCATGGTTTTGATGATTGCACGTGCGCTTACAACATCGGCTATATGGGCTATATTCTTCTGAATTTCCTCAGGAACAGAACAAACAAAAAACGCTGCCTGTTGTTGTGATTACAAGTCAATCCATTTACTTTTTCCCGGCATCTCTGTGATTCCTCTAGGTTTAATTGTTTGGATTGATCCAGATAGGGTAATTGTTCCCTTCGTTGTGGTAGTACCTAATGTTGCGGTAGTGGCAATTGAGCACTTTTTCGACTGAAATGTTACCAAAATGCATTTTTAATAGATGTATCATGCTTAAATTATGAGATTGCACCATTTGTGTGCTTAAGATTTGCCCAAAAACCTATTTTAAAAAAATATTTTCCTTAAATTTTTTGCTGCTGTGTTCCTATTGTTGCGGTAGTGTTCCTAATGTTGCGGTATCCCATATGATTTCAATGGGATACCGCAACAATAGGAACCAAAATTAAATTTTACCTCCATAATAGGAACAGTGTGCCTAATGTTGTGGTAAGCTCGAAAACAGAGAGAAACGATAGTTTTTATATTTTTCCAAGCAAATTTGGATAGAAAACTACCAACTAACGTTTTGCAACCCTTCATTAGATGGTACGATCATTGTTTTTAAAATAAATTTACCTTAATACGACACCGATGGGCACACTTACCCTAGACTAACATTAGAAAAGGCCGCAACAATTATTTTGAATTTTTGCTTCTCCCTTCCTTCTGAGCATATGGCCCATTTTTCATGTAATCTCTGACCAGTAACAGAAAGAGCAGACTGCCCTCTATCTGATTACGGGAGAAGTTTGCAAAAATAAATTGAAAAACGCCTAGACGGGGTGGGAGAAGTTGAGACATGCAATGGTTGTTCCGCCTTTTTTTACATGTTGGTCTAGATTTATTATGAGATTTGTATTATAGATTTCCTGCTTGGCTTGCTTAAAAAATGCTGTCAGAATTATATTCATTAGAAACCCTTAAGAAACTCGAAATGGGATTCCCCAAAAAATTCTTGCTGCGATTCCTTCAAGAACTTTTGCGTGTTTCCTTGTAAGAATTTTTGCTGGTATTTCTCCAAGAATTCCGCCGGAAGTTTTAAAGGAATTCTTCCGGAGATTTTGAAAGATTCATTAAGGTGTGTCTCTTTAAGATTTTTTCAGGCATTCCTCCTGTAATTTCTCCAGAAGCTTTTCTTGAGACTTGTTCTGGAACTCCTGCTAGGATTCCTCCAAAAGCTTTGCTGATATTTTTACAGCATTTTTTCAAAAAATTTCTACATGAACTCCTACAGCTATGTATCTAGGGTTTTTTCCAAGGATTTCTCCAATAATTCCTCCTTCATTTGCTACGTGGATTTATCCAGGGATTTTCCTAGCGATTCTTTGAAGACATCCTGCTGGCATTTCTCCATACATATCTGTTTGGATAGTCCAGGAACTTCTGCTGGAGTTCCTCCAAGAAATTTTCTGCAAATTTCTATAAGAAGCTTTTTAGATATTTCCCTAAGAATTGTTCATGCGTTCTTCCTATGATACCCCCAGGTTGACGAACTTCTGTTGAGATGTCTTCAGAAATTCTCCTCTAGTGATGTATTCAGAGTATCTTGTAGATACTTCTGAAATAATTACTGCGTGCATTAGTCCATGAATAAATTTACAGAAGGCATAAATTTCCCAAATGGAAGAGAACGTGCCCCTGGAGCCAACCTACTGATGAATAAATCTAGTGATTTTCCTAGGGATTTTTAAAAAGAATTCCTCTTATGTTCCTCTAATGTTCCTTCACAGATAAACAGACGTCTTACTCTACTCACTTCTCATCGTTACCCTTTTTAACGGTTAGTTCATATATTTTGTAGTTCGCAATTCGCTCGGTCACGGCGCTCGCATCGTTTTTGCTCCTGTTTGACGTTTGCTCACTACTGTCACCTACTGAGTGGTTTGCGTAACACAACCGGTTTGCATTGTTTTCATGACGATGATTTTTATCGCAATTTGTTCCAAGTGATACGTCTGTTTGTCTGTGGTTCATCTATTAATGCCTTCAGTTATTACTCATACAAGAATTCCTCTAGAGATTTCACTATGATTCCTCTGTTAGATTTCCCAATTGGGTTCTTTAGGGGTATCCAGATTATTGCATAATCGGAATTTCCGTCCAAAAATTAGTCGAAATCCAAAATTTCATCGTTTTAGGTGCCCGGGAAATATTTTTAAAAATCATTTAAAGATTGTATGGGGATTTTTTTTTTGTTCGGGGCGAACTGTCACTTTATCGATTGAACTGTCATTCTAGCCACGGAAATTAAAACTGTTTTGTTTATTTAACCATCAAAACAAAGGAATCGGAACGCAATAAAATCACGTTATACTCAGAAAAATGAGCTCTTTCGATTAGGCTAAAGAAAAAGGCAATATTTAATTCACTAAACAACCCAATTGGGCATCCTCTATGGATTTCCCAGAGGTCCGACTTGAGATTTTCCCAGGGTAACCTCTTGGTATTTCTTTACGAAAAACACTTGATATTGCCTCTGAAATTCCTTTAGAAAATTTTGTTGGAAATTCTTCTGGAATTCATGCTAGACTTTAACAATTCATTTCTGCTATGGTTTTTCCTTAAAATGCTCCTGATATTTCCCCAGTACTTTTTCAGAAATTCCTCCATGTATTTCTCAAGGAGATTTCTTCAAAGATTGCATTAGGGATTCTTTCAATGATTTTTCAGAAAATGCCAAAGAAATGCCTCTAGAGATATCTACGGAGATTGCAGTAAGGATTCCTTCAAAAATTACTTAAGGGATTTATGCGGAGCTCCTGTAAAGGTTTTTGCAGAAACTACTTACGGGATCCCTTCGGGAATTTCTTGAGGGATGCATTCCGTATATCCTCGGGTTGTTTCTCTGAAAATTTTCCCAAACATTTCTTCAAAGATTTTTTAGAGATTAGACTCTGGAAATTAAAGTGGAAAGGCAGCGGAAACGTAGCCAATTCGGACAGTTTGAGTGTCTATACTTGTCAATCAGATGTTGGTTCATTTTCATTCGTTGACAGCTAAAGTAGGATGTTATGATTTAAACTGCGCTAACCAGTGTCAACTGTCTTCTGTAGACCACAGTTGCTATAAGCTAGGAGAAGGCTGTGTTCCAGTAGGGATGTTATGACAAGAAGAAAAATGAAAAAAAGATTTAAAAGATCTGCTGTAAAAAAGCACTGAATGTTAACTTTGCCAAATGCCAAATTTTTCTGTACCTTTAACACCCTTTCGATTTTTTTTACCACAAAAGGTTCGTTCAAATATTACGTAACGCAAAATGTTGGCAGTTTTAGACCCTATCCGCTATCCCTCCACCGCATAACTATTTTTGAAAGAGAAATTTTTAAATTTTGTATGAAGCGTAACACAGCGCTGGACTCCCCCTCCCCCTCATTGGCGTTACGTAATATTTGAACGAACCCAAAGCAGACCCTCCACACCTATCTCCGTCTCTGACGTACCCAGAACAATTTTTCATGAATAAAAAAATGATTTTAAAAAATGTCCCGATTTTGTCAGGTACCCGATTTTGTCAGCCCAAAATGCTACCAGGGGCTGACAAAATCGGGTCCTTACTGTATGTGTATCGTCGTTTATTTTCTGTGACCGGACGAGCAACCGAGTAGCATTCCATGTCGCGCTTCAATGCCACATGCGAACTGTGCTCCCTAAGTGCTGCTCTTCGACGAAAGCTGCTGGCCTGTGACGAAACCCCAAGTTGATAACTGCAGAGAAAGCGTAAAAAGCTGGAAAGATAGTTATGTGATGTGTAGTACGCCAGTAGGGTTGTACTGCATTGAGCATCGCATCGGTTCCGAGAAGCACTCAGTGCAACTCAAAAATCCATTCTTTAGAAACAACTGCGCTGCTGATGGGGAAGACGGAGGAGAAGCTTTTATATTCACACAAGGACGTCGCTTTATCCCATTCCAAAGCCATGGCAACAATCAATAACGAAAAGCTGTGGGAAGGGAAGGGTCTGGGAGGGAGAGTGATGTGGCTGAGAACTTTCCCAAGTGAAATTTATCATGATATTAAATGTATTTATCGCTGGAAGGAAACCCTTCCTAAGGAGCAGTCGAAAGTGTCAGAATGAATATTAAAATATATGATGACTTTGGGAGTTGGTAGTCCTATATGAAACGGCTATATAAAACATTCGGCAAGGATTTATGTCAAACGAGAACGCTTGGCCAGCACTTGGAGCCTCAGACCTATGGGTTAATCCGGACAGTTGAGGCCTCCGGATGCTTACTTATGGTTTCTTTAATCGGTGGTTATTATTTTTAGTCGGGAGCTAATGGTGCAAAAGTACTGCGTCTGGTGACCGAAAACATTAAACGACATACTTCCGTTTGGATAGCGCTCGAAGCGATGGAGCCAGAGAGCCCAGATACGATTAAATATACCCTCCGTAGGAGCAATTTGCTACGCGCTTAGTGCTGTTACGTGAGTGTTGTCTATAATTTTCCCTTCCCCCGCCGCCGCCGTGGTGGCGATCGTTGTTCAATTAACATATTTTATAGGCACTTTGCTGTGTCAATCATTTCCCTTTAGCCCGTCCAAGAGAGTGTTATTTTTGCACTCCTTCGGATCATTATATCGACTGATATGCGGATTTTCAAGATGGCGCCAAACGATCGATCGGAAAGTCACTTGGTCCAGTGGCGCCTCGACGTCATGTAACTAAATTGGATGTTTTTCTATTTGTGGAACCGCCTCAGGGAAAGGTTGGTATGATGATTAGTGCAGGTAGTTTGAAAAACTAGGTGAAAACATTTATTGTTATTTTTTTTTTTTACATTTTCCCAATGTGGCTTGCTATTCGTTTTAGTTTTATACATGAGCTTTTTTCAGTGGGAAAAACGGTTTCTGGTTTTTAAAACTTTTGGAATGTGTTATAATATTTCTTTATTTTTTTCTTAAGAATTCGGAATGATCTTCTGAGATCTTAATTAGGAATGTAAGTACAACATAAACCTAAAAATGACTTTGGGAACCAAAGTGTCAAACATTGTTCTGTGGAGCGGACCTGGTGTGATGGTTAGAACACTTGGCTATCACGCCAAGGACCTGGGATCAAATCCCACTCCCGACAAACTCAAAATGTGAGTTCTTCCTTCGGAAGGGAAGTAAAGCGTGGGTCCCGAGATGAACTAGCCAAGGCTAAAAATCTCGTTAATACCGATAAAAAAAAAACATTGTTCTGAATATACGATTTTCCATGCGAATCGTAAATAATCCAGGAAATTACAAAATCTTTACTGGAATCTACGACCGATTCCATCAAAACATGTGGTTCATCAAAACATCATAGAATCTTTTTTGAATGTTTGTCAGGAACTATTGAAGAAAGTTAGGTATCCTGATTTTCACCATCTCATCCCAACAATTCCTTTGAGATTTTATTCCTCTTATCAAAATCTTGTAAATCAGATAAGATTCCAGTAATTTTCTGAAAAACTTGTAACTTATCCGTAATGATTTTGAATTGAATTAATTCGAATTATTTTTTTTTTAAATTTTAACACCATGAAGTGAATTGCCTATGATTTGTCCTAGAAAACAACCCATCTAATCTTCTCCAGTTCGGAGTTTCTGGAAAACTCTCACGAATTACTTTCCCAGAACTATTTTTAAGAGAAATTTCAATAAGAACTCCAATTGGTTTCCTGGGAGCATCCTCGAGTTCTGAGAAAAAATCTGCAATACGACGAGAAGCTCTAAAAGCAATTCCTGAATCCCGAAGGATTGCCTAGAAATACGATGGAAAGCTTCTGGAGGAATTATCCCTAGCATTTTTTTTTTAGAAATTACTAAATCAAATTTCAAGAGGAATTCGCAAGGCAATCTGAAAAAAATCTTGGGAGGAACATCGGAACAAATATTTGGAGCGATTCTGATAGAAATGCCGAGAAATTATACATGAAGGAACCCGGTAGGCTGTGAGCAATCTCAGCAGGAATTCCGAGAGTAATATGTGGAGAAATCTTGAGTGTTAACTCAGGGTGACGCTAGAACGAATTTCTTAGGGAACTTTCGGAAAGTATCACGAGAAGAACTACTAGATGAATAACGGTAAGAATATCAGAACAAAGCAGAAGCGAAATCCTTAAAAAAAAATCTGGAAGAAATCTAGCGAGGAAAACCGGGATACATTCCAGAAGAAATACTAGGATGAATTTGATGAAGAATCTAGGAAGCAATCTTGGCTGGAATTTGTAGAAGAAGAAGTTCAAGTGATGAAACCCCTTTTAACAATAATGATTAGTATTGGTGTGATAAAAAATCTAGTAGCAATGACCAGATGAGCTTTTATTTTAGTTTTGAAGGGTACAATAATTACACAGCGCAACATTTTTTTGTCTCAAGAGCAAACTTATGTGTATCTGACAGATTTTGGGCCGCTGAATCAGAATCCGAGCTCAGATTTGCTCCAGCACGTCAGAATTTTGAGCTATACCTCAATTTATAGGGCAAAATATGCGATTTTGGGCTTTTTTTTACTGCCAGCCATTAAGCCTGAAAATATTTTTTTTAAGCAATCAGAAGGTAAATTGGTCAATTAACATCTAAATTAACGACTCATGCAAAATATTTCGTTTTACTAAGTCTAATTTGATAGTTTTAAGCGATATATGGTAGGTACGATAATTCCCATGTAAGTCACCCTCCAAAAGTTGCATGCTAGTTTACTTACTAACATAAAATGCTTAAATCTATGAAATTTGATTCGGAAAAACAAAATATTTTGCATAAGTCGTTAATTTAAAGGTTAATTAACCAATTTACCTTTTGATTGTTTGAAACAAATATGTCCATGTTTAATGGCTGGCAGTCAAAAAAGCCCAAAAACGCATATTTTGCCCAATAAATTGGGGTATAGCTCAAAACTGTGACGTGCTGAAGCAATTCTGAGCCCGGATTTGGATCCAGCGGCCCAAAATCTGTCAGAGACACATAAGTTTGCTCTTGAGACAGACCATAAGATAATTTTTGTTACGCTGTGTTATTAAACAAAAAATATTGGAAGCATTGTCTTCAAAAATATCAATAATGAAGTATTTAAAATCTCCTAGCCACCTAATGAATTTCACTTTGAACAGCCCGTGAAGCTCTGCGGAGCGGCTTTTTGATAGTTCGAAATGACATTTAGGATATTTCAGCATCCATCTACCTGATAAGATGAAAAGATTTCTAATTTATGATGTGCTTGAAGGTCTAAATCCAAAAAGTAGAAATTTCATGCGCTCAGTACGAATAAGCCGTTTGTAGTCTCAAAAATGGCTAAATTTGACCGCGTGAAGAAATTTCACTTAAACTCATTACAAAACAGTCAGTTTGGTAAATATTTTAAGAAATAATCAAATAATGGGTTGGCACAAGGGTTGACACTACGCAGTTTATATTATGGGTGAAGCCCTAATCCACTTAAAAACCTCTTTTCCGGCTTTTTGTCGATGTCAAGAGAAGAAAAGTACACAAACGGGCAGTGGCAAGAATATTGCCACCAGCGCTGGTGGCCTTAACGAACAGTGGCAACTATATTGCCTCCTCAAAAGCTCGTTTTTGGGCTTAACGGGCAGTGACAACTATATTGCCATCTAGATTTTTGAGAGCATCTTTCAAACAAAAAATGTTTTGTACATGTAATTATGTATATAATAATTTCCATAATAGTATGCGTGGATAACCCTTCTAGTTGTCGTGACCTTATAAAGGTTTAATACTGTAAATCAGATCAAATTTATTTTCTTTTGATTGCCGGCATTTTAAAGATTAAATTCAAACCAAATAGTGGAGCCTCGTAGCCATGCGGTTAGGGTCACCAAGCTTATAATCGCACCATGCTATGGGGTGAGGGTTCGATTCCCGCTTCGGGCGTTGAAACTTTTCGTGAGAATAGTTTCTTCCCCGTTTCCACTGGTGCATGCTCCGTTGTCCGTTGTCTAATGTTAAGTTTAAAACAGTATGTACAGCCGAAAGCTGAAGACGTTGTCCGTGTCTTTTTACTTATGAGAGTGCCGCTGAGTCGGAGGCCTTGTAAGTTAATCCTACATCAACATTTCTTCTTCATATACCAAGTTACGGTAAAGATGGCCGTGGCCGGGAATAGCGACATTCATGCTTTTGATATTCTTGTTTAAGATTGGAGCACGGTTCATTCCCCAGCCTTGTTCCGAAAAGTATCCAAAGCAACATGATTGTCGTTAGTATACAATCTACGCTGACACTAACGCTATAAACTTGGATCACTGCTCTCATGTGTGCTTCAGGGAGATTTCAGAAATGTTTTAAAGCGCTTCATAAACGTTTCAGGCGGATTCAGGAGGGATTCAAGACGTTCAAGGCTACGCTTGTAGATATACTTAGCTATTTGCGCAACACAGCGTGGTTAGCATTGGGCGATTATGTTTTCGTGACAATCGTTGAATCGCATTTGTTCCAAGTGATTCGTTTGTTGGGCATGCTAAAATTGTCCAAACTCCCCTCATCTCTCACTCCTTCATCTTTCAGCCCATCATCTCTCAGCCTCTCATCTCTCACCCCTTTAACACGGCCTAAACTCCCCTTTACTTTACTCGCTTGTTTTTTTTTTCGTAAATAAACCTTATCCCTAATGCCCTTATCTCAAAGACGGTAATGTGGAGTAAGATCCCGAATAAAAAATATAAGAGAAAAACCGAACGTTGTATTGTAGCAGTACTATTTAGAACCATATTTTTTACAATAGACACCACTGTAAAAATAAAAATACAAAAACAATACGATGTATTGTAGACAGCATACAGTGAATTGTAAATAAGATTTTTACAATATACTATACGGGTTGTTAAGTATCGTAACAATATAAAAAAATATTTTTCTCCATATATATATTTTTGCAAAACCATACATTTCATTGTAAATGAATTGTTCTAAATACTGATACGTGGTTTTTATTATACCGTACATTGTATGGTACACGTATGGTTTCAAACAATAAAATATACCGAAAATATATTGTTTTTAATTGTAATGTCCCTACTTGTTATACATTCAATTATGATTTTGGAATGGTTCTCTTTTGTTATGTTGTATTGTTTTACATTACATAAACAATATAATGTTATATTATCTTATCATTTTCCTCCTGTTAATGGCATTTTAGGCTTACTAGCATTATAAGTCTGCGCTTTGGGAATTCTCCAGAGCGTTTTGGATAACCCTTCATATATAGGATCGCCCACGTCTAAGTCTGAGTAGTCTCTGATTGCATTAACAGTTAAAGCACAGACAAACAGACGTCTCACTCTTCTCACTTCTCATCGTTACCCTTTTTAACGGTTAGTTCAAATATCTCGTAGTTCGCAAATCGCTCGGTCGCTCGCATCGTTTTTGCTTCTGTTTGGCGTTTGCTCTCTACTTCCACCTACTGAGTAGTTTGCTTAACACAGCCCGGATAGCATTGGGCGATTATGTTTTCGTGACGATGATTTTATCGCAATTTGTCCCAAGTGATACGTCTGTTTGTCTGTGGTTAAAGCTTAGGCTCCCATGCCCCACCAGCCAGATAACCGGGCATGTAACCGGGTTTTGCAAACTAAGCATTATTTGTGGCAACACTTTGAGCGGCATGATGGAACTTTGCCGACCGCGCTAAGTATTATTAGACCACTAATGTAGTTGCATGAAGTGGGTGACGAAGTACATAAGTATCATTACAGCGTGCTTAACCGTTATTACAATATTGAGGTTCCAGTTTGACTAAAGTTTGAAATACATAGCAACTCATGAGAAAACTGTCAAGTTCGATTCAAATATAAGTTAGGTTAAAAGGCGAACCCGCAGACGAACCTATATTAGAAGTCGTTTCAGTGTCTAGTCCAGTCCATATTTTAAAGGTGACATGAAAGAAGAGGAGAAAACTCCCTCAAATGCAAATACAGAAAGATTAGTGTTGAACTCATCCACTGGTTTACGGTAATCTGACCTGCACCTGCATTACGGTAATCTGACCTACATTCGTATTCCTGTCATCGCACTCTACATACCTAGCCCGCCATATCTCTTGGATCTGCAGTCCTGATTTACTACTGATTTAAACATTTTATTGACTTTAAGTTGATTTTTCAACTTATTCACTTTTTCTCTTTCCTTTCATTTGCTTAAAAAAGTCACGAACATCAACAAAACAAAGCACGGAAAAAATCTTTAACTGGATAAATAATTTAAAATGCACGGAAAATATTATTTCGTAAAAGTGGATGGTTCAAACGTAAGAAAAACAGTATTATATATTGTTACATAAAGATCGGATGTAAATGTATAGAATGTGCATAGCATCTAGCGAACCATTCCATTACAATACACTTTATTGTAGCTGGTACACTGTATGGTGCAGGAATGGTTGTCACCAAACACCCTATGGGATGCCATTTTTTTTTTCAAACTTTCATCATTTCAGTGATAAATAACGCCATTTGTTAGGTATTCAAAGTGGTAGCAGTGTGGAGCGGATCTGGTGTGATGGTTAAAACACTTGACTGTCATGCCGAGGACGTGGGATCGAATCCCACTCCCAACAAACTCACTAAGGGAGGGTTCTTCCTTCGGAAGGGAAGTAAAGCGTGGCTCCCGAGATGAACTAGCCCCGGGCTAAAAATCTCGTTAATAAAGATAAAAAGTGGTGGTAGTAAATAAACAATATCTGCTTAATAGAAATATTCATGAAACTGTTATGATCGGGAACTGGTATTTCTACCGGACAACGCTACGACCGGGGCTTGCTACGGTTGATGTTGCTACGGATGGACACTTTCGGATATTCGTTAGACAAGACTGTTCGGTTACAGGTTCAAGCTCATACTGACTCTATTCAATTAATTTCATTGGTACACACATTAGTTGAGTTCACTCGGAGTTCATTTTACTTTTACTTCATACTAAATCCTATACATATCAGAAACTAATGCATTTTCATCGATTTTTAGCGATTTCAAAAGTTGGATCGTTAAACGGAAATGATTCAAAAATTCCATCTGCCATGGGATAAGATGTCACTCAATATTCTTGGAAACATTTGGCTGATAATAAAATCATCAGAAAACCTTCATTGCAATCCAGAAACACCAGAATTTGCCAATTTTAATTGGGAAATCAAATGTTTTTCCGTGTTATGCCTACTGGTATATCTTGACAACATTTAGGAATGATTTTATGAGTTGGGCCCTTTTATCTCACCGTGGCATTTAATACTCTGTTCCCCTACTCCAGCTGTTCTTAATACAATCAAATACGATTTGGGTAACCATACCGCTTGCCCCTTAAATCCGGAGGAGGGGTTCTAGATGAAAAACTGGGAGGAATTGGAAGAGTGCTTGAGATATTCCTGCAAAATTAAAAAAAAATCTGGGAAAATACTAGTATTTTCGAGAGCAAAAAATGAACTGCGGTAGATTATGCCAGATCATGGTTTTCTGGCGATAGTGATAATTACAAAAATACTGAATTGTCTATTTAGAAATCTCGTGGAACTCATGTATTCTTGAATACTGTCGATCTCATAAATCGATCAGACTTTTGGTTATCTACACTACTCGAAAGAAAGTTGGAAGTTCAGTTGAAACTTAATCTAGTTACAAGTTTAAACCATTCTGTGCAACTAGTTCCGAGAACCATGACAAATTGTCCACCCTTTCTTGAGCCCACAGTAACTGACTCAGCAGCACGGCAGTAAACCTGGTGCTGCTGCTGCAGTATGACAATGTATCCAACCGATGGCATCCTGGGGTGCAGTTGTGTTGTACACTTGCTGACAGTTACATCCGGTCCAACCAATAATGCAACGCAATGGTGTAGTAGCTAGCTGGCCGACGCAAGAGCTTCCGTGGGAAAAACAACTCTTGGCAACCGATCAAAAATCCAGTGGACGATTCTGTAAAAGGAACCACCAACCGGCGGCGGGCGCGATGGCTTTACTTACAGTATTATCAAGTTGTGTGTGTACGACGAGTTATAAAGCTCTTCGTTTATTGCCATGTTTCATCGACAATGACAGATGCTTTTCGTGTCATTCGGACTTCTTTCTCTTGTTCTGGGATCCGGAATGTGTGTATGCTGTATTACGCATCGTAAAGATATATGGGGAACTGCTGAAAGGAAATCATGGTACACAAGGAGTTATGGCCACGGTAGTATGTTACTAGGATAGGAAATGGCAACAGCGTTCCAGTAGAAGCTCCAGGAACTGTTGGTACCCAACTTCTATAGAAATTTGTCGAGCCCTTAGTATGTAGATGGCATGGTAGAGCAATTTGGCTGATTGAATGTTCTATGCAATAAATCAGGATATGTAGTCAATGCTCGCCATTCAATGTTAAGTATAAGCTTTACGTGAGCTGAAAATAAGTTACTGGAAAAGCATACTTCAATTGTTACCGGTTACATCGAAACGTTGAAAACAGCACGTGTGCACTTCAAATTATTCCATAATGTGATTGCATTCACGTCATCTCGTCTATAAATTTGTAATTCAATTCTGAACTTCTCTAATGAAGTAATTTACAGTGCGAGAAAAATCAACAATTCAAAGTAACATTTATTGAAGCGCCATCTTCAATCACCGTTTCGAATAATAAGCGTGCCTTGTGATAAATCAAACTTTTCCAACAGCAATTTCAAAAATCAATCACGTCCCATTTAACTTTCGCCATCGGCTGTGAATATTGATTGCAAACTGCTGATCTCCACCACCACCACCACTACTGATGGCACTGATCTGATCAATCGACGTCGGCATCTTTTTGCCTCTCTCCCCGTGACTATTACGAAAATTCAACTGTTTCAACTTTCCGACCAGAGGGGCGAAATATCCTTTCGGCACTCGTCGTCGCCGTCGTCGTAAAACTAATAGCCAACGGATAGTAAAATTTTATGCTCATGTTCCTATCGCTGGCAGCTACTGTCACGCGACAACGGCGGTGGCGGTGCTCTAAACTTGACCGTGAAACTCAATGGCGATGGCGAGATTTTCCACTCGGATAACACCCAATTCGAGCACAAACGGGGTGCCCGTCTATCGTTATTAGGCGAAGGCCGATAAGAGTTGTGTGCCGAGTTGTGCGAATACATTGATGGAGGGGGAAACCCCATGTAAACGTGGCTATGATAGACGATGAATACTAAAAGAAGTCATATACGAGGCCCCAAGCTAGATTAAAAATGAATTCTAATCTTCAAAAAATCAATTAGATGTTCAACTTACCTAATTAAAACTGATGAGTTAAAAAAAACCTTCATAGTGTATTTATTATGTAACACATTCGTGCAGTCATTTCTCCATGTCACACAGTAGCACTGCAGTGCTACGAGCTGATGGTCCAAATCCTGTTCTTAGAAATGAACCTCTCCTGTATCCATTGATCTAATTTCTATATGCCCATTAACGCAGGGCAATAACACTTGAAGGTATTCGTAACTTTAACACACTTTGTTTGATACATATAGTTAAAATTTGACCCAGTCTACAGATGTTTTTATCTCATGTATCCATCCAATTTCTTCTTTCTTTCAGAATGGATTTGTCGAGTGCGAACCGGAGAGCTGCCCCGCAGTTGATGATTGTTATTTGTACAATAAGAAAGCCCCAGGAAGGTGTTGTGATAAGTGTGTAGGTAAGTATGAATAGCTCTACTATGGAAAATATGATGACTAGAGGTTCCATTTCCCGGCCAATTTCTTTGTCCCGGGATTCGGGATAAAATTTGTTGCTTGTCCCGGGAAATCCCGGGATCCCGGGAAATTTTTCAATGTGCTTAAAAACGCAATTTTGTGGTTAGGAATATGTTTTATTCATCAATTAAAAAAAATCGTATCTGGTTATATCAATTTGAATTTGTTCTCTGAAAATAACTTCAAGAAGCAAATGTGATTAGTAATTTCATCGGAGAGTGAGGTTCGCTTTTTAGAACAGATATTTCCGTAGTTCAAAAAGATGCGCGCGCTATTGGTTGATGACGGTTTGATTATCGGTCCAACTCATCATGTAAATCAAAAAGTGACAGCTCTTTCGCAATTACTTTTGAAAAATCAATAATTGCCAAATCAGTCTGGGACGGGTTGGCATATTTCTTTATAGCCGATTCCAGTTCTTCACGCATGCTCGATGGTGTCATGCATACCGGACAACCCAGCATTCAACTCGGTAGCATCAGTATCGGTCTGGTCTTTGGCAGTCTTGCAACAATCGAACTCCCCGTTTCTTGATGAACTGAATCACTTGCTCATCGCTGTTATTATTTCTTTTTGGCGCCGAACGAATGAACGCTTTTCGTGATTGCTTCGAAGAGGTCGTGTCCAACTTTGGAATTTACTTATCTTTAGCTTCGAATACAAGAAACTCAAGCTGCTTTCCGCAGACAGTAATGTAGCATCTCGTCTTCCCAATGCTTCCGAAGCGAGCCTGATTAGCTGAAGAGCTTCCTGAAGGTACCTCGAAATCACTGTCCAACATTAGACCTGGAAGGCCTATTTCGGAAAGTGTCTCTTTGATGCAATCAAAGAGACAAATAGCAAAGTGTTCCAGCATCGTTTCAGTCAAATTTCAACGAGTTTTGACGTCCACACACAGTTGATGTGGTTTATGTAACATGTTCGTGATTTATTCTTGAAGGCGATTTTCGAAAAAAAAATCACGACTCTTGGAATACGTTTCAGAGACTCTCCAAATCCAAATTATAGCAAGAATAATATGTAAGAAATGTTTGTCCCGGGAATCCCGGGATTTTCGGGACGGTTAAAAATTTAATCCCGGGATTTGGGAATTTTTCAAGATCCCGGGATTTTTTGTCCCGGGATATCCCGGGTTGGAACCTCTAATGATGACCACAAGGATTTCAAGTTTGACTTGGAAAGGGGCATGCTTCCATAAACTCTCATTCAACACCCTGTAGCCCCTGAAGCCCTCTTATGAAGTCCCTTAAAACGCCAGTAACTCTTTGTAACCCTTGTGAACTCTGTAAATCCCCTTTGAACTCCTTAAAACCATATAAAGCCTCTTTGAATCTTGAAACCTTTCTAAAACCTCTGTAAGTCTTCGAGTCCCCTGTAATCGAACGAAAGCTCCTGAAACGCCAGTGAACTCCATATCATCATTGGCGTAGCTAGAATTTTTTCCTGGAAGGGGCCCAGGGGGATGAATTTTAAGAGGGATGGGCGCCCGATATGTAAATATGCAAATCAGAATTGTAGTTTTGAGTAATCAAAATGACTGTTTTAGATTTGTTCATAGTTTCGTAAACTAAATGAGCACGAACAGATTCCTCCAAGATTTTTTTCCATAGCTTGCTTCAGTGATTCCATCATGGCTTTTTCCAGAAATTCAAACAATAACACAGCGTAACAAAAATTAGCTTTTGGTCTGTCTCAAGAGCAAACTTATGTGTCTCTGACAGATTTTGGGCCGCTGAATCCGAATCCGTGCTCGGATTTGCTCCAACACGTCACAATTTTGAGCTATACCTCAATTTATAGGGCAAAATATGCGATTTTAAGCTTTTTTGACTGCAAGCCATTAAGTATGGAAATATTTTTTTTAAGCAATCAAAAGGTTAATTGGTCAATTAACATCTAAATTAACGACTTATGTAAAATATTTCGTTTTTCCAAATCGAATTTGATAGTTTTAAGCGATTTATGTTAGGTACGATATTTCCCATACAAGTCACCCTCCAAAAGTTGCATGCAAGTTTTCATACTAACATAAAATGCTTAAATCTATCAAATTTGATTAGGTAAAACGAAATATTTTGCATGAGACGTTAATTTAGATGTTCATTGACTAATTAACCTTTTGATTGCTTAATAAAAATATTGCCATGCTTAATGGCTTGCAGTCAAAAAAGCCCAGAATCGCATATTTTACCCTAGAAATTGAGATATAGCTCAAAATTTTGACGTGCTGGAGCAAATCTGAGCCCGGATTCGGATTCAGCGGCCCAAAATCCTTCAGAGACACATAAGTTTGCTCTTGAGACAAAAAAATGTTGCGCTGTGTAATTCATCTAGGAATTCCACTAGACATTTTTTCTTGGATTTGTCCTGGGACATCTTTAGAGGTTCCTCCAGTAATTGTTCCATTGCTTTTTTCGAGGTTTCTTTCAGGAATTTCTCCAGAGATCCTTTAAGGTATTTATACAGGTATTCAGAGATTTCTACAGGGATTTCTCCATATATGCCTTCCAGAATTCCACTAGAGATTACTCCAATAATTACATCTGGAATGATTCGAAGTATTTCTGCAGGAAAGTATTCCAGAAATTCTTTAAAAAAATTTTACTTAAAGATTACTTAAAAATACTTCAAGAATTGCTTGAAAAATTTGTACAAAAAACCTTTAGGGATCCTAGTATTTCTTCAGCAATTACTGCAGACATTGATTTCTTCAATTTTGTTTATCCAGGAATAATCCTACAAAAAGTCTTCCAGGTATTCGCTAAGAAAGCTCTCCTGAGATTCCATAAAGAGTTCCTCATGGGGTTGCTTCCGGGATTTCTCATCAGGTTTCTTCAGAAATTACTTCAACAGTTCCTCCAGGGATTCACCGGAAATTTCTTCTGTTATTCTTTCAAAAACCAATTCCGGGATTGTTTTAAAAATTCCTGCAAGAACTCTTGTTGGGATTCCTTCAGAAACACCCCTAGGAATTAATCCAGGATTTCAGGATTCCCTCAGGAATTTTAGCGGTTTTTTTTTTCAGTATTTCCCCTGAGAATTCTTAAGAAACTCCTCCTGGAATTCCCTCAGAAATCGAAATTTGTATTTCCACAAGAGATTCCTTCGGAAATTCCTCCCGGATTTTTTTCAAGAATTATTCCAGGTATTCATCCTGGCATTTCTCTAGAATTTCTTTCAGGCATTTCTCCAGAGACTCCTGCAAGAGTTCTACCAAGAATTTCTCCAGGAATTACCCCAGGTATTTCCTCAGGAATTCCTCCGGGAATTTATTCAATAATAGGTCCAGGAATTCTTCCATGACTTGCTCCGAAAGTTCTTCAAGAGTTTCCTCCAAGAATTAATCCAGGAATTTCTTCTCTAGGGTTTCCTTACACATTCCTCCAGGATTTATTTCATGGATCCCTCCAGAAATTCCACCGATGATTCCTGCAGTAATTTCTCCTGAAAATCCTTCTGGAATTCCTCGTGAAACTCCACCAGAAATTCTTTTCTGAATTCCTCCAAACATTTATCCAGGAATTCCTTCAGAAATTCCTCCATGGGTTCCTTCCAGAATTCCTCTAGATATTCTTCCAGGAATTCATTCAGGGATTCCTCAAGGTATTCATTTAGGGATTCCTCCTGGAGTTCTTCCATAAATAGTTCCACGGAATATCCCCAAGATTTCCTATAAAGATATGTCCAGGAATTCCTCCTGAGGTTCCTCCAGAAACTGTTTTGGGGATTCCTCCAGGTTTCTTTCCAAGAATTCCCCTAGGGATTATTCCAAGTAATTCTCTAGAAATACCTCTAAGGATGCCTCCAGCAATTCCTCAAGAGGTTTCTTAATTACCCCAGGAATCCCTTCAGAAAGTCTCCCAGGAATTGATCCAGAAACTCCCATAGGAATTCCTTCAGAAATTACTACCACAATTCCTCTAGAAACTCCTCCTGGAATTCCTCCAAAAACTCCTCTAAGAATTCCTCTAGAAATTTCTCTTGGATTTTCTTCAGAAATTCCTCCAGTTGTTGCTTACAGAATTTCTCTCGAGATTCCCCAAAAAATCCTTTACAAATTTATCCAGGAATTCTTCCTGGGTTTCCGCAAGGAATTTGTCCAGAACTTTTCAGGCATTTTTCTTGAGGTTTCTCCAGAAATTGCTTCTGGGATTCCTACAGGAATTTTTCAAGAGGTTTCTTCAGAAATTTCTCCTGTGAGTTTCTCCAAGGACTCATCCCGGGATTTCTCTAGGAATTAATTTAGAGATTGCTCCGGGATTTCTTCTAGAGGTCCCTCCCAGAATTCTTCTAAAAACTCCACCAGGAATTTATCTAGGAAATTATCCAGAGATTGCTCCAGGCATTAGTCCAGAAATTTCTCCAGGGATTCTTCAAGAAAATTATCCAGGGTTTCAGGGATTTCTCCAGGGTCCAGGGATTTCTTAAGGAATTTCTCAAGAGATTCAAGAGATCAAGGAATTGATACAGGCATGTCTCCAGGAATTTATCCAGGGGTTCCTCCAGGCATTCATCCAGAAGTTCCTCCAGAGATTTCTATAGGGATTCCTTCAGAAATTACTACCGCAATTTCTCCGAGAATTTATTTAGAAAATCCTCCAGGGATTCATTAACCCGTTAACGCCCAAGGTGTCTCACAATTCAAATCTTTAAATAAATGTGTTATCAAAGGTCAAGTTCCAATTAAATAAGCATGTTTCGACGAAAAAAATGGAAGTCTATGGTGTAGTTCCAAAAAAATTCTTCATTGTAGGGCCTCAATATCTGATAATTTTCTCGAGTTCTATTTTAGCACAACTTCTACGCTATCGTTATATTCTGATCCGTATAGATACAATACAGCTCTAAACAAGTGAGAGACATGATAACCACTCAAAATGAATAGAAAAAGGACTTTTAAATTGGGGCAGAAATATAACCCGATAAACGCCTAAAAGTATGCAATGCATGGTCCTTGTAATTTCATGTAGTTTCGACTACAGTGTTCTACATTTCTCAAATTTATTTTTTTTGTAACAAATCAAATAAAGAGTGCTCACTATGTGTAGCATAACCAAACGTTAAAATACTGTAGAAGTTAGATTTTACACAGATAATGATTTCTAATAAAGTAATTGAGTACCCCACAAACTCTTTTTACGTACACACCATACATAAACTTTTCAGAAATGTTGCATGTTTTAAAAAGAAAATGGTGTTAAATACTGTTCCTTTTAATTTGTATCATTTGACAGATACGTATTTCGATCTCAACTATAAGGTATGTAGGTTTTATGGTGCTAGTCTGGGCACTATCAATGTTACATCGAAAAAATTTCTTTCGGCTACATGAAAAATGATAAACCACCCAAAAATTCAATTTCATTCGGTCTATCAAATGCAATTTGGAATTACGCACAAAAGTCTGAAAAACATAACGCTGGGGGGAAGAACATTCCCGGTAGAAATCCCTGAAAGAATACCGAGAGGATTTACTGATGGAATTCTGAGAGTCATATCTGGTAGAATTCTGAGAGAATCTCAGCTGAAAGCTTGATAGGAATCCCTTAAATAACCGCAGGAGAAATCCCGGGAGGAATTGCTGTGTAAATTCCGAGCAAGGATCCCGGCTCGTAGAAAGAATTCCATTAGGACTCTCTGAATATGTTTCGACAGAACACTTTGAAAGTATACTAAAATGAATCTGTGAAGTAATTCCAGCAGAAATCCATGAAAGAACGATGGTTAAAATTTCTGAAAGAATCCTTTCAGAATTTTCTAAAGCAATTCTGGCAGAAATCTCTGAAGTGAAGGAATCCTGTGAAGTATACCTGATGGAATCCTTAGAGAGATGATCATGATTCCTGATGACTTCTGGTCTTGCCTGTCAGAAGCTGAGCAGGTATTCCTGTAAGAACTATAAAAGATGTCTCTATGATCTAGGATTGCCTGACAAAAATCTCGGAAGAAATCTACATTTCTTCATATTTTTTTCGGGAGGAATCCCTTAAAGAGTCACAGCAGGAATCCGGGAAGGAATCTCTGAAAGAATTCCAGCACAAATCCCTGAAGGAATGCAGAAAAGAATATCTAAAAGAAACCTTTCAGGATTTTTCGAAGCAACCGATGTAAAAATAACTGAATAGAACTCCGTAGCAATACGTACAGCAATCTCGGAAGCAATATCTGAAGGAATCCTGGGAATAAACCTGGGAAGATTCTCGAAAGAAATGCCTAAAGAAATCGTGGAAAGAATTCCTGAAGGTATCTCGAAAAAAAAAACCTCAGCTCATCTAATCTCATCTCAATTCTTCACCCCACTCTTACTGTCTTCTTTGCCCTCTATTCCAACCCTCTATCCTACGCTTTATCATAACCATCAACCCTACCATCTGCCATACCCTCTACCCTATACTCTAGCATAACTGCATTATCCTTTACCGTATCCTCTAGTCTATATTGTGTTTAATCGTACCGTCTACCCTACTCTCTATCCTACCCACTTTCCTACCGTCTACCCTATCCTCTACCCTAACCTTCCACTCCACTCCCTCTACTGTATCTTTCACCCAAACCCTCTAACAGACCGCCTTCTCTACAGTTTGCTCTACCCACTACCCTACCATACTCATCAAGCCTGATCGATAGATACCCGTATTGCATGGTATCATAGTTCAAACTACCATTCCTAGGCTGCCATCTTGGATACGGTCCGCCATCTTGGATTTAAAAATAGTGTCAAATATCGATTTTTTGACTTCTACCCATGAAGCCCGATCGATGGATACCCATATTGCATGGTATCATAGCTCAATCTACTATTCCGTGGCCACCATCTTGGATATGGTCCGCCATCTTGTATTTCAAAATGGCGTCGGATATTCATTTTTGAGTTCTACTAATGAAGCCCGATCGATAGATACCCATATTGCATGGTATCATAGCTCAAACTCTCATTCCGTGGCCGCCATCTTGGATATGGTCCGCCATCTTGGATTTAAAAATGGCGTTAAATATCGATTTTTGGCTTTACTCATCAAGCCCGATCGATGGATACCCAATACCCATATTGCATGGTATTATAGATCAAACTACCATTCCATGGTCGCCATCTTGGATATGGTCCACCATATTGGATTTCAAAATGGCGTCGGATATTCATTTTTAAGTTCTACTTATGAAGCACGATCGATAGATACCCATATTGCATAGTATCCGAAGCAGCATTGCCGTTAAAAAGCATATATTCTGGAGTTTTGACCGCCATCTTGGAACCTAAGCCGCCATCTTGAATTCCAATAACTCTATTACCACATCCACACCCTAAGGAATGTGTATGCCAAATTTGATTGGAATTTCTTGACGCATTCCAGAGTTATGCCGGTACATTGATACATAATATACATACGTACATACATATCAACATACAAATAGACAAACATACAAACATATAAACATACAAGCATATAAACATACAATCATACATACATTGGCTTTTGTATGTATTGATAAACAACTCTACCGAAGAAATGAACTATAAATCATTAATTATTGTCAAGATTCCAGGGAAATAAATTATTTTCGCATTGGAAATGAAGCTCATAGATCGTGACAATATGTGATCTTTGCAGCATCGTTTACGCCACCTAGTGAACCAGTCACAAACTATATTGTCCACTATGAGTAAGGTATGGGTGTGGAGACCATCTCCTCCGAAGAAAGTATTCTAAAATTTTGCATAATTCTGGAGATATTCACATCAAAAGGACTGTCCTATTTATAGGACGCTGGGCGTTCGGGGCATCTGTCCTATAAATAGGACGCTGGGCGGATATGGGTTAAGAAATTTCACCAAGAATTCCTCCCGGAGTTTATCCAAAAATTGTTCCAGTAATTCTTCCTGGGATTCCTGCATGAATTCTGAGATTTATCTAGGAATTCCTTCAAATATTTTTCAGGAATCCTCCAGAAAATCCTCAAGGGATACTTTTAAAAATTTCCCCAGAAATTCTTTCCGGAATTTATTCAAGAACTATTTCAGGTATTCCTCCTGGCATTCTTCCAGGAATTTATCCAGGCATTTCTCCAGCGACTCCTCCAGGAGTTCTACCACGAATTTCAACAGGAATTACCCCAGGTATTTCTTCAGGAATACCTCCGGGAATTTATTCAGGAATAGATCCAGGAATTTCTTCGGAAATTCGTTCAGCAATTCCTTCAGGAATTCTTCCAGGAATTCTTCCAGAAATCCTTCCTGGGTTTCCTCCAAGAAATCATCCAGGAGTTTCTTCTCCACGGTTTCCTCTACACATCCCTCCAGGAATTATTTCATGGATTCCTCCAGTAATTCTCCCAGAAATTCCTTCTGAAATTGCTCCTGGAATTCCTCCAGATATTCCTCCGGAAATTTCTCCTGGACCTCCACAAAAAAAATCCTCTCAGAATTCCTTTAGGAATTTCTCTAGGATTTTTTTCAGAAATTTCTCCATGGATTCCTTCCAGAATTCCTCTAGAGATTCTTTCAGGAATTCATTGAAGGATTCCTCAAAACATTGATTAAGGAATTCCTCCTGGAAATCTTCCATAAATAGTTCCATGGAATTTCCCCAAGATTTCCTATACAGATTTGTCCAGGAATTCCTCCTAGGATTCCGCCTGGAACTTGTCCAGAAGTTCCTCCAGGAATTCATATAGGAATTCCTTCAGAAATTACTACCGCAATTCCTCTAGGAATTTCTCCAGGAGCTTCTTAAGAAATTTCCCTCCCGGAGTTTTTCCAGGAATTATTCCAAGAACTCCTCCAGGGGTTCCTTTAGGAATTCTTTCAAGGATTTCTTCAGGAATCCTGCAGGAAATCCTCCAATGATTCCTTTCGAAATTCCCCCAGATTTTTTTCTGGGAATTTATCCAGGAATTATACCAGGTATTCTTCCAGGATTTCATCCAGGCATTTCTCCACGGACTCCTCCAGGAATTCCACCAAGATTTACCCCAGGTATTTCATCAGAAATTTCTACAGGAATTTCTTCAGAAATTGATCCAGGAATCCCTCCAGCGATTTCTTCGGGAAGAATTTCGCTAGGAATTTCTGCAGGAAATCCTTCAGAGATTGCTTCAGATATTCAGGAGATATTCAGGAGATTCTATAGGAATTTTCCCAAAAGATTCCTCCGGAAATCTTGCAGGTTTCGTCCAGAAATTGCACCAGGAATTTCTTCATGAATATACCAGAAATTCCTTCAGGGATCCCTCTAAGGATTCTTCCGTGAGATTCCTCCAGTAATTCCTCCAGAAATTCCTCCAAGAAATCCTCCAAGAATTCCTCCTGGAATTCCTTCAGAATTCCTCTGGGAATTCTTTTAGAAATTTATCTTGGAATTTTATTATAAATTTATCTAATGCTCCAGGCATTACTCCAGGAACTTCTCCAGGGATGCCTCCTTCAGAAATTTCTTGATTAACAGTTATGTGGCCGGCAGGGTACCCGGGTACCTTTTTCAATTTCAAATCTCGATATTTTAATGGTTATTAAGACTAGGATGTTGGAGCTCTGTTACATCTTAGAACTCGTGAATATACATCTATTAATGGGGTTGACCGAATTTTAAAGTGAGGAGGGGCAGGGGGAGGGGCTCCTGCATTTTATTATTACGTGGAAAGCCGGCAGGGTACCCGGGTACCCACGAAATTGAAATGATCATATCTCCGTCAATTTTTCATCGATTTTGGAAATGTTTAGCTCATTCAACTCAGAAACTCATCATCTATCGGGAAAATATTTGGTTAGACCGATCCAATCACCGTGGTTTTCGGAAAATCCATATTTTTGGGAGCATGTCCTTATACCATATTGAAACCTACATTGTTAAGGCTAGGATACCTTAAAGTGTTTATGGTCAACCATGGCCCCACGGGAAGCGTGTTCCGAAATCACAGTTTCAAAGTCAACACGTTTTATGATTCCAGGCCGGTCAGATACAATATGCCAAAGCAATTTTACGATGCTTGGTACCGAAATTGCTACTAACCTACCGAAAACCCCGTATATTGTATTGTAGAAAAACATGGATCCGGAAATCCGGATTTTCCGGTACCTATGGTGATCGGACCGGTCCAACCAAATACGATCTTGATAGATAATGAGTTTCTGAGTTGAATGAGGCAAAAACTTTTAAAATCGGTGGAAAAATCGCTGAGATATGATCATTTCCATTTCGTGGGTACCCGGGTACCCTGCCGGCCTTCTACGGGTGTTTTTTTTACTGGCCACACTACGGTTAACTTCTCCAGGAATTTGTCCAGAAAATTCTCCAGGATTTCCTCCAGAAATACATCTAGGAATTGCTGAAAAAATAGGCATATGATTTCAAAAAAAAAAATTGTATTTGCGATGCTTCGTTTTTGAGTATGATTTTTCAAAGTAAGTGACGTCTGTGGAAAATGTTTGTTTTCCACTGGAGTTTTCCGGAAAATTAGGCGACCCTGATTTTTTTTCAAGTTAGTTTTTGTCCATATATAGGGGAACTTAAGTATTTTCGGCAGTTTTGTTCTCTTCGTCATGGGGGGTTTTTTGAAACCTGTTGGTCTCAGAGTTGGCCTCAAATCCTTCCAAACCAAGCTGAGTTATATGCCCAAATTTCAGGCAATTCGGCCTACAAAAACCCCCCATGACGAAGAGAACAAGCCTGCCGATAATACCCTTCGTCACCCTATATGATCCCTACATATGAAAAAATTTCATCAACCTTCAGAACCTTCGTACCAATTTGTGTAATAGAGAAAAAAATCCCTAATGCTCCAGACATTAGTCCTGGAACTTCTCCAAGGATTCCACATGGAATTTGTCCAGAAGGTTCTCCAGGATTTCCTCCAGAAATACATCTAGGAATTCCTTCTGTGATTTCTCGAAGAATTCCTCCAGAAAGGCGTCCAGAAATTCCTCCAAGGATTCATCTAAAATTTTTCCTAGTAATTTCTACAGGGATTTCTGATGCGGATTCTTTGGATTTTTTCCTGAAACTTCTCGTATAATTGCTCTTTGGATTCCTCCAGGAATTCATCCAGGGATTCCTCCAGGTATACTTTCAGAAATTTCTCCAGGGATTCCTGCAGGTATTGCTCCGAGAATTCTTGTAATGATTTCTTCCGAAAAATCTTTCGGGATTTTTTCAAAAATTTATTCAGCGGTTAGTTTAAAAATTTCAGTAATCCGTTCCTAGTCTTTTACAGAGATTCACCCCAGGGACTCACACCCCCTCCGCCACAGCTTTTGAATATATTAAAACTTTCTCAATGACCATTTGAATTTGTGCATTGTTTGATAGACGCACAAATACCCCTGGCCCACGAAATAAAAGAAATTAATAATGACCGACTAGAAATCACTTCCAGCATGGTTTTAATGAATACACTCGCGTTGATCCAGAGACTCCCATACGGATACCTTCAGAAATTTCTTCCGAAATGTCTTAACAGAACTTCTCATAGGAACTCCACTAGCGCTTCAACTAGAAATTCATAGAAATATCACTCCAGCAACTCCTCCCAGTATTCCTCTTGGAATTCCACAAAGGATTCCTCCAGGAATTCTTTATAGGACTCCTGGATGAATTCTTCCCGTGATTGCTCCAGGAATTCCACCTGAAATCCCTCCAGGAATTTCTTTTAGAATTGCTCTGGGATTTCTCCATGAATTTCCTGGACTCCATGAGGAGTGTCTCCCGGGATTCTTCCAGAAATTCCTCCTGGGATTACTCCGGGAATCGCTTCTGGGTTTCCTCTAAGATATACAATTAGAATGCTTACTTAAAAACAATTGCATTACTTAACCATGTATCCATCCACCAATATCCACAAGTCTGTAGAATATTTACTGTTATCATGTATTATTGGACTCCATTATGTAGGCCGATTCCTACCAAAAAAACTTTGCGTTAGACACCATCTCAATAAATAATAAACATTCCGATATACGACAGATATAAACTGTATATGCTTATTAGCGCCACCAAATGGCAGAATTTCGAATCAAATGGCTCATCAACTGTGAATGTTTGACCTACCGAACATCTATATCAAAGACACTTCACATCTACAGAAGTGCAATCTACCCTATTGTTATGAGCGTCTTGTCCGCGTGCTTAGGTACGTTTCATCCTATTGATTGGTGGCATTTTGGAATGTTCTCAAGTGCCACCTAGTGGAAATTTCCTGTACTAAATTGTTTATCACTAGATAGGCCTTGAAATTTTGGCTGAAAACAACATTCCTTTAAAAAGTAAGAATCACGAGATACACAAGAAAATATGTTGGGTCCAATGGACCCCAGGGTCCCAAAACGGACCTTCACTTAAGGTATCCATTTGAGGGTTAAGACCTGGAGCCTCCCAAACACCCCTGAAACCTCTATATTTGATAGCTGGAGTGCTGAGCTTCAGTAAAATCGATCACTACCTTTATTGTGGCATTCGTGTCAAACCACAAAATGACACATATGAATAACTCAGAAATGAACTTTTTTTTATCTTTCAGGATGTTTATACGAAGGTCGAATGATAGACAGTGGGACAGAATGGACAGATCCCGACGATCCCTGTGAACACTACAAGTGCGTTTCCGGTGTAATAACGCGGTCACGCATCAAATGCTACACCCCCTGTTCGAATCCGCTTCCTCTGAAGCATGGCCAGTGCTGTCCAATATGCCTAGGTGAGTAAGCAATGAGCATATTTAGATTCCGGGGCAAGATGTATTCTTTTTCCCACAACCCAATCCCACGCACTGCTTAAGCAAACCACAATGAATCAGAAAATATATATGTTTTCTCTCATCTCATCAGCATCTCGCATTCCACTTTCAACCAACCAACCAACGCATCAACAACGGCATATTGAGGCCACCCATTCTCACCGATTAGCTCATTTCAATCTCTGGCATCTCAATTTAAGTAGTCATTATCGATTCTTTAACGAATCGATTAACCAACTCATTATAATCAAATTAGCTTCCAATAAAAGAAGATCTTCCGAAAAGGGGCATGCGGGAATCCACTTCTTCGGACTCTTCGGATCGTGTGCTCTTGTTTTGTCTTCGCCACTTCTCCCCCAGCCTCCCGGCATCACCGTTATCCAAATTTTCCATGTTTCCCCATGCACACCGTCGAGTCATGTCAGTTCCCGAGAGTATCGATTGAAAAAGTCAGATAATTACATGATCATCTTTCATCCTCCGTTGTTGGCTCGGTGGCTCTTGTTGGTTCTTTGGTTTTGCTGGCCGTCGTCGTCGGCAATGCTCGAGTTCGAGTTCGGCCGGGGGTCGTCGAAAGGGAATTCTTGTGAGAATGCCGCTGGCGCTGTGCGGTTGTTGCTGGCCGTGTTCATCTCGTTTCTCACCGATGATTTATGGTACAATATTAGGCATAAGCTCTCGGAGGGTACACACAACAACATCATCGCCGTCGTCTTCATCAACATCCGACGGGGGCGAAGTTAGGACATTTTTTCTCGGAGGGGGCAGGTTGTGATAATCTAAAGGTTTCGGGAATGTTGTATTTGGTGACATGTCTTATTAACCCTCGAGCAGTCGCGTCTTTGACTACCTGCAGCGACGCTGCGCTCACACTCTACAAGCGTGCATTTTTCATGGTGCATGTACTCACTCAGTACACACGCAACCGCTCCCGGGTTAATAAAGGCATTTCACTCCATATATAGGCATATCTATGATTTTTGGGTCGTTGGAAACTTTTTGCCAGAAGATTTTTTGTCATAATTCTACAGGAATTCCATTTCTGGTAAATTTTCTAAAATAATTGTTCAAGAATTTGCTGTAACCATTTTCTATAAACGCAATAACATGATTTCTATGTTGGATTTTCAGAATATTTTTATCTATCACAAAGGTCAGATCCATCTGCCAAAGTTGAATTGTTATAAGAAAAGAAAGGTGCAATTCTCAAAAGAACTCTTAACAGGATTTCTGGAATAATTTCCACAAACAAATTTGGAAAAATCAGGGAGACTTTTTGTGGATTCACCTTTTTTCTTATGGAAATTTTCAATAAATTCCTGGTACTTAGAATTGCTTTAGATATTTTATTGGACATTTTCTGATGAGGTTTAAACGAAATTCATAATCTCGTGTACAAATTTCAGGTTAAGTTGCCATTTTTAATTTTTGAGTAATATACAACAGGGATGGATTGTCTTCGAATTATTGGTATTTTTGGGAAAGTCGAAAACACTATTTTTTTTTTCCTTCGTTTCGATTTGTTTGGGATGTTTTTAATTAGTTATTATCATTATTAGAAAGAACTCCGGAACTCTAATTAAATTTTCAAACTTGGTATACCAGTATGGACCCGCACCAAATGTACCATGTACAAGACGTTAATAAGACCGGTGGTTCTCTACGGACACGAGACATGGACGATGCTCGAGAGGACCCACAAGCACTCGAAGTTTTCGAACGACGGGTGCTAAGGACGATCTTCGGCGGCGTGCAGGAGAACGGTGTGTGGTGGAGAAGGATGAACCACGAGCTCGCTGCACTTTACGGCGAACCCAACATCCTGAAAGTGGCTAAAGCTGGACGGATACGGTGGGCAGGGCATGTTGCAAGAATGCCGGACAACAACCCTGCAAAGTTGGTGTTTGCTAACCATCCGGTTGGTACAAGAAGGCGTGGAGCGCAGAGAGCACGATGGGCGGACCGGGTGGAGCGTGATCTGGTGAGTGTTGGGCGTGACCGATGTTGGAGAGCTGCAGCTACAAACCGTGTATTATGGCGGCAAATTGTTGATTCAGTATTATCATGAATTTGATATTAACTAAACAAATGAATACCAGTATAGACCAATGTTCAGGGTTGTCCTTACCAAGAGCTCCGTTATCATCATGAAAGTATTAAGTTTTCGAATCCAAAGGCCTCAGAAGTTTCTGGCAATAAGTCCTACAAACTTTTGACAGAGGCCTAACTACGCCACTAGTCACCATCAGATGCTACGTGGGAGATCCGGAGTCTCTACCACTTCAAGTGCGCGATGACTATAACCACAACAACAACAACAACGACGACGACGGCCGATTCGATTCCAAATCGTAAAACTGTCTTTCGACCACCGCCATAAATTTGGTGAACCCGATTCGATTAACCTTTACCGAACTTCTGAAATTGTTGGCCAACTCCCCAGTACGCTCCACGATGGTTGAAGCTCCTCCCCGGATGCAAATATAGAAATTTTTCGAGTATAATCACATAATTTGGCTGGGTCGACCATCGAACGGGTAATGGAACGCGCGAGAGGGTCGTCGTGGCTCGTTTGCCAGAGATTGATGCCGCCGAACTGCCGTTGACGAATATGAGACCCGGCCAGCAAAAGCGGTGCTCTCAAAGTTGACGACTGCGACCCATCCTTTTTGCCCATAATCTTCCCATCAATCGTCAGCTGGGGTGCTGTGTTGGCCGAAACCATTAAATTTGTAATGAGCCTAACGCTCCGAGAGACGCCGATCACGCCGGGGAACACCTTTTTGCGCTTTCGCACCTTGTTGCTCCAAAACCACCAGCGAATGTGCTTCGTCGGTCGTGTTCCATCTCTGACCCACGGTGGTGATTGAGCCACGCGGTTCAAACCACGGCCGGCCGGCGTCTCATTAATACACATGTGTTTTTATGTTGATAATTTTTTGATTTACTGCTAGTTGGGTGGTCAAAACATCCAAGCGGGTTCGTTCGTTCGTTCGGTGGGCATGCCGGAGATGAGGTGCTCGCAAAATGCCCGCTGCCGCCGGCGGCTATTGATTTTTGTTATTATTCCGTATCATCTTGTGGTTATTACGGCAACGATGGCCAATTTTCGGACATTCCATTCTTTGCGGCGATGAGTGGACAGGACCACCGGCGGACTCAGAACGTTATGCACGAAGAAAGTGAGGCACTTTTGCGGGAGTCTTTTTGGGGAAGGGAAAGAAAGATGCCATGGATGGTTTCCAACGTGGTGAAGGTGTAATTTGTTTCTAAATATGACAGCAAAAGTTTATTACTGCAATGTCTTAAATAATTGCAACATAATATTAAAATTATCCAGTTGTGGCTCTGAATAATGTGAATGCCCATATGCAACATCAGTGTTTTCCACTCATTGATGTCTTTTCCGTGATTTTACAAAACCAGCAATAGCCGCCCAACTGGCGCTATGAAACGCGCTCCTCAAATCCAAAGTCACTACTGCTCATTCTTAGTAACCGACAAGATAACGTCTACGGTCGAACTCCTCTTCCGGTATCCGAAATGGTTGTTCGAGAGACCATTTACACTCTCGGTGTGGCTCAAGTCTGTTGAAGATAATCTCCTCGAGCACCTCCTCCGCTGTGTCGATCAAGTATACATATTGGTTTCCCCGACTTTAGCAATAGAACCAGGCTCTGCCGCTTCCAAACTTCTGGAAAAACTCCCTCGTCCAGGCATTTCTGCAGACCTGAACATGTTGAGAGCCTCTGCAATAGCTACTTTTAAAGCCAAGTTCGATACTCCGTCCAGACCTGGGGCCTTACCAACGCAATCCCCACAAGTTCCACATCGGTGACCCTCTTCTCATCACCAATCCCAGTCCTCGGCCCCAGGCCCAAGACTAGGATCATGACGCGGAAAAAGCCCCTCGATGATCCCCTCCAACATCTCTGGAGATTGTTTCGTAGGAGCCATTACACCTCTCGTTTTGGTCATCACGATCCTGTAGGCATCACCCCACGTATTCACATTGGCACTCTGACAGAGACCCTCAAAGCAGGCCTTTTTGCTTGCCCTTATCACGGTCTTCAGCGCGGCTTTTGCAGCAGCGAACATCACCAGTCATTCACTTCGCTCCGCATTAGAGCGTATTCGCTGTATCCGCTTCCTGGCCCTTAGGCAGGCACGGCGCAGGTTTGCAAACGCTTGGTCTCCCATTCCCAGGGTGGACTTGCCTAGGCATGGATGTATCACATGCACGCGAGAGCATCGCTACTTGCTAGCAGGCTCGTCCCCGCTTAAACCGAGTATGTTTCGCTCATGACGGAGCGTTTCCCTAAATTCCTCGTCGTTGAAGTATGATGTCTTCCACATACGAGGGCTTGGACTTGGTCTAGCCACCCCTTCCTCTACCCGCTGCCTGCTGTTGTTGTAGTCGATACTGTAGCGAACCGCCAGGTGATTGTTGTGACAGTAGGCATAGTCCACCCTCCAGTTCGAACTTCTTGTAAAGCCAGAGCTACAAAAAGTAACATCGATAAACGACTGCGCTCCGTTTCGGTTGAAGTTACTTCTCGTACCGACAATATTTATTTATTTCGTCAACCGACGTAGACTAGTACATTTACATATACATATTTTTTGTTTCTTAATGCTATAGTTTAGTCTAAGAAATACATAAAAAATATTAAAAAATTAAATTAGGATAGGTAGTGTATTTATAATGTTTTTAGGTGTTGGGACTTCGAAGACTGTAAAAGTATTTTCTAAGGTTATGCCGAGACATTGTAAAGTCAATGGTTTCGCAGTGTTGATTATAAATGTCCATCATTCGATTAAGAGGCCCAAATTTGGCGTAGTTTGTTCTACGGTGGTTTGTTATGAATATGTTTCGATTTCGTAGTTGCCGAGAAGGTATGTAAAAATTTAATGAGGATAAGATTTTTGTTGAATCAATACGTTGTGAAACGATATCGTTAACAAAAGAAACCATTGCAATTTCACGCCGCTCTTTCAATGTTTGTATGTCGATAAGCTTGCAGCGTGCTTCATATGATGGAAGTGGAAATGAAGTCCAACCTAATTTACGAAGAGCATATAATAGAAATTGCTTTTGTACTGATTCTAATCTTTCTTCGTGCGTGATTGAAAAAGGAGACCATACAATGCTGCAATATTCCAGTATTGATCTTATACAGGGTGTTAGGTTCCTGAGTGCAAACTTTTTAAAGGGTGATAGAGGACCATAAAAGGAGAAAAAAATTGTTCTACGCATATGGTCAAATCTCAATCATTACGTAATTATTGAACTCCCCATGTTTTTGACTCTTATTGCCTTAACTGACAATAACTTGAAAATGGTCAAACTTTTCGAATTTTTTTGACCCTTATTCGAAAGATTATTGAATTTTCTATCTAACGGCATCTTTGAATCGATTAGTTTAGTTAAATAACTAAGTTTTCTAGAGCAAAATAGCTAAAAATAGTGTATTTTTATTGGTTTTTGTCAATTATCTTTGAAACATGCGTAATAAATCAAAATTCTTTCTTGGGCAAAGTTGTGGCCCCTGTGCCACTCTACAATTCGTTCCTAGACACTCAGCTTCTAGCTCTTATCGTTTTCTTGCAATTTTGATTTAAATGTGCGGCACAATGCGCAAAAAAGTGCTTTCCATGACAGTTGCAAGTTTATGATCTGAAATGCGATGTTAAAATCGAAATTGCAACAAAACGATAAGAGATAGAAGTTTGATGTCAAAGAACGAATTGTAGAGTGAAACAGGGGCCACAACTTTGCCTAAGAAAGAATTTTGAGTTATTACGCATTTTTCAAAGATAATTGACAAAAATAAATTAAAACACACTACTTTTGAGCTATTTGCTCTAGACAACTTAGTTATTAAACTAAACCAATCGATTAAAAGATGCCATTTGATAGAAAATTCAATAATCTTTCGAATAAGGGTCAAAAAACTTCGATAAGTTTGACCATTTTCAAGTTATAGCCAGTTAAGGCAATAAGAGTCAAAAACATGGGGAGTTCAATAACTACGTAACGATTGAGATTTGACTATATGCGTAGAACAATTTTTTTCTCCATTTTTGGTCCTCTATCACCCTTTAAAAAGTTTGCACTCAGGAACCTAACACCCTGTATATGCAATATACAGAGTTTTGATTGTGTATGGGTCATTAAAGTTGTAGCAGAAACGCTTAATAAACCCTAGCATGTTATTAGCCCTGTGAATTATTGTGTTGTAGTGGTCTACGAAAGTAAGCTTAGAGTCTAAGATTACTCCTAAGTCTCTTACTCTTTCACATTTTTCCACATTTTGATTTCCTAATGCAACTGAAATGTTTGGTGTTGTTCTTTTTCTGCTAAATGATATTAAGTTGCATTTTTTTACATTTAATTCTAAAAGGCTTTTTTTGCACCATACGTAGAATATGTGAATTTCATTGTGGAATACATTGATGTCTTCTTCATTTCGTATTTCCAGAAAGAGCTTCATGTCATCGGCATAAATTAGAACTTTTAGTTTGTTTAACCTTCCTACGGTGTTCGGGTCAATATGACCCGGATCGCACTTTTCAGGCGCAATATCTTTTGATCCTGATTTGCTATAGCTTTGAAACTTTGTGACTTTAAATCTTTTGCCAAAAACTTATTTTTAAAATTTTGACCGATAATTTTGACCGTTTCTGAAGGGCTGGACAAAAAAAGTTACGTTTAAGGTGTTCGGGTCATATTGACCCGGATTTGGTACAACGATTTCACAGTCATTTCTCAATAAAAAAATAAAGTTTTTGTACTCAAAATTATCGTTAGGGCTTAAATTTTGTGGATCCGGCTCTAAACTAAGGTTCGGTTGGATGTGGCCACTTGGAACCGACGCCAGAGGGACCATGGTTTGACCATTTTCGAAGGAGGGTATTTTTCGCAATAAGTTATGCGAAATGCAGCTGATTTGAATGTTTGGAGTGCTAAATGCACCGGAAAAAGCAGCATCAAACTGCCCCAACCACTAAGCCAACTGACCAGATGAGTTTTGGCTATCAGGTGGCCACGGGACTAAATCTTGAGGCCTCGGAACGGCTTCCCGGAGACCCCCGATAGGTGACCATTTTACAAATATGGTGAATCCATGCCGTGCGACATATCAAAAGTTGCAGAATTTTATGGAGAATACATCAGTGACCATGTCAGAAGCCAGAAGCAAGATTGGCCACTTGGTGGTCCCGGAACCGATTCCCGGGACCCCGGAAATGTGGCCAATTCTCGCAGTTTATATGAGCTTGCCGTATGGCACATCGAAATTCGCAGAATTTCATTGACAATTCACCAGTTATCAAACCACTCACTGCAGACAACATTGTCCGCTTGGTGATTTCGGAACCGGTTCCCAGGGCCGGTTCCGAGGCCCCCGGAAATGTGGTCAATTCTCGATTTTTTTTACTATGCCTTGCGACATATCTAAATTTGCAGAATTTTGTTGCGAATATATCAGTGGCCACATCAGATACGAAAAGCAGGATTGGTCACTTAGTGGTTCTGGAACAGGTTCCCGGTAACCGGTTCCCAGGACTCCGAAAATGTGGCCAATTCTCGCAGTTTGTATGACCTTGCCGTATGGCACATCAAAATTCTCAGAACATCATGTGTAGGTAATTCATCAGTCATCAAACAAGCAACAGGAAACAACATGGTCCGCTTGGTGGTCCCGGAGCCGGTTCCCAGGACCGGTTCCAAGGACCCCCAAAGTGTGATCAATTCTCGATTTTTTTTACCATGCCGTGCGATTTTTTTAGAATTTTGATGCGAATGTATCAGTGGCCACATCAGATACGAAAAGCAGGAATGGCCACTTGGAGAGGTCTCGGACCCGGATCCGAAGGCCCCGGAAATGTGGCCAGTTCTCGCATTGTGTATGACCATCTCATGTGGCACATCAAAATTCGCAGAATTTCATAGATAATTCATCAGTTATCAAACCAGCAACTGAAGACAACCTGTCCGATGCATCGAAATGTGCAGAATTTTGATGCTCACATCAGGTATCAGAGGCAGAATTTGCCATTTGGTGGTCCTGGAACCTGTCCCCATGACCCCGAGAATGTGGCCAATTCTCGCATTTTTTATGACCATCTCGTGCGGCACATCAAAATTCTCAGAATTTTATAATGAATTCATCAGTTTTCAAGCCAACTACGGGAAACAACATTGTCCACCTAGTAGTCGCGGAAGCGATTACCAGGACCCCGGAAAAGTGCTCAATTCCCACAATGTCTTTGATCACGCTGTCCGATCTATCAAGAGTTGCAGAATTTTGATGCGAATACATCAGTGGCCAAGTTGAATGCCAAAAACAGGATTGGCCACTAGATGGTTCTAAACCCGGTTTCCTGGACACCTGGAATGTGCCGTGAGACTTATCAAAATTCATAGAATTTCATAGATAGTTTATCAATTATCGAACAACTGGAAACATCATTGTCCACCTGATGGTCCAGGAACCGGTTCTCGGAGAAATGTTGTCAATTTTTGTGCTAACCCGATTTGCAAATTTGCAAGGTTGTTGTCCAGCATTCTTGCAATATGCCCTGCTCATCGTATACTTCCGGCTATGTCCACCTTCTGAATACTGGGTTCGCCGTACAGTGCAACGAGCTCGTGATTCATGCTTTACCGCCACTCACCCTTCTACTTCACACCGCCGAAGATTAGTACGCAACGGTCGAAACTCCAAATACTTGCAGGTTCCACTCAAACATAGTCCGTGTCTCGTGTCCATAGAGGACCACTGGTCTTATTGGCGTTTTGTTCATGGTACATTTGGTGCGTGAGTGAACCTTTTAGACCGCAGCTACTTACACTGATTGTACGCGTTCGAATTGCACGACTAATTTTGTTGACCTCCACCTCCTCGAAGGTATCCCTGTATTTCGTTACATTACTGTCTAGACGGATCCGGTCGTGTTCCGTTCTGCCTACCACCATGTACTTTGTTTGAACCGCATTCACTACCACTGCGACCTTTGCTGCTTCGTGTTTCAGGCGAATGTCCGTCACCTTGTCGAAGTTCCCAGCGAAATTTGAATGAATGGATAGTTCACCTGAAACCCACATTTATGTGCAATGTGCAAATTTGCTGCATTTTCAACTTTCCGGAAACTGGGTCCTACGCCGCTAGATGGCGAATATTTCCATGTAGTACTAATATGCTAAATTTCTTTTACATTCTGAATATTGGTGAAAGTCTGAAAATTTTGATGTGCCATGAGTTTGAGCTTGATTAATCGCCAGCAGTTGCTACACCAGTATCGCCAAATCAGCTTCACTCACACAAGGAACCAATGAGATAGCTGCTCGGGATATTCAGTGTTGGTAGTGTCCTATTTTTTGGCGAGAATGGCGCCTCAGGTTGCAGGTCAATGTGGAGAACGAGGGGAACATAGGCAAAACAACATAGGGGAACATAGGCAAATTTTCATAGTTGTGGCTTTCACAACCAGAGGCGCGCATCGTTTTTCTATGCGTTTGACGTTTTACATTAGCGCCTTCTGTTGACGATATTGCACAACACAATGATTCGTGCAACTTTTCCACAAGGTGATGGTAGTGTGAACTGGGCGATGGATTTCCATGAAAATCGTTCAAGGTGTTACGTCTGTTTGTCTGTGGTATTACTATTGGGCAGAGAATAGGAAACACGTCTTGTCTCGTGTGTGGACGGTACTAAAGTGAAAATTTATTTCTAATGTCTAATGCTAGTTTACAAGTCATAGGTTGCTTCGATACGTTCTTCAACACTCCTCAACCTACTGACTCTGGATTCTCATTGCAGCTCGCTGGAGCTCGATCTTGGGTTTTGCGAGTGGCTTAGTCAAACAGTCCGCCAGTTGTTTCTCGGTACTGATGTAGACAACGTCGATGTCGCCGCGTTGAACAGCCTCCCTGATGAAGCAATGACGGATGTCAATATGCTTAGTCCTTGGATAGTATCCACCGTTTTTGGCGACTGCGATAGTGCTTTGGTTGTCGCAATTGATCTGGACCGCTTCATCGACATCAAACGTTGCACGCAGGCGCTTCCACCAAAGCGCTTCTTGCACGGCTGCCGAGAGCGCCATGTACTCGGCTTCACAAGTCGAAAGCGCTACAGTCTGTTGACGTTTGCAGCACCAGGAAATCGCACCACCTTGCGCGATGAAAACGAATCCTGTGATGGACTTCCGGTCCTCACTGCTCGTAGCCCAATCCGCATCAGCGTACCCTGTAATCGTCGAGTCGGCGTCCTTCCTGTACGTAAGTCGAAACTTCGAGGTGCCTCTTAGGTATCTCAGCAGATGTTTGACGGCGTTCCAATGTTTTTCTCCGGGGTTTTCATTGAACCGGCACAAAACGTTGACAGCGTGGCATATGTCCGGACGTGTGCACTGCGCCAGGTACATCAGACATCCTACGCCCAGACAACCAGTCGTCGTAAAAGATGTTGCATAAGATGATAAAGTGGAGGCCATATGCGTGCATGCCTCCATTTAGGCACATGTAAAATGTACGCATATCGCCTCCACTTTATCATCTTATACAACATCTTATACGATGACTGGTTGACTGGGCGGCCTCCTTGTACGGAACACGCTTCATTCGTTCGGCCTCTTCATCGTCGGTTGGTTGCATATCCTTCGTAAGCTTGTCGCTCGGGTTTAACGGTGTCGCAACCGGGTTGCTCTTGGCCATTTGGAACCGCTCCAGGATGGTCTCCACATACGCTTCTTGGTCGATGGAAATCTTACCTTGGCTTCTCGTGATACGCATCCCCAAAACGTTCTTGGCTGGACCGATGTCTTTCATCAGGAACTCCCGTGCCAGATCATCCTTCAGCTGCTTCCGCCATCGACGACAGTTCGTAAAGATGAGCACATCATCGACGTAGATCGCCACAAACATAATTTTGCTGCCGGCGATCTTGTAGTATACGCAGGGGTCGTAGTCCGTTGAAACCAGTCCAAACTTCTTCAATGCGGTATCCAGCTTTTGGTTCCACACGCGGCTCGATTGCTTCAATCCGTAGAGAGCCTTGTTCAGCTTGCAGACCTTGGTCCTGTTCTGAGTGTCTTCGAAGTAAGGCGGTTGTTCCATATATATCTCCTCCGAGAGTTCTCCTTGGAGGAAGGCTGTAACCGCATCCATTTGATCGATGTCGAGATTCAAACGGGCTGCCGTCGCAAAGAGATATCGCAGGGAACTATGACGTACAACAGGGGAGTATGTTTCTTCATAGTCTACCCCCTTTCGCTGCGAGTATCCTTTGATTACCAGCCTGGCCTTGTGACGAGCTGGTCTTCCTTCCGCGTCGAGTTTGGTTTTGTAAACCCATTTGCAACGAATGGCCTTCCTTCCTGCCGGGAGATCCGTGAGAGTCCAGGTTCCATTTCGCATCTGCGCCTCATACTCCTCCTGCATCGCGGACTTCCATAGCCGGGCGTCGTCTCGCGATAATGCGTCTTCGGGAGTAGCGGGATCATCGGAAATGTGCTGCGGGGAATCGTAACCGGTGGAACTGCCTTCAGGGATGATATTACAATACTTGCCTTGGGGAAAGCGTCCCCTATCGCTGAGCATCAACCCTTGTTGAACATCATCAACTGGCCTTTGATTGGAGTACGACGGGGACGCAGAGTGCTGAGCAGATTCCGAACTGTTGGCCAAACTACCGGTGACCTCACCAGTCGCGTCGTCGCTCGTTCGGCATGGACCATCTGAAAACGTCGAAGCGGGTAGACCTTTGCATCGAATACTATATTGTTTATACTTGCCGGGGATGAAGCGCTCCCTACCGCTTCGCCTCGACGCCTCGTGTGACACGGGCGGATTTGAAACTGTTCGCGATGGGAGCGCAGTGGGGTTCGTCACAATGTTGTCAGCAGGGATCGTCACAGAGTCGTATGCGCTATCGTAGTTGTCCTCGGAGCTGCTATCGTCATCTTGTTCGGGTGGATTCGTACGGTTCACTTCCAGCACTTCACGGGTTTCGTCTGGCACATCGCAATCCTCGAAATCCAACCGGACCATCGTTGGTTGTCGTCGCTTCGCTCTCAGGTTCACTTCACCATCACACTTCTGGACCGCTAACTCTTGACACGCCGCTGACCTTCCTTCGTCAATGAACGTCACATCTCTTGATTTGAACACGGTTCTGGTTTTCTTGTTGTAGAGCCGGTATGCCTTGCTTTCCTCATCGAAGCCGATCAGGATACATTCTTCTGCCTTCGCATCCCATTTGCGCCGCCGTTGCTTCGGAATATGCGACATCGTTGTTGTCCCGAAAATCCTCAGGTTGGACAGATCCGGTTTCTGTCCCGACCAGGCTTCTTCGGGAGTCGTGCGAATTCCTTTCGACGGAGAACGGTTGATGATGTACACAGCGGTAGCAGTCGCTTCCGCCCAAAATCTCTTCGGCAAGTTGGCTTCGTGCAACATGCAACGGGCTCTCTCCACTATCGTCCGGTTGGCCCGTTCTGCCATCCCATTCTGCTCGGGTGTATACTCCACAGTTGTCTGATGGCAGATTCCTAGACGTTCCAGGAGCTTCTCGAATCCACGGTTCTTGAATTCCTTTCCGTTGTCGGTCCTCAAGATCTTCAACTTCTTGCCAGTCTGTCGCTCGGCCATGATGTAGAAATTCTTGAACGCTTCGGTTACCTCTTCTTCGGATTTTGTGCGCAAGAAGTACACGAAAATCCTGCGGGTTTTGTCGTCGATGAATGTAATGTAATAGCGGCTGCCTCCGATGGAAACCTCCTCCATGGGGCCGCATATATCGGAGTGGACCAGCTCGAGAATCTCCGTGGCCCTTCTTCCTTCCTTGCTGAACGGCAACCGAGTCTGCCGTCCCAAAGCGCAAACCTTGCAGTCACCAGTTTCCGATTCGACGAAATCCACGCCTGATGCTAATCCGTTCTTTAATTGTTTCAGGCCCTTTATGGACAGATGTCCCGTTCGCTTGTGCCACAAATCGATCTACTTCGTTGGATGACACGCCAATGCCTTCGAGGGTTGCTGATCCAGCTTGAAAAGCCCATTCGATCGATGACCGGTGGCGATTTTCCGTCCCTCTGGGTTGATCACCTCGCAACCTTGCTGCCTGAAAATGACCGTGTGACCTCTATCGACGATTTTACTCACCGAAAGCAAATTTGCAGCCAGTCCCGGTATCAGCTGCACTTCGCTGACGTCAATCGGTGACCCTTTCGAACATGCGGGATGCAATGCGACGGTGCCTTCCGCGACTACCTTCATCACACCCTTGTTCGCAGCGAAAATTTGTCCATCAGCGTTGTGTACGTCGCTTAGCAACGACTCGTTCCTCGTGAGATGACGACAGGACCCCGAATCGAAATACCAGTCTTCGGCTTCATCCATCGCAGCAACCGATAAAATGGTGCAAAAAGCGTCGCCCTTTTTGACACTTTTCTTCGCTGGTTCCTTGGAGGGACAAAATCGAGCGATATGTCCAAATCTTCCACAGCTTCGGCATTTCGGACCCTTCGACGGAATCTTTTCCACACCGCTTGGCTTGCTTCTTCCTGGACCTCTGGACACGAACGCCGGATCGACACTCGTTGGCGACTGCTGAACCTCCTGGAGTAGCTTCGTTTTCACTACGTCTCCGGTTATCGCAGCTCCAGAATTCTCCAATGCCATGACCATGGGCTTGTAGGACTCGGGCAGTCCAGCGAGAAGCAGCATTCCCAGCCACTCTTCGTCTATCTTCAAGCCGACGCCATTCAGTTGGTGAGCCGTACCAACCATCCTCGTCACATACGCTTCCATCGACCCACAGCTGTCCAGGTTGGTCGTTATCAGCTTATGGAGAAGTCCCCATTTCCGCGTGAGGCCGCTGTCTTCGAATACCTTCTCCAGCTTCTTCCAAGCTTCCAAGAATGATTTTTCCACGGGCTTTCCGGTCCTTGGCGGCGTTGACTTCGGGCAAATTCCCAACTTCATCCGGAGTAGGTTCTACGGCTTCCCACAGCCCTTCGACTTCCAAAAACGTGCGAAGCGCAAACTTCCAGGTGTGCCAGTTTTCACGACCGATGAGCCGCTCGATCGCTGGCAGTCCGGGGGAAGCGAGTCCGTTACCACCTCCGTTCATCTTCTTTTGCTTCTTTTGGAAAAATCTTGAGATCCGGAACTTTCTAATTTTCTTCTACGTACCACTGCTGGCCCATAACCTATTGGGCAGAGAATAGGAAACACGTCTTGTCTCGTGTGTGGACGGTACTAAAGTGAAAATTTATTTCTAATGTCTAATGCTAGTTTACAAGTCATAGGTTGCTTCGATACGTTCTTCAATTACCATAGTCAATAAAATAATTTATTACATATCCGGGGTCCTCATATTCTGGGACTACCAAGTGAACAATGTTGCTTCCCGTAGCTGGCTCGAAAACTTATGCATTCTCCAAAGAGTCTGGAAATTGTGGTATATCGGACGGCATGGTTATTGAAAATGCGAGAACTGGCATAATGCTAGGAGGCCAGGGAACCGGTTCAGGGTCCACTTGGGGGACAATGTTATCTTCACTAGCTGGTTTGATAACTGGAAAATTATCCATGAAATTCAACGAATTTTGATGCGCCACATGGCAGGGTCATACAAAATCAGGGAATTGGTCACATTTTCGGGGCCTCAGGAACCAGTACTGGGAACCAGTTCCGGGACCATCAAGTGGGCAATGTTGGTTCCAGTTGCTGATTTGATAACTGATGAATAATCTTTGAAATTCTGCGAATTTTGTTGTCCCATACGGTAAAGTTATACAAACTGCGAAAATTGGCCACAATTCCGGGGTCCTGGGAACCGGTTCTGGGACCACCAAGTGGCTAATCCTGCCTCTGATATCTGATGTGAACATCAAAATTCTGCAAATTTTGATACATCAGACAACATGATCATAGAAAATGCATGAATTGATCACATTTCCGGGATTTTGAAAACCGGTCCCGGGAACCTGTTCTGGAACCACCAGGTGGACAACGTTATCTTCAGTTGCTGGTTTGATAACTGATGAATAATCTATGAAATTCTGCGAATTTTGATGTGCCACATAGGATGGTCGTACAAAATGTGAGAGTTGGCACCATTTCCGGAGCCTCCGGAACCAGGTCCGCGACCTCCAAGTGGCCTATCCTGCTTTTCGTATCTGATGTGGCCACTGATATATTCGCAACAGAATTCTGCAAATGTAGATGCATCGCACGGCATGGTAAAAAAAACGAAAATTCACCTCATTTCCGGGGTTCTCGGAAGCCCTGGGAACCGGTTCCGGGACCGCCTAGCGAACAATGTTGTTTTCAGTTGCTGGTTTGATGACTAATGAATTATCTATGAAATTCTGCAAATTTCGATGTGCTTATGGCAAGGCCATACAAACTGCGAGAATTGGCCACATTTCCGGGGTCCTGGAACCGGTTCCGGGACCACCAAGGGGCTAATCCTGCCTCTGATATCTGATGTGAGCACTGATGGATTCGCATCAAAATTCTGCAAATTTCGATGCATCAGACAACATGATTATAGAAAATTCAAGAATTGACCACATTTTCGGGGTTTTGAAAACCGGTCCCGGGAACCTGTTCCGGGACCACTAAGTGGCCAATCCTGCTTTTCGTATCTGATGTGGCCACTGATACATTCGCATCAAAATTCTGAAAAATTCGCACGGCATGGTAAAAAAAATCGAGAATTGATCACACTTTAGGGGTCCTTGGAACCGGTCCTGGGAACCAGCTCCGGGACCACCAAGTGGACAATGTTGTTTTCTGTTGCTTGTTTGATGACTGATGAATTACCTACACATGATGTTCTGAGAATTTTGATGTGCCATACGGCAAGGTCATACAAACTGCGAGAATTGGCCACATTTTCGGAGTTCTGGGAACCGGTTACCGGGAACCTGTTCCAGGACCACAAAGTGGCCAATCTTGCTTTTCGTATCTGATGTGGCCACTGATATATTCGCAACAAAATTCTGCAAATTTAGATATATCGCACGGCATAGTAAAAAAAATCGAGAATTGACCACATTTCCGGGGGCCTCGGAACCGGCCCTGGGAACCGGTTCCGAGATCACCAAGCGGACAATGTTGTCTGCAGTGAGTGGTTTGATAACTGGTGAATTGTCAATGAAATTCTGCGAATTTCGATGTGCCATACGGCAAGCTCATATAAACTGCGAGAATTGGCCACATTTCCGGGGTCCCGGGAATCGGTTCCGGGACCACCAAGTGGCCAATCTTGCTTCTGGCTTCTGACATGGTCACTGATGTATTCTCCATAAAATTCTGCAACTTTTGATATGTCGCACGGCATGGATTCACCATATTTGTAAAATGGTCACCTATCGGGGGTCTCCGGGAAGCCGTTCCGAGGCCTCAAGATTTAGTCCCGTGGCCACCTGATAGCCAAAACTCATCTGGTCAGTTAGCTTAGTGGTTGGGGCAGTTTGATGCTGCTTTTTCCGGTGCATTTAGCACTCCAAACATTCAAATCAGCTGCATTTCGCATAACTTATTGCGAAAAATACCCTCCTTCGAAAATGGTCAAACCATGGTCCCTCTGGCGTCGGTTCCAAGTGGCCACATCCAACCGAACCTTAGTTTAGAGCCGGATCCACAAAATTTAAGCCCTAACGATAATTTTGAGTACAAAAACTTTATTTTTTTATTGAGAAATGACTGTGAAATCGTTGTACCAAATCCGGGTCAATATGACCCGAACACCTTAAACGTAACTTTTTTTGAGCACCTTCGGAAGGTTAAAATGAAGGAAATGTCGTTTACATACATAATAAAGAGAGGAGGTCCTAAATGAGAGCCTTGGGGGACACCTGAAGTGACTTGAATTGGGTTTGACTTGTTTCCATTGAATTTAATTATTTGTTGACGGTCAGTTAGGTATGATTCAAGCCATTTCAGGAGAATTGGCTCAATTCCGATTTTTTGTAGTTTGAAAAGTAGCATTGGTATGTCAATGCGATCAAATGCCTTACTAAAGTCAGATTGACATCTAGCATTGCTAGTGCCTCTTGCAGGTTCTGGCCCTGCTAGTTCGTGATACGACTTCCACATGTCACGGCCCAGGCATTGCAGTTACTCGTCATTTCCGCCGGTCTTCACCCTGTTGGTACGGTCGTCATAAAGTCCAGCATCTGCGTAGACTGTGCGATCGACCAACGCGGAGGCGTTTAGCAGCTAAAAAGAAGACCCCGTATACCTTACCGACCACGAAGCTCTCCTGGACGGGGTATTAATCTGTTGTCCATATCGCCGCCATTTTTCCGGACCCATCCGCAACTTAGTTTACGTTACCGGTGGATACTCGACATGGCTCCACTATGATGGCGATATTCGATATTCTCAGAAATTGCCCGATAAAGCAGTTGCTGAGCTGCATCACAGTGGTCAGCTGCGTTACCTGCACGGTGACTTGTTAGCAGTGGCTCCTTTAAATGCCGGGCACATTGAGCCTCCCGTTGGATGCTTGGTGTTTACGGATTTCCCGGAACAAATCAAATACTCCTCCCAAGTAGTTCGTGTAGTTCTACTAGTTCTACCAACGTAATCGATCTATTGGAGTATTACGAACGAAATTCATGCTTAAACAGCCGCATGCAACCTGAGAGAGAGGAGACAGCTGGCTTCGATTGCGTGCTACTTAATGTCAAGGAGGACCTGTCACAAACTGTCACCGGGAACCGAACTGAAAATCGCACATTGATGGTGTAAGGTGGTCAAATTTCCAAAATTTCTTTTTAAAATATGACTAACGGAGTGATTAAAAAAGATAAAATAATGATGGTCAGTTTTCCTAAACCAGCGCAACTAATCCATTAGTTGTCCATGGATTGTAGCAGCAAACTCAATATGAAAATCATTTTTGACCAATATTATATTTTCAAACCGTTGTGCAGTGCCCAAAGTTGTACAAAGAAGTAAGAAGAAGAAATGTAAACATCGTGGCTGTCAGTGAGCATGCAACTATGTGCTATGTTCAATGTTTGTTTTGGGATTTTCAAGAATTCCCTTGGGTATAGGTCGTTAGATCTGCAAGCATAACTAGATATGTCTGCAAACATGACTAAGGCACTCCAAGAATTAGTCTGAAACGTCTTGCATCTCTTCTGAAAACTCCTGAAACGCTTCTGTAACCCCCATGAAATTCCATGAAGCTCCGTAATTTACCGGGAACCCTTCTGAACATTTCTGAAGGTTGCGGAAATTCCCCTAATACGCCTTGACATACCTTTAACCTACTTTAGAGCTCCTCTGGATCTCTCCTAAAGCTCTGAAGAAAGCCTTTGAACTCTCCTGAAATGCTTTGAAACGCTTCTGAACTGCTCGGCAGCCCTCTGAAGCCCCTTTGGAGTTCAACTAAGCAGTTCTACGTGAAATCGGAAAAGAAAAGAACTTCAGTATTTCGGTCCGGACGAAACTTTGCCAACGTAATAAGCATAACAGTATGAGTGTTTTGAGAAATAATTTGATAAGTAGTTTGGACTCGAATGTAACTTTTGTGAAGATCGTATACGTTGACATGACTGTTATTGAAAAACTGTAAATTGGAATCATTCGTTGAAGAGAAAAAAAAATCTGAGAAGGAATGGTAAAGAATCAAATAAAATTTGTTAAAATAATATACATTTAAAAAAAAATAAAAAGCGCATTTAGAGACTCAAGAAATTAAATTCCAATTATCTCGGAACCGGTTACTTTTACAAAGATTAGAATTAGAATTTTAGAATCATATTCTGGTATTGAAACATATTTTTATTAATCGAAAGTGATTTTTCAAATATCTGCTCAAAGTTGCTATTAGGAAAACGGTTTTTAATAATGTTTTCACCATGTTTCTTTTGTCATTAGAACATCTGAGTTTTCTTCAGAATTATACACTGACAAATTAAAAAAAAACTGTATTTTGGGCATTTGAGTTTTTGTGTTAAAATATGTTTTTTTGTGAGCATCAGCGTATATTTTTTTGCAAAGCCTATTTAAGTCCTTACCATTCATTCTCTGAGACTTTTTCTCTATTACGAATGGTTTCCGTGTTACAGTTTTTCAAGAACATTCGTGTCACTAACATATACGCCCTTTTCAAAAGTTGCTCTTGAGACCCAACGATCTTTTCTCACGTCAAAACACTTATGCTGCATGCTTTTTTTTATCTTTGTTTAAGAGACTTTCAGCCCTCGGCTGGTTCGTCTCTAATTGCTGCATGCATTAGCCTGTGAAGCTCCCAAATCCACCGGGAACGCCCTGAAACACCTTGATATAGCTGGAAAATCCTTGAAGTATCCATAATGAGGAAGTCTTTGAAGCCCTTTCCGGAATAAACCCGAAAACTTCTCTGAAACCTCCGGGAACTCCTCTGAAATTCCCTTGGAAGCACCCGGAATCCCCCTTAAACCAGTCTGAAATCCCGTATGAAGTACTTCACCTTAACATCTTCTAGCCACTTACCTTCCTTTCCATTTGGGTAATAAACTGGTTCCATTTGGGTAATGAACTGGTTCATTATTTGGGTAAATGGATTTATTATTTAACATAAATTCCTTAAGTGCTATTTGTGCACCCCTGACTTATTACCAAAATGGAGGTTTCAGTTCTTTAATCTTCCTTATGAGTTACGTCACTTACTCCAGTTCGATGTAATATGGGCTTATGGAGCCAACCGTTCTTTTCTGCGTGCAAAAATTCTTATTGTTGTCCATCTAGAAGTCAAGATATGACTTCGCTTAGGTCATCAAATTTTCCTAGGAATAGTTGCGAGAAACCTTTTCCCTGACACATGATGGAATATGAGTTCATGAAGTCCACAGAGATTCCACACAGGTAAAACATGTGATTACATTTCGCCTCTACAGCTCAATTAATTCAAGGCCTAACTTCAGTCAGGCCATCCCAGGTACTCAGGAATCTAGTCGAAGAATTCACTTACTCCAGTTCGATATAGTATTGGTTTCTGGAGCTAACCATTGTTTTCCGCGTGCAAATAACTCTCATTGTTGTCCATCTATGGTTCTCTGAAGTCAAGGCATGACTTCGCTTAGGTCATCATATTTTCCTAGGAATAATTGTGCAAAACCTTTTCATTGACACATGATAGAATATGAGTTTATGTAGTGCACAGAGGTTCCACATAGGTAAAACATGTGATTACAGTTTATCTACAGCTCAATAAACTCACGGTCTGACTTCAGCCAGGCCATCCCGGGTACTCAGGAATCTAGTCGAGGCTTTTACTTATAGACTGTTCCAGAAATTATAAATACACTAACGATTAACTGCCATTTCAATTTGAGCACAATATCCAAGAAAGTTTCTTCTAGTTCTTATAGTAAACATGATAATGAAGCAAATAATACCAATTTTGTGGATGTTTCTGGTAAAAGTTAAAAAATAGGGCTCTGTAAACTAGATGATTAAAATTTGAAGTTACACAAAGTGGTCAAAAAAAGTAGCATATTAGTAAAGAAAAAAATCTCACAGATAAAATATTTAATTTTCAAATACAATAAAAATTGCTGTATCGATAATTAAAGATATTTCTCGAATGGTCACATTTTCTTGTTTCAAATTTCTCAACAACACCAGTAGCAGCAAACGTTAAGCAAACGAATGTCTTAATTACTGCGAACTGCATTCGTTTTTTATGGTAAGACAAGCTTTGGCATCTGAAGGATCGAATGAGCTGAAAAATAAGTTTGTTTAGATTAAATGCGTTCAGGAAAGCTAAGAAACTGTGTGGTAGTTCTTATGTTCCGTAGAAAACCTTAAAAAAATAAGAAACTTGATCTCCGAAAAAATGTTGTGGAAATGCCTTTATCGATTTTTCCCAAATTTTGATCAAGGCATTCTTTAGACTACTTGTTGAGAAAGCGATTGTGATAAAAATTTAGATAATTTTTGGTGTTTAGTGATAAAAAAATGTTGAAATCATTAAAAACACCTTTGTGCAAATGCAAATTTGAAAAATTATGTTATTTGTTAGAGAACTAGACTGTTATTTAAAATATCAAGACAATTGAAAGGAAATATAAAAATATGGAGTACAATATGCTAAACTCTGAAAGAAGTTGGTAAAAATCATTAGAAAAGTTCATATAGTTTAATAAAAAAAAGTGTATTTATAATTTCTGAAACAGTCTATATTCCTGTTCGATGAAGTATTGGTTTCTAGAGCTAATCGTTGTTTTCCTCACGCAAATAGGTCTAATTGTAGTCCGTCTACGGTTCTCTGTATTCAAGGCTATACTTCAATCAGATCGTCTAAAATTTCTACAGTTCGTTGATATCACAAACATTACACAGATGTTCAAGAATTAGTGCAAATAAGAGCGATAAAAATAACTGAAATTAATCCTTAATGATTATTTCGAGTGTTCATGTTTTGTAAGGACGGATTCGGACGATCCATCGAGATATTTAGGAAATATGCACAGTACTACAAGGACAACACATGTTCGTTAAGAAGAAAGTTATACGGGTGCAAATCGTACCTGGCCTTTCTTTGCCCGACTTGACCCAGTGACCCACCGGCCTTACTCCGTCCAGAAGTCCAAGAAAATGTTGATCCCGTATATTTCCAATACTGTAGTGTTGTGCGAGTGTGTGTTCAAAATTTGGTCAATCGGGTTAAGTAGTTTCTCTCGCATTAAATGATATAGTTCCTCGCTCAATGTGGAATTTCAGGTGATGATATCCTTCAAGTATCTGATGGATTGTTGGCAGAAAAGAATTTTCAGAAGTTAGTTATGAAAGAATGAAGATTTTTTTCCGTAAAGCCAGTGTTGCTAGCGATCAAAATTATTTTATGTTATATTGTAAAAAAAGTGGTTTGCACTTTTTATTTTGATGTCTACACAGTATCTTTGAAATTGACAAAAAAAACAAGTTTAATTTCGGTCGTTTAGCAGTAGATGTAAAAGAGATTTGAATGTATTTATAAAATGAAACGCCGCACCAAATGAAGAAACTTTCTGAGTTGTTGAAGGTTCTAATCTGTAATTGAAATTGGGATGATTGGGTGTCACATAGTACATACGCCAATTCGAACTCCCTGACGTTACACCCCAGCCTTGACGGAGGAGGACCAGATCCGGCTGATTTCGGTAATAATTTTATATTTTTATGATGATGCGGTTCGTCTTTGCGATTGGTACTATAAAAGTGTCATATTATCATATACATAAGCATCGGCCACAGATAAAAGCTCAATAGGCATCTTCGCGCTCGCGCGTCACTACTGCTCGCTGGCTAGTGATGTCTCTAAGAGCGATCCCCCCAAAAAAAAAAAAAACTAATGCATAAAGTGTTTCTCGGCCAGCGACGAGACGCGACGGCTGATCAATTGAGTCAAAATCTCAACGAATGGAGCCTTCATCGGATCAAGCGGGAAGTGTCAAAATGATAATTCGTTAACAGATTTGGAATCCCCTTTATAGGCGTTGGAATCTGCGGCATTCAGCCGGCTGAGCTACAGCTTCTTGGAGGTCCAGATCTTAGTGGCCAGCGGTCAAGTTTTCCCTTTCGGTCGGTTGAATTGTGTCGAGGCCGTTAGAGGATGAACACGCGAATTTGAATTGCTTTTTGGGAATTTATGGAATTGAATATGTAGATTGCGGTACAATAATATTACTATTTTCAGGGGAGAAGTTCCGCAACGATCCTGCGCGGAATGTGCGATTTTGTGGCGATAAACACGATTATAAAAGACGGATAAGCTTGGAAATGGGAAGTAATGTGTGTTAGGTTTTAGATTTATAGTGTCGGTTGAGTATATGAAGTTTGTTGCCACATTTCCAAATGGCATTGGTTAGATATAATCGTGGACTATTTGGATGTTTTGCGATTGACAGTTGAGATTAACTACTTTGAAATATATTTTTCTGGACTTTGAGGTCTACTAGCTATAGTATACAACTTTTGATCAGTATGTATCCGTGTCACCCTGGGTTCACTCCTGGCCCATCTCTTTCATCCTACTTTGTGTCATCATGCCTGCCAGCACACACACCGCGTCCTTTAGGACCGTGCTGTTTTCACTGGCTACCCTAAGGCACATCAGCCTGTGGGTACTCTCAAGTCGCTTCACGTTTCGATTGACTGCTAGCGTATTCGACTATGCAGCGACGCCATACTGTAGTATTGAGACCGCTACTGTCGCGAGCAGTTTACGCTTACTCGAGACTATTGCCGAGCTATTTGGCATTATCTTCGACAATGCCATTATCGCCATGCTTGTCCTATTGCAGGCATATTCCGCGTTGCTTCCGAATTACAGCTTAACGTCGATCATAGCCCCTATTGCTTCAGTGAGCGCTTAGAGTTGATCGTGCACCCGCCTGTAGTGACCACTGCCTGTTGTTCAGACTCGCGGTTGTTTACCATCACCACCTCCGTTTTGGGGTGCGTGAGTGCCAACTGTGTCGGCCTCATTTCCTCCACTATGCCAACCAATGATGCAAATTATCACCTCACGAATGCTCAAACAACTTATCAATTGAATTTTTATCGCTTGCGATTGAACTGTACACTGATCAGCGATAACCAGAGGCAAAGAGGTGGCGAAACGAACATAATGCAATGCACAAACGATTTTGCACACATCTGTTAGTGCCGCCCCATGCTCACCCGAACAGCCGAACAACAACGAATGGGTTGGTTTTAGAAGCTACGGTACGAGCGCTCGACACGCACACAGAAGCAACATTCGCATGTACCGACACCACACCAATAACGTTTCCAGCCTACTACGATGCTTCGCGATAAGCTGATCGAAAAGCATCGGCAGCGCTGAAAAGACGGGCTTGGCAGATCCTAACTTGGCAGGAAAGCAACAGCTCAAGCGAAAAGGAGCAGTCAACAATGCTGATCAGCGTCGAGTCTGTTCGTGTGCTATTTGTAAGGGAGGTTGGTTTGAAAAAGCAAGGAAGGGTGAAAACTTATTCGTTGTCGAAAGTGAATCGCATCATTTCGCGAATGTTTTCACCAAATAGCAAGCTTGATGCCAAATGCATGCTCCGCGTCTTCTATCGACTTGCCGTATACCACGAGGATAATATCATCGACAAAGCTGACTAACTTTACGCCCGGTGGAAATTTGAGCCTCAATACGCCAACAAACGCCGCGTTTCATAATACCGAGCCCAAGATGGACCCCCTGAGGTACCCTGCGGTGATGTTGTAGTTCCTTTCGCCTCCCTCGGTTTCGTAGATTATTACCCTATTCTGGACTGGAAGTAGCTCTCCAGTATCCGGCATAGGTTAGCCGGGACTCCTAGGTTGTGAATGGCACATTCGATGGTGGCCCACCTGACGCTGTTGAACACATTCTTTACGTCCAACGTGATGACCGGGAAATAGCGGGCAATAGAGCTATTTCGGCCGTTTTGGCTACAGCCCTAATAGCGTCCACCGTCGATCGACCCTTCCGGAAGCCAAACTGGTTATCCGAGAGGTCAGAGTCATCGGCTTTCTCGGTATAGACAATCAGCCACCAACATAATGATCCGTTTCAACAGTTTTCCGGTGGTGTCCAGAAGGCAGATAGGTCTGCCGACGGGTCGCCAGGTGGCTTCCCGTGTTTGGGCAGTAGAACCAATCTGTGTCGTTTCCAATTGTCCAGAAATTCGCCTCTGTCTGGGCACATCTGCATAGCCATTCTGAACATATCAGGACTAGCCTCGATGGTCGTCCTGATGGCTACTGTTGGGATATCGGCCAGACTCGGATCCTTGTTCAACTTAAGCGACTATTGCTATGAGCTCGTCACCCATGGTTTTGTATCGTAGCGCGCGAACAACGTTTCCATGACATTCTGCAACATCTCGAAGGAGCGTTCTGGGGGTTCTGACGCGCTCTTCATTTTCGCCATGACTTCTCTGTAACCGTCATGCAGGCCACACTTCATTCCATTCTACCTTCATCGATGCGTGCTCTTTGCATCCTCCTTCTAGCTCTTAGGCAGGATGCGCGAAGTTCTGCGATTTCTGGATACAACCGGTGTACCGGTTGGCATCCATTTCTGGGTAGGGATCGCCTTGGCATTGCGGCGTCACATGCACGACTTAGGGTACCGACTACGCTGTCCTTAAAGTAAAACAATAATGTCAGGAATAAACCAAAATGATGTGCAACCGAGTCAGCCTATCGAAGGCCGTCATTTCATTCCTTGATTGATCGCCATTCAGTTTTCTTGGTCATCCCAAACATGAAGACGAATAACAGATCGTGAAATTCAATAAATTATCGGATGCAAAAGCTGCTGCTGTGTCGATTTTTTATTCGCAGTCCGATCGATTCTCCCTGCTTGGCTTGATGCATATAATTCACTTCACGGAGTTGTTGGGACGGAATGGAGGGCGGTCTGTTTTGGGATCCGGTTGGCAACAAAGAGAGCGAGAGATCACCTGGATCGTCGGATCAGCCAGCCCCCAGAGATGCAGTAGCCGCCTGTTCTTGTCGGTGTGGATTTTGTTTTTTTTTTTTCTTGATAGAGTGGCTGCGGCGCGGAAGGGCACTTAGTCAAACAAAACGTCGTCGTCCGTCCCGTCCGTTCGTTGTGTTACCTCAATCAAGCAACCCCGGATCCCGGGAATTGTTGGATCGGCCTCCCCGTGCGTCGTCGTCTGGCCTGCTGGCGTACGCGGCCCGTTTGTGATCTTCTGTCTGTTTGCCCGACAACAAAAATGCCCAAGTCCGAAAGGAGAAGCAAATTATGTCTTGAAAGGTTGAGAACATAAAAATGTTAATAACTAAATGATGATGTAGAATATAATAATGCCCCGTCCACTGTAGCGGTAATGATGGATGAATAAACAGAACGCATCATCAGGGATTGGGATTTTGGGAACAGGCAATCCAAGCGAGTATGGGTCGTCGCGCGGGGTATGGGACCCAATGGGAGGCCTGCCTTCACTCTGGCGCACAGGAGGGAACCAAACGGCCACCACACAGTGAAGGTCGCTCGCCGTGTGTGTCGTCTCCATCAGCTTGAGAGGTGATGGTGCTGGTGCTTGGGAGGGCCTTTTTGGACCATGCATCATCAACAGCTTCATAGGCGGTAAGAAATTCAAAACAAATAAAATTACACCCGTCAAAGCACTTGACGGCCGATTTAAGGTTTCATTAGAAATTTCAGGTGCAGGCTTTTAAAGTACATAGTAGCGTGGGTCATCGGAACCTTTTTCTCAGATCAAAGCTTTTTTGATTCCGTTTCGGGTCCTGAGTATCTGTGCAAAATTTGAGCTCGATCGGTTGCGTCTACACTTTGCGCATTGTAATTGAAATTTGTATGGGATTTTGTATGGGAAAACATACTTTTTTGCATTTTTGTCATAAGTTGAAAAAGTTTGTCTGAAACTTTTTAACCGTTACTGTAAAATGATAGCCTAGGATGTTCTGAAAAACTTTGTTGAAGACTGCAAAGCGATCCGATGCTTGTGAAAATAGTTATAACCAACGAACCGCATGCATGTGTTTATGTTTTAACATGTAAAGGAATAACAATAGCAACAAAATCATGCTGTTTCGGCAAGCAATGCCAACGCTATAACTTTTTTCATTAGCATCAGATCACTTCGCGGTCTTCGACAAAGTTTTTCAGGACACCCTAGGCTATGTTTTCATTTTATCGGTTACGTGATTTTAGAAAAAAAATCGATCGTGTCATGAGAGAAATGCAAAAAAGTGTGTTTTCCCATGTAAAATCCCATACAAACTTCAAACGCGATGCGCAAAACGAAGACACAACCGATCGTGCCCAAATTTTTCACAGATACTCAGGGCCCGAAACGGAATCAAAAAAGCTTTGATCTGATGGGTTACCATTGAATTTTTCATTTTTCCATATAAACGATGACCCACTCTAGTACATAGCTCTTTTCGTCAACAAGTTGGAAAACGTTCGGTTCTTATATAAGTTCATTGCTTACCTACCATAAGCTTAACTTTACAAAATATTCTATGTAACTAATGCAAACAAAATCCAGATAGGTCAAGTGCTACAATTCCATATGAACTTCTTGTAACATTCACCATTATTGGGTTTTATTAGTGGAAAAAAAATGTACTATGATTTTTTACTTTTCTGAAATGCCTAATGTATAAAATGCTATGGGAACAGTGAACTTCAACATTTTTCCGTTCACTGATTTTGTTACAAATGGCGTTTGGTAAAGTTAGGTTTAAGCTGCATTGCTTGAAGCACATCTAGAAAATCAATGTAAGCGTACATTATGAGACACCGCATAATAGGAGTCTTAACTGTATTCTTTTTTATTTATTTTTATTCTTCAACCACTTAACCTAATTAACATCTCTTCTGTGCACTAGGGCACTGCGTGAGCGATTCCAATTTGCAGCTGTATTTACACTTTGTACAGCGCCTAAATGTATTCTATTCTATTTCTACTATTTGGAATTGGTATCTTTGCGCTGCTGTCACTTTTCTACCCTGTCCATGGTAAAATGATGAGTACGAGGATGTTATTGTGTGACTTCTGTTCCCTCTCCAGTCCAATTGGGGGTCCATTATGAGTTTCCGTTAACCGATATCCAAGTTTCCGGGTCCGTTAAAGCATATAGAGTAAAGTGGGGCAAAAGTTCGAGTGGGGCAAGAGTTTCTTTTGAAGTTTTTGAGCTCAATTCAAATTATTTCTTTCGGGTGTCAAGGTTGTTCGAACCCTTTTCTAAAAAGAGTCTTTCACTCCAAAAATTATGAAAATTGATCAATATTTCGAAAAGTTATGACAAAATGTTGGTTTTTGATCAAAAAATTGTAATATGCGATGGTCCTTCCAACGCATGGAATGGAATTGTAATGAAATCGAATTCGATATTTTATTTTGGGGCGTAACTAGGTATATTTTGAAGATGCTTTAGCATGTATAACTTTTTGCAAAATAAAATTGGAAATCATATTTTACCCATAGTGGGGCAAAAGTTCGAATTGTGGAGCAAAAGTTCGAGTCATGTTGCAACTTTAGGTAAAAACCTAAAATTCTGCAAAATGTACATATTATCTCTAAAAATGATGGAACTAATGAGAAAATTCGATCAAAGTTGAAAAAAAAAAAGTTGTTTCATCTGAATTTGGCGGAAAAAACCTAATTTTTGGTCTCGTAAATTTAACCCTAATTTGGGTAAAATCCAGATCGAACTTTGAAGTGTATTTCAGTTCCAACATCAAATATTAATTGGTATAAGGTATTCAGATTACCAAAGCGTCGAAATAGTGTGCTACGGTGAACGAAATTCCACAAACACTAGATTCGAACTTTTGCCCCAGTGGTGGGGCAAGAGTTCGAATTAGACACTCTCATACGAAAAGTGTTGTAACTCAAAATCGAAAAGACATTTGGCGTAACTTTGTTCAGCAAATTTTTAGCTCATGGATGGTAGAATCACCACACGGTATTCATTTATTTTTATCTGCTTCGATTTATTGAAAAAAGTTGAATTTTCAACTAAGGTCGAACTTTTGCCCCACCTTACTCTACTCAGAAGAAGGTCAGGTGTCAGCCGCTCTCGAGGGGAAGAGCACCTGACGATAAATTGCAAGTGCCGAGGCTGGGATCAAACTCATGACCATCCACTTATGAACTGAACGTGTAGCCACCACGCCACGAGCCCCGGCAATTTTCTATTTATTGTATTCTACAAACACACCATCATTTATGAAAGAATCTGCGAAAATTATCGAACCATTCTTCTATCATTTTCTTTGTCATTATTGATGCTTGCAGCATATCAGAAATGTATTAGTCTTCTTCTTGGCTAACATCCCGACTGAAACACTTTCACAGTTATTAACTGAATGATTCTTCTATAAAATACCATTCTCCTGTGTATATCGTGGGAAAGGCGCGAAGATACACTATACCCATAGATGTCAGAGAAATTTTCTTTACGTGAAGTTCCTGGACCGAACGGGAATTGAACTCGTCACCCTCAGCATAGTCATGCTGAATACCCGTGCGCTTGAAGACACCAGATTCACTGTAGTGTACAGTATTATTGAGTATAGCTTTGGACCCAAAATTCCACAATAAAATCATCCCAGCAAACACAAGATCGTATATGATATTGCATACGATGCAAAAGTGGAGGCGATATACGTACTGCTGCGTCCATCGATGCGCCCCCCGTAATTGTTGACAACTCGATTGTGAATGTGTGAACAATACGATATGTAGAAGACAGTCTCTGATGAAATTGCAAATCATTGTTTTCCTACGGATAGACGTGAATTTGGTAGAGTAAATAAAATATAAAGAATTCTTGAATTATTGTGCTAATTATATACTAAATTACAGGCTAAAGCTTAAATCTACAATTAAAATTATTATTTGAACTCGTTGTTAACTATTAGGAGACCGATTGTAAGTAAATCATTATAAAAATCAATTGCACTATATCTAACCAATAAATATCCATTCAGCTTTGAGCTTATCACATCGGGAACAAAGGTGTATTCGCTACAAGGAACTCCGAAAAGTTCAACCCCGTAACACGTACACTTCACACGTGGGTAAATGGAAGCATGTACGCATATGGCCTCCACTTTAGCATCCTATGCAACATCATATAAGACTTTGTGTTAGTTGGGATAGAACAGGAAAATTGCGTATCAACCACTTTATGCAATAAATACGCGGTGGAAAAGATGTAGGAAACTCAATTGTATTCTGATCGGAACATATCTCCTATTTCAACTATCAAAATGATTTGTTATAAAAAGTTGAACTTGTAATCTTGTTAAGAACGATAAAATATATCAAATATTCCGCATTTACCAGTGCATTCCAATTCTCCAATAAATAGTATGTAAAACAGCCAGTATTGCTTGATGGAATCGGATACTTGCTTACAAACATTTATCTGTCCGATAAATTTCCCGTCCCGTGGATGTAGGTAGATGTTATCTCGCCTCGTCTAATACCCATCAGAAACAACTCTGTCTGATTGTGCGCACTTGGGGGAGAAACTGGTTCCTCTCCTGAAACTGGTGTCGATCAATATACCAGAAACGTCTGTTAATTACAGATTAGTCGTATAATCGTGATCCCGATGGATAGATAAAAATCAATTTTCTTGTTTTTCAATCTGTGCCGACCGCGCACTGATTGTGAGACGAAACAACCCACGGTGGTGACGCTACACCTAGTCAAATCTTCTGAGATGATCCTATTCTGAAAGTTCGGCACTCTGTGGAATTCTTGGGGAAAGGGAAAAGTCATCCATTCAGTGTGGTCAAACCTTTCACTGCTGATGGAATTAGAATTAGGCGCCACAGTGCTCTAGCGATATTGGGAAGAAGCATGAATGGGGAAAGAATTCCTAACTTGATCTCATCTCGATCGCGTAAGCGAAGTGGTGAATAATCTGTTTTATTGGTCTGGCAGGAGACGCGTGACCATGAAAGGCCCAAAAATATTTATTTGTTGTTTGGCTTCTTTATTTTCTTCTTTTATGGCGTTTACATTCCAGTTTAGGCAGAGTCAACTTTCAATGATTGATTGAGAGATTTACGAGCAGCCAAGCTTTCTTTCAATGCTAGAATTCTTAGTACAGCTGTTTTCTTCCTCAACTGTAGAGCTTTTTAACCACTGTGTCCATTGTTTAAGAATATTGTGGTATGACCCATATTTAATTTGTCGCTAGTCAAATATCCTCTCACAATTGAGCTGTGATGGACAATGGTTGATGTAACACCTGATCCCAACTAAGCACAACTCGTTTTATATGTTGGGATTACTTCTCCAAATTTTCAAGGGCACTAGAAATCCTTTACCAAATGCCGCCAATCTGTGATGGGACAGCACTCCGCAGTTGCAGAGTAAATGCTCGGCAGTTTCGTTTTCCGTTTGACAGAAACGATACTCGGAGGATTGAATTTGTCCAATCTTACTTAGAGAGCCATGAGCAATGGTGACCGTACACTTCGTAGTTGCTACTCCGCGATTGACCTGAGCTAGCGAAATTGTACAGAGAACCAATAGGATTAGGGCTTGGGATTTGCCACCATTCTGAATGTACACATCGATCAATCATTCACTTGAGCACCCGTCGACCTATCGCTAAAAACGATACGATTGTGCGACACTATTTTTTGACACTCGCAAAGAATAACACAATACTGCACACTAAACAGTCGCGCATCTATCTATCTAAATCAAAACAATTTTCACGCGAGCCAATAGCGAACGCGATTGATTGCGCTGCCATACTCACCCCTTACAGGAGCGATGTATGAAAGAACAACACAATACTGATCACTCGATTTCCCAATCTTACTTAGATGATATTTACTCGGGTAGTGACCAGTTATCAGACCAGTAATTACCCTGCGATCTCTTTTGTTTAGATTCAATATGGACCTGACTTTTTCTGCACTGGGTTTTATGAACCTTTTCGATTGCTTGGATGTATCCGCGGCATTTAAATTAGATTCTACCTTGGACATTCTTCATTACACCTACAAAGCTAGCCATGAAAATGCTTGACACTTCTTAGGTTATTTTGACAGATAACACACATGCACGAAAAAGACGGATCATGTATTCTACTTTATCGATCTTGTTGCCGTCTTTTTCATGCTCATATTACATCTGTCAAAATGACCTCTGAATTGTCAGTCATTTTGAGGTTAGGTTCGTTGGTGTGATAAAGAATATCCCAAGTTTTTAGTTTCATTCGAAGAGCATACTCAGGAACTCCACAGAAAGGTTCGGGGCCTACAAAGCTTAATGCCGCACCCTGTCTGGCTAAATTGTCGGCGTTTTCATTTCCCACAGTTCTACAATGTCTCCAGTTAGCCTAGTAGTTAAGGCTATAGATCGCCAATCCGGAGACGGCGGGCTCGATTCCCGTTCCGGTCCTGAAAATTTTCTCGACTCCCTCGAGCCCTTCAATTATTTTTTTTTGTTTCCCAATGTCATTAGTAAACCTAGCTAGATTGCCATACAAATTTTTTTGCGAATTTAACGATTTTGTGGGCACAGGAACTGATTTTGTGAATTTGCAAGGGTTACACATTTTTTGTGTAGTCTGGAAATTATGCACTTTAGTGCTGAGCGGCATTAGCGTGTACACAGTGTCTATGTTTGACCATCTGAAAGGTTCTCAAATCAATAGCATCCGAGAAGTGCCGGTCGTCCACCAGGATATGGTCTATTTCATTACCAGTTTCGCCATTTTGGTTCATCCAGATGTACTTACAGATATCTTTGCGTGCAAAGTATGTAGATGCAACTGATGCCCATCCCTCTAGCTGCAGCGAGTCACTGAGCTTAGCCCATTCTCATTGGTAGCTGAGTGAAGGCTTTTCTTACCAATTAACGAACGATAGAAGTCCTCTCTGCCGACTTGAGCGTTGGTGTCCCCGGTAACAATTTTCATGTCATGCTTTGTGTACTATCCATATACGTTTTCTCGAGACTTTCGTAAAACACGCCATCGGGTTAATTGTTTGTCGGCTCAAAGATCTAGCTCGAGAGATCAAGTAGTTTGCTCTGTATCCTCAACACACAAATTTGTTCGATAACCAGTTTCCACCTTATAACTGGTTCCATCTGCTTCCCGATGACAATGGTACCGATTACATAGCATATCGTCGCCACTGGATGCTGCACTTGTAGTAAGTATTGGCAATGAAATTCTTTGCCCTGAATGCACATTCTTCAGATCTACGCAGTCTTGTTCACTCCAACCATTTGCAGTTTACGAGTGAAAGACTCCTTATTTTACCTTACCGGTCAGACTAAGGCCTGAGTAACCTCTGCTGTACATAGGAGTCGTCTCCATTCTGCCCGGTCCATGGCTCCAGTTCCACCTTTTGCGAAGGGTCCGCAGATCGTCCTTCACTTGATCGACCCGCCTAGCTCGCTGCGCACCACGTCTTTTTGTATCGGTCGGATGGCTCTCGAGAACCTTTTTAGTCGGGTTGCTATCCGACATCCTGATGACGTGCCTTCCGAATTCGTGGTTCTCTCAGCAGCTGATACAGTTCGTAATTCATTCGTCTTCTCCGGTTCCCGTCTTCCATCTGCACTCCTCTCCGCCGTAGATGATACGCAACACCTGTCGTTCAAAAACTCCAACGGCGCGTTGGTCATTTGCACGTAGAGTCCATGCTTCGTGTCCATAGGAAACTACCGGTCCAATCAGCGGTTTGTAGACAGTCAACTTCGTGTGACGGCGAACTTTGTTCGATCGTAGAGTTCTGCGGAGTCCAAAGTAAGCTCGATTTCCTGCCAAAATGCGCATCCGAATTTCTCTGCTGGTGTCGTTCCACTCGTATTTATCCCCGGTCTCATTTTTGCACCATCTAAAGCAATGTTAGCAAGAACGAAAGACCATCACCTTGCCGTAATTCTCTGCGAGATTCGAAGGGACTCGAGAGCAGAGATGCCAGATTATATGATCAAAAAATCTGTATGAATACAGATTTTTCTGTATAGCCGTATTTGAAGGTATAGTAGACACCGAGACTGTTTTAACGGTTTTAAATTTTTACTAGTATTTATGATTCTGAAACATGTGTAAAAATGTACAAATTTTCATATTTTTTTGAAGTTTGAGCTGCAATATATGAAGTTTTCATTAAATTTATTGAAAATATCTTCAAATTTCATGTTTTCTGGGAAAATCGGAATCACATTTTCAAAATCTGCATTTTCTGTACTCTGTATCTTGTCTGTATGGAAGGTCAAAAATCTGTATAATATAGAAAAATCTGTATATCTGGCATCTCTGCTCGAGAGTGTCCCTGATACTCAAACTACACATTTCACTCGATTCATCATCGCCTTGATCAATCGTATCAGTTTATCCATGAACCCGTATTCGTGCATAATCTGCAATAGCTGGTCTCGATCGATTGTATCATACCCATGTCGATTTAAAATCAATTTTTAACAGGTGATGTGTGGGCACGTTGTATTCGCGGCATTTCTGCAATTCCTGGCGGATGGTGACAGACTCAGTTGTCTGGATAAATTGAAAGTTTTGAAGTTACATATAACGAATTTTCAATCAAAGGTCTAGTTTAATTGCCGAATCGGTTGCCGAAGGTATCGTTTTTCTTCTTTCTTTAGTTTTGGTAATTGAAAAGCATAGCATTCTACCTTACCAGGGTCGCGCAGCCGACATTGTACTGAAGTGTCTGCCTCCTTGGGTGATACGATACAGCAATTCATACTCGGCCACTGTGTGCTAGAAATAACGTTATTTGAGTCAGCAGATGCTCGGCGACGTACCGCCTCAATATAGCTGAAGTCAGCATCTTAGGGTTAGAATAGCTGGCCTGTGAAAACATAGGGTTGGAGATCGTAAGGATCAGAGATATGTTAAACGGTTGTCGACCCACTATTTTTCAGTAATATTCTTTTCATAAATAAAAAAAACTCGATAGTAACTTTTTTTAAAATTTTGACCATCTAGGGATGGAAGGTAAACGCTTACTTTGGAGGTCAATATCCTAATTTTGATTTTTTAGTTTGTGTTTCCCATTTAATTTGCGTGATTATTTGCATATCTACAAACGCAAGATAGTTTTCGAACGAATATCCCATCTAGATCGACCAAAAACAATTTTCCCTGTGAATCTACCCTGCAGTGGGAAGTCCCATTGAGAACAGTCCGCGCTTATTATTACTCAATCATTTTCCTGATAAATTAACAACCACTGTGGACGAGTTATCTCGGACAATGCAAAGGAGCTGAAGTGCTCTTTCCCTTAGGTAGCTAAAGGTATTTGGTGGTCGTGGCGGTCCGTCCGAAGAGGAAACGGTAATAAAATCATCAAATTTGATTATACCCCTGACGATGACTTGGTGCGCAGGCGCTGAGAAGGCTAGTAGATACAGCGTTCTTCGGCTGCTGGGATGATGGGAAGAAGGAGAAAAAAGCGAATCAAAGCTAAAGTACCGCGGGACCCACCGTAGATTTGAGCGCGGGACTTGGCCACTTCTTGGCGGTCGGTCGGTCGGTGGCATGCCGCAAGGAAAACAAATATGAGACCCCACCAAATAATGTGAAGGGCAGATGAAAAAAAAAACGAAATCACTTACAATAATGATGAGTTGTTTTGAGGTTTCCCATTCAATCAACACAATGGCATCAAAAGAATCTCTGATGAACACGGGAAGGGGATGGAGCTTTCCGGCTCCGGAGATGTTGAGAACCCGTATATTCTGCCGATGACCGGCACTTATTGTGGAGCTTAGACCAGATGTGCGCGCGGTCCTGCAGATGGGATTATAAGCGTGATTCGTCAAGTTTCCAACGAATAATGCAAACCAATTAGGCACTGGAAAGCCGAGAGAGACTGAAGCTGATGACTGACTGCTGATTCCCACTTAATGCGGTCTTTTCTGTACAACAAGCGAAGAAGTGTCCAAGTCTCGCTTCGTGCAGGCAGGTGGAAGAAAGGGCTCTCTGGCTCATATGGGATATATTCGGTGATTCATGAGACGCTGAAATCGCCTCCACAAATTTCATTCCGGATGTACACGATTGCACAAGCATGTACGTGCTCAACTCGGCCGGGATTATCATTATTAATGGGCTGATCCGATGTGGCGAAAGCATTGGCATAAATTAGACTGGAAAATAATCTGCTTCTTTACTCAACAGATTACGAAAGTGGTTCTTACAGGTTGCATACGAGCAAGAAATTCAATCTTTGAATTTATTTCGCCAATATTAACTGGATTAAGCTTACTTACCCTACTGGTCAGGCTAAGGCTTGAGTGACCTCTGCTGTACATTGTAGCCGTCTCCATTCTACTCGGTCCATGGCTTTGTGTCTCCAGTTCCTATGCGAAGGGTCCGAAGATCGTCCTCCATCTGATCGACCTATCTCGCTCGCTGCGCTCCACGTCTTCTTGTACCGGTCGGATGACTCTCGAGAACCATTTTAGTCGGGTTACTATCCGACATCTTGATGACGTGACCCACCCACACCGTAGCCTCCCGATTTTCGCGGTGTGGACGACGGTTGGTTCTCTCACCAGCTGATGCAGCTCGTGGTTCATTCGCCTTCTCCAAGTCCCGTTTCCGCCATCGTCTCAATTTTACGAGCAATAATATCAATATCATCAGCGAAACCAAGCAGCTGAACGGACTTCGTGAAAATCGTTCCACTCGTGTTTATCCCCGCTCTCCTAATTACACCCTCTAAAGCAATGTTGAACAGCAAGCACCTTGCCGTAACCCCCTGCGAGTTTCGAAGGGACTCGAGAATGTCCCTGACACTAGAACTACGCACATCACTCGATCCATCGTCGCCTTGATCAATCGTATTAGTTTATCCGAGAATCCGTATTCGTGCATAATCTGCCATAGCTGTTCTCGATCGATTGTATCATACGCCGATTTGAAATCAACGAACAGGTGATGTGTTGGCACGTTGTATTTGCGGCATTTCTACAACACCTGGCGCATGGCGAACATCTGGTCCGTTGTAGCGCGTTCGCCCATGAATCCAGCCTGATATTGCCCCACGAACTCTCTTGCAATCGGTGATAGATGGCGGCATGGGACACAGGATACCTTCCATCCATTCCTCAGGTAACACTAGTTTACAGCATTTTTGAACTCGGTAAGTTGATGATCATTTTTGGTGTAGAATCATGTCCTGAGTTCGAAAACGCGAGAGAAAAAAATTACAGTAGAGCGGAAATTTTTTCGACTTTCCATACAAGGTTGATGATTTGAAATCGATTTTTGTTCTATTTTTAAGCAAAGTCGCTCACTTCAAACATCTCATTCTCCGTAATCAATGCTCCGATTGAGCTGAAATTTTTACTGTAACTCGCCTACATATGATATGACAAAATAACGTCGAGAAAGAATTTTTATGTTGGTTTGTTCATATTGAGAAAAATACATTTCTTCAAAAATGTTTTGAATTTTTGCTAAAATTTAAGAAGATCGTCCCTAAAACTCGCCAATATCTTGAGTTTCATCAATCTGACGCAAAACTTGTATTCAGATGATCGAATGGTATTGTATTCAGCTTTTAATTTATGGAAAAAGATTTGGAATTGGTTGAACAAATGGCAATATATTTGAATTTAAGTAAATTACATATTTTGAAAAGTTGCAAAACTCGATATTGAGCTAAAACTTAAAAACTGTACTACTTAAAATTTTTTGAAGGTCGGTTTCGAAATCAGCACTAAATTGTGCTTCAAAAATTTTGGTTGTTGACAGAAGTTCACGACTTTCGTTTTATTTTGTAAACTTGTGTAATACTTCCTCCTCCCAAATCTTGGTAATGACCCAGTGTAGTGCTCTCACAAGTGCACTCCTCAATCTCTTGGAGGTAACGGGCCGGAAGTCTTCCGTACTGTGCACATACTCCTAGATCTGTTTCCACGCCACCTTCGGTACTTGCAACGTCGCCATTGAGCTGCTCATCGTAATGCTGCCACCACCTCACGCTCGCTCGTGAGAATATTCCAGTGATTATCTCGGCACATGTCAGCTTGTGGCACAAAGCCTCTGCGCGAGCGGTTCAGCTTCTCGGAGAACTTTCGTGTGTCCTTAGCGCGGTACAGCTCTTCCATCGCTTCGCGATCTCGTTCTTCCTGCTGGCGCTTCTTCATCCGGAAGACTGAGTTCTGCCTGTTCCGCGCCTGTTTGTAACGTGCCTCATTCGCTCTCGTTCGGTGTTGCAGCATTCTCGCCCATGCTGCATTCTTCTCGTTTTTCAACTGTTCACATTCGCCGTCGTACCAGTCGTTTCTGTGATTCGGAGTCGCGAAGTCTAGTGCTGCAGCCGAGGTACTACCTATGGCGGATCGGATGTCCCTCCAGCCATCTTCAAGTGTACCTGCGCCAAGCTGCTCTTCCGTTAGTAGGGCCAATGCTAGCTGCTGCGCGTAGTCTTGAGGCTCTTCTACGTTACGCAGCTGCTCGATGTTGAACCGCGGCGTTCGACTCCGACGCGTGCTAATAACCGTCGAAGGTTTTGAGCGCATGCATACAGCGACTAAGTAGTGATCCGCGCTGCAGTATGTGCGGACATTGGTTTACCGTCGATTAGAACGTGGTTGATTTGGTTTTCTATTTGATGGTCGGGTGATCTCCAGGTGGCTTTGTGGATATCTTTGCGGGGGAAGAAAGTGCTTCGGACTACCATACCACAGGAGGCTGCAAAGTTTACGCATCGCTGGTCGTTATCATTCGATACGACGTGCAGGCTGTTTCGCCCGATTATCGGTCTGTACATTTCCTCCTTTTCTACCTGCGCGTTCATGTCGCCGACAACGATTTTCACGTCACGCGGCGAGCAACCATCGTATGTTTGCTCTAACTGCGCGTAGAACGCTTCTTTCTCGTCATCGGGTCTCCCTTCGTGTGGGCAGTGGACGTTGATGATGCTGTAGTTGATGAAACGGCCCTTAACTCTCAACATGCTCATCCTCGCGTTTATCGGCTGCCACCCGATCACACGTTGTCGCATCTTGCCCAACACTATAAATCCTGTTCCCAGTTCATTGGTGGTGCTTTGGTAGAAGGTAGCCGCTCGATGCCCGCTTTTCCACACTTTCTGTCCAGTCCAACAAAGTTTCTGCAACGCCACGATGTCGAAGTTGCGGGGATGTAGTTCGTCGTAGATTATCCTGTCACATCCTTCGAAACCTAGTGACTTGGTTTGGTACTTTGATACAGGAAAAATGTCTCGGGGAATATTGATACGAATGGTTGAAGTTGTTTGGGAGAAACAACTGCGGAAATTTCAAAAGCAATTCATAGTTAAATCCTTGAAAGAGTGCTTGGACAAATCGAGGAAGGAATTCTAAGACGTATGCCGGAAAAATGGGGAATTCCGGAACAAATTACTCAAGATATTTCGGGTAAAGCTCGTGATGAATTACTGGAGTATTCCTGGAATTCCTGGAAGAATTTTGAGTTTAATCAGTGGGAGAATCTTTTGAGAGTGTTCTTGCAACAGCCGTGACTACTTGGGTTCCTCAAACTTAAAATGTAAATGTAGTAAAATTTTGGAAAATGTAAACAATGTAAAAACAAAAGAAAATTGTACATGTGCTTTTGGTTCCGTTTTATGCCCATGTTGTGTCCGAGTCTTCCAAATAAACATATAAGTAAAACAAAATCTTTGGAGAAATGTTTCAAGGAATCCCTGAAAATGATAGAAATTAGATATATGGAGTTTTAATATGCACCTCAAGTAAACCTAATCAAATAACTAATACTAAATACTAAATAATAATACTACAAAATGCATCTTGAGGTGGGGCAAAACAACCTCTGTATTTTCCCGCTTTGAAATCAAATGAAATACCATGGGGCTCCATATTTAAAATGGAGTAAATTAGTAGTTATTTACGGCAGCCATGGAAGGTGTGGGAGGCGGATGGTAGTTAATGAGTTGATTTCATATAATCAGCCCGCAATTTATTAAATTCCGAGCACTTCAAATTCGGTAATTTTCTCAAATGTGAAAAAAACTCGGTTTTCCACGACTATTCTTGGGCTCAACCGGTTCCACGTACAACGGTCTAAGACTGTAGTGAGTTACCCAATGCTAACAATGTTTATGTGAACTAATGGCTGTGTAAATACAGGTGAACGCAATAAGCGTTAAGCGATTTCGCATAACTTTTACGCAACACATTCGGCGTGACCACAGCGCAAATAAATACAACATCCTTTTGGGGGGTCTCACGGATCGAAAGCTGTCCACCTTCCCGGAGTCATTTGGGTGAAAACAATAGGATTCCTCCTTTTCTGTTTCTGAAATTCCAGATAAAAAGGCAAATGATCATTCTACTCGTGCGGTCGGTGCGCGGTGGACCCCAACCGGTCCACTGAAGGATGGCGACGGAATGGATCAATGCCTGCCGAGGGAGAAAAAAAAAGATAAGTGAAAAGAATTTTTATGCTTGGCCAGCGATAACTTCGTGTCCAGCGGAGAACATGCAATTAAGATATAAATAAAGTAAAATCTCTTTCTGTGTCTAAAAGTGAAGAAGAGATTAAAGCAAACAATAAGATAAACTTTGAAACAAAACGCTGAGCGAAAAGCTGATCTACCAGCTCTTAGACCCAGCAGCCCAAGAAGGGGATTGTGTGTGTTCTTTTCTCCTGATTGCAGCCGCAGCAGCTCGGTCCGGGCGCATGTACCTTCCCAACCTTGTCTGTTCAGCAGCAACAGCGGCAGTGGGACAGGATCGGAGATTGATAGCACAGAATGACCTGCACGAGCTTGGGAATTTCGCTCACTGTCGGTGGTCTTGAACGATTGCTGATGTTTTGCTCTTTGTGCTGCAGTCAAGGGGTATCACCACCGGCCAATCGCCCAGCTACCGACCATTCCCAACCAGAACGTATATAGCTTTTTTGCCTCATCTTATAGGCCGACAGCCACGATCCGGCGAGATTTCGGACTCGCATGTCTTCATTCACATTCACATGCTATTGTCTCGAGAAGTCAATAAAATAAAACCCAACAAGGCGTTTTCCAAGTCGGGGTCCTAATAGTGTCGTATTCTTTTTTACCTTTCCGTTTCGTGTGATTCAAGATTACTTAACGAAAAAGATACAGAACATGACGGAACGTTTTATGGATGCTTTTCTCAATTGACGTGTTGATTCATTGAGGTCATTTAAAGTGACGTTAGATGCACCACTACTGGATGAGCAGCAGTTGACATAAAAGAAGCAATACTATTTGGAATGGAATCAATGTATGCTCTGCTCATTCGTGGTTTTTATCTGTTCATAGAAATAGATATGTGTTAATTTTAAATTTGAGAATTCCAACGCTCACTTCTGGGAAAGCCTCTGAAGTACAGGATGTTTGCCGTACCCGTAAAAGTTGTTGATTCACGTGCCCGGCAGATGAATGGGCACACGCTATCCTGTAGGTAGGATTTGTTAATTAATAAATGTTCACCCTTAAGTATCACCCTTCTATATTTTCTACTTCTGTTTTATGTAACGTCTCAATTGGAATAATGCATGTGGTGGTGCTGATATCATCTTTTACAACGCATCAAGCTTTTTTTTTTATTTTGGGTGTTTTCTTTAAACACACTTTATAAGATATACTTTCATTGCGGCCTACTTGCATTTGCAAAGAGCCCACGGCCAGCAAATATATTTTCTTAAATCTGATTTACGAATATTGACTCGCGGATAGGATAATGTTTTTTTTTTATTATCGATGATTTGTGCATTTTTGTGTGAAACAATCTTCAGTCCAACGGACCATTGCGAGGTAGTAAGAACTCCTGCTTAATAGGTATTCAGATAGTCAGATTGCTAACGATTCATGGTAAATTATTGTCCAACGTATTCAAAGGTTATAATAGAAAATTGCAAAGTATGATGTTTTTTATATAAAATACTTTGATGCTTTTATGTTTGTCTTATTTTCATACAAGTTTCAAAACGCCACGATCAGCTTACACTAAATATTTGCCATTTAACATTAAAACATAATCGTCGCACGAACAATCCTCCAATTCATAGACGTATTCACCCATGCTGAAGCGTTGCTTATAGAGTCAGTCATCATATTTCAAGAAACGAGCTCAACGACCCATCATCGTAAATCTTTTGTTGAACGACCCTTTCCTTTGAGAAACCGATTGTCGTAGGTCAACGAATTGCGCAAAATAATCCCCCCTCGTCATAATACGTGTGCAAACAAGCTTTCTTCTAAACATCATCGCCAATCCCACAAAGCCAGTGACCACTACTGGACGCTCGGCATAGAATAGAATGTATTCATAACACACAACATCACAAACTAAATATGAAACCGTAAACAATCTTGCGCCGTTTTCACACATGATGCCGCTGATGGTCCGTTGATGGCCACCCGTTTCACTTGAGCCTGAGCTGGGGCAGCGGCCAAAGCCCCCCCTTGTCGGTGGACTTAATCCTTTCAACGAGCGTCAGCTTTCTGGATGCGGAGGAGAATGTGTACCTCTGACATTCAAGATCTTTGGACATTTGGATTTTTATCGATGCCATTAAACTTTGCTTGTTTATATACAAACCGGTAAGAGGAGCAGCGTGCATGGTGGGTCTAGGTTTGGGAAACGCTGGCAAAAACTGGTGACTTACATGCTGTAATTTATGGATTATGGTTGACAGGGACAAGTACTCAAGAGTAGGCATCGGGTTTTACAACCTTGATTTGAAACGGATTTGCGCCCTCTCGAATACGCAAGAACTCTTCAGAAGAAAACAGTATAACAACAAGCGAGTAGTTTTCCTTTCAATGTCATAACGCCGAATGACAATACGTCGAAATGGGCCAAAACATCAAAAACAAGAAGTTCTCAAATGAAGTTATGTAACAAATTGTGTTCAAGCCGCTAGCTCGTTTTCCTGGAATTATCATAATTATCCCTTTCCCACGTGTTATCCTTTTGGTGTTTTGTTACCCAAACCAAACTCACTAAAGATACTGAAGCTTCCACTTCAGTTTTTTTTTATCATATGCTGGTTTATATAGTGAAACAAGTCTACTTTTCTATGCATAGGGTTTACGACTGGAAACTTGATGGAAAGGGAGGTGGCTTTCTCAGTCTTCGTTTCGGCCTAGGGATTTGACCTTTTTCAAGGATCGTTGAAAACATGTATTTTAACATCTATATATATAAAAATGTAGTGGCATACGTGGGACCGCGCATAACTTGCGAATGGAGGGTTCGATTTGGGTCGTCTTAGTTTTGTTCTGTTAGTTTTCACACAAGGAAGGTTTATGAGCCATAAAACATGGGAAAATTGAGAGTTTTTGAAAAGCCATTCTTCATACATTTTGAACGGGGACTTGGACTTGGCTATAGACTTGAAACGTCAAAAAACGCAGTAGGCAAGACAAAGTTTGCCGGGGTCAGCTAGTTTAACATATAAACGTTGAAAAAAAAACTCACTAGCATTGGCGTAGCTAGGTTTTTCTTTTTTCTCTCTCACTCTCCTAAACAAACACGAGAAAGAGAAGTATGAAGAGGGCGCACAGGCCCCCTCTCGCATCCCGATCTTTCTCTCGTTTGTTTAGGAGAGTGAGTAAGAAAAAGAAAAAGCTAGCTACGCCAATGCTCACTAGTGTTTACCGTCTATCGTTTTTGGGGTATTTGCATAAGGAATGCTGTGCCGTTTGAAACGGTGTAGTACGTAGCTTTCGAAACATGTGACACCCTTAATTAGTTTTCTCCGAGCTCTCAGCAAAATATTCAAAGCACGTTGGCAAGCGGTAAGGCGATCATAAAACGCCTTGGATGACCCAATATATTTTGGACATCCACGACAAAAAAAAATGGAAGTGCCAAAAATATACTAGTATAACGCTGTGCCAGAAAAAGCACTAGTGCGGTGTATTTTTTCACCTTTTTCTAGGCTAGGGTGATATTGTATGAAATTGCATAGCATAGCACGAATACTTGCAATACAATATCATATATCCACTCATCTCCACACACATGGCCAAGTCCTAGCTAACATTTTTATTTCATAAGTCCTACCACCAAATTGGAAATCGTTAAGCAGAGTTGAAACTGTTTCTGATAGAGGATAGGATGATGAAAATAACGCATATATAAAAAATGTATGGTAATATTCAGAAGACCGGCTCCAGAGGTATGCTATCTTCCATTTGGGACATTTGTATGTCCCATTACAATACAGGTAACATTACAATGCAGTGTATTCTTCTTTTTTGTGGCTGTACGCTGCCACTGGAACTTGACCAAATATTGCTTAACAAAACAAAGACTGTGTAAAACATGTTACTAAATGTGTTCCTAATCCTTGAAATTAAAAATTTTTGTCAGCATTTTTGAAAAGCTGAACCTTTGTTGCACGACTCCAGATAAACAGTACTGCCAGCGTGACAGTTGCCTCTGTATGCCAGATCGAGCCACAAAGCCTACATTTGGTAGAAGTGGGGACATATACACCTCCATCATCGTAATCCACTATAAAGCGGGTAAATGGGTATAAGGTAGGTGCATAACGAAAGAATCTGGGAGGCCCTGGAACTCGATGACATAGTTTGGCGAAAGGCTCGACCACGCTACGATGATGCCTTGTAGTGGCGCACCCTCATGGAGGTCGGAATTTTTACGGCAGAAATCACTTATAAAACTCTCTGTTCTCTGGCGGGGACGCATGAGCTAAACATACATTTTCATCGACAAAGGTGGTATTTCTGCGGAATGCAAGAATTATCAAAAATTTGTTCGCCAAATTCCTATCCGGAGGTTCGCATATTGTCACCGAGGACGACTGACGCAAAGTGGCTAGGTATGGAACAAAATCGACCCAAAGCAGTCTCGTGGGGCTCCCTCCTCCGGTGATGATGTTTATGATAAGCTCACGCTCTTTATCGACAGCAAATAAAATCAGTCATTCAACCTTATTAAAAGCGTATGAATTATAAATTCACATTTCGATGATGATAGCATGCAAGACGAGGGCCAATTGGTATCACGCTGGGTGGAATAGGAATTTTTATCTTTTTGTTCAGCTCTGGAAGATGAAATTATTCGAACTGATGGTGTTGTGAGTTTTGGGCGGTTTGGAAAGCATTTGAATATCTTAGCCTGAGTTATTATTTTAATTAAGTTGTTGAAGTGACAATGAAGCTACACAGTTAATGCTCAAAACAAACCCAATCAATCGTTTATATCATTCGTATTTTACGAAACCAAACTATTGTCATGGCTGAAATCTGAGCTACGATAAAAAAAAATAAACATAAAACTGTTTTGCTGGCGAAATAACTCGGTCATTGCGCTTAAAGTGGAGTCATTCATGAACCACGTAAACCTTTACTTGTGCATTTCAGGATTTTCCTGCTAACGTCTCGAATATTTTTCCATGCAGGATTCAAATAAATATTTAGAATTTACGACACATAAATAAACGTGAAACAAAAACATAGAAACAACAATCGATTAGCTTGTATCTTTTCATTGACATCGTTGTCAAAGCTCATTTGTGATAAAATATTATCAGTATAGCTCCCAAAATCGGCTGTACGTGCCTTTGGGGCCGATAGTTGGAACCAGGCGAAATACTAATTTGTGCTTAATGGGATATCATATATTTTAATCCGAGGGCATCGGAAGGTAGAAACCAAACCATCGTTAGCAATGTGTTGGGTGCAGGTGTGGAAAGTTTATGAGGCTGCTTCTTCTATGCATACTTGATATAACAGTGTTGCGGGAGGTGTTTCTTGGGACTAAACCGACTCTTACAGCAAACACGACATGTACTGTTTCAGTTAGCTAAAAAGCTAAACATAAAATTTATTAGTATAAATAAATACATTTACCTTACAATACACTAACAATTTCGGTGACCTATCACGGGAACACCTCCAGGCTATACTGAAAATCCCTATTCAGTTTTATTATTTTGCTCGTCAAGTGTATGGCACTGAACCCCAGTGGTTCTCAAGTATAACTGAGGTAGCCTTAAAATTTAGGGTACGCAACTTTGCGTAACACTCCCCCCACGTAACACTTTACACCTGTTGAAGTTTTACAGTAATTAGGCTTAAATTTTAAGTACGTGTACTAAGGAATACCAAATAATATTGAAATATTTTACACCACTATAAATCACCTAACAACAAGACTATCTTTTCTGTTTCATAGCAGTTTCTGTTCGTGTTGGACATCACAACTTCTCTTTACACTGAGCTAGTGCGGGCTGCATTGTATTGAAAAAAAGAATGCCGAACGGGTGCCTATTCCGACCGTTGCGTTTTACCAGCGCCGAAAAAAATACTGCAGCTTTAAAAACTAGACGTGCTCACAACACTCACATTGGATTGAAGTGGATACTGGGCAATCGGAAGATTGCGATATATGTTGACTTGCAGTAGTCAACTCACGGTTTCCCTGCTCACTTATCCACTTTACCGTTGAGGATGCTATGCCCAGAAACCGTATCACGCATTGTTGTAACGATGGCTCCTGTTAGCGATGTCTGGTAGTCTTTCGTTCCGCAATCATTCCAGGCAACTGATCGCTTTGGCGGCTTACTGTGGATCCATATTGACGAGCGACGCATTGATCAATAGACTTCTATGCATCTCGCGGTGAAGTCTATTTTGAGATCTACACAGATCGAAAAAAGAATGTAAAGTTCTGTGACATACAGTGTATCAAACAATTGTCCGTACAGCAAATTTGTTGTCAAAATAATTTTTCATTCAAATGTTAATAACTTTTTTATGCGTCAATCAGAAACACTGAAATTTTGACCAATCATTAATCATATATTAGAGCTCCATTAGTAAAATTTTGAGCGAGATCGAATAACTTTTCTGAAAGTTATAGAACTTTTAGTAAAACTTATAAGATTTATGAACACATTTTTAAAACATTATATTTCAATATGTACTTGATGAAATTTTTTCAATTTTTTTTGTGTTACATTTTATACCTAAGGCTTTCATATGCAGCCATGTTTGGGGTTTTATATTCACTACAAAAAATATGAAAAATGTGCGTATGTAGTTGACGATTGTTTTAAATTTACCATATTTTGCACATATAATCTGCCAAACGTTTTCCACCAATAAAAGTGCATTAACTGAACGAACAATCCATAGGACCTACTCTTCATATGTAGTTTAGTAGGTCCTATATAAAAATATATCATTAAGAGAGTTTAAAAAAGTTGAAAACATTTGGCACTTTTATTGATCAAAATATGATAAATTTCCAAATGACACTCTGAACATATACAGATTTTTCATATTTTTTGTAGTGAATATAAAACCTTAAACGAAGCTGCATATGAAAGCCTTAGGTATAAGTTGTAACACGAAAAATATTGAAAAAGTTTCATCAAGTACATATTGAGATACAATGTTTTAAAAATGTATTCAAAAATTTTATAAGTTTTACTAAAAGTTCTATAACTTTCAAAAACCTTATTCAATGTCGCTCAAAATTTTACCAATGGAGCTTCAATATATGGGTTATAATTGGTCAAAATTTCTGCGTTTTTGATTGACGTATAAAAAAGTTATAATCATTTAAATGAAAAATTATTTTGACCAAAAAATTGCTCTACGGACAATTGTTTGATACACTGTATGATGCACATAATTGGAGCGTGGGATATCACAGAAGTTTACATGACATATAATGTAGAGTTCATGAAATATCATGTAAACTTCCATTATATGTCATGTAATTTAGCATGACTCTGAGTGTTTACATGACATATAACACAAATTTACATGATATATCATGTAAACCATCATAACATTAAGTTTACATGACTAAAATGAAGTTTACATGACGTGTAAATCTCATTATTTTTATCTGTGTAGTCACAATGCCGGATCCCATAGCGCCATCGGAAAGGCGTTGATCGTTCGCAACGAAATTCTTTTTAGTGTTGCAGGAGGTGTTTCTTGGGACTAAACCGACTCTTACAGCAAACACGACATGTACTGTCTCAGTTAGCTAAAAAGCTAAACATAAAATTTATTAGTATAAATAAATACATTTACCTTACAATACACTAACAATTTCGGTGACCTATCACGGGAACACCTCCAGGCTATACTGAAAATCCCTATTCAGTTTTATTATTTTGCTCGTCAAGTGTATGGCACTGAACCCCAGCGGTTCTCAAGTATAACTGAGGTAGCCTTAAAATTTAGGGTACGCAACTTTGCGTAACACTGTTACGTGAGAATGTAGTTGCGAACCTCTGTGCATTGTCGGAGTTGACTGTTTGTATATGTGTATTGTTTTATACTTTGTGTTCTCCGTCATTCTCGTTCTGTCAAACGAGTCACATAACAGAGTCAGTGAAAATGAGACAGAATGGGCGCGTATGAATCGTGAAGATTTATATGTGGAGAAATCACCGTAGTTGTAAGTTGTTTTGTATGTTTTTATGTTTGAATCTACTAATAAAGTATGCTTTTAGCTTTGTAGCATGTGGCAAATAGCATAATCAAGTGTTTTATTTGCCCTGCTAAAAGAGCGGTGCACTCATGATGTCCCATTTTCAACAAACAGTTTGTCTTTTTTAAAGTCAATTCAGTCTTTGGAGTGGCTTCAGAAAGCACTGGGAACTAGATAGATAATGCAGCAGTACAAGATTTTTATTTCGATCTTTGCCGCTAGGTGGCGCTGTATATGCATAATAAATAAAACTTTTGGCTTGTAGATGACTATTAACCAAACTACTTTATCGAGGACCGCATATCAATCATTTTCCACAGGCGTCTGATCACTTTGCGGTCTTCGACAATGATTTCTCTCAAATTTTGAACGTGGCTTCTGAGAGTTCAAAACAGCTAATTCCGTAGGTTAGACTTTGTTTTTTTTCGAATTCTATATTTTTATATAAGTGTGGGCCACCTTGAAGTGTAGTACTCAGATCAACACCCTTGCCCTTGTCAGATCGCAGTGGACACTAAAGTGCTCCCGTAATATGACAATCAATCCACTGTGGACAAATTACTTCCTTGTGCGAGCGACAGTTCAAATCCACTTATTTAATCATCGAGGGGACAACTAACTGGCTGACGACATGGATCAATGGCGCGACGGTCTTGCTTTCTTGCCAGCCTTCGACGACGATTGATCCGTCGTCGTCGTCCGTAACGTAACCAACCGACATCTGTGGGCCTGAAGACCACTACTCTCGTAAAACGCAGTCAGGCAATAGGCTCGGTCTGTCTAATTTCAGCAGTGGGCGGCTAAATATGATTTACATCTTTATTTTCCTCAATTCATTAGCATTATATGGCAGTTTAAGAGCGAGCAATGAATATATGAAGAAAAAAGCCCAATGCGTGGTGGAGTATCAATACTCTCATCTACATTGCTGCTCTATTGCAGCCGCCGCCGCCACTGCCATCGTCGCCATTCAAACTCTACTTGATGTCAAGTGAGGTTTGTGCTCAAACGGTCTTGAATCGTATACGAAACGAATATGTAGTCACATTTAGTTGGTAACCTTCAGATCGATTTTGACATTGTCCAGAACCACTTCCTACTGGAATTGTGGATTGTGCTAGTGCAGTATAAATTAATTCAAACTATGCAGCACGACGCCTGGATTGCAGTATTTGGAATGCATTTGAGGGCATACTGACAATGTTGAATTTGAAAGGTTTACCCAAGAAAGTTATTGGATTGCTGTAAAAAAGAGAACCACAATGGTTTAATTATTCTCAAAACTACTCCTCAAAGGATTCCAACATTTTTGAACAATTCAATGCCTTATGAGAAAACTTTTCCCAAATTGCAGAATTGGCTTCATCTAGCATCCAAGCAGACTCAAATAAAACTCCATATTGTGATAGTCGTGGAAATACAGAAACGATCTAGTGAAATTTAGATGAAGAAAAAAATAACATATCTTAATCATATAGACTAGAAATGTTTCTTACTTACCTTACCGGTCAGGCTAAGGCCGGGGTGGCCTCTGCTGTACATAGTAGCCGCCTCCATTCCACTCGGTCCATAGCTGTTTGTCTCCAGTTCCGCACTCTGCGTAGGGTCCGCAGATCGTCCTCCACTTGGTCGACCCACCTAGCTCGCTGCGCTCCACGTCTTCTTGTACTGGTCGGATGACTCTCGAGAACCATTTTAGTCGGGTTACTATCCGACATCCTGATGACGTGACCCGCCTCCGTAGCCTCCCGATTTTCGCAGTGTGGACGATGGTTGGTTCTCTCAGCAGCTGATGCAGCTCGTGGTTCATTCGCCTTCTCCAAGTCCCGTCTTCCATTTGCACTTCGCCGTAGATGGTACGCAACACCTTCCGTTCGAAAACTCCAAGGGCGCGTTGGTCCTCTGCACGTAGGGTCCATGTTTCGTGCCCATAGAGAACGACCGGTCTAATCAACGTTTTGTAGATGGTTAACTTCGTGTTACGGCGAACTTTATTCGATCGTAGAGTTCTGCGGAGTCCAAAGTAGGCACGATTTCCTGCCGCAATGCGCCTCTGAATTTCTCTGCTGGTGTCGTTGTCGTCGGTCACCAGTGAGCCCAGGTACACGAATTCTTCAACCGCCTCGATTTCATCACCGTCAATATGAATTCGGGGTGGCGGGCGCGGTGATTCCTCCCTGGAGCCCTTTGCCATCATGTACTTTGTCTTCGACACATTTATGACTAATCCGATTCGCCTGGCTTCACTCTTTAGTCGGATGTACGTTTCCGCAATCGTCTCAAATTTACGTGCAATAATATCAATATCATCGGCGAAACCAAGCAGCTGAACGGACTTCGTGAAAATCGTCCCACTCGTGTTTATCCCCGCTCTTCTTATTACACCCTCCAAAGCAATGTTGAACAGCAAGCACGAAAGACCATCACCTTGCCGTAACCCTCTGCGATATTCAAAGGGACTCGAGAGTGTCCCTGATACTCGAACTACGCACATCACTCGATCCATCGTCGCCTTGATCAACCGTATCAGTTTATCCGGGAATCCGTATTCGTGCATAATCTGCCATAGCTGTTCTCGCTCGATCGATTGTATCATACGCCGATTTGAAATCGATGAACAAGTGATGTGTGGGCACGTTGTATTCGCGGCATTTTTGCAACACCTGGCGGATGGCGAACATCTGGTCCGTTGTAGCGCGTTCACCCATAAATCCAGCCTGATATAGCCCCACGAACTCTCTTGCAATCGGTGATAGACGGCGGCATAAAATTTGAGAGAGTATCTTGTAGGCAGCGCTCAGTAGTGTGATCGCGCGGTAGTTCCCGCAATCCAACATGTCGCCCTTTTTGTAGATGGGACACACGATACCTTCCATCCATTCCTCCGGTAATACTTCCTCCTCCCAAATCTTGGTAATGACCCAGTGTAGTGCTCTCACCAGTGCTTCTCCACCGTATTTTAGAAGCTCGCTTGGTAGTTGATCTGCTCCAGCGGCTTTGTTGTTTTTCAACCGGCCAACCTCCTCCTCAATCTCTTGAAGGTCAGGGGCCGGAAGTCTTTCGTCCTGTGCACATACTCCTAGATCTGTTACCACGCCACCTTCGGTACTTGCAACGTCGCCATTGAGGTGCTCATCGTAATGCTGCCGCCACCTCTCGACCACCTCACGCTCGCTCGTGAGAATATTCCCGTGATTATCTCGGCACATGTCGGCTTGTGGCACAAAGCCTCTGCGCGAGCGGTTCAGCTTCTCGTAGAACTTTCGTGTGTCCTTAGCGCGGTACAGCTCTTCCATCGCTTCGCGATCTTGTTCTTCCTGCTGGCGCTTCTTCATCCGGAAGACTGAGTTCTGCCTGTTCCGCGCCTGTTTGTAACGTGCCTCATTCGCTCTCGTACGGTGTTGCAGCATTCTCGGCCATGCTGCATTCTTCTCGTTTTTCAACTGTTCACATTCGCCGTCGTACCAGTCGTTTTTGTGATTCGGAGTCGCGAAGCCTAGTGCTGTAACCGAGGTACTACCTATGGCGGATCGGATGTCCCTCCAGCCATCTTCAAGTGTAGCTGCACCAAGCTGCTCTTCCGTTGGTAAGGCCACTGCTAACTGATACCTGATACCTGATACCACTTCTACGTTACGAAGTTGCTCGATGTTGAGCCGCGGCGTTCGACTTCGACGCGTGGTGATAACTGTCGAAAGTTTTAAGCGCATGCATACAGCGACTAAGTAGTGATCCGAATCTATATTCGCACTGCGGTATGTGCGGACTTTGGTTATATCCGAGAAGAATTTACCGTCGATTAGAACGTGGTCGAATTGGTTTTCTGTTTGATGGTCGGGTGATCTCCAGGTGGCTTTGTGGATATCTTTGCGGGGGAAGAAGGTGCTTCGGACTACCATACCACGGGAGGCTGCAAAGTTTACGCATCGTTGGCCGTTATCATTCGATACGGCGTGCAGGCTGTTTCGCCCGATTACCGGTCTGTACATTTCCTCCCTTCCTACCTGCGCGTTCATGTCGCCGACAACGATTTTCACGTCACGCGGCGAGCAACCATCGTATGTTTGCTCTAACTGCGCGTAGAACGCTTCTTCCTCGTCATCGGGTCTCCCTTCGTGTGGGCAGTGGACGTTGATGATGCTGTAGTTGAAGAAACGGCCCTTAACTCTCAACATGCACATCCTTGCGTTGATCGGCTGCCACCCGATCACACGTTGTCGCATCTTGCCCAACACTATAGGAGAACTGCGGCCATAACGCCCATAGGGGGCAAGTTGCGCCACCCTTGTTTTAGACAAACCACGTTATTTCCAGTACTTTTTTCAATTGCAATCGCTTAAATAAGAATAAAAATGCTTCTTTACATTTGAGTTTACATATTTTAATTTTATGTGTTGTCCGTTGTCGAATGTTTGTACTGTTCAGTCTGTAGAGGCCGCAAGGTCGAAGACGGTGTAATTGTCTTTTTTAACTAAAAAAATTGTACGAACACTTCGAAAAAAGATTTTGGTTACTTTTGATGTAATTTTAGCCTGTTAAATATTAGCACTTTTTTACATCATTTAAAAGATTTTTTTCTCGCTATCCCCACAAACTGTTTTGCACACTCTCATTACTTGTGTACCAAGCGGAAAAAGTATCGAATTTGACCCTTACAACTTTTTTACAAGGGTCCAAACTTCTGAGGCATATGTGGGGTTAAATGCCCACCCCTAGTTATTTACATTAAAATAGCCATTTAGATCCAAATTCTGGCACAAATTATGTAGAACACAAGTTGGAATCAAGCAACAGCACATTTTTACTATAAATAAGTTCACTAATCACACAGCCATGCGTCATTTTGTAGTAATTATTGATAAAACAGCTCACTATGACGTTTACATGGAATTGACCCATAATTACAGGTGATCCATAATTATGTAATGACTGTATACCATTCACGAACAATAACAGTTGACAATAAACCAGGCGCGCAAGTATATGTTCACAATTTGACATCCTGTCGTTAGCTGTGGCTAGTGGCGCGTTTTACCCCGCATTAAAACTAAAATTCTGAAAATCAAACTTTTTTCAAATTTGAATTTTTCAGTGGTAAAACATAAAACTGGTTTATGGTTTCTTCCATTTGGAAGGAAACATGTTGGTGCTTCATGTTAGTGCCAAAAAATATGTATTATAAAGTGTTTCGTGGTTAAAATTGGACTCTTCCTTAACGTGGGCGTCTTACCCCCAGTTCCCCTAAATCCTGCTCCCAGTTCATTGGTGGTGCCACAGCTTTGGTAGAAGGTAGCCGCTCGATGCCCGCTTTTCCACACATTCTGTCCAGTCCAACAAAGTTTCTGCAACGCCACGATGTCGAAGTTGCCGGGATGTAGTTCGTCGTAGATTATCCTGTGACATCCTGCGATACCTAGTGACTTGCAATTCCATGTTCCAAGTTTCCAATCGTAGTCCTTATTTCGTCGCGTGGGTCTTTGCCGATTGTATCGAGTCGTATTTTCTCCTATGTTATTCGCAATGGGGATTTTTACGGGTGGCTTATTGGGCCAACGCCAACACTCCTGTCTCGCCGGAGGGCCATCGTGCCAGTTCTGTTTAACGTCCCAACCAACACTGGGACGACCACGCTGATGGGGCTACCACCTTGGATCTAGCTGGGCGTGGTGCAGCGTTTCTTACTCAGCCGCTGGATGCCAGAACAGACGCTGTTTCAGCCGCACCTCCTTGGTGAACAGACACTCGGATCGTACCTCCTCAATCTAGCTGAAGTCAGAAGGACAACAGTGCCCAGGCTGCACTACCAGCTAAGCACACAACTCTTAGCTGGCGGTCTTTGTCATCGCTTGATCCGTGGAAGCATGAGGTAGGAACTTGTGAGGACCAGAGCTATATTGGACGCTCTCCTTATCGACTCACCATTTTGCAGCCCAGAAATGTTTCTTAGAGCAATCATAAAACCAAAATTAAGGTTTTATGGCGGTTCTCAAAACGTCTACTAGACTGCTTGGTCATCAGAATGTTACTTGGGTTGAAGTTCAACTATTATCTAAGCCATATTTTCTCAAACTTCTTAACCAACACGTATATTTCTTATGGGGCTGGTGAGTCGCGACCCATAGTTTGAGCAAAATGGATCTAAGGAATATAGCAGGCAAAACATTTCAATAGGTCCTATCTGCATTTGAGAGGCTCTCTTTGTTTACTTTCTCTTTCAATAATACTTTTTCAGTACAAATCAAAAAACGATTGTTTTGACCATCGTTCAATACAAGGAGACAATCATAATACAAATGAACAGCTGAGATATTAACGAATGAGAGGGAAACCAAACAGATTCTCTCTTTTGCAGATAGGACCTTTAGACTTGTTTGGCCTCATATTCTATTCTAAAAGTTCTCAATGAGTTATCAAGCCTTAATTTTTATATTTGCCTTTTGTTCGGATTTGTACTCGTTCTATATTCTTTTGGCAGTTGGCTTGAATTTATCTCGACCGGCTGGATCCCAATCCCACAACCGTTGACAGATTTCCAAGTCAATTGCCGACCTTGACCGGGGCCAACAACATCCAACAGTGCCAACAAACGAATCCCAGAAGGCGATCGAATTTCGATCGAAACTCACACGACGATGATTGATTGGACGTTGTCTAAGCCGATCACTACGACGGACGGCGGCGACGACGACTAAAGGCCAGCCACCCACCCACCCACGAGTTTGCTGCTCCACACTGCGCTAGTGCTAAAACAAAACCCAATTGCCGCATTGTTTGTATTGCTTTTCGGAATTCCAGTACCAGAAATGGACATTGAACGCAGACGGAAGATTTGTTGTTTTGCACCCGACGTAAATGGGTTGAAAAGAGTTGGGATGGTGGGAATGTGGTTCACTATTTTGGCTCTGAACCAAGCACTAGGCATAACATCTCTTTTTTGGGAATTGTTATTGCATTCTTGTTTCGGATGAGTTTTTAATTGAAACAGTTTTGTTGCTAGCCTAGCAATGTGTATACATAGTGTGGGGCCTGTGCTGTATGCAATAAAATTGTTATTTTTCTGTATTTGTTTTGTTTTAATGCATATCTGAATGAAAATATTAAATACTGTTAGTTATCGTTTTCATTGATGTCTATATCCGATTTTCTAGAGTCATGCGCTTATTTTCTTATTGCTATCTATTTTAGCTGTTTCTGTCATAGTTTGGAAAAACTGAGTAATATTTTCATATTCAATATTTTACAATATTTGCTGTGTGTTCCCGTCTCGTAGAATTTTCGGTTACTTTTGGTACTGTTACCTCTGGAATCAGAATAAATCATATATTTGATTCATACAGCATCAACGGCAAACTTACGTGGCACTTTTGCACTTATTGTATTCTTCCAGGATGCCAACTAAACGGACAGAAGGTAACGAACGAGGCTACGCTAAGTGAGGACCCGTGCGTCAAATGCACCTGTGACGGACGAAAGCTCACCTGCACGAAAAAGTCCTGTCCGGTGCTACAGTGTCCGGCCTCGAAGCAGATTCGAATCCCAGGGGAGTGCTGTGCCCGCTGCATGGAACGCCGAGAGGAGTTCAAGCTGGGCATGCAAAAGCATTGCGTCATCGGCAAGGCGGTCCACTTCCATGGGGCCACGTACAAAGCGGACCAGTGTGCGTCCTGTGAGTGCCGTAATGGAACCACTTTTTGCGAGAAGAATACCTGCCCAGTGTTGGAGTGTGGCATCGAGGATCAGGTTCAAGGTCTTAACGATTGCTGCCCGTCGTGCCCGGTGCCGGCCGAGTTCAAATCGACTTGTACGCATCGGGGTCAGGTGTATGAGGTAAGTTAATTGAATATACACTAGAACCTCTGTTTATGCACATAGCTGGGGTGCATAAATTAAAAATGTGCTTAAAATAAAAACCGGCATAAAAAGAGGGAAATGTGTGCACAAATTAAGTTTAGGCTTCAAGAGGGAATCTAGTTCGCGAGAAGAGGTCTTGCTCCTGGGCATTTGAGATGGGGCTAATGGGGGTTTCCAGAGAGCCCACAAAAGGGAGTTCCAAGGGATTTTATAGGGGTTTCAGGGGTATTCATGAGCCGTTTAAGGACGTTATATCAGGTTTTGTTGGCGTTTTAATGAGGTTTGAGGGACGTTTCAAGGGGCTTCAAGAACAATCTAGGGGATCCTAGGAGCCTTTGAATAGCTTTACAGAACATTTTAGGGCAATCCTAGAGATTTTAGGGACATTAGATAGCATTTTAGGGGCGTTTCAAGGGGTTTTTAGGTGCATTTCAGAGGGTTTCTGAAACCTGTTTAAGGCGTTCAAAGGGGTTTCAGATGCATTTCCCATTGATTATGATGATTTCAAGGGCGATTCAATGGGATTTAGAGGCATTTCAGGTCAGGACCGTATCCGGAGGTTTCAAGAACAATCTTAAATCAAAGGGCATTTCAGGGGCGTTTCAAAAGGTATTGTGATGGGGTCTCTGAAAATTCTCTTAAACTTCCTGAAATGCTTCCGAAATCCCCCTAAACCCACATGAACTCTATGAAACTCGTCAAAAATCCTCTGATACTTTTTGAAATGCTTCAGAAATCCCCATTAAACCCTTTCGAACCCCTATGTAACGTACCATATACCTTCCGAAACCCATGACAACGCCTTCGTAACGCCTCTAAATCCCGCAAAAAAAAATGCTCTGAAACTTCCTTAAAACTCTAAAAATCCTCCTGAAGTCCTATCGGACTCCATGTAATGCACCTGAGAACCTCCGAAACATCCGAATACGCCTGCGTAACGATCCCGATCACTATGCTCTGAAACTTCCTGAACTGCCTCAAAAATCTCCCCTAAATGCCCTCGGATCTCATGTAACGCACCTGACACGCTCCGAAACCCCCAAAAACTCTTACGTAACGCTTCTCTAACGCATCTGAATTCCGCCGAAAATGCTCTGAAACTTCCTGAAATGCCACTAAATTCTCCCATGCCACCAAATTCTTCCTACAACCCCCTCGGGCTCGGACTCGGACCCATGTAACGTACCTGAGTCCATTCGAAACCTCGTATGGGGCAGATTACCACTTTCTTCCACTCCTCCGGTAGCTGGTCGGATTCCCTAATCCTGATTATCAACCGCTGCATGCAGGTGACCAACTATTCTGAGCCCAACTTTATGTATTCAGCTGCGATACCACATGGATACCATGATTAACTCTGCATAAGCATAATGCGTTTAGTTTCTGCTAAAATCTGCGTTTTTCTTGAGAACGCCACAGCAGTTTCATTTCCTTGCACTCTGCTTCTTCCAGGCGGCGATTTTTCTCCCTAAAGAGGTGGGTTCTGCCACGTTCTGCCGAAGATCATGCTGTAGCATTCTTGCCCGTGCTGTGTTCTTCTCCTCGAAATTCGCGCATATCTCATCGAACCATTTGTTACGTCAACTGCGTTTCACGATGCTCTTAGCTGCGTCGTTGTTGCTCTTACTGTACTTCAGCAGTCCACATCGTGGGGCAGCAGGGGTTACAGTCCCGGGGCCTGACGAAACCAACCCCCCCCCCCCCCCTCATCTCCTCGCTTGTGAGTCAGCTGCGTATTCGCCGGCTAAGAATAGGATTACAAGGTGTCGAGCCACAGTATTTCGTCCCTTATCACGTTAATGCGGGGCTCTAGCGTGGTGGACCTCCTTTCCCGTGCAACTCATGGGATTAAACATGAAATCAAATCTAAAAATTCAAACAAATCAAACAAGTGGTAGTGGTAGTGGCGAGGCTAACCCTTTCGCAAGAAATGGGTTGGCTACGTCTCCGTTGAAGAGAAATGAGGAGTCATGCGCAGGAAGCTGCGAACGCAGCTCCAACGTGGGAACTCCTATCCATTTCCCGGCTAGCCTGCCGGTGGAGATATTGGACGGAGCGTGGTTGATGAGGGCCATCAAGTAAAAAAGAGATGGGCTATCTGCAATAGGGGTGGCTGAGTAGCAGCTTGGTAAGATTATCGGCTTTGCGTCCACAAAGCCCAACATGAGCAAGGGCCTTAAAACGGCCCTGTTTCAACTTCGTAAGTCGATGGACAATGCCAAGCAAGATAACGAGATACTTGTGAAGACTGCTACAGCGGCAGAATCGGCGAAAGCAAAAGTTACGAAATCTACCCAGGCGGAGGCTTTCGCTTTCGCAGGAAGCCCAAAAGGTGTGGAGGATGCGACTGGTTTTGATAAGCACTCGCAGAAGCGATTGAGGCAGCCGTCAGGTGAGGAGCTGTCTGGTGCCCGCAAGGCTTGCCGGATACTAAGCCCGAAGGTCTGCAGTAATGCCGGCAAGTCGGACCCCAGCCAGGTGTTCCGGAAAGCTGGGAAGGGTAGGCCTGCGAAGGCTGGACCATCCCGGATGAAATAGAACAGGAGGTTGTGACCGTTGTTCGGCCCTTAGACGATAGTCGAGCGGAAGAGGAAGAAAAAGAAACCACAAGTGGAGGAGATCGAGGACGCCAAACCAAAAGGTGTAGAAGAACAGGTGCCAAGCGCATGAAAGGCGACGCGCTCGTCAGCAAGACCGAACAGTCTTAGTACTCGGACGTCTTGAGGATCTGGGAGCCGACGAGCGCAGTATTAGATGTACTCGTACGGGTGAAATGATCCTAGAGCTCAAACGCGACAAGGATTTTCTCTTCTTGGGCTACCTAAGCGTTCAGGATACTAATATGTTGATCATAACGTCGTGGCTTGGCCAGCGGTCTTACTCGCGTTCGAGATGCGCGTGGAACGTCATTGTCATTATCAGTGCTGCCGAAGTGAGTGTGATGTTGGTAACTATGCTGAAGTTGAAGACTGGGCCCTTGATCCTCAACCTGCACATTTTTACGTCGATCGGCTACCAACCAATCATGGGCCCATTTCAATGACAGCTGTTGCCAGATGGTGTGTTCCCGAACCTCTGATAGATGTCCAATACACCTCCTGCGGCGCTACATGCTGATGTCTGTTCTTCAGTAGATCGTTGAGTATTTGGGTGTTCTCAATGAAGCTGTGAGATTGGCAGCTCCACGTACCGAGTTTCCAAAAGCCAGTCCTGTTTCGTCACGTGGGTGGGTCGTTGCCGTTGTTTTTGGATCGTACACGCAGAAAAATATATATTAAACTAGCTGACCCCGGCAAACTTCGTCTTGCCTACTGCGTTTTTTGACGTTTCAAGTCTTTAGCCAAGTTCAAGTCCCCGGTTAAAATGTATGGAAAATCGATTTTCAAAAACTTTCAATTTTTCCATGTTTTTTGCCTCATAAACCTTCCTTGGGTGAAAACTAACAGAACAAAACTAAGACGACCAAAATCGGACCTTCCGTTCTCAAGTTATGCGCGGTCCCACGTATGCCACTGCATTTTTATATATAAAGATTCAAAAATAAAGGACTTTGAAATAATGAAAAATAATCATTGATCCACGGCCTAAGTTCAATTTTCATTGAATCAATGACTTCCGAGTATTAGCTTCAAAGCACTTTTGTTTTTGTTTTTAAGTCTAGCTTTCGTTAGCCGGTTCGTAAATTCAAAGTGAATAATGTTTGATTCTAATACTTTATTTTTTTGAAACAAATACATAGGGAATCGCGCCACTTGGGCGGTGGCTTCTATATTCGTCTGTTTTCCACTATAACGCAGTCAAATTAGAACCAATTGACACAATTTTTGGAATTTGGTGAGATAGGTATTGTATCTACCCGTGTACAACATTTCAAGTCAATTGGTTCAAAATTGACTGAGTTATAGTGGAAAACAGACGAATATAGAAGCCACCGCCCAAGTAGCGCGATACCCTACCTATTTCAAAAGCATTTTTTTTAACAAAAACACATATTTTAGAATTAAAGCCAAAATATGTTTAAAAAATAATAGTATTTGATAGTAATATATTTCAAATATTTTACCTGCTTGGACTGAATGTGATCTAATAACTACTGAGAGCATGTGATCGTCATGCCTTCATTAATTATAAAATCATGTTCAGTCCAAGCAGATAAATAAAAGATTAAGAATTCTTTTAGGGAACAATATTTTTATATTCACATAATTACATAATCTTTGCTGGTAAAGCAAGTGCTTACCAGCCCTATCTCTGTTCGTTGATGCCGTAGATGCGCTTCATCTTTTTAGCTAGGAATGGTTGCAATATTGAGTATTTGGCTTCCTTGCAGGTTAACTGAGTAGCCATTATCTGGAAGAAATTATATGTTGTTTTTTTTTTTAATTAAATAATATGTTTCACAATATCTTACTTACCTAATGACGGCAGACAAACTTGTGAAAACCCAATATTTATTTCAAATAAGCTTTTTTTTTTAATCAAAGGCACAACGACTTTGAATCAAAAAGACTTATTTGAGAATCAAAGTTGTTAAGTATTAGAATTGAATATAAATGTTAGATCAGCGGGGAGCAGTGGTTCTACCGTTTCGGAGTTCGGGGCACTAACGGTCACTTTAATTTCGAAACTGATATACACTTTTGGTGAGAGTTCTCAGATTGGTAAACAGTTCTTGATTTTGTACACGAATTCACTAAAACACTTCACTTTATTTCTTAATTAATTATTAATCTACTGTATTTCAACTTAATTACAAATTTAATCGTTAGCACTCTATTTCAAAAATTAACTTGTACGGAATGTTGAACGGTCCACTCCTATGACGTCACACGATGCCGCAGAAAAGAGAGCGATACCTTGCAGCAGTCTACCTTTTATATCCAAGATGAGGCGGAAGAAGGTACGACGCCATTGTAACCGCCTTAGTGGTGCCGACGTTAGTGTTGGTGTCTCCAGAATGTTCTCCTTTTGGGCGTTTATCGCATCGATGAACAAGGGGTGATACATCAGCTCGTAGTTGCCACTCGAACACAGATGGCGCTCTACTTCTCCTTTCGTGACGTTCACGAACAATAAATTTGCTTTGTTTCAAAAAAGGTATTGAATTTGAATCAAAGCTGTAATGTATTTGATTCTAATATGCGATATTTCTCTGCGTGATATTGTTGATTTCAGTTCGATGGGCCGGACACCAACCTCCTACGTACCGGAGGACCGCGGAGTGCGCGGTGCATGGTTTAGCATAGAGTCCTTTCCTGCCATTCGGACGTCGATCATCCTTTCCTAGCATGGGGAATACACCCTGTTACATCTAAGAGCCCTACCTCTCAGATAACAGTCCCTTGTCCTGTTAGCCGTCGATCAAAACTCTCATCGGAGTTGGTTATCTGATCTTCTTCAAGGTTGCTCACAGTTTCGGTCGGTATCACGGGGAGGTAGGAATAAAAGCGGCTGGGCAACTGATCTCAATGGGATCTGAATAACGCAAATACCGAGATTTATATGTTTAAGCTTACGATGAAAAACACGTCTGCTTCTGTTAGGATATTGAACTCACGCAGTTTACTTCTTGTTTCATTTCAGAACGGCGAAACGTGGAGCCTGAATGCATGCACCTCGTGCGAGTGCCGCTCGGGTGAAGTCCGGTGCGCCAGAAGCCAGTGCCCGCCGCAGAAGTGTAAACCGAACGAGACGCTCATCAAGCCCAAGGACGAGTGCTGCTCGAAGTGCGTCGAAAGTCCCGGAGTGTGCACCGTGTTCGGAGATCCACACTACAAAACGTTCGACGGGTATTTCTACAGCTTCCAGGGGTCCTGCAAGTACCAGCTTACGGCCGATTGCAAGGACCATTCATTTTCGATACGGGTGACGAACGACGCCCGGTTGACCAAGTCTTCGTCGTGGACGAAGACCGTGACGCTGAAGCTGGGAAACCTGAAGGTGAATTTAGGGCAAAAGATGCGGGTTAAGATCAATGGGAGTAGAGTTGATCCGCCGTACAAGATGGATGGAGTTTTGGATGTGTTCAAAAGTGATGATGGTACAGAGGTGGTCGTGAGTACTGCCCTTGGGATTAAACTGACATGGGATGGCAATAACTTTATACAAGTAGAGGTTCCTGTTGTGTACAAGAATAAGTTGTGTGGACTTTGCGGAAACTATAACAGCGTTTTCCGAGATGATCTGCTTTCGAGGACCGGAGTTAACATGACTGATAATGTTTGGAAATTTGCGCAATCGTGGGCGGTCGGGGGTGAGAAAGCATGCACACGACCGAGGAAGAAGGAAATGGTCGCGAAGAATTCTCAGTGCAGACCGAAGAAGTTCTTCACATTCTGTAAGATCTTGAAAACGGATGTATTTGGTGAATGCAATTCCCAGCTGAATCCAGAAAACTATTTCGAATCGTGCAAGATCGATATGTGTGAGTGTCCGCATAAGCAGTGCTATTGCGATAGTTTAGCGGCGTACGCCCATGAATGCCAGCGACAGGGTATTCGGTTACCCAACTGGAGGCGCGACACTAACTGCTATCCCAATGCGACCAACTTTTTCACATCTCATCATCACCATCTGCTCATGCAGCAACCGGTAGGTCCTCAGAAGAAACGTCACCAACAGCCAACGCAAAGGCAACAGAAAAATGCAATAGTAAGTTCCCAGCCCAACCATCGGAAAAAGCATCGACAGCAGGCATCACATGGGCTTTTACTGGATCCCAGTTCCCGACGGGCACCACCACCATTGTATTCCTAGATCAACTTAAGGACACGACCAAAAGTGAGGCAAGGTTAAGTGTTGCGACTTAAATATAAATTCATGGAACTGTAAGGTCCATGAACCCAACTCGATTTCAACTTGGTAAATCAGTTACCATCAAAATCAATCTGCTGGGGGCAGGTTTTTAGCCACTTAAATCGATACTTGCAATTTCCGGGGAAATTCGAACGATAGTCGCATTTAGAATGAAACGTAGCACAGTGAACGAGAGTGAAAACTAGTAAGATTAGAGTGAGATCCGAGTGATTGCGAACGGCGCGCGGTGGAAGACACGTGACTCTATAGATGAATGATTTTATTTTAGAAAACTCAGTTGTAGACATTTTAACTTAATTGTGGTAACTTATTGCTTTCTACTGTAGTGTTTAGCCTAGGAATCGTTGCGAAATATTTAACTATATTTTTTGACAACTGAATGCCAAAATCAGAACGAAAGAATGCAGCAGCAGGGTACGGAAACGGCCGCCGCGGCACGAACGAAACTCATTAGCGCGTTAGGGTAGCCCTCTACTAGAGATTGTAAATATGTTTTAGCTTGGTAGGGAGGAGTATCTCGTCCTGTTTGTAAGGATCACGTTCGTTTGACTATTTGTACATTTGTTTATTTTTTTTAATTGCTAGTGCGGTAAATTCCACCTACTCTTTTGTACAGAAACAGATTTTAGCTAGGGATTCATCAAAGTTCATCAGTATTTATTTAAATTTTCACCGACCAATAGGTAAGCTAAAATGTAAGTATTTGGAAGTCATTGGCGCAAAGACGACTGTATCTGTTCAGGAAGCATTGTCAAATTGATCATGGTATTCAGTTGCTGTCAAAATGCACTATTTTGTGGTAAAATTTTCTCAGAAAGGCAGAGCTTTAACTAACCCATGTCCTCATTATCTTATATAACCAGCTTGAGATTAAAACAATATATGAAAATACTGTCTTCAGAATGGTTGTTTGCAAGCTCAACAGTCAACACGTCTTACTCGATCATGCTACAAGATCCAATGTCCATGGATTCCTCTGGAAGTATGTATCTCCCATGATTCGTTCTGCCATTTCTCCATGAAATTCCCTCTGGGTTATCTCAAGTCACTTCGGGGTTCCTTCAATGATTCTCCTCGGGATCTCTCGAAGGATTCCCCCTGGACACCTTCAGGATCTTCTCTATGGATCCTTCAAAAATTACATCAAGAATGCTTACAGGTTTTTTTCTTTCGTGGAATACCTACATAGATTCCTTCAGACATACATATTTCCTGGAATTTCTCAGAAGTTTTCTACGAGGGTTACTTCAGGAATATTTTCTGGATCCATTCAAGGGTTCATGGCTAGTTTTCTCCGTGGACTCCTCCATGGGTTTATTAATATTATTGTTTTTACTTTATTATACAGATTTCCAGCCCTGTACTGATTCATTTCTTATCACCATGGATTTAGTTTGGCATTTTTTATAGGTTTCTACAGGGATTTTCCCGGGATTTTTCCAAAGATGTCTTGTGTTACTGTTCTAAAGTTTTTACAGGGATTAAAAAAAAATAACATTATACTGCTCTGAGGCTTTCGCTCGGTATTTCTTCTGTAGATCACTTCTGGGTATCCTGGGTAATGTTCTTTCGATTATATATTCTTCAAACCATCTAGTTTTGACCACCCATCCTCATTCACCGAAAGCTCCTCCCTTCAATTCAAGTTGATTTATTTTCGTCAATCTGATTTCGAACGACCCGCGCCCATATGGGCAGTGTTAACCAGACGCAAAGTTCTTTTTTGGAGAAGAAGTGTGGCGCAATCTCGGTCGATCGGCTAGGCTGGCTGGCACACTGAACCGATTCGTCTATTCACACTTTATCGCCCGCCCGGCCACGAAACGTGTTCCGTGCATGTAGGTAAATCGAATCTCCTCACCATAAACAATGATGACTCAGAGTCAGAGGGAACCGATCGACGCCGCGCCATGGACGAACGGACGAACGAACGCCACGGTGTGTGATGTTTACTTCCTGCTAATTGCCACTTGGTGGCACGTGTTTCTGCGAATCCAATTGCGTCCAATGACGACGATGTCCAAATTTCCGAGCGAGCCTAGTGGGAGTCGATGTCGTCGTCGGTACTATGATCGAACCGTGTCCGAAAAAAGAACAGGTGTTTTTCGTTCTAGGTTGATGATGGCGATCGCTTTCGGTCTGAGAGGTGCGACCCCCTCCCTGCTGGTAATTGCGCTAGCTTATTGCACATGTACAGCCGGTGCGGCGGTGTTGAACTACTGATATTGCACGCGTTTCTAAACAATCTGGCTTCTGGTCCGGTTGGAAACAGACTCATCATTTCCCACTCAGTTGGACCAGATCCAGATTGTTTAGTCTGAGCGCCATGGGGTTAGATAATGGGGAAGATTTTAAGCAAAACAACTGCAACATTGTGATGGAAAAACATTGCGCATGACCTAAGTTTTGGGAAGGAATGGATTCAGAGCAGTTGGGAAGAAAGCAGTAAGTTCTAAACAGGCCGGCTACAGAGGCACGGTCCTATCTTTCTAGGTGGTTTGTGCTGTCACCAATAGAAAGAATCGATTTCATCTTCCACCTGTCATGGACCTACCGAAATCTCTACCCGCAATCATGCACTTCGTTTTGGTCGAGTCGAACTTATCCTCGTTGTCTCCCTCTTTCCTTTTGTCCGAAAAAAACGAGCAGCATGTGCGGTTTAACATGGTTTTGGTAGGTCAGGCATGTTAATACCAACATTAGCCAGATTGACATCCAGCATGGCCACTAACCAGTGCCTCTAGCAGGATCTAACCCCGCGCTGGTTTCCCATTCCATGGCCCAGGTATTGAAGATACCCGCTATTACTCGATCTTCGCTTCGCCCTGTCAGCACGATCGTGATACAGTCCAGCATCTGCGTGAACTGCTCGATTGACACCGCGGTGGCGCATAACAGTTACAGAAGAAGACCCCATTGATCTTGGCGACGGGGTATTTCCCCGTTGTTCATATCGCCGCCAAGTCGGATTCGTTAGGATGGCGATATATGCCCCATTCAACGACTGCCTGGCACAGAAATTGCAGGACTGCGTCACAGTGGTTCAGGTATAGCTGCTATACCTACCCCAAGCAACACAACACACATGGTCACAAAACAATCACGGCCGCGCAGGTAACTTCTGTGCAACCCTTACATGCGCTGCCGTGACTGTTTTGTAACCGTGTGTGTTTCTCGGTACTCTGTGACTTATCAGCTAAGGTTCACGTGAAGGTCAGGAATCTTGGAGCTCCTGTCGGGTGCTTGCTGTTTGTGGGTTTCCCAGAACAAATCAAGCACTTGTGAGAGTTTTGAGAAACCGTACACCTTATGGCCTTCGCCTTCACATCGTCTGCAGGGCCTTGTAAACATACATAAAGACTGCCCCAGAAAGTATGGACGCACCTTGTCTTCGGTTGACTGGGCCTGATCGATGGTTCTAGCTTCGGGCTTCGTTTTGGCTGTTTCTGCTTACAATAGGATCGAAAATTCAAACGTTCTTTGCCACGATGAACAATGGAATTCGAAAATTTTTTTGGTCATTCCCTGCTCTGTGTAAGTTAGAAGGTTTTTTCTTGTGCTCAAATATCTTCATTATTTGTTTTTCCAAACGAGGGTTAACAGGATCCTAATTTTTAATCTAATGTCGAGAATGATTTCGCCGGTACGAGTACATAGAATACTGTGTACGTTGGCTCTAAGATTCCACGAGCTTGGCATCGCTCCTCTTCGCCTCATTTTGATGACGAGCGCGTCACTCTCTGCCCTTCGTTTTCGGTGTTAACAAACTCCTGGCAAACTCCTGGCTACCTTGCACGCTTCGGCGATTGCTCGTAGTAAGCAATCATATCGGGCGTACCCTTCGGGCTACCCGCTAATGTAAAGGCCTTCGTCTGGGTGGACTTTGGCACCTTTAGCTTCACAGGCTCTGCTGCGCAGCCACCTCCATGGCAGAAAGCCCATTTTTGTTCTTGTAAATGGCCTTCATCAGCCATGCTCCATCCCAAGTCGAACATATTTCACAAAAGAGTCAATGCAGCGCAGGTTTTTAGTTGCACACGAATCAATGTCACAAGAATGTAAAGTCATTCCAGCATTGTGTTAGAACTACAAACTTGTTGCTTCTGTCCAACAAAAAAAAAAAACTGCGCTGTCATGCCTCTCCTGGCGCATGTGCGCAGCTTGGAATCCATGATATCTTCCGACCAGTGAATCAAAATTCAACCATCGCGCAACAATAATGACAATGTCGCAACCTGTATTTATTGCGACAAACAAACCCATGCGACATAAGTTTGTCTCAACTTAAAAATAATGGGATTAACATCGTACACCACGAGTTTAGAGATTTTTAACCCTTACATTGTGATTTTCGAACGGTAACTTCGAGTCGGTAAACACTGCAACTCTGGTGAAGCTCTATCATCAAACAGTTTCGACTTTGGGTTAGCAATAATTGATTATTCACGAGTTGAAAAGTATGCAACAAATTCAGCTTCCGTTTTGTCTGCAACAAAAAATTTCAAGATCGTGTCATTATCTGTTACCAGTAGGGATAAAGAGTAATCGTCGCACCTTCTTTGTTCCTTGTTTTGTGCCTCTTTTGTCTGACAATTCTCTTCACTGCTTCCGACGCGTTAGCCGGAGAGGGAATGGGGTTCCCTATGCTGACATTTGACGCACAGCTACCTCTTCCTGTCTCTGCTCTCCTTAAAGAAGACTTAGCTAACCTACTCTTCGTGAAGGGGCCAAACTTACCGTCACCACTACCTAATAAATGTATTTGATGCATTGCTGTTTAGGAGCATTTTGGAAGCCCACGAGTATCTCGGGAAAAAGATAAACCACGCCTGCATTAACGCGGTAAGGGAAAAAATATTGTACGAGGTGCCCAGATGCACCACAGGCTTCGGTAACGACCCAGCATCTCTTTTACCTCTTCGATCATTCACTGTTCGTTACGGGTCGCTTAAACCTTGAATTCAGGTTACCCTGTTTGTTGAGCTATTACCACCGGAGCATAGTGCTATTCTAAGCCAGCAGCAACACGACTATCTATCTATCAATCTATTCGGTCGCAAACGATGTAGACACTGAATCTACGGTTTGAACACCTGAATTTGATCTATCCAGCTCAGTTGCACGTAACAGCCGAGTTGGCTATGCCTGTGAACCATTTTCTGACATTATCTTCCAAAGTTTATTGTTTTTCACTGATTTTAATTGCTGTTTTGAGCAGAACTAGGGTAGAACTAACCTGATCGACACTGGCGCAGTATTGTGCCCACACCATTGGCAGTTGCATAAAACCTCCGCATATTATTCCGAACCATGCTTTCCTACTCTTTAGCAATCACGCTCGATACGGTGCCATAAACTGCTGACATCGCCTGATCAGTTGTTCTCTTCTATCCTATTGTGTAGCTTCTGATGGTACTGCGCTTCATGAGAAAACAACCTTAATGATTACAAATAAATAAATAAGCAGTTTATGGCGACATTTGTTCTGGTTTTCCGGAAGATTTTTTTGATGTATGCGCAAGTTTCTGAGGAATTCAGTATCGGAAATTTTAAAGAAACTGTTGAAGTAATTTTTGACATAGTTCTTTGGGATAATTGTAGTTCTGACGAGATTATTGAAAATTTTAGAAGACGTCTGAATATAATTATATACACAATTAACCCTAGTCATTGGCATTGGGATCATTATAACCCAGAACGTGCTCTACGTCAGCGCAGTGAGCGTCAGCTAACGCACAAAAAAGGTTAAACCACACATCGAATTTTCAAGATAGCAGATCTAATGAGTCTAGCATCGGATTGCATTGAAAAGTTGATACGGACGCATCAACTAACTGTACAGGATAACCCATCATTGGTGCTTTAGATTTGTACTCATGACGTTTTGTGGTGTGACAGAGAAAAACCAACCCAGGGTTGAAAGTCCGTATAATAATATGAATCATTTAATAAGCTTAATCTCATGATTTTTTCGGAAGATTTCTGGATTATTTTGTCAACATTACAAACACGAAGCAAAAGAAAAAAATAGGGAATAAATAGTGCTCAAAAAGCACGGAAACCAATGATCAATGACACTGTTTTTTGAACGATCATTGTTCCAACAGAAGAAAAAAATCACTTACAATAGTGCGGAAGTCATACACGAAAAGTATTATATTGTTTTAAGATAAATTGAATTAGCTCCAGATGCAGACATAACGTAGAAACTAATACTTCTCATTGTACAACGATCGAAACAGTGCATAACAGAAAGATAAGCATTAGAAAATAAAGCAAAAATCAAGAATGCCACAAACCGAATTATGAATAACACCCTAGCTCTCTCGAAAATGTATTTGACACTCAACTCTTTGACATTCACCCCGCAGTCATTACACTACTACAAGTATTACATGATTCAACCTTAAAACTATTCTCTCATCAAATCGCTTTACATTTTACAACCAACCTAACGTGTGCTCTATTTTCTAGCTAATTTTTCAACATGTAAGCAACATTTACATTCCACTTCAATTTTAATGCAACCAATCATAATATGTATTTAAAATTAAGAATAGCAAAATTTTCAAGATCACTCAAAACGAGGAAAAAATGAACCCAACTCATCGATTTTCCACAGACAATAAATAAACAAATCAAAATCGAGCGTAAAACAAAACTCAAAGACTCGGCACAGCACAATAAATCGACTCAACCCCCATCCCAGTGAGCTCTTACACCCCGAATCCAGTATGTAATGTATTCAACCTGTATATGACATCCCCGAACAGGAGATTACCAGTGCGCTTCGTCAAGCGAAACCCAGCCGGCAACAGCTTTTACTTAGGAACAAGTTCTGAAAAATTCATTAGGTTTAATCAGAAAACTCGAAACAAACACAAACACAAACTCAAACGACCTAAAATGCCAGTAGTTGCTTACCAAAATCGTTTTCCTTCCGTGATTGAAGAATGCGAACACAGTTTTAAATCAGTAGTGTTTTGTTAGCAAGTGGCCACATTCAACTTATGTTTTACACATCGAATTTCTTTCTACTTATCAGACAACGGTTAATTGTTGATTCGAGCAACGGAAAAATGATCTCTTGATATAAAACAATGTTATACCTTATATAGACCACTCTAGCTACTTAAGAAGATTCATATATGGATGGTGTCCCAGAGCACTTCAGACCGTTTTGCGGGGAATTTATTTGTAACGTAAACAAAATGTCAAGGTATTTAAATCGCAAGAAACTGCATTCTGTGTTATAACTAGTGAATCAAGAAAGGGACGACGGAAACAACTGAAGAAAAGGAGAAAATCCGACTTTACACATACTTAATTGCAGTGATTCTAGAATTTGTATGATATAATCCATAAGCGATTGCATTGTTCCTATGTTGTATTTTGGAGGGTAATGAGAAAGCAAAAGAAGCGATAAAATTTATTATTCTTAAGATGGGTGTAATTTATGTGAGAAGAACATGAAAATGTATGCGCATACAAAAGAACAAACTCTTTGAAAACAATATTTAATTGATGAGCAGTAAATAAAAGAAAACGAATAGTATTTATAATGCGACAATCGCTTGGTGTATTGGTTAATTTGATATCACAATTCCTTATAAGGTCTAGACAATAGTGGTTTGCTTGTTTCTTTGATCCAGCCTACCGAATCTATATAATAATTTATTGTTTTGTCATCCGTGTCGGCCAAAGGCTTTATGTTTTCGGATTGATTACAATTCGTTGACCTAACTTTTTTTGAATGACCTTGAGATTTTTACATCTGGGAAGAGCCGGATTCTGTACCAACAACTTCGTGCCTCGCCCACATTAGGGGCATCCATAAAATAAGACACGCAAAAACTGTCCATTGTCGCTCATTGAGAGAAACATTATAGTGCTGTTATAGAAATCATATGCATTTCAGCCACTAACATTTATATAAGACATTTTTCCTTCTTTTGTAGGCTGTTCTTTTAAGTTGTGCTAAGGTATTTAATGGCAATTTAGTTGGATTTTTTAATCAGTAATTATTCTTTCTTAAATTTATAGGCTGTTATTTTACCTTTCCTTACTGAAATAATTATTTTTCCATCAGAAATGTTGCCTTCTTTTAATCAATAGCTGTTCTTCCTAATTATACTGCAAAAATATTCATTGACTACTTGTGCTTAGTGGTCATCCCCTCTTGGATTGATAAGTAGTTGCAACGAATTATATAGTATGTATAAATAAATAATTTTGGTTTGTTTGCTCAAATAACACCCACAGATTTGTCCTTCTCTAATTCATAGACTGTTGGACTTAATTAACATTTCAATCTTTGATTTATCCTTCTTCTACCCATAGGCTGTTCTTTCAAGGAATATTGTTTTCCACATTTAGCTTTAATGGACAACATTACTTTCTATAATTTATGGGCATCTTTTTCGAATCGTAATATGCGGATATTTTCGATCGATTCCGCGTATTTGGATGGCCAAATAGTAAATCGGTTGTTGGTGCTACGCCATCCGGAAGTGAATGCGAGTGAAAGTGATTCCGTCTTTAACGGAAATTTTCGTGTTAAAATCAAATTAAGATGAAAAGTTTCTTTCGCGATTCTTCAACCGATCTGTGCGGTACCCTGACAGTTGTTCCACGAGTGAAAAGTGAATCCCTGCCACGTTTTTTATTGTGATGTGAACTGGCGCTCCGTCAACTGCACTCGATTTATAAAAAAAACTGGGATCTAGGCTGGGATTGTATGAAGGATCTGCAGTGATACATGGAATAAATGCTGCGCGTTTTGAAATCGGAATTGCTTTTAGTGCCGGGTTAAGTTTGATTAGTTATTGTTTTGTTTTTGTATTTGAAAGCTAACACCCTATCACTGGAAGGAAAAAAGGGTGTTTTCATCGTTCGTCGTTGATGGGTCTTTTGGTACTACATCACCCAAACGACGCCTTTGAAAGGAAGACGCAACAAATGGGTTATCAACATCAAGCCACCGAGCGGACGTCAGAAATGTCATTTCTCTATAAACGGGTCCAAAAATAAACAAACCACAAAAACCGCACAACAGTTGGTGACATCTTTCCAATATTATTTATTTATGGGTAATTCTACTTCATTTGTAATATAACTACAGTGACCCCACACCGATGAATCACCTTAATTTTGTACACTATTTATGAATCACCATGTTGATCAAATGAGTGATCCATAAACTGTGGTCATTTTTGCGATTCATAAATTGTGGGGTCACTGTATACAGTTTTGGGAATACTCACGTGCGAAAAGTTATACTCACTTGCATCTATCTCAGCCCAGAAGCATGCTATCAAAAATGATGTTTGAAGGGCTTTTAGATTGTAGTTTGATCTAAAAATTTGCCGAATAAAGTAAAGGTCGCAGACGCATACCAAAACCGTGAAAGAGCTGTGAGCATAAGGTGAGTATAAATTACACGAATTTTACTCACCTCGTACTCACAACTCTCTCACAACTTTGGTATGCGTTTGCGACCTTTACTTTATTCGGCAAACTTTTAGATTAAACTACAATCTAAAAGTCCTTCAAACATCATTTTATGATAGCATGCTTCTGGACAAGCGTGGGTATTCAGCATGACCATGCTAAGGGTGACGGATTCGATTTTTATCGTCGGACCAGGTTTTTTTTTCCTTCCTTGAACATAGAGTATCTTCGTGCCTGCCACACGGTATTCAATTGCACATGTTCCTCGATAAGGTTCTCATCCGGGCCCTCATGATTATTTTAATAGAATATTAGAGGTGTCTTAAGCTGCTTCGTCAGGTATTTTCCTAGGTGTTATCTTAAGCATTCATCCAGGTGCTCACAAAATAGCTTCAGAAATTGTTTCAGGATTTTTTGTCCTGGAATTCCCTCATTAATAACATTTTCAAGAATTTCTTCTTGGATTTTCCAAAAGTATCTCCAGGAGTTTTTTTGTGCAATTTCTGAAAGAACTTCTGCAGAGATCTCTTCAGACATGCCGAGAGATATTTCTGATGGAACTGCAATAGTGATTTCTATAAACAATTCTTGTAGGAATGATTCAGCAGAAATCACTGCAGGAATTCCTCAAAGAATTATTGGAGAAGCAATGGGAAGAATTATTTGTTGGATTTGTAAAATATTAAGAAGAGTTTCTGAAAAATTCTTTGGAAGAGCTTTCGAAGAAATCCCTTTCTAAAACTTCTTAAGAAATCCCTAAAGTTATGAACAAGTCTTTGCAGATAAAAATTACCTCAAAGGAATTTCAAAGGAATCCCAGCAGGAATTTCTGAACGAAAACGTCTTCTCGTGATCAGGAAGCCGGACTCCAGCAAAACTCCACACTACATTCAGGTGCATGGATTTTTGGTAATGAAGAAACCTTCAGTAAAATCTCTGAAGAAATCTTAGAAAGAACTTTTGAATCCCTGCAATCTCTGGAGGAAATTCTTGAAATAATAGGGTATATGTACCAACCTTGGCTTAACATGCAAGGAAATTGTATGTTGACCTTATCACGCACTCTAGACAATGCATGTTTCACCACTTGGAAGTAAACTAACGTAAATATTCAAGAACTTGCTTAATTAGGGTATCGGGATGCTTCGTTGGCATAGTCCCCTCGTTCGGCCTATCTCAACGTTAACCAAAAACTCAAACAAACACGCATAACTGGATATCGGAAAAGCTATGCGGCAAACAACTGTAACATTTCGTTTCAATTTTAGCACTTTGGAGCATTAAAATTGAATGAAAATGTCTCTTTGTTTATCTTTTGTAGACGCCATGATTCTTCGGCTAAGTGGGTAGTCTATACACATGATCATAAATGACATGAATCTGGAACATTTCGAACTGACTTTTCAATAACTGAACATTTGATGCGACGGTCAAAGACTGTATTTTGAACTTGTATATTTGTTTTCAACGAATAATAAATATTTTACAAATTGAATGTGGGCCGAATATTGAGGACATTTTTTTCACTATGTACACAAATCTTGGCCCATCACTAAAGTGATGTCAACAACACCGGTAAAGTGACGTCAACAACATTGCTTGCGTAAGAACCAGAAAGAACGAACAGGAAGAAAGATTTTGTGTACGGTGAGTGTAAAAATATAACACAATAATAGGGTTGCGTTGTTACCGTTAATAAATTAAGAAAGAACTTTAGTTTAAGTAATTCATTTACAGTTTTTTGAAAATTTTGCTCCGAAAATGTAATTTACAAGTAAGATTGGTGAACAAACAGAGATAATACTTCAGTAGAAATATTGAAAAAATGAGATAATAAGTGGTTCTAGTGCATGGACAGCAATAGGCCAATGTTGTATCCACTAATAGGCCAATTTTTGTACCATAGACCAACGTTGCATACCATCGCATCGAATCTTTTCAACTTAATAAAGTAAATTTTTGAATATTAACGTAAGTTTACTTCCAATTAGTGAAACAATAATTGCCTAGAGTGTGTAATAGGATCAACATATTATTTCTAGTGCTATTAATTCATGAGTTATGGTCAAAATTGTCAAGGCGGTTTGCAAATTAGGCCAAGGAATGGTACATATACCCTACGTTGAAAAAAAAAACGAAGCGATGGTATGCAATGTTGGTCTATGGTATAAAAATTGGCCTATTAGTGGATACAACGTTGGCCCATTTGCTTCCCGATCACTAGAACCACTTATTCTCTCATCTTTTTAATATTCATGTTGAAGTATTACCACCGGTTGTTCATCAATCTTACTTTTAAATTACATTTTCAGAGCCAAATTTTCTCAAAACTATAAATAAATAACTTAAATTACAGCTATTTCTTAATTTAATAACGAAAACAATGCAATCATACGCGCCAACTTGTGACGTAGTTGGGGGGGGCGAGGACTCTCAAAATCAACCAAATTCGTAAAATTTCGACGCAGTTCATCTAGTTTAGGCATATTTACGTGAAAACTAGTGCATTGAGCTAAAAAAAGTTGAATTTTGTCCAATTTTGGAGAGCTTCGCCCCCCAACTACGTCACAAGTTGGCGCCTATGAATGCAACCCAATAATTGTGTTATATTTTTACAGTCACCGCACACAAAATCTTTCTTCCTGTTCGTTCTTTCTGGTTCATACGCAAGCAATGTTGTTGACGTCACTTTATCGTTGTTTTTGACGTCACTTTACTTATGAGCCAAGATTTGGGTACATAGTGAAAAAAATGTGTGGTTATTTGAGTTTTTGGTTTACATTAAGAAAGGCCGAACGAGGGGACTATGCCAACGAAGCATCCCGATATCCTACAAGAATTTTTTTTTTTCGAACTTCGTGGAGAAACTTCTCAGGATATCTTTGGTGGGAATTTGTAGAAAAAAATCCCGGAGAAATCCTTTTCCTTTTTAATTCTTGGAGGACATTCTCAAAGTAGTTTTGGAGAAATCTGTCGACAAATTCCTGAAAATAATCGTGAATATCAGAATCAGAAGTCTGCGTCTAGAGGAATTTTCGTTGAAATTCCTAAGCAATACAGTGATAGACATTCGTTTAGCCGAAACCAAAAAAAGTGTCAGGATACCCATACAAAAGATTTTATGATAAAACTTTTTTATCGTAGTGATAGTATATCTAGTACTGTTTTATAAAAATGTGATACATTACACTTACATATACACTGAAACAAAAACGAGGGTGAAAACCCTTCAAATGTCATTTTTTGCCTAGACATTCGTTTAGCCGAGGTAAATGAAAAATTGGTTTTCAATAGTTTTTTTGCAATTTCTTGAATATATTTCGAGGATATACTCCAAGGCATTTTGTTTATGACGTGTTAGCAAGATAATTGACCTTAAAAGTTTATTTATTTGTGAAATTCAGAAATATGTTATAAAAAAATGTCCCGATAAGGAGAAGCGACGATAAACAAATTTATTTAAGAAAAATGATTTCTGTAAACACTCAAACGTAAGCTAGATTAGCAGTTTTGAAAATATGGCACAGAATTATTCTTAGAAATTTTCAAATTATTACATAAAATGTCATGAAAAAATTAAGTATACTAGTTTTTGGTTGTTTAAACTTTAAAATGGGATTGATAAAAGCTAAAATAAATAGTTCTGCATTGAAATAAAGACGTGCCCTAATGCCTGTGGAGTATACCTGTTTGATACTAGCATTAATAAATGAGTTAGAAGACTACTAAGTGAAAGAACTGCAAGTAGTGTCAGAATTGTTGTACCGTGTTTATTTAAAAGCAGATGCTCATACAAAAATGCAAGATATGGTCAAACAATTGGCTTATTTCATTCAATCTGGAGAAATATGTTATAAATGAGTCTTAGTTGAGAACCACATTCATTTTTAACATGATTTATTTGAAAAGAATGTCTAAATTATGAAACAAGTAGTTCATGTTAGAAATTCGAATACTTTCGGTACCATTTCTCGAAATATGATCCGTCCAATGTATGTTATATCAACCAGAATACAGTCTGGAATGTATTGGGAGCTATTAGAAGACGTATTAGTAGTAAACGCTGTGATTTATGCAAGTGAAACCATAAAATTTCATCAAAACAATACTTAAATACGTAATTTTTTGATGGTTTGCGTTGTATTTTTCTGTTAAAAACATTGTTTTTCGTAAATTTTCAACCTGCTTTGGTCATGAAACTTTCATTGCATTCTTTTGAAACACTTCCGATAAAAATAACTACATCAAATCTCAATTTGGAAACATTTACAATAATATGACATATTTATATGAGATGCATGCAAAGTTAATATGGCAACACTCCCAAAAACGACCTAATTCATGATTTACAGGTCGATCGGTATGGGTATGGGTATGGGTCTCCAGTTAGCCTAGTGGTTAGGGCTATGGATCGCCAATCCGGAGACGGCGGGTTCGATTCCCGTTCCAGTCGGGAAAACTTTCTCGACTCCCTGGGCATAGTGTATCATTGTACTTGCCTCACAATATACAAATTCATGCAATGGCAATGCCCTTCAATTAATAACTGAGGAAGTGCTCAAAGAACACTAAGTTGAAGCGAGGCAGGCCAAGTCCCAGTGGGGACGTAGAGCCACAAAGAAGAAGAAGAAGGTCGATCGATAATGCAGGTCACCATACAAAATGACTTTATTGGATATTTTTCGAAATTTGTTAGTTTTTTATTATGGAATTCTAAAAAATGTTCAATTCGGCTAAACGAATGTCTAGACAAAAAATGACATTTGAAGGGTTTTTACCCTTGTTTTGGTTTCAGTGTATATGTAAGTATGATGTATCACATTTTTATAAAACAGTACTAGATATACTATCACTACGATAAAAAAGTTTTATCATAACATCTTTTGTAAGAGTTTCCTGACATTTTTTTTTGAAAATTTTTTAGCCTCGGCTAAACGAATGTCTATCACTGTATTTATTAATTAATTGCTCAGTGGAGAAAATATCTTTATCAGTTATCATTAGAGAAAACGCCGCATGAATTTCAGGGTAATACTTCGAGGAATATCTGGAGGAATGCTGAAGGAATCTCTGTATGATCTCATGCAGGAGTTTCTAGGGGAATTCCTGCCTGAATCACTGAAAGTCATATTGCAATCAGGCATAGGGTGCGATTCAAGTCTTTGCGTGCCGCACACGCTGCAAAATAAATCAGAAGAAGACGAGTACGTGCAATCAGTTGTGTGTTGCCCGCTTACTTTGCCGCGCGCTGGAGGTCTCCTGTCTCCCACGTTCTGTCGTATGCACTCTCTCTGTGCTTGTCTCCGTGCTTTGCATTTTGCTTGACACTACGCATGATTGGAAAAATTTCGATTCAAACGACATACCACTTGTCAATCCTTCACAAGCTTAACAACTTGGACGAAATCGAAAGCTCACTAATAAATTAATTAAGTGTTTATTTCTGTTTGTTGACAAGCACAGTCCCTAGCACTGTGCATTACTCCCTGCGCTGTAGAGCTAGTGCTGCGATTTGTCTCTCGCACACGTCTCGCACGTTTCTGTCTCTCGTCTAAACGGGAGACAAGCACTTGAGATTGTGTGAAGCACACGCTTTTTTCGCACCGCACGGTGCATGTCGCCAATCCCTGATTGCAATAATCTCTGCAGGAATTTCTACAGGATATTCTGGATGAATTTCTTCAGAAACTTCCGGTCACATTTATGAGGGGCATCCATAAAGTACGTCACGCTTACAGGGGGGAGGGGGATTTTGAAAAGTGCTACTAGCAATGATTTAAGTATATAGGAAAAACCCGTACGAAGGGGAAAGAGGGGGTAAAAATCCCCATTTTTAGCGTCACGTACTAAATGGATGCCCCCATATGGGAATTGTCAATGAAATTTGTTGAGCAATTCCTGAAGAAATCTGTGGAAGAACTCCCATAGAAAAACCTGCATGAATTTCAGAAGGAATATCTGGAAATCTTTCTGAACCACTGAAAGATTTTAATTAGGATTATTCGGAAATCCTTCTAGAAAATTCTGAAGAAAGCCCTAGAGAAGTTTCCGATGAATTCTTTAAACTATTCCCTGGCCTGGAGAAATTTCTAAAAAATCCCTGAAAGAATTACTGAACAAAAACGTTGGATTTTTTACACCTTGGTAGATTTTAAAACCGAGTTCTTTGAGTTTCCTGAAGGGTTTCGTGGATAAATTTTGGAAAAAGAAATTCCCTAGAAAATTTCCTAGGACTTAAACGTTGGAAAAATTTATGGAAGAATCTCATAAGGAATTTTTGATGCAATATCTATGGAAATTTCATGTCAAATATTCGACCAAAAGAAACCAATGCTCAAACATCTTGTTTGAGTCGATCGATTTTTCATTAGCGTCAAACAAATGTTTTTTCTTGAGTTCAAATGTTTGACCCTGGCAATATCCTTAAGAACAACTCTGTAGAAGACCAATTATCTTAATACCTAGAAATTTGAAGGCGCTGAATGCATCTTTTCTCGTAAATCGGGTTCCTGGACCACTGTGAAGTTGTCCATCACCAAGCTTAAAGCCGTCTATTGTAAAAAAACAACCTATTACAAGGGTCTCTCGGTAATAAGTTATAAACTTGTTGTCTTCGTCAAAGTTAATAAGTTCTACACATATTTATCTACAAAACCTTCTAAAGGCAACATGAGGCTAAATGGTACAGTTCTAATTATATAGTACTGTAACTGAATACTCGGTTTCCGAAGAAGTCAAATCAAATAAAATTAAAATGTGTCCTGGTATTACGATGCAGTCACCGCAAAAAATGGTATCGTTTCCAATCCAAAAGCAAAAGCTCATTACATGTGTATTATTCGTATTCACCACCAGCCGGCAGCACTCGCAAGCTTTCCACGGCACGCTATGTTCATAGGAGGATAGGTAGTATAACACTTTAACGCGAAAGCTTTTAACCAGGCGTCTCCATTGATTGAACAGACACTCTTCAGAAAGGAGTAACTTCATACTTCATGTATGGATGTGATACATTTGAAAAACGAAACGACATGTTTTGCGCTTTTAAAATACATTCAATTTTATTTAACATCTTCCGCTCGCCTCTTCCGGTCTTCCGTTTCTTAATTTCTTTGAGGTACAATAACTTATCATAACCGTATGTGTAGATAAATTTGGATTCATAAAAGAGTTTTTAAAATATGATTTTACATCCTTTAACGTTTCTTCCGCGTCCGCTTTTGTTTGATGTTCAATTTTTCCACCAAACTGAGTTCATGAAGATCGTGTTTTTCCTTCGTGACAGTATCAGAAAGCAGATATGTAATTTCGTTTCGTTTTAAATTTCGAGTCAATGACGATTGATAAAAGGGACAGAGAACTGCACGATAACGATGACAAAATTTCACAAACCATTTAGATTTTGAGAAGAGATTGGGGAGAGTAATTTTGAGTTTTTTTTTATTAGTTTACCATTTTTCGCTTTTGGACAGAGAGAGATAGGTACAAAATCTTGCTAGAATCTTGTTCCGTGGTAAATAATATACATTCTTTAGTAAATAGCAATCAGTTCTATTGGTTTCGATGCAACTAAACTTTTGGCGCGAGAATTGTTTTCAGTTTAACCTCTTTTCACCATTGAAGTCAATGGTCATACTCAAGTTCAACTCAAGCTGTTTATCGATAACGATGTGAATATAATTGTGTAACTTTCAACAATTGGCATTTTCCTAGATTATCAATATATAATAAAATTTAAACAAAATCATTCCTTCTAAACAGTGGTGTTGGACTGGGGTAAAGCATTCTGGGTTTGGTATTAGTAAAGCTTTAACCATTCAACCAAATGTGTATTTGGGTGACAAAAGTGTACCCAAATGGATTCGAATACCAGCGTCTTTCCGTTTTTTTATTTATTTTTTTATTTGCTAGAGTAAAATCACGCCCTCTCAACGTATAAAAATGATCGTTGTTTGGTTATATTAACTTTGCTTGCATAAATTGCGATTTGTTTTCCTTGGGCCTATCACTAATTATTGGATCATTTGCTCTAGATAGCTGCTGGGAACAAAATTGTTAACTTAATGGGTTTCTCTGTTTTATGATTTAATGCAACTATAGTTCAGCTTCTTCCATTTTCCATCTCTATTACAGGAACAATAGTCGTGTTCGATGAAAGACTTTCGTTTCCTTTGTATCCACTTTTTATTTTTGTATTGTGATTTAATACAATCAGAATAGAATACACATGTTATCTCTCAAAGTGTAGATAATTCAATACCAGCTAAAAGAGCTGATGTGAAGCAGTTGTGTTAGCAGCTGACAACGCGGAAGATCTTTTACCTTTCAGAACGCGCGCCGTTGTAAAAAGTACAACACTATCAAGAAAACCTAGCTCGTCCTATACAGCGCGAGCACGGTGCAGTTTAAGGATCAAACAGGCGTGCGTCCTGGAAAATTGTCCCCAGTTAGCCTAGTGGATAAGGCTTTGTTTAGCCAAACAGAAAACGGCGTGTTAGATTCCCGACCGGTCGTAACTTTTTCTCGACTGTTTGGTCATGCCATAGTGTACTTTGTGCATGCTCCACAATATACAAATTCATGCAGTTGAAAAAAAAAACATACCAGAGTAGGGTTCCAGTGGAAATGTATACTATCGAACCATAAAAAAAGAAGAAAAAGATCAATAAAAAAATAGTTTTTACGCCGAGAATTGAATTATGTTTGGATAGAAGGAACGAGAGATAATTGAAAGGTTTCCGCAATATCTTTCATCGAACAATGCCATTCTGTAACTTTTATCTTAGTCAATGCTTTCATATAATAAACATTTTAAGCAAAACTTAACTCAAAGTATCGTCTCTCTGTGTATGCTGTAGTGTTTACTACAGCGTCAATAAGTTCGCTAAAATCTTCCTGTGTCTCTCTTTCGCTTATTCAATTGGGATTCCCTTCTCTCTATTCAATATGAATGAATGATCAAAATTACACGCACTTAACCTTAACCGCTACGATGACTTAAACTTGCTAAAATTCCGATTCCGACACGCATTCGTTTCGCACTTATCGTGATAAATTTCCTAAATTTAAATAGTTTACAGTAAATAATCCCGATAAATCTCTCAGTTTGCTCTGCCACGTCGAAAAATAACGCCATAAATACTTTCACGTCTTCGAACATTTACAGATAATAACCCACTTTTATCCTTTTATGTTATGATATGTACAACTGTATACACAATCGCTTGAATGGTCGGTTGGCATTCACTCGGTCATTCAGTTGATATTCCCATTTATCGGCATTCCGTATTTCGCGCATGATCCTATGATATGTACTTGTAGCATTTGGAGATCGTTAAAAAGTTCAATTTATTCAGCGATACACATACCTTCAACGTTTCTACTCTAGAATTTTTGACAGATATCACGAGTTTCGCTACCATACGCATTGAGAATCAACCCAAAATTAATAAAGAACCTAATCATCAATCCAAAATAGTATTAAAAAACATTCTTGCTCGTTACTCTGGTTTTCTCTGATTGATATGTTTTCTTGAATGGGTTTATCACTTCTTCCTTCCTAGGTTAATACTAGCAGTGGTTCATTTCTTTCTGCGGATGCAGAACATGATATGTTTGAGTTTCCTTCGATTTTAAGTACTAAGTAAGTTTAAGTTTGGATGATTTCTTTATGTTCCTAGTCTATTTCTTTGTAACTGGTTTGGAATAAGTACAACATCAAAAATAGTAGGTTTTTTTCTTCGAAAGAGTGTCTGTTTTTTTTTTCATATGATATATTTGATAGTATCAGGGTTTCGTTTAGTCTGATCAAAAAGTGTGTACAAAATCATCTAATAGCATTGAAAGTTTTTGGCGCAACCGTTTAGACGGATTTGTGATATGCAAAATAATTTTCTAGCCTGTTCATTGTAGGTCGCTATCTTTTCTGGGAACTGAAGCGTTTAAACTCTTCAAACTAGAATCAACATAACGCATTTATATGTGTTTTTTTTAACATTTCATAAATAAACAACAATATATCAATTTCAAGCATTCTTTGGTTGGCTTTCATAAAAATAACAGTCTTCATAAACTAAATTACAAAACTTTCATTTAACTTCAAACAGCCAACAACCATCGCTTGATCTCTAAGTAGTTTGTACGTAAAATTCAACAATTTCTCGAATAAATAAACTGAGCACATCTCGAAAACAAACGCCAAAGCAATATTTTCATCTTAGACTGTGAAAAGCAAATTTACAATTACCTACTTTCTTTTTTTTCCATAGTTCGCCACTTTCAACCGCTCGGATAACGCGACCTAACATTGCGCAATATGTACACATTAACATTTAAATGTAAGACTTATCTACTAGGTTTCGTACACCGTTTCAGTTCGGTGCTGATATGTATTGGTTGATATGTTTCAATTACATTTTCCTGGCTGTGAGGGTCTTGACGGGCCGCTGTAATCCGTTGTCAACGATTAGAGAATCCCAGTTTAGGTGTGTGTGTTTGTATGGGGACTTTGGGAGCTCAACCTATGAAATAGCGGGAATCATCGTAGTTATCATACACTGAGGCAAACATTTTCCTTAGAAATTCTTGGGCTGGTGGCTCTTATGAAAATCATAATATTTATGTAACGAGTTGCAAAAAGTTAATTTTTTCAGGACGAGTCGATTATTTATCCAACGAGGCTTGCCGAGTTGCATTATGAACTTTATACAACTATTTTTCATTATGCAACTCATTTCAGTTGCATAATGAACCAGTTCGGAAAAATTGGCCATTATGCTACCAAAATGAGTTATATAAAATAGAAATTATAATACTGAATTGCATAAAATATTTTATGAAACTATATTCCCGAAAAATCAAACTTCTTATTGAGTTCCTACCACCCCAACTTCCAAATCAACGATGGGCGCGTGAGTAAAGCACATATTCTCCAACTTCGACGTCTCTAGTTGGATTCCTAGTTGCGACTTTTTTATATTGCGCAAAAACATTTCATAAGATGTCTACCCAAGAAACATTTTTTGCTTTAAGAAATGTTTCTCAAAGCAACGTTGTTAAACTGGAAGTCGTATTATATTTGAATAATTTTGAAATAAAACTGTTCTTCAACTCTTGTTCGCCCAAAAATGAGAATCTATTCAACATCAACCGTTCTATAAGCACGATGAAATAAATGTTTATCGAATGATCGTACCTCGGTTGTGAAACTCTTGTTCAACGTTAGAACCATCAGCAGTTTACACAAACATCATAAACTTTTCTTCAACGTTTATTAAACAATGTTGTATGACGCTATTTGTTCAATCATTTAAGAATAGTTTTAGAAACCATTATTATGCACTAGCAGCATAGTGCATAATAACAAGCTTTCATCGATATTTATTCCACCATAATACAATCAAAACATACTGGAGCCGTGATACAACTTACGAAATTTATTTCTATTTATAGAAATGGTTTAATAATTGCTACAAAAACGATTCTTCAACGTTTCTTCAATATCATTGTAACAATAAAATGAGAAAATGATTTAACTTTCTATATTTCTGCATTTGTGTCTGGAATATCTCTCTCTGATTATGTACCCCCAATCTTTTTATTTTATTACATTTTATGGGACAAATCACATCGATGGAAAGACTCGAACTCTGGACCTTTGGGTTCACACTCGTCTGCATCCGCTCTGCTTCAAATCCGAATTACATGAATCGGCAGATTTAAAGCAGTATATAAATATTCAATCCCTGAGTCGAAAACATTACCATACATATGTTGCTTAAACATTGCTTAAATATTTTATTCAACTGATTGTCTTCATAAACATTGAAGTTGATCAATGTTTGAATAATTGTGACCGTAACGTTTAATCATAAGGCATGCACGCTAATTATTTTGTTTGTCTGTCAGAAATTCACGGTGTTGTGTTGTGAGATTGGTATCGCTTCGAACTTTTTTTTATTCTAACGTACAAACAAGTGAACTTTATTTATTTTCACTGCTCATGTTTTGTGCCGGGAGGATAATATGTAAAACTTGTGTATATCTCCAGGCAGCTATACGATATGAACATAAGGAAGCTGATCCCGGTTTGACCGGTGGCACCAAAGTGGATAGAGTAGATTGTGAATACCAAAAAGAGGAGCCGCCCGGGATCCACTTAAGCTGCATTTTCTGGTGTTTTTATTGCCGATTTTGCTGTCGTTGGAGCGTGTAATGTAAAAGGTGAGTCAGAATGTTTTTAAAAGTGTGAAAAGTGTGATATTTAGAGCTGCTGCAAGAAGTTTGTTTGGTCTTCAAGCTTGTAGCCGCGGTTGCTCTTTTTAGGCTCATAATCAGCAATCGTGTTTACACAAAGAGGCATGGCGAACAACGATAATTAAGTGACACAGTACCACTGCTAATCAACATTGCTTGAATAAAAGTGTAACATTTGTATTAAAGAAACGTAGTAACATCTTGTTGTTAAGCTATATCAGTGTAGTTGAATAAAATGATCAAGCAAAAGTTGTTAAACTTTAAATAAGCTACTTGTTCCATTGAAGATCTTATGTGGAATAACGGCATCTAATACGTCGGAAGCAGCTTGTATTCTATCATTATTAGAGCACTATTGGACAGATGATGTGAATACCTAAGCAACTGTCTTTAAACTTTTATACCATTGGTTATTCAATGATCAGAAATATGTTTAACAAACGTGCAGTTTCCACTGCATGAAACATTTATTCGCAATTTTGTTCAACATATACTCTTGTACAACTGTCGGCGCCTTTGTAGCACATTTAATCAACAGACATACTTATTAATGATTTTGAAATGTTACTTGGGTAATGATACGTTTTCATAAGAATTTCTTATAAAATCAAAAGATTTTCTTATGTCGAAATTTCAAAAGCCAAGCTTATGACATTCTTTAGATGAGTTTTCTCAGTGTCAGGAATTCAAAAACTCATAATCAATGACCAATGCATTTGTAAAAAAAATATCCCTTTTCTGTGACCGGAGTTGGTCCTAGTTTGGAGGAATTTCAATCCAGCGATTTTTAATTCGTGCTACCGTTCTACAGGTTGAATACAAAAGTATCTGAAGAGGGAGTAAACTTATCGTGGCGGGGGTTCAGGCATTCTATTTTCTAGGTAGGGTCAGGCGACACCAGCGGTGTCATGGTCGCAATTTTTTCCGCAGTCAAGTTCGCAGATTGTGAACAATCCTCGATACCCACTTTACGTAATTTATGTTTAGGCCCTTACTGTCAGAGCCGTCAGATCGGGTAACACGCTAAATATAATTTACGCAAAAGGCAATTTACACGGAAAAAAATACACGGTTATGAATATTTATTGGGTACCGGACTGGACACAGAAAATTTAATGGTTTTCTTTGGTACATCGAGGTCTTGAAATTAGTCTATGGTGACACTGACCTGAAACTACGGAGGTTGCAATGTCGGAACCGCATCCCGTCCTATCAAACCGTGGCAAGATCGTAGTACGTTCCCGATCTGTACCCAGAATGCAACCAACGGGGTAAAAGCAGGTTTAGACGAACAGTCTCGATTAGCGGAGTTCCGGCTCTGAGCTCAGCCCCAAAGAGGCTGTGCCAATCCTCCATGTTTGCATACATAAACACTAGAATCATTGGCGACTTCTACGTTGTAAGAGAGGGATAGAAGCTTTAACCTTCCTTTTGCATCACATTGGGCTTTGCTCGATGACACACTGTACGGTTTGGGTCAAAAATGACCCTAATGTCAAAGGAGGGTTAAATAGGACCCAACAGACATGACTTTTCACAAATCGAACTCAAAAGAAAGCACGAGCGCTGAGTCCTCTCAGCTAACACGAGTGCCGTCGCTCCCGGCTAACCCGTTCGCAAGAGTGGGACTGGCGAGATCGCCTCCACGAGGGGTGTGAGCGGAAGCTGGAGTACTACCCAGTGAACAGTCAGAAGCGACACGAGGCGGTAGATATATCGTCAGCAATGGAAGCAAAGATGAGTGGTGCAGACCTCACGCGGGCGCTGAACTGCTTCAGCAGAGGTCTAACGATTATGATGGAAGTCGCTAGCATCTGCACGAGAAATGGATCGCCCAGGAAGAAGGGTACGGCTAGCACGAGTAGCCAAGCACCTAAGCCGGCTTCAAAGCAAGATAGGGTTAAAAGGTTAGCCCCATGAAGCCGGGGCCGAGCCCAAATGGAGTGGTGAGGATCCTTGAATCACGATAGGGAAGAAGAAAAAGGTGATTAATATCAAGTCAACTCGCAAGCTCGATAGGGGTGACTTGCAGGTCTCGTCCACTGGACGCGACGTGAGAAGCATCCAATGCTTCAGGATGGGAGAGGCGGTGCTAATGTTGAAGAAGGAGGTGGCCAAAAAGACATTTCCTACACATCTGGACAAGATTATTGACACCAAAGATCTCGCAGCTGCCCTGAAGCAGCAATAATGGCTCAGCTCACAGTAGTGGAGGTTGACAGGGTGACTGCATTCGAGTTGGCCGGTCAGGGAGCCCGCTCAGCATTTAGGAGCCGCCGAAGACATACTTCAGGTGCTTCGAGCAAGGACACAAGTCGTGGGCGTGTAAAGGCTCCGATAGAAGCTGTTTCTGCAGAGAGTGCGGTTAAGAGGACCACATCTCCAAGGAGTGCAATTCGGTACCAAAATGGCTGACGCTGTACAGTAAATCTGGTTTTCTATACAGCGCACTACTTCCGACGTAATGTTTAACGCATAGGAAAGGCAAAGAAGTCAATGAAGTTTTTTCGGAAACCAATTTAGTGCTAACGCCACAATTGTTATATTGTTAATATTAATAGTAGGCTCAGTGCACCAGTTATGGCTATAGTACCTCAAATTCGCCATAGTTGATTTTCAACCTTTAAAGATACAAATCAACAAGAAAAAAATCGTGAACAACAGATCACGATCACAAAAGATGATTGCAATCATTCAAACTTCACAATTTGCTCAAATTATGGTAGAAATAAATCATTTTCCTTAACTTTTCGGCCTCCTTGCACCCTATTTCGCCATAGTGTACCAGTTATGGCAACTCCCATAAGGAATGCATGTAAATAGTGCGAAGTGGAACCCAAATTAACAAATGTGTCCATAACTGGTACAGGGTTCCTATCATTGGCACACGCCGTAATAAATACTAAAAGTAGTTTTGGCTCCGTTTCTATATTTTTCCTGTAAAGTATGAAAACTAATCAATCATTTGTCTTATTGTTTACATTCGTCGGTCTTCTTCTTATTTTTGTAGAAATAGTTTTTCTTAGGTAGTGCGATAACTGGCACAGGCACCCTATATGTAAAACCGGTCGATTTCCAGTCCAGAAAATCAAGTTATGTTCAATCTGTGCGGCCCCTGGCCGAAAAAGTTGTAATTGTCCTTTGTAAACCTTAGCTCTGACTGGAGGGCCGACGATGGGTATACACGCAGTAACCATCTGGCGATTTGGTATAGGGTGGAACACAGGTATGACGGCCGCAGCCGAGGGTCATTGGCTAACCTTGCGCTTCGATAAGCTAGCATTTGTGAAACGATTGCTCATGAAGGGTAACATTGACGATCTATCTAGCTAGCTCGTCGCTACCCGTCGTAACCCGAAGCCGTACAAACACCGCAATGCTAAGACGATCCCTATATACTGGTGGTGGAAAGACATCGCAGAACTACTTGTATCCTGCCTAACAGCTAAGTAGGACAGCGAAGTGAGGCCTACAGGGCGGCTAAACTGGCACTGAACAATGAGATTAGGACGCATAAGCGGATGTGCTTCCATAACCTCTGCCAGTCAGCCAATATGACTCCTTTTGGTGATGCCTGCAGGGTACTCATGACCAAAACGAAGGGCGCCAGATGCGGTAAAAGATCGTGAAAACCTCGTTCCCTACTAGAGATGGGCAAAACAGCTCACTTCAGTGATCGGATCCGAACCGGATCCAACATTTTAGTGATCCGAATCTTTTGACTGGATCAGCTGCTCAGTTATGAATGACCAAGCAGCACCGCACGCATGAGATTGCTTGCTTCAAGATTATTCTCTCAAACTGCGCATGTGACACTCATTCTCTTGATGTGTTGAAGCATATCTGCATTATCTCTCTCCCAGCACAACACAACCCACTGCTGAAGAACCGAACTAAATAAAAAGAAGTCATAATGTGTGAGTAGCAGCTTCATGTTTGAGTCGTTCGAATCTGCTCTGTCTGTACTGCCAGTTGAGCTCTTTTGCTGGGAGTGAGAGATCGTGTGCGTTGTTTGCGGCTGTTAGGTCAGGAATGAGGGAACTGAATCACCGTTTTTGGCTGTGTTTGCTTGGTGTGAGAAAAACACGTTTCGTAGAATTATGTTTTCGAAATGATCCAGAGCAAAACAAAGAGAACCTATCGGTTCTTTTGAGTTCTTTCTCACAGAAGCATGTAAACGAGTGATCCGGGTCTCTCTGTAAAAAAATCCACGGTTCACTCGCTCACTTTACGGATATTGATCTTTTTGACGGGTCCGGATCTGATTGCCCATCTCTATTCCCTACGGCCAAAGCGAGGTGAATAGAGCGGTGCTGGGAGTGAGAGATCGTGTGCGTTGTTTGCGGCTGTTAGGTCAGGAATGAGGGAACTGAATCACCGTTTTTGGCTGTGTTTGCTTGGTGTGAGAAAAACACGTTTCGTAGAATTATGTTTTCGAAATGATCCAGAGCAAAACAAAGAGAACCTATCGGTTCTTTTGAGTTCTTTCTCACAGAAGCATGTAAACGAGTGATCCGGGTCTCTCTGTAAAAAAATCCACGGTTCACTCGCTCACTTTACGGATATTGATCTTTTTGACGGGTCCGGATCTGATTGCCCATCTCTATTCCCTACGGCCAAAGCGAGGTTACCCCGGTGACGAACGACAAACTCATCGCAATATCAAAGTCGCTCAAGTTGAAAAAGCCTCTGGGTCCTGATCATATTCCGACAGTAGCTATGAAGACGGCTATCCAGGTTAGCCCTGACATGATCAAAATGGCTATGCAGATGTGCCTAGACAGAGGCAAATTTCCGAAGAGGTGGGAAAGGTAAAAATTGGTTCAACTGTCCAAACACGAGAAGCAACCTAGCGACCCGTTGGCATACAGACCTATCAGCCCACTGGACACCACCGGAAAACTATTGGAGTGGATTATTCTGCCGAGACAGACGGTCTATACCGAGATGCCACATGACTTCTAAGTGGAATTCTGTTTCATCCACGGTCATCTACGGTCCACTATTAACGGAACAAAAGGCAACCTACAAACAGCAAGTTAAGGTGGTCCCACTACAGCTTGAGTCTATATTACTGAACCAGGACTTAATCCTCTAAGAGAACGGGTCTCTAGAGAGAACACATACTAGAATACGCCAGTTGCAGAGGGCTTATCTTCCTGGATTCAGCGTACAAGTGTTCAACCTGCAGATGATCTTAAACGAAGTACAGGAGGGCAACTTTCAGACTCGCCATCTGTGGATTCAAAGCAGCGTGCGATTCAGTGAATAGAAATAAGTTTATGCAGATAATGTCAGACCATGGTTTTCCGGCGAAATTAATTAGGCTGATACCTGCCACACTGGATGGATCACTCGTTTGTGTTTTTCGATGGATTAAAACAGAGAGATGCTCTTTTAACTTTTCTGTTCAACATTGCACTCGAAGGAGTGAAGGTCTGGCGATAAATAGAATGACACTCGCACATACTCATCGGCTTTGCGGCAGATACTGACTTCATCGGCATCGATCATAGGGTAGTTGAGGAAGCTTATGCTCCTCTAAAGTAGGCAACAGTGAAGAGAGGCTTGACGATAATTTCAGAAAATAATGATAGTACTATGTATGTTTAATTTTACAAAATTACATCAAATTTTGACATTACTGTTTCACACCATTACCATTTGATTGCTTCCCAAATCGTTGACCACGAACATTTACCGACCCATCGATGCGTTATCCTCTTTCACACGTTGATCGTTTATCCGTCTTCATCTCTTAACTAGTAATATTTGATCACATTTTAAGTTGCACATTCATGATATGTATCCGATTTATGCTTTGTTATCCATACGTATGAGTGATATCGATGATGATTTCGCCTTCTTACCTTCAGTTTTATGATTTTAACAATATGTCTTACTCGATTTTCAAATGAAGGAACTAATTGAATGTTATCGAAGGTTGCTTACCCCTTACGCATGTTCATGTCGCCTGTGGCTTCGATTTAATTTTAAAACAGCTATCTTCCGCTTTCATCGATAGCAATCGTTTTAAAACGAATAAACTTTCCTAACAAACAGGGTCAAACATAATAAACATAAACATTTCATTCAGTATTGCTTTTTAGTTGGTTGATGTTTTCACTTTCGTTTGATTTTTTGTCTCTTTTTTATGGTTTGTCGTTTGAGGATTTCTTCTCCAGCACTCAATCAGGGATTGGATTGGGATTTAACTCGTGCTTTGATTGCGTTTTACCATCCGTACGTGTGGCGGCACTCATCATCATGCACTTACCCGGAACGTTATAATACGCTCGAAGAGAGAGCTTTTACGCGATTTCACTATATGTACTTCGCCCGGTTCACTCGGAATGTGTGCCTGAAGAGAGCTGGTCGTGGAGCGAAGAAATAAAATAAACCATTTCGCTAATGCTTATTTAATGTAAATACACCGAGTGAGGGAAAACATGACGCCTCTGAAATAGATTTCCGCTGAATTATGAGGCTCTCTTCGTGCCTGAGAAGAGGTACCGGGATGCTTGAGCACTACATTTAGCGTATAGTGGTAAAGTTGGATCTCTTGTGCTTGCTGGGTCTACCTTTACCGTTGTACAGGTGAAAACGGAGAAAATGCCAACTCGTTGACAAGCACGATTGATGTATGCTTACAGTTTGTGGAATTTATACTACCTCAACCTTTGGGCAGTTTTGCAGGCATTTAGAGAACTAATCAGTTCTTTGAATTTACACACGAGAAGCAGTTCTACTTTTACCGAATGGTATGTTTACGCAAAGATATCTTAATGGATTGAAAGATCAAAATTCAACTGGCTGCCGTTTCTTTCAATATTTTGCACCATTCAAATCATATTAATGTTCAGTTTGAGGAAACCTAACGGTCATTTATGATTTCTGGTTAGGTTAGGTTTGGTTAAGAATAAAAAAAATCAATGACAACTTTTTCAACCGTAAGATTTTCTAATACATTAAAACTCCAACTCACGGGCACTTTATTTGCGGCAAACTCAATGTATTACTATTTATATAATCCCTTGGTTCAAAGTTTCTCCGTACTGGGGTCAAGAAAAATCAAACGCATGCTCATTTCTTGAGCGATCCCCATTTCTTGAGCGTTCTACCCATAATAGTGTTGCATGAATCAGTGATTTTCAAACAAAAGCCACGGGCCATGCAATTTATTCACAAAACCGGAAGTTCGGTTAGAAACTGAAAATGATTTTCAGGTTCTATGTCTTACTAAATATTTATTAAAAGTGACATTGCAAAGGTCACAGGTTTTCCAAGCTGTAATCACTGGCCTGCTAATTTCGCAAGAACCGAAAGGCCTAGGAGGAGGTGCGAATGTTTTATAGGATACTGGATCTATAGGAGTTCTTATTACAATATGTGCTATTGTGAATCTCAGGGGTTTTCAATGTGGAGTCATGGGTCATGTAAATTCCTCAATAGTCTCAACTCAAGTGCAAAATGGCTATCAGAGTCTGTGTTTCTAGATGCTTGGTTGGGATGCGACTGCGATGATTTTGCTTTGGAATGTTAGCTTTTGCAGTTTTTTGGGGAATCAAAAACACTTGTTTATGATTTTTCCCGACGTTTCGGTCCGTATGGGACCTTTTTCAAGGGTTCTAAAGGGGTGTTTTGAGAAGCATTTGTTATAATATAGTGGCGTTGCAAAGCTCAGTAGTTTCCAAGCTGGGACCATGAACCAAGCTAATTTCACAAGAAACCAAAATTCCTTGGAGCAGGGGAATGTTTTTTTTTTAGATTCTGCGTCTCATGGATCAATTTAAGCATATTGCTGTTGCAAAGCTCAGTGGCTGCTATGCTGAGGTCACGGGTCACGGTAATTTCTCAGGTACCTAAAAGTAAGGGTAAAATAAAAATGGTTTCAAACTATGCGTCATTAGGATCATTAAAGTATAGTGGTGTTGCAAAGCTCAGTGGTTTATAATCCTGTAATCACACACCGCACTTATTTCTCAAACATCTTAAGTGTGAGAACAACGTGAAAATATGTGTCCTATTGTATGTCTCAAGAAGCACTACCACGCATATAGTTGTGCTACAAAATTCAGTGGGTGCATATGATAAAATGCCACGAAAATCTGTCAAGAACTAAAAGTTAAGCATCTTAACCTACTTACTTTTAGTCCTAAGTGAGTCATCTAAAGAGCACTATTACAAATATAATTGATTTGTAAAGCTCAGTTGTTTTCAATCCAGTATTAGGGGTTAATGCTCTTTTTTCAGTATTACTTGAGACACAAAATCCTGACAAAATTTACATTTCTTTCTAGTATTTCAGAAATTCATGTGGCCCGTGTCTCCATATTGAGAACCACTGAGCTTTGATGGGTCTCCAGTTAACCTTGTACCTTGTAGATAAGGTTTCGGGTCACCAATCCTGAGATGAAGGGTTGGATACCCGTTCAGTTCGGGTCATTTCCTCGACTTTCCTGGTCATAGTGTATCGTTATCCTTGCTTCATAATATGTATACACCCAAGTAACACACTTGTCACCGAAGAGTCACGGCGGCGCAGGTTTATGTTGCGCAAAAGTCACTGTGACTTACTTCTAGCAAGTAAGTGTTTATTTGTTAGAAGTAAGTCACAGTGACTTCTGCGCAACAAAAACCTGCGCCGCCGTGACTCTTCGGTGACAAGTGTGTTACTTGGGCACATTCATGCAACGGCAGGCAAAGTAAGACCTTCAATTAATAACAGTGGAAGTGCTCAAATAACACTTAGTTGAAGATAAGACTGATCAAGTTCCAGTAGCAAGGTAGAGCCACAAAGAAGAAGAAGAAGAAGAAGAAGAGCTTTGACACACACACATATATCAGTGCTCCTTGAGACGTTAGATCCGATAAACAATTTTATTGCTATCTCAGACTCTCAATTCGTGAGTAATTTTCATGGCCCTTACCGAGAATTGAAAACCACTGATACAGTACTGGCCAAAATTATAGGCAATGCTGATGATACTATGTTTAGGTTGATAAATCTCCCTTTGAGATAGCTTTATTCAAATGCAATTATTTTAGTATTATTGTCTATTGACTACATATTAACAATACAACGTTTTTTACTCCAAACGATTATCAATATAGAAAACTAATTAAAATCTTGAAATTGGTCAAAAACTGTCTTGCCAAAATTATAGGCACTATGTTGACCTACTAAAGAAGGTATGATATCCTATCTCAGAAACTTTTTATCATCGAGGTTATAATACTTTCACGAGCCTTAAATATTATTTTAGCACGGTTTGGAATCGGGCTCATAAGTTTATGCCATTGGCGTTTGGTGAATGTTGAACAAATATCCATGAAAGCTACAACGAATACCTGGCGATTTTTAGTTTGATAGTTTTACAACTGCTGATCAATATACTTCAAGTGTTCTCAATACGATTGTTGTCTAGGCTAGTTGACGCTCAAGCTAGGACAGAAATTCCATGGCTTTGAAACCAATCAATTGATATTTCACCTTGTGATATGAAGCATTCTCTTCATGGAAATACCAGTTATCATCATTATAACTGAAGTTCTCATCAAAGTGTTTATCCTAGACCACAGATATAGTTTTGATATATTGTTTGGCATTCAGCATACCCCCAGATGATATCAGGGGATCAATATCTTTAAAAAAAAATCATCCCCACAGACTGTTACTATCCCAGCCCCTTGCAGTCGTGTTTGGATGCTGAATAGCATATTGCGTTATTCTACTCTCCACATAACAGACACCCCATATTCCAGTAAATTTCTTTAAAAAGGATAAAATCACTGAATACATCATGGTACCGTTGTATTTGGCTCCAATGGGCATGTTTTTGGCACCCTTCGAGGTGTTCTTAATTTACTTGTTGTCTTAGACTGAAAACCGCTTTTTTGAGTAGCTGTATAACTAATAACGGAAAGTGGGACTGGATACTAACAGTGTGTGAGACTGCATTTCTTCAATAAAAACTGGACTGCCGGTTTCAAAGAAAGATAGATTGAATTCCGTTAGGTATATCAGAAACATTTCCAATGTCCACGAGAAATATCTCAATTAGAACTTTAGTCGTAATGATGGTTACAGGTATTTTAAACAAGCCAACGCTTCATTTCACAATTCAAAATTAATCAATTTCAATGTCATACAACAAAACATACCCATTACAATACCTGGGAGTTCATATTCTGGATGGCTTGCTCACTAACCTACACTTAAAACCTTTTGGAAACATATGGAGGACATTTATTATTAACTGCAAATTTATAAACTAGAAATCACAAGTATCTCGAGATAGCTATCATTGACATTTGATAAAATACACCCAAAATCGAACTTACAAACCAATGATCTCGATTCTAAACAATACTAACACGTCTGCTAAACAGAATATTGAAGGTCCTGGTGATGTTATTACTAATGTCTGAGATAGAACATCAAACTTTCTTTGGAAGGTCGATAAAGTGCCTATAATTTTGGCCAGACAATTTTCGACCAAATCCAAGATTTGAATTCTTTCTCCTTCGTTAAGTTTTGCTTGATGTTTGAAACAATGCAATTTTATTTCGTGATCAATAAACACTTATATTCGAATACTGGCATTTGAGTTAAGCTAACCCGAAGAAAGGTATATCGAACTATGCATCGTATCATCATCACTGCCTATAATTTTGGCCAGTACTGTATTTGCAACACATCTCACGGCGTGTATATGGTGAAGGTTTATCACAAAAAAATAGGCATCGCAAAATCCGCCATTTTTTGAAAATATGGACTTTTAGCTTTCATTTAACGTGTTCCCCAAAAAAAATCCAGGGATCCCGAGAGATCCCGAACAACTTTTTCAGATGAAATAAAAAGGAATTTTAGAAATTATTACGACTGTTTCCTATGTTGCTATTGGGGATTTGTGGTGCAAGGCACACAAAAAAGCCAATTATGCTTAAAATGAAGGATTATTATTGTAAATAATATACAAAGAAAACACAGCCTACTTTGATTTGCGCCTACTTTGATTTAAAATTAATAGAAATAGAGCATTTAAGTGTTAAAATTTGTTAAGAAAATCTTATAATGATAGGTAAGGTGATCGCAAGACATTGCTTGGTCTATCCCGATGCGTGTAAAATTCAGGAAAGGATTTGATTTAAAAAAGAGCAAGCGTAGCTTTTTTTGCCGTATATCGGAGCTAAAAAAGAACTTCAAATCGAAAGTTTACCGTGCAACATTTCTTTAGAAATGTCGTAATGGCCGTAAAAATGGTATTAAGTCGGTTCTATAGTCGAATATAGAACCAGGCTAACAGCGCTAATTGGCTCTGTATCCTCTTATAGACCTGCTTTAAAGCCACTTTTGGCGAATTATTCGGCTGATATACGGCCCACTTCAAAATTTCGTACCAGTTGTCAGGAGCGAGAGTTGTCAAAAGTGAGATAAAGAAAAAAAAAATATTTTGTTTATCTCCTGTTCTTTTCTAACTTCTTTCGCTACTGAAGTTGCTTTTTTGCTACTTGATCCAGATTCTGCCTGCTGTCTTCCGAATCCCTGATAGAAAGTTCAAGTCTGTTGCGTTTCCCATCTGCTCCACTTGTTATTTTGAACCACATATAAAAATATCATCTTGGTAAGACTTCATTTGGATTTTTAAACGAATTTTAAAGATGGCCTATCAGTGATATTCATGGTGATATCCCTACACCATCACAGTCAGACCAGTTCTGATGAGACAAAGAAAGTGACGGTGACTCAATAGAGCGCACGCTGACTTGGATCGCAGTCGGCCTATCAAAATCAGCGATTTGAGTACCCGAGTAGGTGGAAAAATCTGATGAATAACATATTCAGCTATGATTGATTGAATTACTGAAGAGCAAAAACTGATATTGGTTTGATTTATATAAGAGGTAAAAGAACAGAAATAATAGCAAAATCTAATATGGTGAACTACTCAATAATAGCTCGTTAAGATATTACAAGATCATTTGAGTACCCGAGTTGGTGGAAAAATCTGATGAATAACATATTCAGCTATGATTGATTGAATTACTGAAGAGCAAAAACTGATATTGGTTTGATTTATATAAGAGGTAAAAGAACAGAAATAATAGCAAAATCTAATATGGTGAACTACTCAATAATAGCTCGTTAAGATATTACAAGATCAAAATAAAAGCAGACAAGATTTGTCTCTTTTTTTCTAGAAAAATAAAATAAAAAAAAAGTCAGCATCGAACCTACGACCTTAGGATTTACAGGCGCCGATGCTTACCACTCAACTGTGGCTCGCTGTTGTAAACAACATGGGAATAAGAGCATGCATGGTTCTTCGTTTCCACAGCGCAGAAAGGGGCACATGGCATTTCACTAACATTGAGCCATATCTATGGGTGTATGTGTTCCATTTCGTGCAGAAGAGCTAAACTTGTTCTTATGTAGAAATTTTCAGCTATTTTGACAAGAACAAAAACTGATATCATATCACTTTGAGCTATTAGTGCGATATTCATTAGATTTTTGAATAACTCACCCAGACAACCAGTAATCGTATAGGATGTTGCATAAGATGATAAAGTGGAGGCCATATACGTGCATGCCTCCATTTAGGCGCATGTTAAATGTACGCATATCGCCTCCACTTTAACATCTTATTCAACATCTTATACGATTACTGGTTGTCTGGGCATCAAAATCACATCGAGCTATGACAGCAAAAAGTGTTCGATTTGAGATATGATTTAAATATTGTCGTCTACCCGGGTACCATTGACAGTGACGAAGAGCAACTCTGTTGATAACCACAGTTTTTTCAACATATCTTTATTGGAGGAACTGATTCTTGAGATGATCAATCCGAAAAACATTTGCACTTCTTCCTAACACTTTCGATTCTTGAGAAATTCGCTTGGCCCATGACCGTACTGAATTTTTCAAAACTGTTATTTAATTTTATAACTAAATAATTCACCCTAAAGTAACTTATCACAGGCTCAAATTTTTGTAATTCCAATTATCACAGACTGATTTCCGTTTACACACTAAATCCAAAAAAAAAGCTCCCCTAACTTACGCTCAAACTCATTTTGGCGGCGAAGTCTAGTGGTTTTACTCTAATTCTCGCGAAACAAAACTTTCTTTCTTTAAAACTTTCTTTACGAAAACTTCTAAAAAGGCGGACTAATAGATATTTAATTCATCCACCTTTTCAGAAGTTTTCATACCATCCTACAATCCTGTCAGATTTCCAATCATAGCTTGCTACATCTCAAACAGCCCAAAACCAACACAAACTTGCCAGCTGTCGTTCACTTTTCCAATATGGCGGATTGTGTAATCTGGCATATTGGATTACCTTCCTTATACTTATCTTGGAATGCAGTGTGACGAGCTAATAGTATGTGTATTAACGGTAAACCGATGATTGGATCTCAATAAAAGTTAACTATTTTATGTGCAACATCTTGAAGGTAAGCGATTCAAAACTTCACTAATTTCAATGAGTGTATTTGGATTTTGGCTACAAAACATGGGACGGAATTGTTTCTGTTTGATCGGTAGGACATTCAGATACTTTTCCAAGATTTGATTTGTTAAATGAAAACAGCGATTGTCATCATAGTCAAATGATTCTTGCTCATTATTCGTCATTCATGTCTATTGGAAAATTGCATTTGGTTATAAAGCTTAATGAGGTTTTTGTAGATGGGAGAGTATCTGTGATGTCGTCCATTTTGAAAATTGTTTGCGCCTCACACTGGATAGAACGCTAGTACTCTAGACATTCGTCTTAGGTGTCTTTAGAGCAATGTTTTGTAACAGTTTTTAGTGAAATATGGTCACGCAAAACTTGATCTAGATAAGTTGCAAATGATCTAGATCAGTTATATCTTTCCATAGAAGCGTCCTTTAAGAAAGTTTTTTATTGCAAATTTGTTCATCCTGCAATTTTTGGCAGTTCTTTCGAAAACACACAAATCACGGACAGACAGACGTTCCAAGTAAAAATGAATGCTAAAAAGTGAGAGTATTGGCTGAAAATTGCCTCGTAAATGGCACCAGGGGCTGAACACAATGACAGCTGAATATTGGTCTAAAGTATTCCTTGTTCAACCTTTGACAGCTGACACAAGCAATGGTTTCGTATACTGAAATAAATTTTGAAATGGAAACAAATCTGTGAAGTTCACTGGAATATGATTGAAGCAACAATGTATTGCTGTAAATTTGACTAAAAGCAGATTAGCCTCAAAAACAAAATATTCATATTCATGGACACGCATCTTACAACACAATATGGTTAAAAATACAATGCCCAGTTGTTAAGTTAAGATTCTTTTTGGTAATGTTAACTGCACTGTTAGTTAAATTTACAGTGCGACAGGCTTTAGTGAAATTAACTGGAAACTGTTGCCAGTTGAGAAAAATAGGTACGGTTATTAATTTTACTATGAAATTGGTAGTTTCCACAACAAAATTTAATTCAATGAAGAGTTCACATAGCTTCTTCAGCCTCAATACAGGCTTAGTTCAACTTATATTCTTGAATATTCAGACCCAACAAATAATGCTATCGTTTTCAAGAATATGTATGTATACAGTTGTGTATGGTGTAGTTACTAGAGTGAGTGACAAAAAATCAGGAGGTCCGAGTTAAATTCCCAGTCTTCCATAGATAAATTTACGCATCCCTAAACGTTTTTTCTGGAAATAGGAAGGCGCAAATGGTAAAAATAAACAATTGCAAAAGTGTTTTTTTAAATGTTTTCAACCTAATAACTAAATTTGAATAATGACTGATTAAGCGCGTATCAGACATTAGATCAGCCTTTCAATGAAGCTCAAATTAGCTAAAGATTGAATAAAATCACCAAAATTAGATGTTTAAGAGCTGAATAAAAGATTGTACATCTTGTGCTTAGATTTTGTTCAAATGAATGCTGTTTTTAAATAGTTGTTAAAACATTTATACAGCATCAAATTGTTACCTGCGGCCTCATCAAGAACAAATTGTGATCAAAAGCATAGCCACGAAAACATAATCGTCCAATACTTATCAAGTTATGTTACGCAAACTTCTGAGTAGTTGGTGGTAGTGAGAAAATGTCATATAGGAGCAAAAACGATGCAAGCATCGTTAGCGAGTGATATGCGAACTCTAGAGTATTTGAACCAACCGTTTGAAAGGATAACGATAGAACATGAGTAGAGTGAGGTGTCTGTCTGTTCCCAATCTCTGAACAATACACAAATGACACAGTGAAGGCCCATAGAGCCACAGCTGTAAAGACGTGGGTAACAAGCATGACCATGTTGGGAATAATTCCCGTTCGGTCCAGGATCTTTTCGTAAAGTAAATGTCATGCCTGCCACATGAAATACACATACAAAATGATCATTGGCAGAGGAAGCTCTCAGCTAATAACTGTGGTTGCTCATAGAACACTATGATGGGAAGCGGGTTTTGTCCCAGTGAGAACGTTATACCAAGAAGAAGAACAAGAAGAATAGGAATGTGATAGTGAATATTTTTTCAATAAATATCCTCAAATTTCGAATATTCATGCTGGTCACCTAACAACAAAACAAAGGTAATACGCTCGAGCACTGACCCATTTGCCCCGCCCCGACACAACTATCAACAATATCATTTTCCACAAAAACGAATGCCTGTTGTCTCCAATATTGAGCCTTTTTATTGTACTTAACCCAGGTTTGCTTGTCCATGTTCATCGCAGAAGGAACGCAACAAAGCCGAAACTCCGCACTAAAACTAGATATTGCAATAAAAAGTAACGCTATTAATGCGCCCGTCTCTCCACCCAACACCCTAACGGAACCCTTCGTCAAAGCAAATGCAAACAAGCCCGCACCCATTGAGCACTGCTGTGTGCAACCTCGCGCACAACAGAACACAAGAATTCAATCTCTCCGGTCACCACCAACCGTCCCTCCGATTGTACTATGTATAGGGGAGATTCGGGTGAAATGTTTTGTTACCGAACGGTAACTTTACGCTAATGGTGGGCAGTGTAGGGAAACTTTTATATAGCTAGCCCAACAGTCTTTTTAAAGTGTGGGCGTCGTGCGTGTTGACCCAATGCGCGTCACGGTGCGTCAACGCGCAATGAAGAGGTGGTGAGTTTCAGCAGCCACCTGAAGCGGGTGGCGATGTAGGCGGAAACCAGGAGAATGAGAGAAGAGACCGAAGAGAAGATCGGACGAGGAGACTGGGAGATAGGTAACGTGCAGTGTTCGAGGCAGTAAATCGCTACTCGTGCTTGAGGGAAGAGGTGATAAGTGTTCCAGGTCGGAGGTGCCACGTTTGGACCTCCGATCGGTGTAAGTGTGGTACCCTCGGTGATAATTAAGTGCCATTTGTGCGGCGGACGGGCTGCCCAAGCACCCGCTAGCCCGAAACCACCCGCCGGTCCCAAAGATCCTGCGAAGCCTACGTTCCAGTTCACGATCGAAATGAAATCTATCGACCATCGGACCGTGACAAGCACCTTCGTATCGGACGACCAGCAGGGTCCACGTGTGTCGTCATTCCGCCAAACCGCTACGGCCTTCCGGCCGCGCTGCTCCTCGGCCTATCGTTTAGCGTCTTGCCAAACCACCGGATCTACTCCGGACCACGGCCGATCGCCCGATCACCTTCGTCTGGCACGTAACGACTGCCCCGCCCGCCTCACGAAGAAGTTTTCGGCTCTCTGGACGCCGAAGAATGGCGCACCCCCGTCGCCTACCCTGTACTGCTCTACGGGAAACACGACGACGACCCATTCAGGAAGCAATAAATACGTAAGTTCATTTAAATCACGATTTAGGACAAACCCCACCGAAAACTTCCCCATCCAGAAAACGCCCTGGGACCCGGGAGTCAGAAGAGGCATTGTAAGCCCACCCCGGAAGCGGCCGCTGGCTCAGACCAGCCGCTTGGGGCTTAGGCACGGCTCCTTCTGGGCCGGCGCGATCGACTCCCGGGGTCAATAGTTGTTTCAGTTTTTTTTTATTTCTGAGTATTTAATATCGAGAATACTAAGTAGCTTCGGGAGCTACGGTTGTACTTCCCTTCAAAGGAAGAATTCACATTTCTTGTGATTTTGTCGGTGGTGGAACTTAATCTCAGGTCCTCGACGTAAAAGCCCCGTGCTTTAACCATCGCGCCAAATTCGCTCCAAATTCTGGAGGATTATTAGTTTTGTGATCACCCAAGATTAGCTCTCAATTTAAAAAATGTGCTGAATGTAATGAAAAACAAAGCACCAGAATTATAAAGAAAACGCGTCAATTGATTTGCACATATTCAATGTGTTAATTATGGGATTTGTTTGTCTATTATCCGAGGCATACAAGCGTTGAATCATTGCTACCTCTTGTCTAAAATGTTCATCCGAAATGCTCATAATGAGCTGAGCCCTTTTATCTCGAAGACGCCTATTACGCCCAACTTCTCTACTCCTCACCAACAACAAACGGGCGTTAAAGTAGCCCGCGAGAAAAGTTTTATGAATATTTTCTCCCATTTCCGTGCTCGCTGAACAGAAGCGGTGGCGGCGTTTGGCTGAACGAATTCTCAAGATGGGTTCTGCGCTCATCAGGAACGCATAAAAAACAGAAACGAGCACTCTGAATGAATGCTACTGGGCTGAGGCGGTAGTGCAAACAATCATCAACCTTTCCGCGAGTGAACAGAACCGAGTCGATAGATGATAAGGCAAAAAAAAGAACAAAATCGACAAACGGCGATGATCGAGCGGTCGGGCTATGGTGACATCATCCAGGCAAATTATAAAAGGAACGATGAGAACGTCGTGTTTGACGAACACCTTTTTCCTGACCGAAGGACCGAACAATTATTGAGTAACAGTATGTACCTACTGTTTCAAATTCCAAAGTAACGGTAACGATTTTTAATTTCTTTAACACGTCTTAAAGGTCATTCAGTGGGCAATCTCAAGTTCTGGGAGGGTTTGATGGGAGAGGGAGATTTTAAATATTACATGAATGACACCATTATCGGTTTGGTGCGCTAATTAGAGTGTCTAGTGATGATTATGATAATTACTTTCTCAAATTATAGAAGTGTTTTGTGTAAGTACGTTGACGTCAGTTCAATGTTTTTCGGGCTTTTAGAACTTAATCACTCAGGCGGAATATGTCTTTTAAAGCCCTGATGCTACTCCAGTATCGCCAGAGCCAGCTCTACTCACATAAGGAATCAATGCAATAGCAGCTTGGGACGAACAGGCATCTTCAGTGTGTGAGTATTGATGATCTTCTATTTTAGGCGAAAATGATGCCTGCTACGTCAGATTGCAGGTCAATGTGGGAATGGGGAAATACGCATTTGCAGAGCCAGCAGTTTTTTTCTTACTCACTCTCCTAAACATGCACGAGGAAGAGAAAGATAGAAGAGGAGGCAGCTTGTTGACCGCGGAGTACACTGCATCTGGCAGAGGATTCAGACATTATTTCTGCGTGGATGCCAGGCAAAAGGTGTGTAAGACACAGTGAGTCGTCATAACCAACCGCTGGCATTATAACATCTCCGTTTGAAGTACGTCCCTAGAGGGAACCTAGAAAAAAAAAAGAAATTTGAAGGAATCAAAGAAGAAAATCCCGAAAAAAAGTTACAGAAGGAATCTCAAAAGCAATCTGAGAGCGATTTCCTGGAGGAGTCCCAGAAGGTCCTGAAACAAGTGATGAAATATCTATAGGAATGCCAGAAGGTATTCCGAAAAATTTCTTATAGAAACTCTCTCTGGAATTTCTTCAGGAATTTCAATCGTATCCAATATCCTTCCCGGATTTTTTTTGCTGCGATTGTTACAGATATTTCCCAAAGAGAACTGCTTCTGGAAATTTTCAGGAATTCCTTCTAGGATACCTCATGAATTCTAAATGTTTGCAGGACTTACTTCTGGGATTTATCCAGGTCGTGTTCATGGGATTTTTTCTTTGACTTCTGCAAGGATCCTTTTTGAAACTTTTACAAATGTTCCTCATGGATTTCTAGTAGATATTTCATTTTAGATTTCTGCACAAATTCTTCCCAGGATCTCTCTAGGAACTTTTTGTGAGATTCCTCACAAAAAATGTTCCAACAAATCCTTCAGGAATTTCTCTTGATATTTCTTATAGTATAGCCAAGGAAATTTATTTTTCTTTTAAAATTTCTCCAGGAATTTTTCTAAGGGTTCTTGCAGCAGCTTTATCTGGGCTTTCTCCAGACACACAATTCAGATAATCTTTCTGATTTTCTCTTTAATATTCCTTTTGGGACCCAAAGGGTTCAAAATTTCAACAGAAATTCGTACTGAAATTCCTTAAGTAAAATTTCCTTTTGGGATTCCTACATGTAATTTTCCTACGACCTAGAAAGAATTTCAACCTGAGATACTGCAGGAATCTCTTCAAACAGTCTTTATTTGTGTTTTTTTTTTCTGGAATCAATTCAGGGATTTCTCCGGTTATTTCATTTGAATCTTGAAGGGTAATTTTGATATGATTTATTCAAGAACTCCATCTGGAATTAGGATTACCCTAAGAATTCCATTTTCAAATTCTTCAGGAATCCCTTCTGGGAGCCCTACTGGAAATCCAAAGAAACTACTGAAGGAATTGTTTGTATAACTACTGAAGGAGTTACCAAAAAAATCTCACAATCTGAACAAAGTCTTGAAAAAATCATGAAAAAACTTCTGAAGAAATTCCCGGCGAAGAAAAGTTAACGAAGGAACTCCTGCTGCACTTCACTTCATAAGTGAATGGTCATGGGTACGATCCCACCCAGCCATCGGCTAATGGCAACTCATAATGGACTCCCAATCGGACTGGAAAAGGAACAAGAGCCACACATCAACATCCTAGTACTTATCATTCTACCATGGACCCCTGAACAGGTTTAAAAAAAATGACAGCAGCGCAAAGCAGTGCAGTTCGAGTAGAATTACAATAGAATACATTTAGGCGCTGTACAAAGTGTAAATGCTCACGCAGTGCCCTAGTGAACAAAAGAGCTGTTAATTAGATTGAGTGGTTGAATAATGATAAAAAAAAATCTTGACGAATTTTTGAGAGAGCTCCTGGAGCAATCCAAAAAAAAACTACCGGAAGAATTCTTGCAAAAACTCCTACGATATTTGCTAGATTTCGTGGAGAAACAATAGGAAAAAACTCATAGGGAAATTCCTAAAACAAAAAACTTGTGGAGACATACTCAAAGAAATTCCAAGAGAATTCTAGAATAAACTCTCCTACAAATATTTCTGACATCTGACATCTATAATGGAGCTCATAATAAAATGGCTGGGTACACTCTTAAAGATTCCCAAACAAAAACTGCTTAGCGATTCCACGATGGATTCCTGAAATATTACTTCCCAATTTTCAGAAAATTTAGACTTTTAGTTTTACTTGTTCTCAGAAAAACACTTGAGGAATTTACCAAAAATACTAGTGTTTCCGAAAGGAGTCCTGACTCCCAAAAGAACTCCCGAAGAAATATGCAAAAGAACTTCAGGAGCAGTTCTCAAAACAGATCCTGGAGAATTCTTGGAGGGATTCCTGGAGACAATTTTGAAGGATATTTTAGAGGACTTCCCGAAGAATTTCCCTATCGAATTCCTGGAGAATTCTCAATTCATTTTCAAGCTTTCCCGAGAAAATTCCTGGAATAGGGTAGTGGAGGTATTTTGGACCGGGCAGGTATTTTGGCCCACCTAGGGAGTTTTCTGATATTTATCACATGATCTCTACAAAATCTTGGTAAATTTTTATTGGAACACGAAAAGTATTCAACTATGTGATGACCTTTATTTTGGATGTCAGTTAAATATGCTGTTCAGTATCAAAAATAGAAAAAATGTTTTCACTTCCAATGAAACGCGAGGAAAAGCATCAAAAACAAAGAAGGTGGCAAATTTGTAGTCGGCTTCGAAGAGGTATTAATTTTTACAAATAAATATTTATTTCATTTGAATGTAGTTAGGGCCTTGCAAGAACTCAAAATAAACTGTTCTTTACCTCGGTGGAGCGATAATATTTACTAAAATGGTGGTTTGAGGTATGGCCAAAATATGTTCAACATAATCAGATGTGAACATATTTTGGACCACCTGTCAGATCCATCTCTCCAGTTACTTCTAAAGGGAGAAAACATTCATGCCAATGTAACGTTCCTTAAAAACAGATAAATAGAATAAGTTGGGACCTCCCGTGATCTGGGTTGTACGTTTATTTTACGATGAGATTGATGTGGGTTTGATTTGTTCTAACAACAAGTTGAAATTTTCAGGTGTTCAGTCATCCAGTTTAGAAAAGTTGTCCTTCTCGGCAATTAGTTGATGACTGAGACAACGTGTTATCTAATGTATGTTTGACAATTTACGTATCATTAAAATTACTTTATTTTTGATGGCCTTTCCACTCATTACAATATGTGTGGAACGCCTTTATATATGGCAAAAAATCACTAGACTTGCACACTTCCTATGAAGCGTTACGTAATTTATGCATGGTGACTGACGTCATGCAATAGTTAATAAATACACGTTTTGCATAACATTTTTTATGAAACATCAAACTACAATGCGTAAAACTGGCAATTGCAACAAAATTTCATCTTTTTTTATCGTTACGTAATTTTTAAACGTTCCCTGCCTCAAAAAATGAATAGAAAAGAGGTAAGCTTCACGTAGTTTTACCTATGTTTAAATTTTTGTTGAAGTGGCCTTCATTTCATGAATCAATTGAAGTTTAATTTGGTGGGCCAAAATATGTGCACTAAGTGGTCCAAAATAAAATCAGGAGGTCCAAAATAGAAGCCCGAGATCCTTCAGGAGTTTTGATATTTCTTGTATTTGATACAACAATTTTGAGTTCTGTTTGGCCTTTTTCGACAGAAAACATGTTGCTCTACGTAATGCCTACTGAAATTATCCATATTTTGAAGTGGAAACCTTCTTTTTTCGCTGAATTGTTCATCCACTTCCTAAAGGGGTCCAAAATACCTCCCTTACCCTAATTCCTAACTTTCTTAAGTATCTTCAGAAGAAATTTTTGATAGAACTCATGAAAGAGTCTCCAAATATGCAGGAAACGTCGGAAAGACTCTCAAACGAATTCAAGAAGGAATTTCTGAAAGAAAATACGAATAAACTCTTTGGCGAGTTATTCGGAGAATTTTCCAAAGATTCCTTCCGAAAATATATGCAGGAACTCATGATCGAATGCCCTAAAGAACACTTGAAAAAATCTGAAAATATCTGCTGGAAATAATACCGTGGATTGTTCTGCTGGGTTGCCCGACCAGAAAAAAAAAACAAATTCCCGGAAAAAAAACCCGCATTATTAAAGATCTCAGGGAGAAATACTCGATGGAACGCGTAGAGGAACTGTGGAAGAAACTTCTGGAAAAAACCCCTAGATATTCCTGGAATAATTTGAACGGCGTAAAGTATTTTTAGGCAAAGCACGATTAATTGGCAAATTGAGACTGAGAGATAAATTTGTGAAAAAATTAGCACTTGTTTTGGTGGGATTCGAACCCACGACTCCGTTATCGCTAGTCCGGCGCTTTAATCAATCTCTCAATTTGCCAATTAAACGTAGTTTGCCTAAAAAAACTTCAATTTTTTACATCTATTTCAGACATACTAGCCGACTGGTATAGCGGGAAAAGGGCAATAAAATCAATGTCAAAATTTGAACGAACTCCTGGAGGAACTATATAAAAATAACTCATATATGAACTTTCAGTTGGTATTTTTAGAGAAATTTCGAATGAACTCCTGGAACAATTCCTAAAGATTATTTTTAGAAACGAACTGTTGAACCAATTCCCAATGTTATTTTCAAAGGAATTTCCAGAGATGCTTCTAGAGACATCTAGGACACCCAAAATAATGTGATGGAAATTGTGGAAGATTTCCCAAACAAATTGCTGTAGACATTCCCTTAAGAACTCCTCAAGAATTCTCAACAAAACGCCTAGCAAAATCCCCGAATCTCTGGAAAACTGAATAAGGGATTCGAGGAAAAAAAACTTCCGAAATTCTTGAATAAATTTCTTGAGAAATTCCAGGAGACATGCCCAGAGTCTATGAAAAACCTTTAGAATAATGTTCTGTAGTAGCCCCCGATAAAAATAATCCAAAATTCTCGATGGAGCTCCAGAAGACGTTTCTAGTTTAGAAGGAACTCCTTAGAGAATTTTTTAATACACTCCTAGTAAATTCTTGGACGAATTCATGAAATATTCATAGAGAAGTTGTCCTAAAAACTTTAGAAGCGATTCCCGAAGAAGCTTGCATTACAACAAATTCGTAAAAAAACTTTTATATAAATTCTTAAAGAAATTATTGGAAGAATTTTCGCCTACTTATTGAAGAATATTAGTAAGAATTTTCGTAAATACTTTTTGAGTCATTCCCAAAGAAAGAAATTCTCAAAAAAAAATCTGGGGCAAATTTCCGAAAAAAAATCATTGAAAACACTCAAAATCGTTAAAAGAATTCCTGAAGAACTTCTCAAAGTAGCTCCTGGAGAAGTCTTGAAGCAACCTAGAGAAATTTCCAATGGAACTAATGAAAGAGTTTCCAAATATTCTGCTGGAAGAGTTCCCGAGACTAATTTTGTTAGGTGGTAAACACAATGAAGCACTGTACCAAGGAAGTAGAGCAAATTGTTCCACTCTACTGAACCGGAAATCAACCCTCTTCATCGCTTCCTGATTAGCCATTTAAAACCAAAAGGACCTCACACTTACAATGCTAGATAGATGTCTTTTGTTACCTAGGGCTTGGTTTATATGGAACAAGTGTCGTAATTCGAATGTTGCCAGTTGTGTTTGCCGAGGATGTTCTACAGTTTGTTTTTTAATCAATAAATAATTTGTTTGGCCCTGGCATACAATGTGCCTTATGTTGATGTTATTGCATCTGGCTTTTATTCAACGTAGCACTAAATCAATCATACAATGTTAGACGATAGTGATCAGCCAGTCCCTACGAGACACTCGATGCTTCATGGTAGGTAATAAATAATATGTAAACATAATGCCGATGACAGCGTTATCCCACAAAAGGTAACGGCAAATTTATATCCCCGAAACTGGGCCACTTGCTGTTGCTCTCCCTCAACCTCCCCTTGCCAGGCGTTGTTTGGTCGCATATGGCCCTGTGCAACTCTTCCGCTACGGTTGGTTCCCATCCGTATTCAGCCAACGAAGGTCTAAAACGGATAACGGCACGTTGCTGAACATAATCTCGATAATTACTTCGACATTGGAAGCGCTTTCACTGGAAGCATTCCACCTGTTTTCGGCAACACCCATTCTTCGCTACCGGTGTGGCACGGCAGCAGGTCCTGTGCACTGCACAGTCGGGGCATTGTTTTGCTCAGGAAATGGAAGTGTTCCCCATCAGGACCGCCCGGACAAGCCTTTATTTCGTGCTTCGCTCATCGTCCACCCGGTCAGTCAGACCAGGCCAAACACTGTTCTACCGGGGCCAGCTTGGCCACGGTCCAACGATAACCACCGAGGCACGTTTCATTTCTCCACCCGTGTTACGGATGGACATAAATTTTTATCATCGACTGATTTAAAGGTTAATCCGGGTGTAAAATACAAAAACAATAGTAGCAACAGCAAATGGCAAACTACGGGCACCTGATGATAGGCTCGTGTCTGTGCGGTGGATGGATCTCGTGAATCCTTCCTGATGGCTGTTGCGGCCAACCGCTCTTGGGAGGGAATATTCATTTTTTCTTTAGTGGTGTTATTTACACCACGTAAAAGCCTATTTTCAGCTTGTGTTCGATTCATCATTTCTGGGTCACTTGACTACGTTGCACCTTGCTTGAATTAAAAAAAAAATCAACAGAGTAATGCAATACCGGTTCATTAATGTGAACCCTGAAAAATATCTGCATCCACTAAAATTCGGATCGGATAACAGGTGGGCGATGCAACGGAATGTCATGTTTGAGGAACGACGTTCAGAGAGCATATTGATTCGAACATTCTGAGATCACTGCCAATAATTCGGACTGTTTGTTCGGAAATTGCTGTTATTTAGTACGTTAGTAGTTAGACATTCTTAGTACGGTAGCCAATAAGAGAAAGCAGTTTGGAATTTCCCTAACCATAACAAAGTTGTTGAATTTTGAGCCCGGCAGATGAATGGGAATATCAATCGTGCTTGTAACTCTGAAGGTAAGATTGCTAACAACGTATACGTAAAACGTACAACAGTAGAATAACATCACAGATTGTCTTCAAATGAATCATGCTAAAAATGTTCTAATGGCTGCTAGCAAGCAAAACTGGTAATGAATTCAAATCACTCCAACAATGTTTTGCATTGGTATGAACGTTCTTCGTATGGTATAGAGGATGTAATTTTTGAACAGTCAATATTGCACATATTGAGGTTATTACTAAAACATTTTTGAAACCAGAGTCTTCCTCCAAAGGAAACCCACAACACAATTTTTAATTCCTTGAGCTATCTAAATAGTTAAGTTTTTTTCAAGTTCAAGGACATTGCTTTGTCCTCAACCGAACTCTGATTTCATATGCCGCATCACAACCGAAACAAATTATTATTTCATTCTGAGAGCAGCTCAAGTAAATTTTTACCGCGACATCGCATTACGTCGTTGCTGCTGCCTGCATAAGACGAGATCCCCGATTCCTAGAAAGCAAACCGGCAAGCAACTGGTTGGTATTAGACGTATGGTTTCGTTTTCCACGGTCAGGTCCTTCTCGTAACCCATCAAATACAAGATTCGAATTGGCAAAAAATAATGTACCTATACCGAAAGAATGCGCTGCTTTTTTTTCTCCCCATTCCAAACACGGGCAAATTTTATGAATTTTGTATTATTTTTCCGCACACGCTGCTTTTTGATTGTCTCGTCGACGTCGTCGTCGTCGCTACCATAACCCCGTCGAACAACCACGGCTAATACGAGAGCCCCGGTGTGGTATCGTGACGTGCGGCGTGCGAGCGTGACTGTGTCGTTTCGTTGCTCTCTTGTTATAAACCTAGTCAAATTTGCATTCCGCTTTCGATGGATTTTCCAGTGGATGGGTGTTAGGATATGAAACGGAACGGTTTTATATGCTCAGAAGGAAAATTTGAAATATTATGGAACGGATCGTTCAGCGAGCCATGATTGGATTTGCTTATCATTACTGGTTGACTGTTTGCGTCACTGACCAGACCAACAACCTCGGTACGTATGATGTTGGCATAAGGTTTTGCGTGGTATCAATAGAGGAGTACTGCTAATAGATTGGCAATCAAGTGGATATCATTGCTTACCATTTCTTAGTTACAAGATCAAACGATATCTTAGGGCCCATATAGCCGAGGCGGTAAACGCACGGGTATTCAGCATGACCATGCTGAGGGTGACGGGTTCGATTCCCGGTCGGTCCAGGATCTTTTCGTAAAGGAAATTTCCTTGACTTCCTTGGGCATAGAGTATCTTCGTGCCTGCCACACGATATACACATGCAAAAATGGTCATTGGCAGAGGAAGCTCTCAGTTAATAACTGTGGAAGTGCTCATAGAACACTAAGCTGAGAAGCAGGCTTTGTCCCAGTGAGGACGTTACGCCAAGAAGAGGAGGATCAAACGATATTCAGCAAGCACGTTTTGAATAACTTATTTTGAGGACATTGACATTATCAAAGTATCTGGTTACACTGATTGTATCCAAAACTATTGAATGTTCTAAATCTTCAAAATTATCAAAAATAACTATTCTCAATTCGTTACCAGCTTATTCAATGACGAGTTGTAGTTTTACGTGCAGCTCGAACGCTAATACCAGAAGGAGGCAAATTCAGCATCCACTAGAGCTGATGGGCGAAAACATTACACGACTCGTAGATTTTACCATCTCCAAAAACATAATCTTGGCCATGATATTCCTGTAAGAATTCATTCAGAATTGGATTAGGTACAAGTAAGTATTCGTTTAGGAAATCCTGATAGGAGCAAACTGTGTAGGAGAATATTCGGTGCCGAAGGCCATAAGGCACAAGGCTGCACGAGTCTGATCACATATGTCTAATCTATACCGGGAAATCCGTGAACAACAGGCATCCAATGGGTGGTCCAAGGTGCCCGGCCTTCAAGAAAGCCGCAGTGAACAAATCATAGTGCAGGTAACGCAGCTGAACCTGAACCACTGATTGTGACGCGGCTCAGCAACTGCTTTGTCTGGTGGTTTCTTAGTGGGAGACAAATATCGCCATCATACTAGTCCCATACCGAGTACCCGCTGGCAACAGCAATTGGGTCGCGGATGGGTCAAGAAAAATGGCGGCGATATGGACGACGGGTAAATACCCCATTTAGGAGTTGGTGTCTACTACCTATGAGAGCTTCGTGGTCGCCAAAGTAAACGGGGTCTCCTTCTGTAGCTGTTATGCGCCTCCGCGGTGGCCGATCGAGCAGCTCAGGTGGATGCTGGACTGTTTGACGACCGTGCTAACAAGGTGTAGGCCGTTGGTAATAGCGGGTGACTTTAATGCCTGGGCCGTGGAATGGGGAAACCGTTTCACGAACCTGCGAATCATATCTTGCTAGAGACACTGGCCATACTAGATGTCCAAGAGTACCTTTAGTCGGAACAGTTTGGAGTCGATAACTGACGTAACCTTTTGTAGTCCTGGCCTAACAAGTAGTTCGAACTGGACACTAGACGATAGCTATACTCACAGCGACCACCTGGCGGTTAGATCTGGAGTATCGACTACAATAACAGCAGGTAGCGGGTAGAGGAAGAGGCGGCTAGGCCAAGGCCATGACCAAGGCCATGGCCAAGGCCAAGCCCTCGCAAGTGGAAGACATCATACTTCGACGAAGGAGTATTAAGGGAGGCACTCCGTCGTGAAAGTTTCGCTTGGTTTAGACGGCGTCGAGTTAGTAGCGGTGCTCTCGCGTGCGTGCGATGCCTAGGCAAGTCCACCCTAGAAATGGGGGGCCATCGGCTTACCGGTGGACCGACGTGATTGCGGACCTGCGTCGCGCCTGTCTACGGGCTAGGTGGCGGATGCAGCGAGCACGATCTGAGGAAGAGCGAGACGAACGGCGGGTGGTGTTCGCCGCTGCAAAAGCCGCGCTGAAGACCGAGATAAGGGCAAGCAAAAAGGCCTGCTTTGAGGGTCTCTGTCAGAGTGCCAATGCGAATCTATGGGGTGATGCCTACAGGATCGTGATGGCCAAGACAGGAGATGTAATGGCTCCTACTGAGCAATCTCCAGAGTTGTGGGAGGGGATCATCGAGGGGCTTTTTTCCGCGTCATGATCCTAGTCCTTGGCCTCCTTTCGTAGGACAGCCGGGGACTGGGACTGGTGATGACAAGAGGGTCACTGAAGTGGAACTTGCGGGGATAGCAAAGTCCCTTAGCGTAGGTAAGGCCTCAAGTCCGGACGGAGTTCCGAACCTGGCCCTGAAAGTAGCTATATTGCAGAGGCTCCCTAGATGTGCAGGTCTGCTATGCAGAAATGCCTGGACGAGGAAATTTTCCCAGAAGTATGGAAGAGGAGCCTGGTTTTATTGCTAAAAACGGGAAAAACAACCCGGAGACCCGTCGGAAAATAGAGCAATATGCTTGATCGATCTTGAACAGAATGTTGAGGCACATCGAGGTTGTAAATGGTCTCTCGAGTCGCCAGTACAGCAGGGGTGGTCGATCGTAAACGCTATCCTGTTGATTTCAAAAAACCCGTCAGGAAAGCACTCGAGCTTAAGAGAGGGGGATTCATTACTGTGCAGTAGTGACTCTAGATGTAAGGACCGCGTTTAATAGCGCCAGTTGGCCAGATATTGCCAATACACTCCTGCGTTTGAGGGGGGAAAGGAATCTTAGAACTTACTTCCAGAATCTAGTACTACTTAACGACACAGAGGTGAGTCGAGAGGGCTAAAAAAAAAATAAAATAAAAAAAAAAAAAGGGCTTTCACATAAACTCAGGGATCTCAATAGGTTCCATCCTGGGTTCGATGTTATGGAATGTCATGTACGACGAGGTATTGAGGTTAGAGTTCCCGGTGGGAGTGGAGATTGTCAGCTTTGCTGACGACATTACGCTCGAAGTCTACGGTGAGTCTATCGAAGAAGTGGAGTTGACTTCCACCCACTCTGACTGGGTTTGATTACGTGGTATTTTATATGCTTAGTTAGATTGGCTGTTTTCGGTGAAACGATTATCAAACAGCATTATTTGCGTGACGCGTTACGGTCTACTTTTCTTCGAGCATCTTCAGACGCCTAAGCCCACACGATCAATGTTGTGTAGGCGTGGGTGAGGTCCAGGAAACTAGAGTTGGCTCAAAAGTGAGGCGATGGTAGTGAACAACCGGAAGTTGGAACAGCAAGCGGTGATCAGTGTAAGCAATTGCACTGTCACGTCGAAGCGCGCCGTCAAACACATGGGCGTATAATCGACGATAAGCTCACCTTCGGTAGCCACGCTCATTACGCCTGTAAAAGAGCCTCCACAGCTATAAAGGCACTGTCCCGGATGATGTCCAATAGCTCTGCGGTGTGCGTAAGCTTCTGGCTAGTGTCGCTACGTCCATACTGATATGGCGGCCCGGCGTGGGGCACTGCGCTAAGTCTTGAAAGCTGCCGTGGTAAGCTGGAAAGTACTTACAGGCTGGTGTGCTTGATGTTTGCGGGCGCGTACCGTACCGTGTCACACGACGCTCTCTGCGTCATCACTGGTATGGTGCCTATCGGCATCCTTATCAGTGAGGACATGAAGTGCTTCGAAATGCCCGGCACAAGAGACATACGCAGGACTGCCAGGATGGCAAACATGGTCAAATGACAGCGCGCGTGGGACAGTTTCACCAGAAGTAGGTGGACCCATAGGTTGATATCGAGGGTCGATAGTTGGATTAATAGGTGCCATGGGGAAGTAACACTCCACCTGACACAGGTCCTTTCAGGCCATGGTTGCTTCCGACAGTATCTACACCGTTTCGGGCATGCGGGCTCTCTCGAATGCTTGTGCTGGTTTAGAGGAAACGGCGGAACTCGTTTTGTTAGTGTGCTCGCGTTTTCGCACAATGCATGATCGCATGCTTGCCACATGCGGAGAGGACACAACTCCGGACAATCTTGTCCAGAGGATGTTTGGGGATGAGTTTGGCTGGAATACCGTTTTAACGGCTATCACCCACATCGTCTTGGAGCTACAGAGGAGATGGCGCGTGGAATCTGAGAATGGCTAGTTCAGAAGCGGTACTCCAGGGGTCGGCTTCGTAGGTCATACCGGTGCCCTGCGGTCGAAATCGACCCTTACAGTGATTAAGTGGCCGCGGAGAGGAAGTCCTGGTAGCGTTGCGGTCGTGGCGTCGATCTTTTGGGTTGGATCCAAGCCCGCGGATGAAAAGTGGTCCCCGGTAAGGGCCGGGGCAGGTGGAGACCCTGCTGTCAGCAACCTTCTAGTGCAGCTGATAGGGCCTGAAGAGTAGTGGTATCAGCAGGTCGGATCGGGTTGCACGTAGGCATAAGCTCTTGATGTCTGCAAAACAGTTGGGTGCGGGCGCGGGGTTGACCCTGCCCGCCTTCCGAGGACAGAGGGAGTGGTGAGAACCGCTCTGGAAACTGGCTAAGCGCCAGCATGCTACCGTAATGGACTCTTCAAAGCAAGTCATCGATGTTCGTTGCTGCAGGCTACGCAGCTAACCTTGAGGGTGCGATGTGCACTAGCCCCTCTCTGAAGCAATGCCTTCTTGGTGATTCCAGAGAGACGTAGGGTTTGGCGACCATAGGAATGTTGTTCAGTGGATCAAGGAGATAGTAGTCCTGGCTTTTACTTGTGTTGTAGAAGACGATCTTAACCCCACACTACCCGGACCATTCTGTTCGCGTGTCTGTTAAGCAGATTTCCCCTCTATGGCTATGGTTTAGAAGAAAAAACAAAAGTCTGGGTTATATTGACCTCCACATCCTACTAGGGTTAAGCTAATTTGTGGATGTGTTTTTGTTGCTATTCATGAATTAATTGTTAAAGTTGAACCTACTGCTATTTTACACAAAATGTTCTCATTTTTTTAAGCCATCGCATCGTGGTTTGTCTAGTTTGACAGACTTGTTTGAATCCCAAAATGGCCGCCACAATGTCCGACTTTGGAACATACTCACGATTTCGAGGGCACAAATCTTTCCGTAAACAAAACCAGCGCACCTATTTCTTCTCATTTTAAGCTTATTACAAGTGAGCAAGAACAGAATAATAAAATGCACTGTTGTGTGAAGCTTGCTTCTTGAGATTTGTGCGTTTGAAGTTTTGATGCGCTGTTAAATCGGGATGTCAAGACGTTTGTCCTTAACATCCTATGAGATTTAAATATATCCACATTCAGTGGATTTAGAATACAGTTTTCATTTTGTGTTTATGCCAAAGTCATTAACTGAGGCAGAGTTTTATTGGAATGATTGTTTAAGACAAGAGAAAGGCGCCATCAACGCTAGTTGAATGAATTGCTTTTTTTCTGTATAGGTCATAGATAATCCAGTCTGTTCCAATGAGTTGAAGCAATATTTAAAAAACGGCTTTAAAATTATGAAGCCAAATCCACGGTCCAGATTATCAAGAATCATTTCATAAGTTCAAATGCATATCCAGAAACCTTGGCATTCAGTTACTGAATTTCAGTAGTACATACCAAACCTAATCCACTTGCCGTTATCAGTCACTTGAAGCCCATCACGGATATTATCCCCAATATTTATCACTTCACCATACAGCACCAACAGCACAGTGTGTCGACATATACGCAAAAGCCAAGAAAAGAAAATTGCAACACTTTCCCAAACCGGAAACTTCATGCCACGATCATTTTTTTCTCCTTCTGTTCCTCCTCCTCGAGTATCCACGAGCATCTAATAAATGGAACCATTCAGGACGAGTTATTACGGTTGACACACGTGAATACATTATGCAACATTTTTTGTTGCGTATCTTCTTACGAAATGCTAAGCCTATTTATCCGAACACGGGATGAACCGGGGGGAAACCCCTAGGGGAAAGGAAAAACAAAGCAAAGAAGGATGCTCGGAAGTCACAAATTCAACTAGGAAGAATCGTTATGATTTCGGGTGGATGATATTATGGCTTTTGATAGGAAGATTTGTTTGAGTTTTCGATGAACTCTTTAACGTATTGAAACTTCGTAAATCAGTTAGAGAAGTATATGATTTTATCGGAATGAAGAACACACTAAAACAATTTCCTCCCTGAATTTTTTACATAGCTTTAAGTCTTTAACAGTGAAACCGACAAATTGAAAGCTAAGGAAAAAGCAGCGTACCTATACCCACTTAAGATAACTGAGTCTGTATCGAACAAAACAGCCCGCTCAGATGGTACCAGGTGCTAGAGAAGACGGCAACGACAAATGACACGCACTCGCTGCTGCTAGGTATGGCACCCAAGCACCCTCTCATCTTCAGCCGTCAAGGATCCACTCGGGCGGGGGCAAAAAGTTCCTTCGTTCGATTGATGAGGGGCACCTACAAACTTTCTGTCGGGTCTGCTGTGCTTGCGAAACACCCGAAGAAGCAGAATAAGAAGGTGAAATAAAAAGAGATGATCCCTGAAAGAGGAGCCCAAGGGGCAGGCGGTAGAAAGTTTAACAAAAAAAAAGCCGTCGTCCCTCGTACAACTCTACTTGAATACCGGAGGAAGTGCTAGAACATGATGTACGAAGGTAAACGGGAAGACATTTTGTAAATTAGTTTAAAGTTTCATTTTGCTCGGCGCGAAGATTGTTTTTTATCTCCTCCACAACCGAATCAATTGTCTACAAGAATTGCGAAACCGCCCTCAGGGTAACAAACAAGGTTTATGTAATAGAAAAATATGGTCGGAAATTAGCCCTTATTATTTGCAAATGATCATGGATTTCTTTTGAAGGATTTATTTGTTTCATTGTATATGAACATGAAACGGTTGAACGGTTGAAACGTAACGCTATGTTCAGGAGAGACACTTAACGGAAAGAAGAACATATATTTTTTTTTGGTTAAGACATAGAAATCATGTCTCGCCAGATATGTCACTCGAGAATGCGAATTCCTTCTTCTTCTTCTTCTTTTTGGCTCTACGTCCCCACTGGGACTTGGCCTGCCTCGCTTCAACTTAGTGTTCTTTGAGCACTTCCACAGTTATTAATTGAAGGGCTTTCTTTGCCTGCCATAGCATGAACTTGTATATTGTGAGGCAAGCACAATTATACTCTATGCCCAGGGAGTTGAGAAAATTTTCCCGACCGGAACGGGAATCGAACCCGCCGTCTCCGGATTGGCGATCCATAGCCTTAACCACTAGGCTAACTGGAGACCCCATGCGAATTCCGGGATATGTTATATGCTCCACCAATTGGTGCTATTATTGATTTCTATAGCCTATAGAGAATTATAATCCTGAAATTGTACTTTTTTCCTTGCTTCTTCGGAAATAATTTACAGAGGCCAGTTCCATCTAGCTCCGTCAAATATTTCAGAAAATAAAATAAGTTTTAGGCTTCACAGGCTCATTAAAACTATGTTTGCTGTGGAGAATCTCAACCTTTGTCCACTTTGTTTCTATAGTAGCAACGTCACTGAAATGCTCATCCCTTCGTTAAAACATCGCACCAGCAGATCAAAGAGGATCATACTAAAAAGCTAAAACTAACCAGACCTCTTAATTCCAAGAACACGCAAATTACAGTAATTGCATCATCACCGTGAAACAAAAAACTGTTTGCGCTTCTCTGGGTCAATTTAGAAGACGAAAGAGCTGTGGCTGCTGCTGTTGCTGCAGCACTTCCGCCCACGTGCAAAAAGCAGACGAAATTACGGACCACTTCTAACGGAGGCGTTGCAAAACACACCAATGCTGCTCTCTGCTGGGGGTAGCAACTGACGACGTTGACGCCATCGTCGTCTACCCAGGTATTTATGTGAAAATCGAGCAGGGAGTAACGCCTCTCCTTCTCCCGTACAGCAGTAGCAGTATTCGGTGGTAAACACGTGGATGCCATCACTTGATGTGATAATACTTTTCCCATTGTTGTATCAATTCTTGGAATATTCTGTCTTGATGGAGTATCTGCTGCTGTCCGAAGAAATCGGGGAAAGATGCGTCTCATCTCTAGGAATGACTTAATGGGATTAATTTCAGGGTTTTCTCTTGGGGATTTTTCTTCAGGTTTGAGATTTTTTTTTCTAGAATTTCTCTTGTCGATCATTCTAAAGAGTTCTACTTCAGAAATTCCCACGGGGGATTTTATTCGAGTAGCTCCTTCTATGGATTTTCCTTTAAAAGTTTGTCATGGGTATCATTTTCAAGGAGTTGTTTCTAAGTATGTTTCATCAGTGATTCATTCACTTGTGGTTTATATTCAGGAACTCCCCATAGGGATTCTATCCAAAACTTTCTTTGTTTTTCCTTTCCCGTACACCAAAGTGTACTGAAAGGCTATATGTCCACTCAAAAACACACATTTTTGATAGAAGGCTCGGATGGTCTGGTCACATAAATCCAATCAACTCAATTCAACGAATTGAGATAATGTCTGTGTGCATGTATGTATATTAGGCTGCGGCTTATTTTTCAAAAGTTGTTGAAACCTGGAATTCGTAAGCTCTTTTGGATTCAAATGACACAAAAAGAGAAACCTCTGAGTTTAAGCCAAAAATATTGAGATTTAGAGGTCGCGCAATCGCTTCAAAGTCGAATTTTCGAGTAATAAAAAGGTGTTTTCACTTCAAGTGCCATAACTTTCTCAACTTACAACCGATTTTCAATCTTTTTTTATGAATTTCTCACAAATTAAATTTCAAATAAACTCGTAGAACATCATTTTTTCCAAAGTCATGCAAAATATGAGTTTTTGAAGATTTATTTCTTTTTTTCTTCTTTTTACAAAAAAAATAATTTTAGAGTCCTATAACTTTTTAACCGTTTGACCAATTTAAAATTTTTTAGCTTGCTCTTGTTGACATTTTTATTGCCTATCTTTGTCCTAAACAAACTTTTCATCCAAGTAGTCATTTTTATGATACTTTTCATCAAAAACTGCCAAAATATGCCTTAAAACTTGATTCTTTCATGCAAAATTGGAGTTTTTGACGATTATTCGCAATTTTTTACTTCTAATCAGATACTTAGCCTCATATTTAGGGATATGGAACACATTGGAGGATTTTTTTTCAAATTTTTTTTTTCTCGCATTTCGAGCATGAAAATATTTTTTGATTCAGAACACTACAAAAACTGAAGTTTAAGGCTTCCATATGATTATCGAGAATTTTTTTTTTACTTTGAGCCCGAAACTAAGCATGAAAACTATTAAAATTTTGCCAAAATTCTGATTTTTCCAATAAAATACGTGTTTCTGAACGGTTTTTGGTATTTATCTATTTTGAAACGTTTTTTTAAAGGTACAGTTTATTAACAGCATTCTTAGGCAACAAAAATATCTACAAAAGCAAGCTAAAAAAAATTAAATTGGTCAAACGGTTAAAAAGTTTTAGGACTCTAAAGTTATTTTTTTTTTGTAAAAAGAAGAAAAACATGAATTAAATCTTCAAAAACTCATATTTTGCGTAACTATGGAAAAAATGATGTCCTACGAGTTTATTCGAAATTTAATTTGTGAGAAATTCATAAAATAAGATTGAAAATCAGTTGAAAATTGAGAAAGTTATGGCACTTCAAGTGAAAACACCTTTTTATTACTCGAAAATTCGACTTTGAAGCGATTGCGCGACCTCCAAATCTCAATATTTTTTGCTTAAGCTCAGAGGTTTCTCTTGTTGTGTCATTTGAATCCAAAAGAGCATACGAATTCCAGGTTTCAACAACTATTGAAAAATAAGCCGCAGCCTAATGTATATCTATGTAAAAAAAGGTCACCCCTTTTAAAACACTTCCCATTGGTCGATTTTTCAGATTTTTGCACGAATCGAACCGGAATTTTACCGCATTGTTTGCTATTACAAATGGTCTGGATCATTCAAGGCGTTCCGGAGTTATGGCCATAATGTGACACATCAAACTGCGGCTATTTTTGTAACCTTTAGCATGGTTGACGAATTTTGTGCGGAAATCAACACTGGAGACCAGAGATTCCTCGATGTAGGCCCAAAATTCAAAATTGCAGCTTATCCAACAAACTTCCTTCAAGATTTCTTATGACTTCCTCATCAAGAATTGTAATACACTACTTACGACGGGCTTGGTGGTCTAGTGGCTACCGCTTCTGATTCATCCTACTTTGTATCTTTCTATCCACTTCCTCTCACTCTCTCTCTCTTCTCTACATATACAACTCATGTATATTCATATGTTCATAGCCATCGCTAGAACCAGAAACGAATTGGAAAAAGTCGTTTCCCTCCCTTCCAACTTCCACTCACAGCACAGTGTATATAACCTTATATAACGCCTACAAGTTATGCAACCAAAGCGTGCTGTGCCGCTTGACCTTATTCACCTCATTCACCACACAATCTATTACCTTACGAACACTATAAATAACCCCTATCCATGGATCGCATCACCGACCCAACGGTGACTCCCATCCTTTTCGACTAACAAATACGCCAGTCCGTGCTGGATGTGGGGATGCAGAGGTGATCTCGATCTTTAGTAGCAACAACCAGCACACTCTAACATTCCTTTCCCTTCCCAACTGACTATAAGGACGTGGCCGGCGCCGGTATTGATCCAAAATGTATGAGCTGCTAGAATTGCACTGTGAGAATAAGTGGAGTGTCCCAGCCCTTATTCATTTGGATCTCAGTGCAATTGGTACCAGCTCAGATCAATAACGGAGTAGCAACCATTGACATGTATAGTCAGATTTGATCGTTGAAGAATTGTAATACACTATTTATATTTTTGGTAGATGTTTAATACTATATTGGCGTGTACTCAGCTGATTGAGTTCCAGAATTTTTAGCAAAGAAATTCTAAAGAAAAAGGAATATTTTAGGAATCCATTGAAGAAATTCCCGGAGGAGTCCCAGATGTTTTTCTTGGAAAAACCAGGTGGAATACCTAACAAAACATTTTGGAGAATTAATAAATTTGGTGAATTTTGGGAAAAAAAATCCTAAACAATTTGTTCAATGAGTTCCTGGCGGATCCCATAGAGAAATTCCTAGATTTACACATGGAATCCTGGAAGATTTCTGAGAAAATACCCGGCGGAGTTCCTGATAAAATCTCTAGGTGTATTTCAGAAGGAATTTCTGCGAGAATGAATTCCAGCCTGTTAGAATCCTTATAAGAATCTCTGAAAGAATCTGTAGAAAAATAACTGAATAAATTCATGGAGGATTTAAATCTTGGAGCAATTCATGGAAGAGAAATCTTTGGAGCTTCCTTAATAATCTGTTGCAGAATTTCTTAAGCAATTATTGAAGAAAATTATTTAGAAAGCTTTTGAGAAAATTTCGATTTCGAAGGACTTCTGAATTTCTGATTCTTAACGTATTCATCAATCATTTTCTGAGAAAAAAAATCCATGGAGTATTTTTGAGAAAGTTCATGGGAAGTTTTCTAGATAAATGCTTTGACAATTTTCTGGAGGAATCGCTAAGGAAAAAAACTTGAGAAATTCGTAGATGATTTTCTGGAACAATCGATGCAACAATTGAAAGAAATTCTTCAAGTATTTTCTGAAGGAATTCATGCATTTTTTTTGCAAGCAATCCGTGGGTAGTTTCTCTAGGAATCCCTGCAGAAAATTTCTGAATGGATCTCATATTTAAAAAAAAGTCCCTGAAGGAATTTTCAAAGAAATTCCAGGAAAATTTTCTGACAGAAATTCAGATTAAAAAAAACCTTGGAGCAATTTTTGATGCAAACCCGGAGAAAGTTTTGGAAGTAATCATTGGAAGATCATAAGAGAGAAGGCTCAAACAAATTTCCGAAAAAACAGTCTAGAAAAGTCCCGAAAAATATGGTACATCTTTGTAGGATTTCCTAAACAAACAAAATTTCTGCAAAAACATATACACAATTTTGTTATACAACTCTTTGTGATCCTACTGGGGATATCCCTAGTGGAATTTCTTGAAAAAATGGAAGTTGCTGAGGGCATTTCTGGTGGAATCCTTTGAAGAATTTCCAAAGTAACCCCAGTACAAATTTTTGAAGGAACTTTTTAAACATTTGCTAAAAAACTCTGGAATAGTTTCTGACGGCATCGTTAAAAGTTTTATTCAGGGAATCTCTTGAGGCATTTCTGTATAAATATCAAAAGTAATTTCTGGAGGATGGGCTGAACGTTTTTTTTTTTGAAAGAATCTCTGGAGGAATTCCTGCTCAAATTCGTGGATAATTAAAAAAATAGAGGAATTTGTAGACTAGGAGAAGTTTCTAAACAAATTCCTGAAGAAAATTTCCGAATGAATCCATGAAAATGTGTTGAAATAATTCGTTAAGGATTTTTTTAGAATGTTTTTTAGAAGAATTTATGAAGAAATTTTTGGTGGACTTTCCTGAATCTTCAATAGATTCTCCAAATAAATGCCTAGAGAAATTTCTCAATAAATATCCATACGAATTTCAAAGTAATCCTTGGGCGAATTTCCCAAAAAATCTCTGAAATGATTTGTGAAAAATCTTGGAGAAATTGGTGAAGCACTTGTGATTTTGGGACACTTGTGATTCGCACAGGAAGAACTTACGGCAAATACAGCACAACCAGTAATCACACTCTTTTCAGTGCTGACCTTCTTCTTCTTCTTCTTTGTGGCTCTATAATCCAAATGGAACTGGGCCTGCCTCTCTTCAACTTCTTTGAGCACTTCCATAGCTATTAATTGAAGGGCTTTCTTTACCTGCCATTGCATGAATTTGCATATTATGAGGCAAGGACAATGATACACAATGCCCAGGGAAGTCGAGAAAAGTTTCCGACCGGATCGGGAATCGAACCTGCCGTCTCCACATTGACGATCTGAAGCCTTATCCACAAGGCTAACCGAAGACCCCAGTGCTGGCCATGAAACTCTAAAAATTCGGAAGGAACCCCTTGATGAATTTCAGGAGGGATCCCTGGAGGAATTTCTGAATTCATAAAGGAAAATTTTTGAAGCAATTCGTAAAAGATTTCCAGAGTAAATTTTCGGAGACATTTTCAAAGGAATTCCTGAATGAATTTCAGAACTTTTTTAAATTTTTCGGACATTTATCCATTGCTCGAATTATCGACTTTTGAACACTCCATGGCTCAAACATCAAAAGCCAGATAAACGATAAGATTTTGGTGTCATGATTTTTGTTAAACGTATGAAAGTGCGATATTGATCAACATGTCACTTGAGTTTTGTTGAAGTGGGATTTTGAAGACCCGAGAAAGTTGATAAAGGTTTTTTTAACAGTTTTTTTCTGGAGATTTTCTTCCTGGGTATCTTTTAGGAAAGACGTTTTTCCTCTAGGAGTCTTTTTGGGAGATTGTTTTTTAAGTATTTGTTTTGGTTCCTGCTAGCGGTTTTCCTCGAAAGTCCTCCTGGGAGTTTATTCCATGGGTACTTCATTGCTGAATATTTTCAAAGAATGTAAAATTTCCTCCTGGGGAATCAGGGAATAATCCCAAAAAAATCTCCAGTAGGGTTTTCCTTGATATTTCCTATCACTCATTTTTGCTCTCTGCAAAAATATCCACGCAACCCCCAATAGTCAAGAAGCTTAAGAATTCCAATTTCATACTTTTGGTCATTTGACGGGGGTTAGAAGCAATGGGGTGGAAATCAGTTTTCATACCATAAAAAACTTTATTCAAAATCAACCCAATTTCCTCCGATTTATTACAATATTTGTAACGAACGAAAAAGTAATAAATTAAAAGTTCCGAAAGGCTTAAAGTTTCCAAATTACACCCTTTTTCATCTTTGTCCTTCATTTCAGATTAGTTTGCAGGATAACTGACGGTGATGAAAGCGAAAAATGAGCCTCAAATTCATAGAACTCTGTCATCTGTGGCAAACTCAACTTCTAGGAAAAGAAGAAAATGTGTCAGAGTGCAACGGTCAGGCCAGACAATAAGTACGCCGCACAATAGCCAACAGAATTTCAACAATATAAGTTTACTCTATTCTTCACTTTCCTGTAAGAAGTACCAAGATCATCCACACCAATCCATAACAGCTGGCAAACTGCACCTCCAGCGGAATAAAGCCCGCGAGTAACTGAAGAGTCGCTTCGAATTCCAAATCAGCTCCACTAGGACCGCTCCCACCCCCTCCGATGATACGACGATGGGTTTTCAAACAGACAAGCTTGTGCGATGCAACTTCTCCTCGATCACCTATATCTTATCGGACAGGTTCTGAACCACATCACGCAAGCCAGTTACTCACTCCGTAATGAAATTCATCTGTCCGGAGGACGACGACGGTTTGGCCTTCGGTCGTTCGTTCCTTGGTTCATTCGGTGGGGAGCAAGTCAGTCAGTGTGTTACATAAATTTGTTGCTTGCTGCAAGTGCTGTCCTTACATTCTCCTCAAGGACACCCAGGAGAGAGACAGAGGATTGCCCTTTCTAGCATATAGAGAGGGGAATGAAAAAATCCAAACCAACGGGACCGGGAGAATTTACCAGTCACGAAGTCAGTCAACAGCTATCCCTCGTTCAGGACTGTGTGAACTGATTTGGAGTGTAGAATATACGGGTTGTTGGAATTGTATGACCAAGTTAAGAAAAAGTAAAAAAAATCCTAAAAATCCTAAAAAAGGAATATTGGCATAAGCAATGCATGGTTTTCCAGTTAAATGTAATAGGCTCATGTTTATGTCAACGCTGGGTGCCGCTACATATTTCTTTTTTTTAGTTAAATTAAAGCTTTAACTTATTTTTTCATTAATCTGACATATGGTCCTACACGCAGAAAAATGGCGCTTGTTTAAAACAATAAAACGCATGGTTGATTTTCAAACTGAGAATTTACTTATTCCAAAGTTATATTTTATTGTTTTCATTTAGGGTTTATCGATAAAAACAACCGATTACCATCATTTCATATAATGTCAAAAATTTCATTTGTTTCAACAAAATAAAAACCATAAACATGGTCCGAAACTTGGTCCGAAAGCACTCACACACCTATAAAATGCTTACCCCAACATCGCCACAACGAAGAAGGTGCAGCAAATCCATCACGCCAACTTCCAAGTGCAGCTTTGGTCGTGATGGATAACGCGCAGGTACTCTCGACAGCATCCACAAAAAGATGATCGGCTTCGCCTTTTTTGTCTTTTTTTAGTCGTTCTCCTCCCCATCCGCTCACCGACGGTCTAAAAATAGATTTCCGAGCTGCCGCAGGAGCTGCCGTCACCAACACAATCACATTCCGGCTTTGTTAGTCACAAAAGTGCAGTCGTTTAAAACAATATGTTATTTTATGTTGAAACTACCAAATCTCTGTTTGTTCTGACAAACTGTCAAAAATTTCGTCAAATGAAAACATTTGTATTATCAAACAGTTGCAACAGTTCAGTTTAAACTATAAATCAGTTTGTCGCTATAGTAAACTGAAAAAACGGTTGATTTGAACTAGAATTTAATTATGTTTACAATTTATTTTTCTGCGTGAATCAGCTATGATTTCTATGAGCACTTCGACAGTTATTAACTGAGAGCTTTCTCTGCCAACTGAATTCATTATCGAGTGACTGGAACAAGCATAGGGTAATCCCAGGTAATTTCCATTACGAAAAGATCTTTGGCCGTACCGGGAATCGAACCAAGTGGTCATATCAACATGGAAAACACTACGTAGAGTCGAGTGCTGCTTTGTAAACGGGTCAAACCAAAGCATATGATGGAGGGGCACGTCCGTTTTCGTATGGCACGCTCAGTCGGCGCCCCTCCTGATTCTAATGGATTTTTGATTCAAAAGAGGTTCCCCGCTATGCCGCATATCCACATATATCCAATATAGCCTTACAAATATCTAGATGCTTCCACATAGGCTTGAATAGGCAACTCGAGCGCACGAGTGGAATCCAGGAGTTTAATTATTTCTGCTACGTGCATCTGGTTATTCCGTGGCGAGCGGGGACACACGATAACATCCGGAAATGAGGTCCCCCTCGGCACGGCGAGGTTGCAACTACGTCACCGAATCAGTTGTGAGGTGACGATTATATTTGGAACTATAAGTTGGATTGGAATGTGTAGGCACTACTAGGTACTGCGGGTACATAGTGTTCCACTAGGTAGGACGATGCATTGCTTAGAAGCGGTAATCTTTGTGTGGTGCTGATAAAGTCACGTAGTTCACAGCTCTTGAACGGATGTGTGCAACTTCTATGTGGTTGCAGCCACTGATGATGTTTAAATCCGTGAACGGAAATGAAATCACATATACGGACCTTTCCTTTCAATCCAAAAAGTTTTGATTAGGGCCTGTCCATAAACTACGTAGACTCTTAGGGGGGACGGGGGGGTCTGGCCAAAGTCTACGCTCCATACAAATTTTGAAAATTTTGTATGAACAAAAGTCTACAAAGGTTCTGAGAAGGCCAAAAATGAGTCTACGTAGTTTATGGACAGCCCCTTAAGGGTTGCAACTTTACGGCGACATCAGCAGCCAGAAGGTGGCCAAAACCAGAAGGTTACGACTGGCAAGGCATGTTGCAAGAATACTAGACAACAACCCTGCAAAGTTGGTGTTCGCGAACTTCTTCTAGGGACTCTTTCCGAAAATCTTGCAATAAAAATCCATATTACAGGAATTCTTTCAGAAATTTATTCAGGAACTCGTGTTGAAATCCCTTGTTTGATACCTTCTAAAATTGCTCTAAATTTCTACAGGGACTCCTTCCGACATTCCTTCTTAAATTCCTTTATAAATTCATCCACGGATTCTTTCAAACAATTTATTAAAAAAAATCCTTAATGATTCCTTTGGAAAATTCCCAACCTAATTAAAAAAAAATCTCCCAAGGATTACTACAGAAATCCCCCAATAATTTCTTAACAAATTCCTCCAGAGTTTCCTTCAGAATTTCTTCTAGACATTCCTCCAAAAATGTCTCCAATGATATCAGAAAATTTGTCTGAATCCCCAAGATTTTTTTTTCAAGTAAATCAAAGGTTGATGCTTCCCCAATCATCCAAGGATTGTTTCACAAATTCTTATATCAAATTTTTCACAATTTCCTCTGACCTTCAGAGATTCCTACAGACATTTCTGCAAGGATTCCTCAAGAAAACTTTCCATAGGTTTCCTCAGTAATATCTAAATGTATAAATTTACAAAAACCTTCAGGAATTCTTGCGAAAAATCTCTCGTCTCCTCTGAATAAATTCTTCCAAGCATTCCTTAAGAAATTCCCTTAGAAAATTGTATGGGTTTTTTTACAAGATTCATCCTGCAGAAGTTTCTTCAGGTATTTTTAAAGATTTTTTTTTTTTTCATTTATTCACTGTCGGTTTGCGCTTACCGTCATTTGGTTTTTCAGATTTGTGCTCCTAAAAAAAATCCGAGTATAACTTCATCATATCTTCACTTTAGGCAAGAATTTATTTAGAAATTCTTTCAAACATTTTCATCAGAAAAATTTCCAGGGATTGTTTCAAAAAATATTTCGTGGATTCCTTAAAAAAATACTCTATGGATTCCTTTCGGAAAATTTCTGTGGATTATCTAAGATTCTTACAGAAATTTATTCATTGATTCTTCTAAGAACTTATAAGGAATTGTCCCACAGGATAACTTAAGAGAGTGTATTCCATGATTCCTTTTGAAATTCCTCTATTGATTTCTACAAGGATTTTACGGCAACCTTATAAAACTAAAGGAAACGGATTCCTTTAGAAATTCTTCCAGGCATACTTACAGCAAACCTTCTACGGATCTTTGAGAAATACTCTGGGAATTCCTTCTCCAGGAAGTTCCAAAAATTTCTTCAAAAGTTCTTCACCCTATTCTCTTCGAAAATCCTCCAGCGATTTATCTGGAATTCTTCTAAGAATGCACTTGTTAATTTTCTCCACAAAAAAAAATATAAAGTATTCCACAAATTTCTACAGAAATTATTCCAAAGGCTTCTTTACAAAACCTGATTTAGGAATCATCCACGAGTTCCTTCAGAGATTTCTTTAGGGAATCGCGCCACTTGGGCGGTGGTTTCTATATTCGTCTATTTTCCACTATAACTCAGTCAAATTTGACCCAATTGACACAACTTTTGGAATGTGATGAGATAGATATAGTATCTACCCGTGTACAACATTTCAAGTCATTTGGTTCAAAATTGACTGAGTTATAGTGGAAAACAGACGAATATAGAAGCCACCGCCCAAGTGGCGCGATACCCTACATAAGGTGAAGATATTATGAAGCTACAGCTCAAATTTTTAAGAGCACAAATCTGAAGAACCAAACGTCGAATTGCGCTCAAAATTTTCAGCGCAATTCGACATTTGGTTCTTCAGATTTGTGCTTTTGAAAATTTGAGCTTTGGCTTCGTCATAAGGACTGTTCATTTTATAAAGAGGACAACTTTGCAAGGCTATAAAAAGAAAACGCGTAGTTCAAATTTGAGCAGCCTTGGTTAGTTGTTCAGTACATTATATTAGCAGATAACAACCATAAATAAATTGGGTTAAAATTATTGAACTTCATAGAAATGTGGCAAAGTGTTTCGAGAGATCAATTTTTCAATTCCCAAAAACTAAAGATAAACACAAAATTTCTGTAAAACATCGGTGTATCGTTTTAATTTGCATAAAAGTGTTTGCCATGCTGCAGCAGTTTGAGTGATACATATTCTGGCAACATATAAACCTAATCGGAATAATGGTTGTTGAGATATTAAAGTTACAAGTTGGACTCGATTTTCAGAATAAAATTTATTTGTTAAACAAAAATGTATAAAAATATTAAATTTTGAATGTTTTCAATGGATCTAGTCGAAAGTACTAATGATGCAATTTCAAATGCAGAAAACCGCTTCTTGATAGCATTGTTGGCTTGGTTACTGTGCTTCATGGCAGTTACCGTAGATAAAATCGCTTCGTTCTTTGAAGGCTCTTCTAAATAACGATGTATTCTATTGCAAATACAACTTAACAATGATGTCGAAAATAAAAATTAACATGTAGTTATTTTCAAATAAGGTATATAATCACATAGGGTCAGACTATGCTGAAAATAAATAATAATAAGCTTCACTAGAATCAAAAACTTGCATTTATGGAGCAAAAAGTATGCAATTTTTCATTATGGCCATCATTAAGTATTAAATTTATGATGAAGAATGTACTTTAAAGCATATTTCTCTTCGGTATCATTTAGAATGCGATTCTTTTCTATACTGGACAAATTTTGAACTGATTCCGTAGTGTTATTGCGTCACTGGACTTAAATAAGTATTTTTTATCAATTTCATTGATAACAAGGCAACTCACTATATTAAGCTGTATAATGCTTGGTGCATTATTACTGACCAACTATTACACTCTACCTTCAGAAGAATAGTATTAGATCCCAACACATTGAAAAGTTCATGAAAATTTTAAAGTTATGTATGTGGAAAGTTGTGTAGAATTTTGAGAAATGGGGTTTTATTGAGTTTTAACGAAAACCGCTTCAGTTCCATAACTAAGGACAATTTGTATAATATTATATTTTTCCTATACTGTAGAATAGCTATGGAAATTTATGCAAAAAACCGATAATGATTTTATTGAAAAATAAAAAAGATATCGCACAAATAAGGTGTCCTCTTTATAAAATGAACAGTCCTTATCTTCATCAGAGTTTCCATTTCAAATTCTGGAGATATGTCTCCATAAACTTGTTGAGAGATTCCTCTAGAAATTCCTGCAGAAATGCTTAAGTGATAATAGCAATTCCTTCAGACATTAGAGTTTTTCTGTAGAATGTCAGCCTTCGAGACGGATGAGCTACATATTAAAGTTTAATAAAATTTAATTCTGATTGATTGTAAACAGCAACAAACTAGCAAGGTATCATTCAGCCAAGCAAGTATCGATCGATCAATTTGCAACTTGCGAAACTATTGAAACATTTTGCATACATAACAATACATAACAATTTCTCATAGGATTACTTTAGAAACCCTTCCATTGATTTGTTTACAAATTCCACCAAGGATGCTTTCAGAAATACCACCAATTCCTTTGAAAATATTCTAACAATACTGATACCTTCCAAAATTCTTTCATGGATTCCCTTAGAAACTCCATGGATTCTTTCAGAAGCTTTCTAATAATATTCTTTATAAAATCTTCCTATATTTTTTTAGAAGTTTCGCCTACACTTTCTTCTGAAGTTCTTTCTCGAATTCGCCACGAAATTCCTCCATAGATTTTTCTGATTCTTTACAAAGCTCAGAGGGATGTCAGCCTTTGGGACGGATAAGTTATAAAAGTTTAATAAAATTTAACATATATTTGCATATTTCATCCAGTCAGGCAAGTATTGTTCGATTATTCACAACTTGCGCTGAAATTTCTGAAATATGTTGCATAAGTAATAATTGACATATCCTGCCCATAACTGCATATTTGTAACATTTGCAATTTTTGTCGATATTGAGTTAATACCGGGGATCATCTGGACGGGCTTGGTGGTCTGATTCGTATGCAGAAGGTCCTGGGTTCAATCCCTGGCCCGTCCCTTACCTCTTACTTTGTATCTTTCTAAGTACTTTCTCCCTCCTCTCTTACATATACAACTCATGTACATTCATATGTTCGTTCAAAGCCATCGCTAGAACCAGAAACAGGTTGAAAAAATATCTGTTTCCCTTCCTTCCAACTTTCACTGCACAATGTCTATCAGATAGCACCTACGAGTTATGCGATCATACGAACTGTGTCGCAAATCTTCAGAATAATAAAACACACAATTCTATCACCTTACGCCTTGCATCCACGCACCAATGTGTGAGCCCTCTGCCAACCATATCCTACCAACACTTCGACATCTGCAGGAATTTATGCAGACGCAGAGGTATATTCGGTCTGGTGTGGATACAAAAGATTGCAATCATCACTTCCTTCCCCTTCCCCACATTGACCTCCAACCCGACGTAGCAGGCGGCCCAAGTAACAAAATTAATTTTATAATGCTTTTGAAGTATTCTTCAACGCCTGTTCTTCAAAACCATGCATAAACCAAATTGCTCTACAACACGACATCAACTCAACCATAAACCCGCCATAAGATCAAAGAGGCCCATCCTAAAATGCTCTTGGAGAATTGTTTTTAAATTTCTCTTAAAACTTGTTGTACTTCCCAAGTTGTCCTCAAGGCGAATTGCTCTCTCCTTGTAGAAATCTTCAAGTGCACGATAAAACGATAATAAATTTGCAGCTTTTATGTCGACAGAAAAGTTTAGTGAATAAAATTGAAATTAAAAACACAATGAAAATGACACATTATTGTAATCGGGATTAATTTATTACACAAATTGGAAATATTTCCGGGATGTAGCAAGGATGCGAAATGCCAAGCAAAATTCATCGTATATATATTGCAAGATACTTCCAAAAATTGCAACGCGCTTCCATTATAACGCACTAACAAAATATTTAAAAATATTATTTCTGGTCATGCGAACATTGCTCATGAGTTTTCTCAACATGGCTTCCATTGAAATCTAGGCCGGTGGTCGGTCCATCATCGATGGTTTTAATCAACATCACCATAAGATCGTCTTAAATTTCTTTCAACTCATGCCAGAGCTAAAAGCATAACTCAAGAATACTAGGATTTATAACGTTCTCAATGCAGCCTGGTTGGCCTCCATCAAGAACGTCTTAAATTTATTTCATCTTATGCAAGGGTAAGAAGTATTACCATACGCGCCAACTTGTGACGTAGTTGGGGGGGGGCGAGGCCTCTCAAAATCAATCAAATTCGGAAAATTTCGACGCAGTTCACCTAGTTTAGGAATATTTACGTGAAAACTAGTGCATTGAGCTGAAAAAAGTTGAATTTTGTCCAATTTTGGAGAGCTTCGCCCCCCCAACTACGTCACAAGTTGGCGCCTATGAGTAGTACTCAAGAGTACTCAGGTTTATAACGTTCTTGATGTAGGTTTATGCAAACTCCGCCGAGAACGTTATAAATCATGTACGCCAAGGGAACGTCCATAAATTACGTCACGCTTTTAGGGGGGAGGGGGGATTCATCAAGGTGTGACAACCCATACAAAAATTTCAGTGGCCTCATACAAAAAGTGTGACATAGGGGGGGAGGGGGGGTTGAAAATGGGCAATTTATGCGTGACGTAATTTATGGACGTTCCCCAAATTGTAAACAAACAACAAATTATCGCACCGCGGTGGATTTTGTGAACTTCGTTTCGATAAATTTAATCATCAGCCCGGTACCGTTACCAACCAGGCAGACCTTTTTCGGGAACCGGCCTTGATGTGGTGCAGCGCCTTATCCCTCCGGTCAGCATTTCCAACAGGTAAGTGATGCAGGTTGATTATTTGACTCCCGATCACAAGGGAATCGACGTCCTGGATGACCAAACCAACCTCAATTCGGATGCCGCAACCGGAGGACCTTGGCACTGCAGCGCGTCGCGGTAGGGTTTCCGGGTAGGTGTTCTTGATTGGCAGCAATAATGGAACGATGAGAATCAAAATCTGATGCTTGAGTTTTTTCTTGTATTTTTCATGTACCAAACTGTTCTCATGCGAGAACAGTTGCTCTTGATCAAGAACGGATGATTGAAGATAACTACAAGAACCTTATAAAACTGAAAATAAGTTCAGCAGTTCTTGTTGTGTTTACGGTTTTATGAACTGAACCTCAAGTATTCTTGGAGGTGTTTTTCAAACCACATATTGATGAAGAATAGTTGTGCTCAGCTGAAACTCGGATAAGATCAACTAGAATATGCAATGTTCCGATAAAACTATAATAAAAACAAATAAAACCAAATAGAATTAGGATTGTTACTTGGGGGGGATCATCTTCAAATCATCAGTACTTTCATCCACCAAAATGAACTTGACAAGTTTGTTCTACGAAATGTAAAAAAATACCAAGCCGTCTTGTCTCATTATCAAATATACACGAATGTAACTGCATACCAGCGAAGACCACATTATCAAGAAGACTTGCAACACTGCTGAAAATTGGGAGTCACTGCTAGCAGCGCCACCCCGGATGAAATTGGCACTATTTATGATAGTGTGTGTAAATTTTCATACTCGCACCAATACACTCTTACACTTTTACACAAAGGTACCACCTTAGCTCACCAGGCGGCGGCGCCGTCGGTGACGCTTGCCGTTAGTATGGGAAAATAACAGAGTTGCATGTCTTCTTGATAAAGTAGTCTTCGATAACAGTCATACTGGGAATACACATGGGCCTCATAGCGTACCGTCTATAATATTTTGTTCTAATTATTTTTGCAACTATTCGCCCAACATAGAAGAAGAGCTGTAGAAGATTTCATTATTAAAGGATTCATTTTCAACTTTTGTCAAATATTTGAAATTTCAATCCTTTCCCATACTATCGAAACCAAGTTGCAAACTTCAACTCCATTTTCCTCAATGCCTACTTTTGTCAAATGTGACAGTTATCACCTGTTAAAAATTTTAATGGGCACATATTTTCTACCCAATATATGTAATTAATAATAACAGTTTTTATTATTTTATTTCCTGCCTCTCGCTTACAAAATAATAATCGTTTTTAAAACACATCTAATTATAGTTGCTCATCATGAAACAAATTGGTTGATTGTATTTTACCTTGTTTCACGAGTGTAATCATTTCAATAAAATGTAACAACTTCAACCACTCTTGCGTATCAAATTCTTTACTCACTATTTAATAAAATCAAAACGTGCTTAAGCATTATCCGGTACCAGTTCTCTTAAGAAGCTCCTCGTTATAAGCACCCCCCGCGGTAGGAAAATATCGATTTCATATTAATTAATACCTATCTAAGCGTTTTAAAAACGCAGCGCTAGTTGTTACCACTTTCTCACTTTCTTCGTCGTTCTAATCAGCAAATGTTTGCTGGATTTCATTCGTTTCTTTCTCTCCTTTCTTTGATTTTTCACATTCGATTCAGTTCTTGTCTAACACTCACCTGCAGTACAGCATATGCCCTCCAATGGACGTTTCGAGGAATTAAAGACGCTCACCTTCATTTGTGCGATTGTTGGATTGAATACGCGTTGCGAAGAATAGGTAGATAGGTGGCAGCTCCCAAAAGCAGAACCAAAACGCAGCAAAAATCGGCGAACCGAAGATTGTCTGTCTGACGGCCTCTAGCTCAGCGCAACCAACCAACGACTCTTTACTCCGTTTACTCTTCCGGCCAGCCAAGATCCTCGCCGACCAGTTCGTAGAATTTTTGATTGTGTTCGACGAAGAACTTGCGCAGCTTGGACACCACAACCGGGTCGACCCGCGGATGTTTGCGGCCTTTCGTCTCCCGCAGGCACTTGTCACCGGTTTCGTTGCGCAAACAGTAGAAACCTTTCGTCTCGTTGAAGTAAAAGTTGTTGCTACCGATGCGGGGCTCGATGCCTGAAAAGAAAAGCATTTTTGTTTTTGTTTGAATCGTGTTCGAATACCTATATCTGAAAAAAGAAGTGTTCAGAATCAACATATTCTGACCCATTTTCTTATTTTTCATTTATCGTGAAGTTCTAACTGATACAAAACCTGCTTCTTAGCTTAGTGTTGTATGAGCATTTCTAGAGTTTTTATTGTGAGGTTTCTCTGCCAAAGACTATTTTGCTGTTGTAGCGTTACTTTTACGGGGTTTCTAATATGATTTTCAAATTAAATCAAATAAAACCTTAGTTCACGTTTGTAATATTTCAGTGAAACAATTCATAGTTGTTATTAATTTATTAACTAATGGCACTAATCGTCCTTTTTTTATAATGCAACCAATGCGAATAACAATGGGATTTTCTTCTTCTAGGCATAACATCTCCCATTGATACAAAGCCTGCTGCTCAGCGTAGTGTTCTATGAGCACTTTTACAGTTATTAACTGAGAGCTTTCTCTGCCAATGATCAGCATGTGAAACATTCTCAAAAACTAACGCCAGTAAGTAGCTAAAGAAAGGCATACTGAAGTTCCCTTAGTCGATGCTAACGGCAAATCAAAATAAATAAATAAATTTGAAAAAAAAGGGCTATGACAAGTTCATGGCAACAGTTACAGAAACAGAGCTTGTGAAGCTGAAGGTACAGAAATGAACTCAGACTGAGGTCTTCGCTTTTGCGGACATCCCGACTGTAGAACAAAAGGGAACAAAGTCGATATGTCGGGCCACCTCCAAGCTTCCCAGTCCCGGGTTGATATACACCGTGTCCAATAAGTTCTCATACAAAATCAAATTCAATTCATTTCACATCTGTAATGAGGATTTTCAAAGTAAATTTATTTATTGAAAGGCCAACTAACACACATCAAATACAGCATATGTTTTGGAACTAACTGTCCTTTATCCTTCTTTGCTGATTGCTTATGTGTCGTAAGTCCATTTCAGTTGGCACGCACGCCATTTCATTAATATTTCGTCCTATTTTAACGAGTAATGGTTTTATGTTGAAACAAATTACGTTCCTGTCCTCCCTATTGCTAGTACCAACTATGGCCAGAAGAGAAAAAATATGAGATCCTGTATTGGTAAAGTACGAAACCGTTTTATTTTGTATAAAATAAAACGTAAATTAAACAAAAATGTCCATTTACCTGTTTTAATGAGATTTATTGTGTTAAAGAAGCATGCGTACATCTTATTTGGTTAATTCACATCATTCTCACTTTTAAAACATGCTTGTATTCCTATTTGGGTAAATTTTGTCAAAAATTAAGGTTTTATGATGTTTATCTTTGATATAACTGTTATTTTCATGAAAATTAGCCCAAGTTGAGCTTACTTACAAATTTCTTACCATATCATCACTAAAACTGTATTGTTTAAGCCTTAGTATATCTATTTGGTACATAACTTGAGATACAAACTCAAAACTCATCCATATGAACTCTATTTTGCTACCGTAGAATGAAAAACTTTTCGAATATTTTTCATGCGTGCCGGAGAAAACGGATTTCATAAAACGGAAGTGTACTGCTAGGCTTATAAAAACAAATAGAAAATAAAGTTATTCTAAACCGTATGCTTTATTTAATCAGTATTATGTGGCCTTTCAATACATGTATTCACTTTGAAAATATGAATCACATATGTAAAATAAAAAGATATTTTCTAAATTTGTGTTTCGTATGAGAACTTATTGGACACGGTGTACACAGTATTTCGCAGAAACAGTCAAATGATCCTTAAACTTAAGAAGGACACCACGTGAAATGACCCTACCTGCAAATGTCTGGCGGAGGAATGCGTGGCGAGGGATTTGAGATGAGAGTTCTTAGCGTTAAAGTTATTCACCTGTGCAATAATCTACATGAGGTCACGGACGCGGAGGAACTCGTCACTGTACTGCGTTAACAGTTGCAGTCGCGGCCGTTCAACTGCAAAAAGGCCCATTAGCGATACAGATGACCATGATGTCTCAGGCTGGATTCATGGGTAACACCCCAGTCAACACCTGGCGGATGGCGAACATCTGGTCCGTTGTAGCGTCCCAGACAACCAGTGATCGTATAAGATGTTGCATAAGATGATAAAGTGGAGGCGATATGCGTACATTTTGCATGCGCCTAAATGGAGGCATGCACGCATATGGCCTCCACATTATAATCTTATGCAACATCTTATACGATTACTGGTTGTCTGGGACGCTACAACGGACCAGATGTTCGCCATCCGCCAGGTGTTGCAGAAATGCCGCGAATACAACGTACCCACATATCACTTGTTCATCGATTTTTAAGCGGTGCACGTATGATACAATCGATTGAGAACAGCTATGGCAGATTATGCACGAATACGGATTCTCGGATAAACTTATACGATTGATCAAGGCGACGATGGATCGAGTGATGTGTGTAGTACGAGTATCAGGGATACTCTCGAGTCCCTTCGAATATTGCAGAGAGTTACGGCAAGGTGATAGCCTTTCGTGCTTGCTGTTTAACATTGCTTTAGAGGGGTAATGAGGAGAGCGGTGATAAACATGAGTGGAACGATTTTCACGAAGTCCGTTCGTTGATGATATTGATATTATATCTCGAAAATTTGAGACGATGGCGAAAACGTACATCCGACTAAAGAAAGAAGCCAGGCGAATTGGATTTGTCATTAATGTGTAGAAGCACACGATTGATAAGGGCTTTAGGGATGAATTTCTATCGACGGTGATGAAATCGAGGCGGTTGAATAATGTGTGTACTTGTGTACCGCCGACAACGACACCAGCAGAGAAATTTAAAGACGCATTGTGGCAGGAAATCGAGCTTACTTTGGACTCCGCAGAATTCTACGATCGAATAAAGTTCGCCGTCACACGGAGTTAACTATCTACAAAACGATGATTAGACCGGTAGTAGTCTAAGAGCACGAAACATGGACGCATCTATGATCAGAGGATCAACACGCCCTTGAAAGAAGGGACTTGGAGACGGCGAATGAACCACGAAATACTTTAGCTGCTGAGAGAACCAACCATCTTCCACACCGCGAAAATCGGAAGGCTACGGTGGGCGGCTCACGTCATCAGGATGTCGGATAGCAACCCGACTAAAATGGTTCTCGAGAATCATCCGACCGGTACAAGGAGACGTGGCGCGCGATGAGCTACTTACCTTACCTTACCGGTCAGGCTAAGGCCGGGGTGGCCTCTGCTGTACATAGTAGCCGCCTCCATTCCACTCGGTCCATGGCTGTTTGTCTCCAGATCCGCACTCTGCGTAGGGTCCGCAGATCGTCCTCCACTTGGTCGACCCACCTAGCTCGCTGCGCTCCACGTCTTCTTGTACCGGTCGGATGACTCTCGAGAACCATTTTAGTCGGGTTGCTATCCGACATCCTGATGACGTGACCCGCCCACCGTAGCCTCCCGATTTTCGCGGTATGGACGATGGTTGGTTCTCCCAGCAGCTGATGCAGCTCGTGGTTCATTCGCCTTCTCCAAGTCCCGTCTTCCATCTGCACTCCGCCGTAGATGGTACGCAACACATTCCGTTCGAAAACTCCAAGGGCGCGTTGGTCCTCTGCACGTAGGGTCCATGTTTCGTGCCCATAGAGGACGACCGGTCTAATCAACGTTTTGTAGATGGTTAACTTCGTGTTACAACGAACTTCCTGCCACAATGCGCCTCTGAATTTCTCTGCTGGTGTCGTTGTCGTCGGTCACCAGTGAGCCCAAGTACACGAATTCTTCAACCGCCTCGATTTCATCACCGTCGATATGAATTCGGGGTGGCGGGCGCGGTGATTCCTCCCTGGAGCCCTTTGCCATCATGTACTTTGTCTTCGACACATTAATGACTAATCCGATTCGCCTGGCTTCCCTCTTTAGTCGGATGTACGTTTCCGCCATCGTCTCAAATTTACGAGCAATAATATCAATATCATCGGCGAAACCAAGCAGCTGAACGGACTTCGTGAAAATTGTCCCACTCGTGTTTATCCCCGCTCTTCTTATTACACCCTCCAAAGCAATGTTGAACAGCAAGCACGAAAGACCATCACCTTGCCGTAACCCTCTGCGAGATTCGAAGGGACTCGAGAGTGTCCCTGATACTCGAACTACGCACATCACTCGATTGTAACTCGGTAGCTCACCGGGTGGGAATCTCCAGGGTCGGTGAATGGCTTTTCTTCCCCATACATACACGAACATGAATGAAACCGAACTTGGAATAGGAACACAGACGGAATGGAACTCTCGGCCACAGGTGACTAGTGTCGGAGTTCGGGTGGCTAAATTTAGCATCAGGGATTACACACTAAACACAACCTAATCTCTTGAAAGGCGAGGCTTGGGCGATTCCTTTTTGAACCCGAGAAAAACGATTACACAAAAACTGGTGAAAATCCAATAATTAAGTGTTGCTCTTCCTAAATAACTAGCTACACCTCAAGCTTTCTTATTTACAAAGGGTTTATTGTGGGAACGTCACATAGGGGGGTACTTATCTGTACAGCATGCATGCAGGTGATACGGATCCGGATCCTGGATATCGGTGGTAGCGGTGATGGTGGTGCACTTGGTTGTTGGATGGTAGCGTCGGGCTCCGAATTTGGCTTCAGGCTCAACAGCCGGATCGCCGAGGGATTTGATCCCGACGGTTGGTTTTCCATTCGAGGGTTCTTGGCGAGGTTACTTCTGGTCCGTTGGGTGTGATCTAGATACCTCCAGGAAACCAGTGGGGGGGGGGGCTGCCCGTGGATTCACACGGCCAACAACTGCTCAGGCGATTTAAGATGGCGACTGGGCATCGGCGTCTTGAGGGGCAACACAATGGCAATGGATGGCGCTCTTCGATTGATCCAATCCGCCTTACCGACCAACCGGCCCTGTAGCGCGTCGAATGGCCCTTCTCTTACCAATGACGCCTATCACATCTGGAGCACTTGGAAAAAAGTACACAAGAAAAAGGTCCTTCGGGGACCTGTTCACCGTTGGTTAGTACCCGTGACGTCCCAAACCTAACCTCAACTTCCTCGTTTTAGGATTTCCTATATAATTACCTTTTTCTTTGTTTTACACTTATTCAGGTTCTAATATTGGTGGTTTTTGGTGGCATGTAAACGATTAACTATAAATTTAACACATTAGTTTAAGGTTTTACTAACACAAATACTAATCACACTAACCGTAGTTTTTATGGAAATAGGTTTACCAATTACTAACACATTTTAATCACGTTCTTAATAGACTTTCCTGTGATAAGGCCACACTGTAATACATTTAGAAATTAAACAACACAAAATTAATAAAACTTCCACCGAAAAAGAGTTATACTTTTACCTCAACTTATAAGAATTAATCACGCGCGCACTCTACTCCTTTCAAGAAGTCTTTTCCAAGAGGAGGTTTTTGTGTCAAAGCCGGGGCTTTTATAAGAGTAACTCTTTTGTTACAATTTGTATAGTCAAAGATATTTTCTAATGCTAAACTCTTACCCTAATGTCCAAATCTACACTAGCGTCACCTGTATGTGAGATTTCATACGCGGAATTAGGTAGTTTTTACCCAAGCTCAAACTACTCAAGTTTCGTTTGTCATTCTGTTCGGTACAAGGGGAAATGGAACAAACTCACTCTCCGGCAAGCCATCAACGAGTGAGTGCCATCTGCTCCAATGTTTATGTTTTCTTTTCATGGATGTAATCGGGAGGGGAAGGGAAAAAGGACTTGCGGTGGAGCCAGCAAGCGTAAACTGGGAACCGAACGGTTACACGATCCATCGTCGCCTTGATCAACCGTATCAGTTTATCCGGGAATCCGTATTCGTGCATAATCTGCCATAGCTGTTCTCGATGGATTGTATCATACGCCGATTTGAAATCGATGAATATTCGCGGCATTTCTGCAACACCTGGCGGATGGCGAACATCTGGTCCGTTGTAGCGCGTTCTCCCATTAATCCAGCCTGATATTGCCCCACGAACTCTCTTGCAATCGGTGATAGACGGCGGCATAAAATTTGGGAGAGTATCTTGTAGGCAGCGCTCAGTAGTGTGATCGCGCGGTAGTTTCCGCAATCCAACTTGTCGCCCTTTTTCTAGATGGGACACACGATACCTTCCATCCATTCCTCCGGTAATACTTCCTCCTCCCAAATCTTGGTAATGACCCAGTGTAGTGCTCTCACCAGTGCTTCTCCACCGTATTTTAGAAGCTCGCTTGGTAGTTGATCTGCTCCAGCGGCTTTGTTGTTTTTCAACCGGCCAACCTCCTCCTCAATCTCTTGAAGGTCAGGGGCCGGAAGTCTTTCGTCCTGTGCACATACTCCTAGATCTGTTACCACGCCACCTTCGGTACTTGCAACGTCGCCATTGAGGTGCTCATCGTAATGCTGCCGCCACCTCTCGACCACCTCACGCTCGCTCGTGAGAATATTCCCGTGATTATCTCGGCACATGTCGGCTTGTGGCACAAAGCCTCTGCGCGAGCGGTTCAGCTTCTCGTAGAACTTTCGTGTGTCCTTAGCGCGGTACAGCTCTTCCATCGCTTCGCGATCTCGTTCTTCCTGCTGGCACTTCTTCATGCGGAAGACTGAGTTCTGCCTGTTCCGCGCCTGTTTGTAACGTGCCTCATTCGCTCTCGTACGGTGTTGCAGCATTCTCGCCCATGCTGCATTCTTCTCGTTTTTCAACTGTTCACATTCGCCGTCGTACCAGTCGTTTCTGTGATTCGGAGTCGCGAAGCCTAGTGTTGTAGCCGAGGTACTATCTATGGCGGATCGGATGTCCCTCCAGCCATCTTCAAGTATAGCTGCGCCAAGCTGCTCTTCCGTTGGTAGGGCCACTGCTAACTGCTGCGCGTAGTCTTGAGCCACTTCTACGTTACGAAGTTGCTCGATGTTGAGCCGCGGCGTTCGACTTCGACGCGTGGTGATAACTGTCGAAAGTTTTGAGCGCATGCATACAGCGACTAAGTAGTGATCCGAATCTATATTCGCACTGCGGTATGTGCGGACGTTGGTTATATCCGAGAAGAATTTACCGTCGATTAGAACGTGGTCGATTTGGTTTTCTGTTTGGTGGTCGGGTGATCTCCAGGTGGCTTTGTGGATATCTTTGCGGGGAAAAAAGGTGCTTCGGACTACAATACCACGGGAGGCTGCAAAGTTTACGCATCGCTGGCCGTTATCATTCGATACGGCGTGCAGGCTGTTTCGCCCGATTACCGGTCTGTACATTTCCTCCCTTCCTACCTGCGCGTTCATGTCGCCGACAACGATTTTCACGTCACGCGGCGAGCAACCATTGTATGTTTGCTCTAACTGCGCGTAGAACGCTTCTTTCTCGTCATCGGGTCTCCCTTCTTTTGGGCAGTGGACGTTGATGATGCTGTAGTTGAAGAAACGGCCCTTAACTCTCAACATGCACATCCTTGCGTTGATCGGCTGCCACCCGATCACACGTTGTCGCATCTTGCCCAACACTATAAATCCTGTTCCCAGTTCATTGTTGGTGCCACAGCTTTGGTAGAAGGTAGCCGCTCGATGCCCGCTTTTCCACACTTTCTGTCCAGTCCAACAAAGTTCCTGCAACGCCACGATGTCGAAGTTGCGGGGATTTAGTTCGTCGTAGATTATCCTGTCACATCCTGCGAAACCTAGTGACTTGCAATTCCATGTTCCAAGTTTCCAATCGTAGTCCTTATTTCGTCGCGTGGGTCTTTGCCGATTGTATCGAGTCGTATTTTCTCCTATGTTATTCGCAATGGGGATTTTTACGGGTGGCTTATTGGGCCTACGCCAACACTCCTGTCTCGCCGGAGGGCCATCGTGCCAGTTCTGTTTAACGTCCCAACCAACACTGGGACGACCACGCTGATGTGGCTACCACATTGGATCTAGCTGGGCGTGGTGCAGCGTTTCTTACTCAGCCGCTGGATGCCAGAACAGACGCTGTTTGAGCCGCACCTCCTTGGTGAACAGACACTCGGATCGTACCTCCTCAATCTAACTGAAGTCAGAAGGACAACAGTGCCCAGGCTGCGCTACCAGCTAAGCTTACAACTCTTAGCTGGCGGTCTTTGTCATCGTTTGACCCGTGGAAGCATGAGGTAGGAACTTGTGAGGACCAGAGCTATATTGGACGCTCTCCTTATCGACTCACCGTTTTGCAGCGCGACGAGCTAAGTGGGTCGATAAAGTGGAGGACGATTTGCGGACCCTTCGCAGAGTGCGGAACTGGAGACACAAGGTCATGGACCAAGTCGAATGGAGAGGACAACTACGTACAGCAGAGGACACTCAGGCCTTATTCTGACCGGTAAGGTAAGGTATAACCATGATTCAGAAAAACGATGGCGGATGATTTAAGGCGTCCAGTTAGTAAGCTCAAGGTGGGTTGATCGGTGAGCTTGTTGAGCATTTACTAGCTGCCGAGGGCTTGCCTCAGGTAATTCGAATCGGCCTTCAAGAGCCTCAGCGGATAAATGGCAGTGTTGGTAACGCAGCTAAACCTGCACCTCTGTGACGCAGCTCAGTAACAGCTTTGTACAGGCAGTTACTGATGTTGTCATCACAGTGCAGTGGATTCATACAGAATATCTGACATAAATGGTAATTGGGTTGCCTATACTGCCCTTCTAAGCATATCTGTCCCATGTTGTTTTGCATTCTAGCCGTATTTTTCTCAGTAACAGATCAATTTGAAGTTAATTTGATATTTTTTCTATTTTCTATCATAAATGAATATTTCACGATAACGCTAAGCGGCTTTTTGAAATTGATTTTGAGATAGAACTTGAAGTAAGAACAGTGGGACAGTATGCGTAGAAAAACAACATGGTACAGATATGCTTAGAACGGCAGCATACTGGTCCAAAATGGGAATTGCAAGCAATATGGACAACGGGCACCGACTACAAGTTTCTGGCGGAAGAGATTTCGGCGAGGGTGTCGAGGTGAGGGCTCTTACGGCTGAAGTGTTATGTACTTGCTACTTGCAGATTTCAGCAAGCGGGATAAGTTTTTCAACCGTGATCTGGGTAGGGTTATCATCATTCTTGATGCCCATGCCGACAGATACCGGATTGGCCAGCTAACAAAAAAAAACGAAGATCGCCCGCCAGAGGCACAGCCAGTGCTCCTTAAAATAATCGTATAATTTGTTGATAAGTACCTACTGGATCTAAGCGCTTCCGGAAGAGAATTAAATTTTCTTTCCAGAAATGGCTCGTTATTTCTCTAAGATGCGGTTTTCCATATGAAAAAGTGAAGTGCCTATGCTGCGCCATGGCACTTTTTTGCAGCGTCACTCTTTTCACAGGGTTCTCATTGTGGAATGGACCTGATTGGATGGTTAGAACCCGTGACTATCACGCCAAGGACCTCGGATCGAACCCCACTCCTGACAAACTCACAAAAATATGAGTTATCTTCCTTCGGAAGGGAAGTAAAGCGTGGGTCCCGAGATGAACTAGCCTAGGGCTAAAAATCTCGTTGATACAGATAAAAAAGGGTTCTTATTCCTACCACCAGATGCGGAACGATCGTTAGCTTTCATCAAATTCACCAATTGTGCTAGAGGAAGCCGTGAGCAAATTGTGGAAAAAAAAATCATTGCATTGTGATTTTTGACCTATTGTTCGTTACGAAACCGAAACAGTATTGCCAGTTCCTTTTGTTACCACAAGTATTGTGAGTTTCCTTGGCCACTGTATTCGAAGGTCGATTCGACAACCGATTTCAAACGTCCTTTTCTACGAGCCTCGTGAATTTGATGTCTCCTTGCTGCCACTTTTGCACAAACTACCTCGTTTTTTGATGCGACCTTCTGCTGTCATCGTTGGAAAAAGAAAGACAGCGAAGATGAAAAAATGTGAGTAAGGCAGCAAAAAAGAACGTGCCACCCTGTCACTTTTGACATATTCGACTGTGAAACCAGGTGTGAAGGCAAAAACGGACGATTTTACACGGAGAAAACAAAGTACCCAAATATGAGTTCATTTCACCCAACTTTGGGTGAAACTTTGGGTTGCGTGCGGGAACCCACATTTGAGTTCGTAGAAGCGATGTTGAAGTAGGTTTTTTTTTTCATTTGATCCCGTGTGACAAAGTACCTACCGGCTAAGTTTTTTTCACCCACCTGTTAGTTCAAAATACTCAAATTTGAGTTCAATGCTGTTTACTTAATTTTGGCTTCCCGCACCGAACTGTCAAAGTTGGGTTAGTTTGCTCTTCGCTCTCTGACAACAACAAAGAGAGTGGATGAGAGAGGAGACAAAAAAGAACTCAAAAGTGAGTTTAAAAAAACTCAAATTTAGGTACCGTCTACCCTCGTTGGTTTGACCGCATGTAATCTGAACACTTTTTAGTTTGACCCCCTCTAATCTGCACATCGTTCAAACTAAAAATGGTTTAATCGTCATTCTGCTAATGGAACGGTGTGAAACGGAACGCAGAATCAAAACAAAACACCAAATAAGGCTGCCAGTAGTGTGTGATTTGACGCCAGCAGGGTTGCTAGAAGTTCAAATTAAAAAATGAACCCCGTTGGTTTGCATGAGGTATCGTTCAAACCAACGGGGGTAGACGGTACTTGAGTTTCTCCGAGTAGGGACTGTTCGAGGCACGAACGTTCCGAACCGTCGTGTTCGATTAGGGAATACCCGCATAATACAAACAATCAAACAAAGAAATTATTCCAGGTATTATAAATCGTATTATAATAAGTAATTAAGAACAAAAGCATTATTTTGAATACCTTCTTGAATAGCAACTATATTTATGGTGCCTGAAATGAAGATTACCAAAGTATCTAGCATGCATTAAACGTGATCTTTTAATTAGGTTAACTTCTTTTACAGCAAAAAAACACATTTTTGTGCAACGCATTTTAAGAGTGTTTCTGTTTATTATCAATAGAAAAACTGCGTCTCGGTTGGTATATGGCTTATACAGACGATTCAGCTAGTGAAACATATAGCAAACACTAAACAACCGTTTCTGAAGAAGTTTTCCAGAGGATTGCAACGAAATTCTGAAGCGGAGAGATCAGACTGAGTGTGAAACGGCAAGGCCAGAGCTGGGTGAACGACCCGACAAATTTCCCGCGAAAGCTATGTTAAACTGGTGAGGTATTATAATAGGAAGTTGAGGTGCATTCCTTCCACTTAGAGGTCTCCTTAAAGGTCGTTCAAGGATCCGGTGGATCACGATGAGTTTTCAATTATTCCTTTATGGTAATTAGTGCTGACAAACATTCTTTTGATTAATCGTAAATGGGTTTCTATTGTTGCACCATGGTAAATCGTAGTATTTCAGGAACGCCCTTTTCGGTGATTCGATAGAGCGACTGGGGTTTTTTGTGGTAAAAAAATTTGCAAACGGCGCAAAACGACCCCATTTAATACTCCTTAGTGGCTTAGTAGTATTCAACGAACTTAAGCTACTTTATGCTAATGGCAATCAGGCGGAAGTCAAGTACGAGGATATGGTTTCCAAACTGCGTACTCGTTTCGACAAGACGGAATCAGAATTGCTACAAAGATCAAAAGTCAATAACCGCGTCCAGCAACCGGACGAAATTGACGAAGGGTTTGTATTGTCAGTAAATACAAACTAAATACTATTCAGTGATTTTAAGTCTTCAGCCATTAGGGATCGCATTGTTGTAGGTGTTCGCAACAAGTTGGCGTAAAAGGCCAAGGACCAATGAAAAGTTGACTTGGATACCAAGCGTATTCCAGAAACATAGCCTTTCACGACGGAAGAAAAACGTCAAAGTTCAGAGCAACGAGCAAATACTTAGAAGCAGAAAGGCAATCGGCCCGATTATGCAGATATAATTTGTACCTTTTGTTAGATTAAGGACACAGGTGGAAACTGTAGGCGTACGGGCAATGGCCCATCGGACGCAGCTTCGCTCTGCCAAAGAGGACAATCCCTTGCGACTTAATTTGACTATGTCGGCTCCGGTAATTGGCACACCGATGCGCCAGAGAAGAAGAGAGAGCGTAGAGGACGAAGAACCGTATCGGGGATTTCCGAATAAACCTAAGGACAGAAGGCGGAATCGGAAGCGCCAGGGCATGGCGATCGAACTAAGCCCTGGTTGTAGACGTTAGAAGCGGAGAAGGATGGTTAAAAAGGATCGTGATTTAACTAAGTGAACTAAGTGCTAAAAGTAGGTACCATTTTCATTGAATCATGGAATATTGGATTAGTAAATAACAGATCTGAATGCGAAAACTGAAATTATTATACGTAATTGACAAGTGTCATTTCGTATACATTTACATATTTACATAATTGAATTATTTAAAGGTGAAGATATGACGAAACCAACCCCCCATCCTCTAATTTTTAAGAGCACAGAAGAACCAATTGGCAGATAACACTGAAAAGTGGATCGATTGATTACTCGCTAGTAGTGGCCAATCGATCAACTTTTCAGCATTAACTGTCATTTGGTTCTTTTGAACTTTTAGATTTGTGCTCTTAAAAATTCGGAGTGTGGCTTCGTCAAATCTTCACCTTAAAAGTTCTATAAATCGAAATGTTGGTTTTTACTCCTCAAAAGATGAAGAGTTGTTATGTGCTGTCAAATGACAGAATAAATGCTCTACCGGCTGAGAAAAAAAATGGAACAATTCATGTTCCACGTTGACCACGTTGGGTGCCATATTACGAACAAACAATAATGGAACCCTACAAATGATATATTCTAGGATCAATTATACTTTCAATTATGGAAAATAAATAGAGCATTTCAAATGCACAATAAAATAACGACACAAATATAAGTTGTTTAGAATATGAAATATGCATGCAACTCAAAACATAAAAGTGCCCGGTTACCCGAATGAGTAACAATTTACAATCACAGGAAGACGTGATTTAAATTGGCTTCTTTAGTGGTGTTGAGATAATTCCATAATCTGAATCTGCATGCTAAACTGAGCCGAAATCCAAATTTTCATCAATTTTGGTGTCCGGGAACCTATTTAAAAATCAATTTGAAATTTGTATGAGAGCGATTTGTCGAATCACCCCTCGTCGCATTTTGTACTGAGCGGAGCTGTCAAGCAGTTGCCCAGCTGCCAAAAGGTGATTTCAAAAAATCTCTTTGAAAAAGATTTTAGATACCAAAATGAAGTTCTAAAAATCTGAAAAAAATCATAGCGTCTCAGAAAAAGGTGCTCTTTTGTTTAAAAATAAAAAATCATTGAATTTTTCTTAATTTAAAAACCCAATTATTGTTGCATAGGCCCATCAGTCATCCTGGAATTGAGTTTAATTTGGATAAATGTTTTTTTGTTCGCAGTCTTTGGTTGCATTCACATCTTGGATTTGTATTGGAAAACTAATTCTAACCGGTCCTTGATTCGAGATCTTCTATAAGCCATGTTAGGGAACGGTCTGCATGTCTTTAGATAAGTCATTGCACGAAATTGCTTTAAAATAGAACATCAAATTTTGACTGCATTTCTTGAGTCTATTTCATTTCGGAGCACTACAAATGCTCAAATGACGATCAGGGACGCATGAATTAGAACATGTAAAACAAGATACTTTCATACATTTATCTTTTGTATAACATAAACTCTATGGACAAAATAAAATCCGTAACAACCATTCAATGTAATTTCGAGACCATTTGAAGATCATAACGGGAGACCATTCAGAACGACCTTATTATAAAACCGCATTGTCATTATCCATTTTATGTTTTTTCCTCTTCAATTGACACCCAATTCCCATATCAGCTCATCTGGGACCAGACGCAATAAAATAATGAAACTTTTCATGATGTAATTCGGCAAGCAAACAACAACATTGACACGCGCGCATTTATTGGATCCTAATGATAAAATCCGTCTGGCTCAGGGGAAGAGAAGAAGGATGGACCAGTTCGTGGAAAAGAAGCGCCCGGCCATCCCGGGTAGAAATGAGATATGAAGCTGCGACATAAATGAAATAGTCTGTGTAATATTATGAGAACGTTATCATCTTTTGTAATGATCCTCAATGTAAGACATTTTTTTACAATTCTAATACTATCAAACATTGAATCAATAACGAATGTTTATTATAATTCAGAAAGCCGGTACACCTAATGCAAACTTTGTGGTTTTAGTACCAAATATTGAAGATAAGTAAAGGTTCAGTTACCATTAAAGATTGAATTTGAGATTCTAAAATGCTGTCCTACTCGGGGTGACACCGGCTATAGGTAAAGGGGTGGCCTGACCGTGGGGTAGCAGCATATAACGTGGTGTTTGCAAATACGCGAGGCACGTGGATGATTAATTTGCAATGTCCGATAATTATGAAAGTTTCTCCCTCGTACTGTTGTTATTGGACATTTCTGCTATTCGATGGCGACTAGGGTCACTTTGGCACGATAAACTCGTGCCAAGTTTGCCACTTGAAACGTTCTTCCTTCTTCTGCACTCTGAAAACATTTCATACACTATTGTGAGATGAAGGTCACCCAAAACGAGACCATCAGTTACGACATGGAATTTGTTGTAACGAAAAACGGAATGGTCCTAAGCTGAAAAAAAAACTATCATTATTTTTTTGTATATCAAACCAAACAAATCACTGTTTGAAATAGCTTGAGCGTGTGCCGGAAAGCAAACTAGCTAAATAAAAGAAACAAGATTATTCTTTCTGGTCGTTCGCCACAAGGACCAAGAGCACTGAAATCTGCCCTGAGAGTAGTAGTTTTTGTTGTTTTCTCACTTTGTGGAACTTACCAGTCACGAGGGAAACCTGACTGATAAAAGTGAAGCGAAATGATTTGACCTTGCCACTTGAAATAATTGATATTTGATTGCTACCTTTCAAGGACCACAGATTGTTATTCGACGGCGACTGACCATTCGCTAAAAAGAGTGGTACTTCAATTTGCTGTATGACAAGAGAGTTCACTGGTTGGGAAAAATTGGAAGGTGAAACAATTAAAATTACTATTGACGTGGCTAGTGTTTAGATGGGTGAACACGAAGTCGTCTCCGGATTCATCCTCTGTCAGCCGTTTAAACCATGACGACAACAGATAAACGGTAGATGTTGCTAAAATTGGCATCGTTCGTTACTCAATTGGATAATAAAACAAGCTATAAATGGATTTCTGTCGCTTCAGGACCTATATCAAAACAAAATGAAGTAAACAAAACACATGAACCGTTTCACGTTTCCCATCATCCCTCATAGAGAACGGGAAAGGAAACCCTGTTATGAACCCTCTTCACGCCGAATCAGCACCGAATAAAAGGTTACTCACCTAAAAAATCCTCGATTCGGCGAAGCTGCGACACGGGATCCTCTATCAGTTGGTCGCCGTTGACAACGAGTAATTGCTCCCGTGGGAAGACCTCCAACCACCTGTGCACGTGGACGTGATACTGTGATATCGCCAGCGGACGATACGCTTCGTTAACGGTTCCATTTGGCAGAATCGCCAAATCTTCGAATGACCTGGATTTTTTGGGTGTTTGTTTATTCGGTAGCGAGGAGAAGAAAAGAATGGAAGGAGATTCAGTGAGTGGCAGGGAGTTAAATTTTAAATTCGTTTTCGAATGGATTCTGATTTTGCATTACAAAAAACAATTTCAAACTCGATGTAAACAAATTTGAACTGATTCAAGCTCCTATTACACATGGATAAATATTATTTTATCATTTTTTTCTTTTTCTTCTTTATGGCTCTACGTATCCACTGGGACTTGGCCTGCCTCGCTTCACAACACGCTTCACTTCTTTGAGCAATTCCACAGTTATTAATTGAAGGGTTTTCTTCGCCTGCCATTGCAGGAATTTGTATATTGTGAGACAAGTACAATGATACACTATGATCAGGGAGTCGAGAATTTTTCCCGACTGGAACGGGAATCGAACCCGCCGTCTTCGGATTAGCGATCCACAGCCTTAACGGTTAAGGCTTAACCACTAGGCTAACTGGAGACTCCATGTTATCATTATCAGTATCTTTATTAACGAGATTTTCAGCCCAAGGCTGGTGATTATTAGTGATATCTTCAATGTGTGTCTACAGAGAAACAGACGTAACACTTAGAACAATTTTCTTTGTAAAACATCGTTACGAAATCACAACCGCCCAATGCTAATCGTACTGTAATTGGCCGGACCACCACTAGGTGGCGTTAGTGAGCAAACGTCAAACATGAGCAAAAACGATGCCAGCGCCACAAGTGGCCTATCGACCTACCACCTAATATTTGAATCAACCGTTAAAAAGGTGATCGATGGGAGGCAAGTAGAGTGTGGCGTCTGTTTCTCTGTGGTGTGCCCTTTACTCACTGATTGCGTCATTGAGGAATGTCAGTCAACTCCTGGAAGTTGTTATACCAATAATTTTAAATTGAACCTGATACCAATGATTTTGTTAGCCCATATAGCTGAGGCGGTTAACGCGCGGGTTTTCAGTGAGACCATGACACCAGGTTCGTTTCCCGGTCGATCTAGAAGCTATTCGTAATATAAATTTCGTTGACCTCCTTGTGCATAGAGTATTTTCGTACCAGCCATACAATATACACATGCTAAGTGATTATTGGCAGAAGAAATTTTCAGATAATAGCATTCAAAGTGCTCTAAAAACACTAAGCTGAGGATTCTCTCTCCCAGTCGGGATATTTCATCGAGAAAAATACAGTTACATGAAAAAATAATAAAAAACATGTTCAAAAACTATCAAAGTTATTCTTTTGTATGGTACACATTGTTGATAACATCAATGAAAGCGTAGATATACAGGAGATACTCAAAATAACTGGGACAGTTAAAATTTTTACTTTTCAAAAAATGTTCAAGCTGTAGAAGCTGTAACTTTTCGAAAAGGGCATCAAATATTTTCAAATTTTTACTGTAAGTTCATTAACTAGTGGTGTATCAGTGGTCCGAATTTGGAAAAGATCGGACTATTCTACACGAAGTTAGAGAGATTTTAGAAAAGGGTGTAATTTTCCGATAGACAACTTTGAGCTGTTATATCTCCGGATTCAATGAACCGAATGCAATGAAATTTTGATCATTTATGACTAATATAATAAACATTGAACAACATTGATTCAATTTGAAATTATTAAGAAGAACAAAAGTTATAGCGATTTCATTTATTATGTTTTTTAGTAAATTTATCTATTTTTCATATGCATCCCAATACTTTTTTCAATTTAATGCCGGGCATTTGCTTGCTTTCCTTCGAAACATAAATATATTCTAGCTCATTAAAGGGAATTTAAATGAACTATAATTACTATCTCAAATTTTGAAACGATGATGAAGTTTAGGATAAATTGGTGTTATATTAGAAAAATAATCTAATCGTTATAATTCTCTTTCGGGTAAAGAATATTAAGTTAAGTCAATCGTTTTTAATAGCTCATTATATTAGTTATAAGTAGTCAAAACTTCATTGCATTCGGTTTGTTGAATCCGGATATATAACAGCTTAAATTTGACTATCAGATAATTATACCTTTAATCTATATTCTTTATAACTTCGTGTAGAATAGTCCGATTTTTCCCAATCTTGGACCACTGATACACAACAAGTTGATGAACTTACTGTAAAAATTTGAGAATTTACTATGCCCTTTTCGAGAAGTTACCGCTAGTTGGACTTTTTTTTTGAAAAAAAAACCTGTCCCAGTTATTTTAAGTATCCCCTGGAACTGATCGCACCCATCTTTTCGACAGTTCTTCAGGAATCGATGCTATACAAAAAAAACCTTGATCTGAGAAAGGGATCACAATTACCCACCCTAAAAACTATGGAATTTTCCCGTAGACTTATTTACACGTATGGCATCGGTCCCGATACCTCCTGATTTGCAAGCATGCACAACACATAACTCCCGTGCGAAATTCCATCAACGAACCAATTTAGGCGGACGTAATCCCCCTCCAATGGTAATGTGCTTTAATCCGATACTAATAATCCATCACTCACTCACTCACTCACCTGGATAGTGGCGATGTGGAAGATAAACTTTGTTGCTGTGGCAATGTGGCCGTCGCGGCGTGACTTCGAAGCTGAGTGTAATCCGATATCGCCCTCGTCACCGGTTCTCGCACAATCAACAGCAGCTTTATGGACGCATTCATTGCGCGGACGCGCTCCGGCACCTGGAGGGGATAAAGCAAAAAATAAAACTTTCATATGATATACATACAGTCGATTGTCCGAAAAAGCAATTTAAATCTAGATCCCTGATTAGTTTTGGCAATCACATTGCAATGCATTGGCTTGCTGGCAAACACGTGTGTAGTCAAAAATTCACCAGCAACTTGCAAGCTTATGGAAAGGCATGGTGTACTACATTTTTATTGTATACTAGGTGATCCCTCAATATAAATTTCCTTTTAATGATAAAAATTTAGCGTTTTAAATTTAAAGGCTTTCTAATTTCATTAAGGTGAAGATATAGGCTCAGTGCACCAGTTATGGCAATAGTACCTCAAATTCGCCATAGTTGATTTTCAACCTTCAAAGATACAAATCAACAAGAAAAAAATCGTGAACAACAGATCACGATCACAAAAGATGATTGCAATCATTCAAACTTCACAATTTGCTCAAATTATGGTAGAAATGAATCATTTTCCTTAACTTTTCGGCCTCCTTGCACCCTATTTCGCCATAGTGTACCAGTTATGGCAACTCCCATAAGGAATGCATGTAAATAGTGCGAAGTGGAACCCAAATTAACAAATGTGTCCAAAACTGGTACAGGGTTCCTATCATTGGCACACGCCGTAATAAATACTAAAAGTAGTTTTGGCTCCGTTTCTATATTTTTTCCTGTAAAGTATGAAAACTAATCAATCATTTGACTTATTGTTTACATTCGTCGGTCTTCTTCGTATTTTTGTAGAAATAGTTTTTCTTAGGTAGTGCGATAACTGGTACAGGCACCCTAACAATTGTCGATTTGTGCTGAAAAGTTAATCGATTGGTCACCACCATCGGGTTACTAATCGATCAACTTTTCAGCACAAAGCGACGTTCGGTTCTTCAGATTTGTGCTCTTGAAACTTTGAGGTGTGGCTTTGTCATATCGTCACTCTAGATGTGTTTCTTCTCAATCATTCATAATAGCTGATAAAATACACATATTTGTGCCACTCTAATGTTCTTTAATTTAGTCGGTGAAATGAGAGCGCGTCCAGGTGCATTTTTGACTCGCGTTTTTAAAAGCACCGATCTTGTCATCCACAAAACGGACGATGCTTGTCAATACTACTCAATGTTTACAACGAGTGAGTACTGAGTAAGCAATGAATAGTTCAGTTCTGTGCGTTGTTTGGATGACGAGATTTGTGCTTTCGGTATTTGCATTGCAAGGCAGCCATTGTGACGGCCATCTTTGGATTCGCTCATATATGTTCTTAAGTTTGTTTTACTTTTTTATTCGTTGTAACGTTACGCTACTAAATCCCATTTTGAATAAACTTTTCCACCGAAAAAGTGATATTGTTAGAAGTAAGTTTCCAATGACATAAAGGGAAATGTCGCTTTCATTTTTCATATCCACTTATTACACTCTTGCAGCCAATATAAAACCAGCATGTTCTACCTTTTAATATTCCACTAATGTAAAACATTGAAAAAGTGCATCCTTCCGTGCAGCTTTAGTATACACCGCCAAATGACAATTTGATATTATTCAACTACTGTCTATCCTATCCTTGTGGCAACCAAAGCACCCTCTAGAGACAACAACTTCCCACCGGGAGGGATATAAATTACGCCCGTTGATTGGTGGTGCATTCAAGGTGAACGGAACACACGGTCGCCCCCGTCGTCGCCAACTGACAATTTATCGAATATAGAATGGAACGGATATATCTGCCATCCAATCCAATAGCTATTATTTATAGCAATAAAATATTCGTTCATCGTTATACCGAGTATGTACGTCGAAAAAGCGGCTAATATGTTACTGGCGACCCAAATCGATCCCGAATAGGGTTTCCCGATAGTTTGAAGCATTGCCCCCAATCGAAACTATAGTTGGGTCAATAAGTTATGCTTATAATCAGACTCCTGAATCACATTGCATTATTATGTTAGAAGTTTGTAAAGTGGGTAATGTAAAGTACAATGAAGACGACGTTAAACTGATCAGTCGGGTACTACAAGGTGTTCTATAAGTTCGAACGCACAATCAAATTGTATTTTTTTTTATCTATTTCATTTCATTTATTTAGTTCAACTTAAAATTCATGATAACATTGAGTCAATAATTTGTCCCCATAATGCTCGATATGCAGCTGCAGCTCTCCAACACCAGTCACACCCAACGCTGCCTGATCACGCTCCACCTGGTCCGCCCATAGTGCTCTCTGCGCTTCACTCCTTCTTGTACCAACCGGATGCTAGCTTAGCTTAGCTTAGCTTAGACTGACTGCACATATCTATGGTTGCTACTCCGTGATTGACTCGAACCAATGACAGTTGCACAATGAATCAACTGAATAATTGACTGGGAGTGGTCAACATTCTCACTGTGCACGCTTCAGAGGCTCTCTTTAACAGTACAATAACGGCGCCGGCCACGTCCTTGCAGTCAGGTTGGAAGAGTGAAGGATTGTTAATAGCAACCTTTGTTATGTGAAAGTTGGCGTTTACCGCACGTCTCCACCAAAGGCTGCAGGAAGGAGTGATTGTTAGTAAGGCAGGTGTCGTTGGGTCAGGATTCACTTCGATAAGTAATATGACCTTTTGGTGTTGCAGTATGCCGTGCAAACTGCAGTGATATTGTTCGCTTCACGCGGAAAGCAAACAACCAACCACCCACGTCAGGTGATCGTTTAATATTTACTATTCAAGACGCGACAACACATACAAACTTAAGTGCTATTGCTCACTCCGCGCGGAAAGTAAACAATCAGCCACCCGCGCCAGGTGGACACTCCATAGTATAACATACAAAATAAATTGACAAAATGTTCACAACAATTTACAAACGTAACACTAGTCATATCGTATAGACCAACCAGACACTTGAGTTGTATATCTCCTTCTTGTACCAACCGGATGATTAGCAAACACCAACTTTGAAGGATTGTTGTCCGGCATTCTTGCCCACCGTATCAGCTTTGGCCACTTTCAAGATGTTGGGTTCACCGTAGAGTGCAGCGAGCTCGTGGTTCATTCTTTGCCGCCACACACCATTCTCCTGCACACCGCTGAAGATCGTCCTTAGCACGCGTCACTCGTAACTCCGAGTGCTAGCATGTCCTCCTCGATAGTTCACCCTAAATCCTAACGCTGTTTTATACATCGTCCATCTTTGCTCGTATCTGTCTAGCAAGCTTCTCGGGTAAGCTTCTCGTCCATGATAGGGTTTTTTACCCTATTTCCGGCACAACATGTAAACAAAATTATGTATTAGGGTAAAAGCTCCCTTAGTGGAGGTAGTACCAATAGTGGTGGTAGTGCCAATTTAGCTCTATTTCGAACAAAAAGCTGGCAAATGACATTTTTAATAGATGCATCATAACTAATTAATAACATTAATTCAGTTTTGTGTTCAGGATTTGTCGAAAAACCTATTTGAAACAATTATTTTCCTTAATTTTTTTGCTCCTTTGCACCTATAGTGGTGGTAGTGTTCCTATAGTGGTGGGTTCCATAAGAATTCAATGGGATGCGCCACTATAGGAACCAATGTTAAATTTTACCTCCATAATAGGAACCGTGTACCTATAGTTGGTGCAAGTGATTTATTAGCAAAAACTGAATAAAACAATGGTTTTTACATTTTTCCTAGCAAATTTAAGTGAAAAACTACCGATTAACGTTTTCAGACTTCTTATTTTGTGGTATTATCAATTTTATTCAATTATTTTTCTACAAGGAGCTACTAATAGCACCACTATTGGTACATTTACCCTACCTAAATTCACAACGAAACGACCGTTTTCGCCCACTTCTTCCATCTGAATCAGATACCTTATTGCGTGAACTTGTTGTTAACAGTGATTGTTGGTGAAGATTTTCTGCCGGAAAGTTGATTTTGAACGAGTTTTACTGCACCTAGTCGAACTTCCAGCAAAATCAAATAGGAAATCACTTCGGCACCCATCTTTGTGCTGCCGAAGTGCACCCTTCTGCGAGTAATATTTGTTTTGAGCACTTGTGCGGCTTCTGAGTGAAAATGTAGCTCATTGACTGTGGATCTCGTTGCGAAAAGGTTGCGGAAGATGATTGCCTACGGAAGGGCGTTTGAAAAATATGCGGCAATCGATTATTTTGATTTGTTTTTCTGTGAGGTGCCGGGAATTAACGCGGCTGCCCAAGTAGTTCGAAACCCTATTCCATAGCTCTGTGCGAATCGATAATGGGATAGCACTTTGTAGGCCGCATTCAAAATGATGATCACTCGAAAGTTCTCACACATTAAGGTGAAACATCAAGAAATCCCATTGCACTTTCGCATACAAACTTTGGAAGCACAAATCTGACGAACTAAGCCGCACTTGTTAATCGTGGATTTGCTCACTTGAAAAAAGAGGCAGCTTTTCCAAATCGAGCGCGTTTGTTAACGAATTTCAGGATTGGTGCTTTTGAAAACGTGAGTAGGGGTCCGACCCGGCCATTGTGGCAGCCATATTTGGTTTCTCTTAAGTTTCTCCTTAACTTGTCTCCCTTCTTGTGGATGAGACAGAATATCCCTTCCTTCCGATTCTCTAGTAGCTGTTTGTTTTGCCAGATCTTGACTACTAACTGGTGCAGACAGGTGTCCATTTTTTTCTGGGCCCAACTTGTTAGGTTCTTACCAGCTGCTTTGTTGTTTTTGAGCTGGTGGATGGCATCCTTAGCTTAGCGTGGGAGTTGGTTCGATCCCGTCCTACGCTGCACCAACAAAGTCATTGCCTTGATACTCCGTGTCTACATTCTCTTCGCCATCTAGGTTCTCGTCGAAGTGCTGCTTCCACACTTTTCGATCACCTCCTCCAGCACCCCTGCAGATGTCGGCTTGCGGCACGAAGCCTTTGCTGGATGCGTTGAGCTTCTGGTAGAGCTTCCGTGTTTTTTTTTTTTTTTGTGAACGACACAGCAGTTCCTCTTCAACGCACTTCGCTTTATCTAGGCGACGCTTCTGTCTGTATCGCTCCACATTCGGTCAGGTTCCATGCTGCGGCATTACCGAGCGCGCTGCATTCTTCTCCTCCAAACCCGCTCTGCACTCCTCGTCAAACCAATCGTTTCGTCAACTCCGTTCTACGTGCCTGATAGTGATCTCAGCTGCTTTGACTGTACTCTAGCTTCAGTCGCTCTAAAATCGTACAAAGGCGCGCCGGTACTAGGGTAACCTGGGGTAATACGCACCCTCGGGGCAAAACGCCCTCACGCTATTTCTTTATATAAGTGAAGTTCCATAAGATGAAAGCAAACTAGACGTAAAACTGAGCCGGACAAGCCCAAGAATGCAAAGAATATTCGAATGAAAAGCGTGGAAAACGATGATTTTTCGCATTTGAAAAGATTGTCTAATTTGAAGCGCACGCAATTTAACCCTCTAATACCCAATCCCGCCTTTAGACGGGGTATAGTTTGAGCATTTTTGTAATTTTTGTTTCGAGGGAAATAAATTTTTTTATATTTTTGGCTGATATTTAGGACTGTTTTGTATATCTCAAAATGGTTTTTGGTGTATTTTAAAGCGTATTTACATTTTTCAAAAATCATTGAAAAATTGATGTTTTGGTCACCTTTTAGAAATCATTGTTTATTTTGTATTGAATCGCTACAATTAACATATTTTAAATTTTTCCCAAACTATTCTATCCTTGTTTAATAGTTTAAGGGGATCGAATACACTCTAAAATTATTTTCCATAAAATTACACGGAAAATAAAATTTAATATGAAAAAAATTTAAAATAAAAATATTTCAAAAATAATCATAAAATCTCAAAATGTTTTCATCCCAAAAAATCCGTGTCCCAAATAGGCTTCCAGGAAAAATAAAAAATGTGTGGAGATGTTCAAAAATAAAAATTAGAAAAATCAAAAACTGAAATTCACGAAATCGAGAATTAAAAAGAATCATCTTCCAAAACATGTTTAAATCGATTTTAGATGACAAAAAATGATATTTAGATCAAAATCAAAAATTTGGGTATTAGAGGGTTAAGCAATTGCGCGTTGATTATATGGAATCGTAAATAGTAAGATGGAGCCGCCTGGTATTTCATTAAAATTCAAAGCGGAAAATGCCAGAGGTCATATTGCCCCACCTCATGGTGCGTTTTGCCCCCAACAGTTTTTCAGCACCCAAAACGTAACATTTTTTTAAATAGTTAATTTGATTCGGTAAAATTGATATCACCCGGACCAAAAGTTGGCGTCTCTTAGTCAAATAAGTAAACTAAATTTCAAAACGCAAGACATCCATAAAATCATCTTAATCTTAGCTATAGGGCCACGTTTGCTTAGGGGGTGCATATTACCCCACCTTCCCCTATACATTGTTAATAACGGAGAGTTGCGCAATTATACCATAACCAGGTAGTGTCGGAGAAGTGCCGTCCATCAATCAGAACATGATCGATTTGCGATTGCGTTGGTTGCGGTGATCTCCAGATGTAAGGATAAGGGAGGCTGTGCTGGAAGAAGGTGCTACGAATGACCATGCTCTTGAAGGCGGCAAAATCTATGAGACGTAAGCCATTTTCGTTTGTCAGCCCGTGAGCGTTGAACTTCCCAATCGTCGGTCTGAATTCCTCCTCCTGGTCTACCTGAGCGTTTAGGTTCCATATGATGATCTTGATATCGTGGCTGAGCAGCGGTCGTTCTTGCGTTCAAGCTGCGCGTAAAATACGTCTTTGTCATCATCAGTGCCTGCGGAGTGAGGGCTGTGCACGTTTATTTTGCTGATGTTGAAAAGTCGGCCATTGATCCTCAACCTGCACATTCTTTCGTCGATCGTGCTTCTGCATGATATTATCACCCAATACGGCCGTTTTCAGCTCGCGAGTGTTGCCTCAGCTCTGGTAGATGGTATAGTTACCTTTAAACCACACCATAGGCAGGCCTATACTTATAGCATGGAGTTACAGTAGAGACGTTAGGGGCCAAATTTCGTTTGATCAGCCCATTTTGAGGCCGTTTTAGAAAAAGAGGTCTTGACGACAATGCCTGTCAGTGGGTTGCTTTAAACGCTCACACCATGGATCCTGTCCAATACACTTCCTACAGCGCTACGATGCCAAACCCGCGGACTTTCGGTAGATCGGCGAGTGCTTAAAATGAAGTCTCAAAGACTAGAGATGTGCACCGTTGAGATTTATTACTCCAAGTCACCTTATATTTTGATTTTCCAAGCTCAAAAGTCATCACGCCGCCGAACTTGAAATTCAGAATTGATTTGAGTAAATGTATCCACGTCATTGATTGCCAAATGAACAAAATACTTCGTGGAACGATCATGGTACTATGAATTTAGTTTTTTTTTTCTAAGGTTTTAGATATTTGTAGAATTATCTTCTCATTGAGAGACACTGGAAAATATCCTTCGTACGAAACAATATCCCATTGCATGTACTGTTTATCCGATGGAATCTGTTTAAATCACCCTCTAAAAACAAACACATTTACATCACAAAATATGAATACAAAAGCCAACTCCTCTAACATTGTGCTCAAGCAAACAGGGCAACGATAAATACTTTGCTTGCTGCAGGCAACCAAACCACGAGCCCAAAGCAGCCGCCCAGACAAACACATGAAACGCCAGCGAGAATGACAGAAAAAAGTCACAGCCCAAGGCCTTGGTCACCGCGTTCTATGGCAGCATTCGAAATGCAATCACAACTATTAATAATTCAAACGGTGAAAGGCCCCACCAGTACAATGTGGTAACCCATTCCGAGAACAGACGGTTCCCTTCCTCTCTTTGGCCGATGCCCACCGAATATGAAAGTAAAACTTCATTTGCCTTATAACTGACAGGAAAAATGGGATCCCAGCCGTTTTATCGGATTCGCTTTGAAGAGGGTTCATTGATTTTCGGAAGAGTAACCCAAGCTATCAGAACTAATCAGCCATTCAATTAATGCAGAAGTTTTGGAAGAAACGAAAAAAAACCTTTATTCAATTATGTGGGTGGGAGGGTTGCCCATGGCAAGACCTTTGGAGATGCCAGAAATAGTTCGGCTTCGGTGCTGATAAATTTTCCAAGTTCGATTGGAAATGTTCATCAATCCTAAACTGCCACAACACAACAGCATTCGTCACGAGTAGTTTGCGTGGGTTATTGAGCTGTCAGAGGCAGTTGTAAAGATTCTCCTTGGATGAAAGACCTGGCATATCTAAGAAGCTCTTTTTCGATTATATCTTTGCGTGTATGGTGTGAGAAAAAGGGGAGACTTTTAGATTGGGAAAAATAGTGATGCTGTCACTTTATCTTGCTGAAGCGAAAACTTTTTACAAAATTTGAATTAAATTTCCTTGTTGGTATGAACAAAACTCAAAACTTTTGATTATTTCTCGTTTTGCATTATTTCTAGCATTTATTTCAGATTTGCTAATCATATAAGAACTATGTTGCATTGAAATGTTTTATTCTTCTGCCTTCTAGCATATCGTCCCAACGGGGACAAAGCTTACACCTGAGCTCAATTTTCTATATGCACTTTCACAGAAATTAACAGAGAGCTTTCTTTACCCATTAGTCATTTTGGCATTCGTATGTTGTGTGGTGATAATCTGTGCCAAAGAAAATCAGAAATATTTCCATTACGAAAAAGTGCTGGACCGACCAAGAATCAAACTGGTCGCGTCGTCTTGAGCATGGCCTTGCACACGCGCTTATCGCTTCGGATAGGATATGAGTAGGGTAATTCATGTATTTTGGACAGGCTGAGGACAACTTTGGAAAAATCGTCCCCTAGCTCCCTTAGAAAGCAATTGATTATTTTGCAAAGTTACTAATACGCTTATGAAATGATTGCACTTTGCATTCCTGGTGACAAAAACCTTAACGAAAGCATTTTAAGCTGAGAAAATCACAATTTCCAATCGCCTGTTAGAATTGCATTTTGGACACCGAATATATGTTTTGGACACCCTCAAATATATATAATTTGGACAGGGCAATTATCTCAATGTTTAGCCATGAATACTGTTAAATCATGGAAGTAGCATAAATTAAGAAATATTTTCTTACGAATAATCATATTTCTCCGCTTAACAGGCATCTGTTTTGATAACTATTACAGTTTTTGTTAAAATCGAGGAAATATCGCCAGACCCACAGAATACGCCTCCAAGTATGCAATCGTACAGCATCCGCATGTAGTTCGTCAGGTGACCAAAATATATTTACAGTAGAAAACTTGTAATGTATTTTGGACACCACCTATTTTAAGCGTTCTAGATGAATGTTAAGAGATTGGCTGCCTAATGCTTCTTTATTGAACATGTTTCATTGCAATAAGGCTTTTAAAATTCTTACAATTCTAGACGAACATTTGAAAAGGGCCTATCTGCTTTGCGTAAACAAACATGTTTTTGTCTCTGTAGGGCCCATCTGCATCCACCCAAGCACATCAACACCCTTAACAGAAAGAGTGTTCTTCAAACTATCTGTTAAGGGTGTTGATGTGCGTGGGTGGATACAGATGGGCCCTACAGAGACAGAAACATGTTTGTTTACAAAAAGCAGATAGGCCCTTTTTAAATGTTCGTCTAGAATTATTGATTCAATGATTTTGAGGTGAATATTTTATGTGACTGCGAAGTGTATGTCGTCTTGCATACCTGTACATTTGAAGGGTTTTAGTGAAATAATTTACATTTTCGATAATTTTGAAGTAAATTCTTAATTGTTAAGCGTATTTTCACCGTAAGTAATCAGAATAGGGTCTACTTTATCCAATAATCGATACAAAGAAGTATCTACATTTATTAGCTCTCCATAACACGACATACATCGCCGTGCCTGTCCAAATTACATACATGTCCAAATTATATTTTTTACCCTACCTTCGATTGATTCCATTATTTTTTGTTATCATACATGTTAACTTTTGTGGATTTCCAGCCTAAAATACGAAAAATTGCCATTTTGACTCGACATTTTTGAACTCGAATAAGATTTTGTTTATTCACAGGATTTCACAAATCATTTACCTTTGCATCAACACGTAGCCATTTTTCCTTAGCTAACTTTTAAAAAGGGCGTATGCAAAAAAGTGCATTTTTTCACAAATTTCTTCAAATATCCTCAAACATCTTGGAAGACATCATTTCAGTACAACAAATCGTTTTCGATTTATCATTTTTTGAAGAAGAAAATTAGTTTTTTTTTCATACGCCTTTTTCAAAAGTTAGGTGAAGAATATTGCTGTTACGACCCCTCGGTCGGCGCGTCGCCTCATATGAATGCAGCCGAACAATGAAGTGTGAAACGTCAACTCTCGGACGGAGGAGATGCCATTAGGTCGGTCCTGCCAACGATCTCGAGAAACAATAGACCAGCATTGATATTATGATTTGCCTATGCGACCGATAAATAATTGAATTTAAATCCACTTTATTATTATATAGTAGTGCTATAGCTATAAACCTAGGGATAGTTGTCGAGTAGGGGAGACTGAGGAGATTTGATCCTTGGGGAGACTTGTTCCCCCCATATTTGCTCGGAATCAAAAACATATTTCTTTAAGCATAATTTTTCCAAAACTACTCCTGGACAAACGACTATGTTTTGGCTACAAGTGATTTCGATTGTACATTGCATTATTTTTTAACGGCTGATGGTTTGTTTTCAGTCCTTCAGAAATCTTTTAGGCGATTCCGAAAAATCTCAATAACTTTGTAAAAATTGAATCAAACCGTGTCAAAATTTTACAGCACATAGTTTAAATAAAATACTTACAAACTTATTTATCCAAATAAGGTTGTTGTTAGCATATTTTAATTAGTTCTGCTTAATATACACAACAGTGACATGGGGAGACTTGATCCCTCGAGGATTACACACACATTATACATGTGAAAAATAAAATTCTATTAAGCCTCTATTTACTTGGAATTCTAGTCTATTCAACGATAAAATGTGTCAGATAATGATAACTACAAGAAAAGGGAGATCAAGTCTCCCCATTTTGAAAATACGGCATATCCTTAAAAATTTAAGGAAATCATACAATTTCAAACACTCCATATTCATCGAAAATACAAGAAAACTCGAAAAGAAAATGAATAGGAAGACTCTGGAATTATTTTCCCTTTAAATAAACCATGTGCTCAAAGGGGGATCAAGTGTCACCCATTTTAAAAAAAATACATCCTAGGACATGCTTCCATAAAAACACAGTTTTGAAAACTTTAACAATAATTTAAAGGCCTTCTGTTATGTATCAACTTGCAATAGATGTTTACCTGCCATTTTGTACAGAAATCGGTTCTAGTTTTGTGTTTTTTTCTTAAAGTTTCAGGTAAATTAAGAAAAGAGGATCAAGTCTCCCCAGTCTCCCCTACGGTGAAGTTTAAATCAAACAAACACTATTTATATATTTCATGTTTCACTTCAGCTAACCTGAAAACAGTACCTTCCACCCACGAACAATATAGATTGTGTTGTGGTTCCGTGATTCGATGGTAAGGACACATTATTCATTGAAGTCACTTAAAATTACCATTCAGATTTGTTTAGGTACCGTAATCCGGGGTAACATTGATCAGAATTTTCTATCTTTCTTGAATAATTCTCTTGGTAAAGCAAACGTTACATGTTTTATATTTTAAAAACAAGTACTGGCTCTCTGAGTATGTGTTAAGTTACTCGAAAAAGTATTGTAAAACTTTAAAACATGTTTAAATTGGTTTTTTAATCTGATTTTTGATTTTGTTGATTTGGGGTAACATTGATCATGTCAGTGATCAATGTTCATTTGTGTTGAAAATACCCTTACTTACTAAATTCAGGGTCGCTGATTTCGAATATGTTGTCCAAATTCTTACAAATTATGTACTTTTTAAGTTATTTCAGGATTAAAATCCTCTAAACCACGAATAACGCCTAAAGGTAGGCAATGGCTTAAGGAATTAATAGCCGCCTTTTAATAAATCGTATATTTTGATGAAAAACAGCATTTTCATAAAAGTTTCGTTTATTAAATCCAACTCTAGGATATCATATTGAAGTAATACAGTGATTTCGAACCTCATATTGTATCTAGTATTCACGCCAAGCATGAATGTTTGACAATGTATCTCAATGCGTTACGAGACACAGTTATGGAAAAATCGATTTAATTCAATGTTTAAGAAGTTCAATTTTCATAAATTGCATGTCCTTTAATAGCTGAATGATAGCAGATTACGATATACCATTCGATAGCAGGACCTGATTCAATGTAAAATGCTTGTTTGAACATTTCATGAGGTGGGTCAAGCCGATCAATGTTACCCCGCTGATCAATGATACCCCGGATTACGGTACCCGCAATTTGTAGAAAAATCTAATTAGAACTAGTTCCTGCTCCGAAGCCAACCCGATTATAGAATGGTAAATCCTATTAGATCCATACATTACGAAAGTCGCTAAAATTGTATGAATTGTTACAGGCGATAGTTTTCCTGTGAATTGGATTGAATTCAAGAGTACTCAAGAAGAATGAGATCACTAAACGTAAGATTTATCTATAACATCTATAAAAATTTGTATAATGAACTACATATTTGATTACAGAAAGTTTTTAATATACGCCGTTATTAAGAACCTGGAACGATCTTATTCTTCGTTGACCGTTGTCAACAATTGCAAAACAGGAACATTTTTAGGTCAAACATAAACAAAATTTCATTGAATCAAAAAAGGTCGCGTCTACGTGATACGTGCATAGAGCTGCAAATGCTCTGCTAGGGGAATTGTGGGTAAAATGAACAGGGTGGTGTTTTACAGCATTTAAGCTATTTTTGCATATTTTAACGATTGGGTTCTATGCAGCAACATAAATTATTGTACTTCTGCTGATATTGGGCTTAAAAATTAGCTAAACCACTTAAAAATTAGGAAAATAGCGAAAATCATGCAAATAATATGGTCTGATGCAAAATTGAGCTAATCGTAATTAAGGTCAATTCGTTCATTATTCGCAAATTTCTACATGTGTGATACCATTACTCCTAAAACAAAATTTTAGTGAAGAAAAAAAATAGTTATTATTTTTAATAAAAAATTAGAAGTAACCTTTAGAACAAACAGAGCTTGGGGGTAAAATGAACAGTTGATTCAAACTTTACATATTTTTTACAAGATTTTGCTCAAACTTAATATACTGAAATCTCTAACGTACATCGTTACATAAATAGAGTAAAAATTTAAGAAAACATATCTTACTTCAACAAAATAAGATTGTTATTAGAAAATCCGCCTGTTTTAGTACATTTTTTCAAATAATTATTTCAGTACATTGCAAACTTTATATAAGAAGTTTAAAAATCGTAACACATACAATTTACATCAAATTTACTGACATGTAATTGAAAATATCGAAACTACACGTTTAAATTAACTTTTAAATATATGTTCATTTTACCCCCATCGATTGTTCATTTTACCCTCACTGTTTTTCGCTACTCGGTTTTTCTAGCATTTTTTCAAATCGAAAAAAAATTAAAAAAAAAACTAGTTTTGAACAATTTTTTCTCATAGAATGTTTAGAACATAATACCATCTACGATATAACATGGCAAAATAGAAAGATTTTAAAATATTTCCATTGAAAACGACGCCAAACGCTTAGGGTGTTATGTCTCTCCCATTTTCGCCTTTTCCTGCCTTTCAAATCGCGTTTAGCTAATCTTCTTTACATGCATAAAAAAGCTAGGATTGTGCTCTAGCTGTTTGTGCAAATAGATTAAAATAACTTATTAAAATAAGTGAGTTATCCGCGGTTGCACATATATTTGACATTTTTCGCAATCACTCGCCTTGGCAATGCTCATGAATATTTTGTGGGGAAGCGAAAACTATCAAGTGCTCACTTGACTGCCATCGACGCTGCTTTTGATGGTACTGGTGCTGCCGTTGTTTTGTTTTAATTTACTGCCTGTATCGATGAACCAAAAACAGAAAAAAGTCTTTTTGCCGTCCCTGGAGCGTTGGTGATCTTCTATTTTTGGGTGACAAGTTGCAAGTCAATGCGGAAAAGGAGTAGAAAGTGTTGATTGCAATCGCTTGTATCCACATCAGACCGAAAAAACCTCTGCGTCTGCACAAATTCATACGGATGTCAGAGTGTTAGTAGGATATGGTTGGCAGAGGATCCACAGATTAGTGCGTGTATGCTAGGCGTAAGGGGATAGATTAGTGTAATTTTACTATGAAACTAATGCGGTACTGTTCACTTGATTGTACATATAACTTGTAGGCGTTGACACTGTACTGTGAAAGTTGGAAGGAAGGGAAACGGTTATTCAACCGTTTCTGGTTCTAGCAATAGTTGTAAAAAAACATATGGATATACATAAGTCGTATGTGTAGAGAGGCGGGCGTATAGAATGTATATAGAAAGTATATAGAGTCGCCAAGTATAGTATTAGAAAGTATATAGAAATACAGGGGATAGACAAAATGATCGGGACAGGCAAAATTTTCACTTTTCAAAAAATGTTCAACTAGCTGTAACTTTTCGAAAAGTGCATCAAATATTTTCAAATTTTTACTGTAAGTTCCTCAACTAGTTGTGTATCAGTGGACAAAATTTAGAAAAGATCGGACAATTCTTCACGAAGTTATAACGATTTTTTGAAAAAGGTAAAATTATCCGATAGCCAACTTTGAGCTGTTATATCTCCGGATTCAATGAACCGAATGCAATGAAATTTTGTCCATTTATGACTTATATAATCTGCAGTGGCATACGTGGGACCGCGCATAACTTGCGAACGGAAGGTCCGATATTGGTCGTCTTAGTTTTGTTCTCTTAGTGTTCACCCAAGGAAGGTTTATGAGGCAAAAAACATGGAAAAATTGAGAGTTTTTGAAAAGCGATCTTCCATACATTTTAACCGGGGACTTGGTCTTGGCTAGAAACTTGAAACGTCAAAAAACGCAGTAGGCAAGACAAAGTTTGCCGGGTACAGCTAGTATGCTATGAAAAACCATTGACTTAACTTAATATTCTTAATACGGAAGAAAGTTATAACGATTATATTATTTTTCTAAAAAAACATCAAATTATCTAAAACATCAACATCGTTTCAAAATCCAAGATGTAAATTATAGTTCATTTAGTTTCCCTCTAAATGACTTATATATAAATGCGTTTTGAAGGAAAGTAACAACATAGCCGCCAATAAATTGAAAAAGTAATGGGATGCATATTAAAAATAGACCAATTTACTAAAAAAATCGTAAAAAAAATCGCTATAACTTTTTCGCTTGTTAAAAATTTCAAGTTAAGTTGAATGTTTTCCAGAGTTCATTATATAAGTCATGAATGGTCAAAATTTCATTGCAATCGGTTCATTGAATCCGGAGATATAACAGCTCAAAGTTGACTATCGAATAATTTTATCTTTTTCAAAAATCTTTATAACTTCGTGAAGAATTGTCCAATCTTTTCAAATTTTGTCCACTGATACACATCTAGTTGAAGAACTTACAGTAAAAATTTGAGAATATTTGATGCACTTTTCGAAAAGTTACAGCTAGTTGAACATTTTTTGGAAAGTGAAAATTTTGCCTGTCAGCCCCAAAAACAAAGCAAATAGCGCTTACTTGCTTCATTCGTCGGGCACCTGCCGATTCCCAAACTAACTGTGGCAGTTTACATTTTTCTGTTAAACGTGAACGAACTCTGCCCCTGGTTGACCTCGCAACGCTACCACAATAAGGAACTACCCATTCATTTCTCGTGTTGACCTTTGCATAAGTTAATTTCCACCCAGCACGGTATGAATGAGTATCGGCACGCGGAATACTCCGTTAAAAGTTCCAGGCACCACTTAGTGTGAACAGAGAAAATTAGCCCCTGTCAGCAGTAATGTGAGTGCCTTCGGTATTGCTTCTTTAGAGTATCTGTCTGTTAGCCAAAAACAAAATGTACAATATATAATATATAATATATAATATATAATATATAATATATAATATATAATATATAATATATAATATATATAATATATAATATATAATATATAATATATAATATATAATATATAATATATAATATATAATATATAATATATAATATACTAGCTGGCCTGGCAAACTTTGTCTTGCCACGCTGTGGTGGTTTGACAACTGTTGAGGTCATTTCGGCACAGCACTCTAGATTGGCTTCATTCCCATCTGGTTGATTTTCTTCCCAGTTCATAAAAATCAGTACTTTATCAATTTTCTTACTTTCTTGGCTGATTTTCGTAATTTTTAATACTTATAAACACAGCCACCACGAATACGAATCGAACCATGCAGGGGTCATGCTGATCGGTTCATCCGTTCCTGAGTTTTGTTGCCTCAAAGGAACTTCAAACTCATTTTTATATATATAGATAGATAGATATATAATATATATAATATATAATATATATATATATATTATATATAATTATGGTTGTCATTACTGCAATCCGCTTTTCAGTGTAGTTTAAGATCAACACTGCATTTCAAAAGTATTTAGTAACTTGATATGTTTGTATGCTAAAACTCAACAAATACGATGTTTAGAAATTATTATGTTAAATTAGCTCACGAAAAACCCGAACTACTTATATTTTTGGGTGAAATTTACCAAAAAATTGAGTATATCGAATAAACTAGCTCCCCTAATAAACAAATAGAGATGCATCGACTCAAGGGGAATCTTGGGCCAAATAAGCCAATTTCGGGAAAATGTAATTTTACTCAAATTTGAGTTGTTTTTTTTTTAAGGGGAGCGGGGATCTTGGGTTGAATTTACCTATTCTTGAGTATGTTTTTTAAAGGAGGAAAAGCAATTCATCTTGTGCGGTTTATTTAAATTTATCTTTTGGGTCGAAATACGGGTTTACGTTAATAGAACTCAAGTATGACGGTTCCGTGAATTAAAAAAATCTTGCTTTTAAACTTATAGTTGGGAATTCTGTATGAAGTAATGTTTGATGTTAATATTGATATCTTCAGACATCCAACCGACAATGTAGGCTCTGCCCAATAAGCACAAGTTGTACCAGTTACAAAAAACTGACATAATATATCATTCAATTATGATTGTGGAGTACTAAGCAAACAGAATAGAAAAGGAACTTATCAGAATTGACAAATAAATTGGCCTTATAAGCCTAGTTTCTCCAAGGAAGAATTTGAACGAACTTCTACAGATTTTTCGATAAATCTTCCATGGACTCTTGCTGAAATCAATCCTAGGATTTGTTTAAAAAATCTTTCACGAGCTCCTGATAAAATCTTCCAGAGATTTTTAAAAGAAATTCTGCCAGGGACTTCTTTGGAAACTGCTCGTAGATTTACTTCAAAAAGTCATCCAGGGGATCCTTACGAAATTCAGTCAGAATTTTCTTCAGGTATTTTTTTCAAATCCATCTGAAATTTCTTCAGCGATACTTTGCTTTACTTTACCTCTTGAATATTACTATAATTACTTCAGAAATTTCGGCAGGGATTTCTTCAAAAGTTGTTCCATGGATTTTTCAGAAGTTGTTCCAGCAGTTCCTTCAGGAATTGTTCAAGCGGTTCCTTCAGAGATTCCTCCAGGAACTCATCCCCGGAAATGTACACGTGTAGTGACACTGGAATCCGGGAATCTTAACTAACTAGCTCTGATTCTACCATTACAGCACTAGAAATATTTTATGACACATTTTGTCATATGAGTCTAATATGGGTGCTCCACAAAATAATTTATTGATATAAAGTGCTCCACGAGTCAAAAGTGCTGAAAACCCCTGCATTATAAGTCATCATGATACAAACTGCAAGTATTAAACTGATTGAATATTACAAATTTTATCATTTAAAAAAATGTACATAAAATCGAGGTAAAATGTACATAAAATCGAAGTACATAAAATCGAGGGTCTATATAATCGAGGGTCCACTAAATCGAGGTATACCTGTATCCTTTTTCCCGTTCAAAAATCGTACAATGAATCAGTGCGATGTGCAAATGTATGCGCTTTTGCAAGCACACGTATTTTTCGCGTGTAAAATTGACAATTTCACCAGAAAAATACAATTGCCAGTCAATTTTAGGACGAAACACATGTCCATTTTACTTAAGAGATACTCTTTTCCAATCAACATTGTCATGTTTCTGATCCGCCATCATTTTCCATAATTATTATGACGAATGTAACTTTGAGTTTATTTTTCTATAGGAGCGTAAACAAACTATATTACACATTGGTGACCATATAATCTCTTATGCGACGATCGACATGTTGCACAAAGGCTCCACCTCCTGCGCTTTTTCGGTGACATAGCTGTAGAAGTCGACGACATTTGAAATCGATTTTTTGAATTTGTCGCGTAGAAATTACCGTGATTTAGTTGTAACAAAGTGTGCTGCTTGGGTACATGGTTCCTTCAAAAATTCATCCTTAAAATTCCTTCAAAGATTTCTCTAATATTCCATTCCAGGATTTCTCCAGAAGTTCCTTTAAAGATGTCTCTAGTAATTTCTTCAGATATTCATCCAGGAAGATTCAGCGATGCCTTTGATTTGATGTTGTTTTTTTTCAGAAGCTTTTACAGGACCGATCCACAGATCGACAGGAGTACCTTAAGAAATTCCTTCATTAGGATTCAGGGATGCCGCCTTAAGATCCATCAGTAATTCATCCAGAGATTTTTCACGGATTCGCATATTAGGTTTTTCAGAGATTAGTTCCTTCTGGAGTTCCTACAGGAGTTTCTTTAGGAATCAGTCAAGAAGTTCCTTCAGAGATTTCTCCAGGAGATTCAGGAATTTTTCAAGAATTCTAATCAGGAATTTCTCTTTGTGTTCCGTTAGGGATCGCTCCAGTAGATCCTTCAAGGATCACTCTAAGAGTTCTATCAAGGGCTCCTACCGGAATTGCTTCTGGTATCCCCCCTGGAATTTTCTCAAGGATCTCTCCTGAAATTCCTACAGGAATTCCTTTAGGAATTTTTCCGGGATGCTTCATGCAGATTTTCCAAAGATTCTTTCAAGTGTTCTTTTATGTATTTCTCTAGAAGCTCCTTCAGGTATCCTTACCAGAGTTCCTTCGAGGATTCATGTAGTATAGTAGTTTTCTCAGGGATTACTCCAGAAGCTTCTTCAGTGATCTTTCAAGGAGTTCTTTCAGGGGTCTCCCAAGTAGTTTCATAAGGATTTAGGGATACCTCCAGATGAATCTTAAGGAAATCCCTCAGCCATTCCAACAGGAGTTCGCTCAGGTATTGTTCTAGAAGTCCCTTCAGAGCTTTTTCCAGGAGGATTCAGAAATGCCTCCTGGAATTGCTTTAGGACTTCCTTCAGAAGTTTCTTTTTAGGAATTAGTCTAGGAGTTCTTTCGGGAATCCTTCTGAAGTTCCTTTAGGAATTCCTACAGGAGTTCCAACAGAAATTAGTCCAGACGTTCCTACAGAGATTCCTCCACAAGTTTCTGGGATTTATACAGATGTTTCTTCAAAAAAAATCTTCTGAATTCCTTCATGGATTCCCCCAGAAGGTCCTTCAGAAATGTCTGCAGGAGTTCCTTCAAAGATCTCTTCAGGATTTCCTTCAGAGATTCGTAGAGGAGCATCCAAGGATACCTCCAGGAGAGTCCTTGGATTCTCAAAGTTCGTTTGAGATTCTTCCAGGAGTTCTTTCAGGGATCCTGGAAATATTTCGTAGATTCCTTCTTGAATTCCTTCGTGGATTTCTCCTCCGAGAAATCCTTTGAAGATCATTCTCGAATACCTTTGGAAATTCCCGCTGGAGTTCTTTCGGCGATTCCTCCAAGAATTTTTTTTGAGGATTCTTCCTAAAATTCCTTCGGGGATTCAGTCTGGGAATATTTTGAAGATTCCTCCCGAGTATCCTACGGAGATTCCCCCTGGAATTTGGACTTCTTTGGGCGATTCTTCCTAAAAATCCTTCGGGGATCTCTGTTAGAATTTCTTTGGGGAAAGATTCCCCCTGAAAATCATTCTAGAATTTCTCCTAAAATTCCTTCGGGGTTACGTCTTGATTTTTGTTTTCTCGAGGATTCCACCAGCAAATCCATCAGATGTTTCTCCCGGAGGAACTCCTTCAGGAACTCCCCCTGGAATTCCTGCAAGATATTTCCTGTAATTCACTCGGGGATTTCTCCAAGAATTCCTTCGGGGACTCCTCCAGTAGTTCCTTCAAGAACTCTTCATGGAAATCTTTCCAAGAGTCTTCTTAAAATTCCTTCGGGGATTCTTCCTGGACTTCCTTCAGAGATTCCTCATGAACTTCGTTTGGGGATTCCTTCTGGAATTTCTTTGGAGATTCCTCCTGGAAATTTTTACCCTTACCTGGAAATATTCCCTCTGGAAATCATTTAAAGATTCCTCCTGAAATTACTTTGGGGTTTCTTAACGAAATTCTTTCAAGGATTCCTAAGGGGAAATTTTTCAGTGATTGATCCTTAATTGAAGATCCTTCTCGAATATCTTTGAAGATTCTTACTGGAATTTCTTTGAGGATTCTTCCTGGAAATCCTTCGGAGATTCTTCCTGAAAATCCTTCAGAGATTACTCCCGGAGGAATTCCTCCGGGTACTCCCCTTGGAATTCCTGCAGGATTTTTTCCTGTTATTCTCTCATGGATTTCTCCTCGAATCCCATCGGGGATTCTTCCAAGAATTCCTTCGGGGATACCTAGTGGATATTTTTCGATGATTCCTCCTAAAAATCCTTCAAAGATCCTTCTAGAATGCTTTTGGAAATTGCTTCCAGATTCCTCCAGAATTTTTTTTTCGGGAATTCCTCCAGGACTTCCTTCAGGCATTCCTCCTGGACTTCTTTCGAGAATTCTTCTCGGGAGTTAAATAGCTTCTGAAGCTTCTAAGAAAACAAAACGAAAACAAAGGTACTATGTTCAGACCTGGTTCACTGACCCTAACATAAAAGTCCAACAAGTGAAGTTGGATAAGTAGAGTGGTTGACAGGTCATAGTAAGAGACTCAACTGTATGGGTCACCGCTTTGAATAAATATGCGCCCTATATCTAAGAACAGACATAAGATTAAGAAAAAAAACGGAAAGCCCAAAATTATTACAGCACAAGCTAACAAAGCAATCTACAGTAAAAGCTTTACGATACCGTTTCGTCAGCGGAGAATTTAAATTAGATCCCTCCGATTGCAAAATGGTGCCCTCAATCGAATCAGCCTTTATCCCCTTACACACCGTACCGGTTTGAGGGGTAAATGGAATGAAATTGGGGGATGAAATTAGCCTCCTTGCAGAGACAAAGCGAGCGTGTGGCAAGAAGTTCTGAGCCAATGCTTATCAACCCCCGAGGGCGTGAAATCAGTCCCGTAGAATTTTAAATCGATTTCGTGTGTAAGCTCCCCACGGCGTGTATATGGTGAAGGTTTATCACAAAAAATTAGGCATCGCCAAATCCGCCGTTTTTCGAAAATATGGACTTCTAGCTTTCATTTAACGTGTTCCCCAAAAAAATCCACCGAGGGATCCCGAACAACTTTTTCAGAATACTGTTTTTCCCCATACAAAATGCACGGTTCCAAATTAATCCCTATTTCTACTTAACAAACATACCCAATTTTTGTATGAAAAAGTTCCCCCGATGGAATATTTCGATGTTGGGCTTGAATGAAAGCTAGTAGCGTCAACTTTCACGTAGCGTAAAAATTAGCGATGCCCATTTTTTTGTAATAAATTTGTTCTACCAGACACACCGTGTCCCGAACGAATGGACGGTCAAAATAAAATTGCGACGAGTTTCTGACATAAACACTCCGGTTGCAGTAGGATGAATTAGTCTACTTATAACCCTCTTTTCCAAAAGTGGAATCTGTTTTCAAAATAGTTGAAAAAACGTCAATTTTTCATCGCTTTCATCTCGTCAGGTTGAATGAAAATTAAACAACAACAATGCAATGTCAATCAGCAGGGATGTTCGTGACCCGTTGATGTTATAGTCACCAAATTCCGGTTTGATGTGCGATACAGAAAATACCGTTGAAAGATTTTTTCTTCTTGGACGTCGTCCACACAAGCCACAATTACCTGCACCTTGCAGTCCTGGCAAACGTTATCCGTATAGGTGTCATCCCGAACTCCCGGACGTAATCAATTGCGCCACTATGCGATGACTGTGACTATGTGTAACTCCAGAGTTGATTTACATTCTGGTCCTCTTGGCCTTTAGGACCACCCGGACAACAGTCTCGTCCGAATATCTATGTTCTTTAAAGATCTTATTCTTCAGATGAGGATCAGACTTTTGAATTGGTCCACTGTAATGTATTAAAGCACTTAGTCTTCAAAAATTTAGAATTCCAGCATACGTCAGGAAATCATTTGCTTCGTTTTTGGTATTCCGGGTTACTCGACGACCGACTGGAACCACTATCTTGAAAGCCTAGACATTCTATCATCTGGATCAAACGAGCGTTTCGCTCCTCCATCGGCTGGTTTGGTCATACGACCTATTCGTACAGTTCTTCTATCTTGGATCTAGAAAACGTAGAGCTTCCCCCAACATGATCAATTCATAGCTCAATTATTGTATAAACTAAGCCACATCCAGATTTTCCCATAGTAACTACCTGAACAATAAGTCATTTTCCCCTATTACTCACCTCGGGCGTCACGAAGTAGCTGGGGCTCTTCTCGATGGTAATCTGGCCGCGGAACGAGTGAGGCATCTTCTTCCGGTACCATTCCAGCCCCTTGAGATAGTTTTCGTCGCGGTCGAAGAAATGAATCTCGCCCGCCGCCTTCTGGATCCGCGGATGAAGATACAGCATCTCCAGCAGCGCACGTGTGCCACATTTTCTCACTCCAATTATCAAACACTGATGGTGGGTGGTTGGGTTTCATAGGTGGGCGCCGCGCGAAAATGTAAAATGGGACATGGAAAGAAAAACGGCAAAAGAGAAAACACATTTTCCGATATGAATGCAATTTCCAACAATAAATTCAACTGCCAATAAATTACTTGTGGAAGTCTTCTGCTCGTCTTGGGGAAATGGATCCTGTTGGGAAATACCACGGGATGATTAATCGTCGGTGGATGTGGAATGTGATTTGTTAGTATGGCGATCTTGTTTTCGGATATGGCTGTTGCCGCCTGAAACGAGAGAGCAAGAAAAGGGAAGCGAAGTTAAGTACGAGTACAATTACTCAGCAACAATTTAAACTGGTGTAGTTGAAAGGGGTTCCATTTCCGTTTTCCATGCACGTGCACAAAAACCAAGTATTACCGTTTTTATATTGGAGATGCGAAGAATATTTGCTCCTTAGAGCACAACTACATCAAATATTACACAATAATGTTGGTTATGTTATGGACATTAGCGTGGGTCTTCGGAACCGTTTTCTCAGATCAAAACTTTTTTGGGTCCGTTTCGGGTCTTGAGTATGTGTGCGATCGGTTGCGTCTACACTTTGCGCATTGCAATTGAAATTTGCGATTGGACGGCTCGTCAAACTCGAACAGATCTTCCACTGTGCTAACACACACCGACTAGTAGACGCTGTGGTGAAGACCTCCTTCGTCAAGGAGCTGGCGAACCGTGCTGAGGTGGAAGCGTAGAAGATCAATGAAGCGCCATTAAGAATGGTTTCATCGCCACCGGTGAGAATCATTTGAGTGAGCTATGCAACCAGGAAAACCAGTAGATCACATATGACATCTGGAGGAAGATAGAGGAGCGAAGGAACGCAAAAGAGTGGGGGAACTCTCGGACGAAGGTGAGAAAGCCGCAAATACCGGTGACATTCGTCTTCTCTACGATGTCTAAGGTGGCCGTAGTAGGACTAAGATGAATGCTAGGATGCCCGTGTAGGACAAGTATGGACAGCTATTGACCGATCCTGCTGACCAGCTGAAACGCTGATTTGAACACTTTCGAAACCTTTTGTCAAGTGTCGTCCACGCCACCAACACTTCAGCATGATCCGCTAAGGGTTCGAAGCTCCATTGCAGGAGATAGAAACAGCCATTCGTAGCATGAAATCGAACAGAGCTCCGGGGGTCGATCGCATATCAGCTGAGTTACTCAAAGCTGACCCCGTAGTATCGACACAACTGCTGCACCAATTATGCTGCAACATCGTGACAATCACGGTCGACTGGATGCAAGGGGTCTTAGCACAGAGAACAGACGTTAAAGCTCGAACAAAAATACGTCGAAATCGTGTGTAAAGAATTTAAATGTACCTCAACGCCACCAATGGAGACTGCCCTATATATAAAGTCGATTTGACCCCACGATGGCAGTGTTCATCGTTAAAATAAACTAGCCCACAAAGCGACACGAGCGCCAAACGGGCAAAAACGGCGAGCACTGGAAACAAATATGACAACACAACAATGTAAGTGATGGGACGCTAGCGCCGCTCAACGGGAGCTTAACCACATACTCTGAAATGACCGTTGCAAAGTTTTACACAAGGCAGAAAGCGAAGATAGACGTCTGTTCTCTGTGGTCTTAGTAAAGATACCTAAAAAGCGTGACCTGACTGTATGCGATAATTTGCGGGTATCATGTTGCTATCAAAGACGCATTTTACGCGCAGCTCGAACGCGAGTACGACCGCTGCCCAAACCACGACGTCAAGATCATCATAGGGGATCTAAACGCTCAGGTAGGCCAGGAGGAGAATTCAGACCGACGATTGGAAAGTTCAGCGCCCACCAGCTGACGAACGAAAATGGCCTACGCCTCATCGATTTCGCCGCCTCCAAGAACATGGCCATTCGTAACACCTTCTTCCAGCACAGCCTCCCGTATCGTTACACCTGGAGATCACCACAACAAACGGAATCGCAAATCGACCACGTTCTGATTGATGGACGGCACTTCTCCGACATTATCGACGTCAGGACCTATCGTGGCGCTAATATCGACTCCGATCACTACCTGGTGATGGTTAAACTGCGCCCAAAACTCTCCGTTATTAACAACGTACATTACCGGCGGCCGCCCCGGTACGATCTAGAGCGACTGAAGCAACCGGATGTCGCCACCGCATACGCGCAGAATCTCGAGGCAGCGTTGCCGGACGAGGGTGTGCTCGATGTGGCCCCTCTAGAGGACTGCTGGAGTACAGTGAAAGCAGCCATCAACAACGCAGCCGAGAGCACAATCGGGTACGTAGAACGGAGTCGACGAAACGATTGGTTCGACGAGGAGTGCAGAGCGGTTCTGGAGGAGAAGGATGCAGCGCGGGCGGTAATGCTGCAGCATGGAACCCGACAGAATGTGGAGCGATACAGACAGAAGCGGAAGCAGCAGACCCGTCTCTTCCGGGAGAAAAAGCGCCGCCTGGAAGAAGCGGAGTGCGAGGAAATGGAACTGCTGTGCCGTTCACAGGAAACACGCAAGTTCTACCAGAAGCTCAACGCATCCCGCAAAGGCTACGTGCCGCAAGCCGAAATATGCAGGGATAAGGAAGGGAGCCTCCTGACGGACAAACGTGAGGTGATCGAAAGGTGGAAGCAGCACTTCGACGAGCACCTGAATGGCGAAGAGAATGTAGGCACGGAGGACCAAGGCAGCGGAGGAAATGACTATGTTGGTGCAGCAGAGGACGGGAACGAACCAACTCCCACGCTGAGGCAAGTTAAGGATGCCATCCACCAGCTCAAAAACAACAAAGCGGCTGGTAAGGACGGTATCGCAGCAGAACTCATCAAGATGGGCCCGGAAAAGTTGGCCACCTGTCTGCACCAGTTAGTAGTCAAGATCTGGGAAACCGAACAGCTACCGGAGGAGTGGAAGGAAGGGATAATCTGTCCCATCCACAAGAAAGGCGACAAGTTAATGAGTGAGAACTTTCGAGCGATCACCGTTTTGAATGCCGCCTACAAAGTGCTATCCCAGATCATCTTCCGTCGTCTTTCACCTAAAGTAAATGAGTTCGTGGGAAGTTACCAAGCCGGTTTCATCGACGGCCGGTCGACAACGGACCAGATCTTCACCGTACGGCAAATCCTCCAGAAATGCCGTGAATACCAGGTCCCAACGCATCACCTGTTCATCGACTTCAAAGCGGCATACGACAGTATCGACCGCACAGAGCTATGGAAAATTATGGACGAGAACAGCTTTCCCGGGAAGCTGACTAGACTGATAAGAGCAACGATGGACGGTGTGCAGAACAGCGTAAGGATTTCGGGTGAGCTATCCAGTTCATTTGAATCTCGACGGGGACTACGACAAGGTAATGGACTTTCCTGCCTACTATTCAACATCGCCCTGGAAGGTGTTATGCGACGAGCCGGGCTCAACAGCCGGGGTACGATCTTCACGAAATCCAGCCAATTTGTCTGTTTTGCGGATGACATGGATATTATTGCCAGAACATTTGGAACGGTGGCAGAACTGTACACCCGCCTGAAACGTGAAGCAGCAAAGGTCGGACTGGTGGTGAATGCGGCTAAGACAAAGTACATGCTGGTAGGTGGGACTGAGCGAGACAGGACAAGCCTTGTCAGCAATGTTACGATAGACGGGGATACTTTCGAGGTGGTAGAAGAATTCGTCTACCTCGGTTCCTTGCTAACGGCTGACAATAACGTGGGCCGTGAAATACGAAGGCGCATCATCAGTGGAAGTCGTGCCTACTATGGGCTCCAGAAGAAACTGCGGTCAAAAAAGATTCACCCCCGCACCAAATGTACCATGTACAAGACGTTAATAAGACCGGTGGTTCTCTACGGACACGAGACATGGACGATGCTCGAGGAGGACCTGCAAGCACTCGGAGTTTTAGAGCGACGGGTGCTAAGGACGATCTTCGGCGGTGTGCAGGAGAACGGTGTGTGGCGGAGAAGAATGAACCACGAGCTCGCTGCACTTTACGGCGAACCCAGCATCCAGAAGGTGGCCAAAGCCGGAAGGATACGGTGGGCAGGGCATGTTGCAAGAATGCCGGACAACAACCCTGCAAAGCTGGTGTTTGCAACTGATCCGGTTGGCACAAGAAGGCGTGGAGCGCAGAGAGCACGATGGGCGGACCAGGTGGAGCGTGATCTGGCGAGTGTTGGGCGTGACCGACGTTGGAGAGCTGCAGCTGCAAATCGAGTATTATGGCGGCAAATTGTTGATTCAGTATTATCATGAATTTGATGTGAACTAAATAAATGAAATGAAATGATGTTGCTGTGCATCGTTCTCAAAGTCCTCTGTAGAGTGATCCGGATACAGGAGAAGATTTATGCAACTCTCCGGTGGCAGCAGGCAGGATTCCGAGTCGGACGATCCTGTGTGGATCATTTTGTTACGCTCCGTTTCGTCTTGAAGCAAATCAATGAATACCAAGAATCTTTCTATCTATTACACCTAACTCAATGAAATGTGTAAGGACATGTGGAGCAGACCTGGTGTGATGGTTAGAACACATGACTATCACGCCGAGAACCTGGGATCGAATCCCACTCCCGACAAACTCGCAAATATTGAGTTCTTCCTTCAGAAGAGAAGTAAAGTGTGGGTCCCGAACTAGCCTAGGGCTAAAAGGCAAAATTAATACAGATAAACAAAGTACAAGACATTTTCGCGCAGATTACTGCACAACGGTATCTTGTATGTGGAGTGGAGCAAGGATGTATGATATCACCGCTACTGTTTCTCATCGTAATCGACGAGATCCTGGTAAGCCCGAATGATCGTGAACCAAATCGTGGGTTGCTGTGGCAGCCCATTACCATGGAGCACCGAAATTACTTTGAACTGGCTGATGACGTTGCTATCTTAGCTCAACGGCCCTCCATGCAGATCTTGCCGATTGCTCCTCGTTGACAGATCCTACTATCAATACATCAACAAGGCCAAATCGTTGGATGTAAACACGGTCTACCTTTCCAGCTTCACGCTAGCTGGGCAAGCAGTGGAGAATGTTGAAATACGTTTAAAGCCAAATGGCGGCTGATAGTTGCACCAGGATCGACATGGGATCAAGAAGGCGCGGGCTGCCTTTGCGAATTTTAGAAACGTATGGAAATACTAGCTGATTAGTCGACGTACCAAAATCCGAATTTTCAACTCGAACGTAAAATCTGTGCTGCTGTACGCCAGTGAAACTTGGCGTGTATCAGTGGAGAACGCAGGTCGCCATCATATAAAATTCGTGCGTGGTGGCCTTACAATTGGATCCCCAACGAGGAGCTCCATTGTCGATGTCATCAAAAGCCAATAGCGACTGCGATTTGGGAGCGAAAGTGGAGCTGGGTCAGCCACACTCTGCGCAGGGCGGAAACGAAATTTACAAGCAAGCGTTAGATTGAAACCCAGCAGGACATCGCAGCAGAGGCAGATCCAGAGGCTCATGCTACAAAAAGGAAATAAAGTTTATTTTTATCTGTATTAACGAGATTTTTAGCCCTGGGCTAGTTTATCTCGGGACCCACGCTTTACTTCCGTTCCGAAGGAAGAACTCACATTTTGCGAGATTAGCGGGAGTGGGATTCGATCCCAGGTCCTCGGCGTGATAGTCTAGTGTTCTAACCATCACACCAGGTCCGCTCCAAGGAAATAAAGGAAGTCGACAGAAATTTGACTTGGCAACAGTTTAAGGCGATGGCAGGCAATCGCCCAGGCTTGAGATCTTTCAATTCACCATTGCTGCGCAGGACTGAAAGTAAGTAAAGTTTCAATATAAATATTGTATAGATTTTTTGATGGACTTAAGATCGTTTTCAAATTTTATGTGGGTGCCTTCCTATTTCTATAGATCATTTGCTATTTTTAAGAATCGTTTCCTATTTTGTTTGGATCATTCTTTGGATCGTTTCCATTTCATTTTATGAAATTCTGGAATTTTTATTTCTAAACTTTACGAAAAGATGTGATAATTCGACTGTTCATGGTGCGAATGACTACTGTATGGTTTTCTGGTATGCATCTATGGCGTATAGAAAAATGATCAATGGATCGTTTACGCGATTCAATTTTGCAGGATTTATTCGATTTTTTCGAAGTTACGCGAATTTGGCCATTTGCAGAGGGCAAATCACGTAAAAAATCCATTGGTTTTTTTGCGCGATTTCTCAAAGTAACGCGAACTTAACGTAACGGACGCATTCATCGCGTAAAAAACGAATTTTGTGTATGAATTTCCATGTGAAAATTGTGACTACATTCAATTTGATGAATCGTGCTATACTGAATTCAATACAACTCTTTCAATAAATTACTGACAAACCGTCTCACACAGCAACCTTTAACAAAACCACTTCACCGTGGTCGGTCGTACACAGTGCACAGGAAACGGGAAAAGGAAATGAATCAAACAGACTTTCACTTACCTGTATACTGTAGACGGCACTGTCGTACAGGATGTGGAACGTAAGGAAAAGCGATAACAACATAACCGATAAGAACAGAGCCGCTAGCTTAGGACGGGATACGCCTACGATGAGGACGCACTCTGAGTGGGAGGTGTCGGGCGGCCCAATGGGCCTCATAGCCGCTTTGGGTAACCATCTGAAATAAAAAAATACAGAGAGACGATGACAAAGTTGTAGCTCATTTGGTTTGCGATAAACTTATTGGTATGATTTTGTTTTATTTTTACGTATGACTAATGCACGCTCTTAAACGTAAGAGGCACCATTTATAACTTGGAGGAGAAAATCTGCGAGAGAAAAGAGGAGATTTCTGAGCAATATCGTAATTTACATCATATATCGTCATTTCAAGACGGTTAGTAAACTCACATTCTACATCAGTGTTTCCCAAACTTGTTGGAGGAATCGCCCCCTTTGAGCTTGGGAAAAACATTTTCGCCTCCCTATTGTGAGATATTAATGTTTCCATAAGACAAGGCTGAAACTGTGCTTAGCTGAAGCCCGAAGGATTCCTCATTGACATATTCATCATCATTGTTTTCTTGTTCATAAATGAATTCCGCGTTTCGAACCCTATTGATCGTTCTTACATAAGTTTTGAAATGATGTTTGAGCTATATTCTTAAAGGTGTCAGGCCATTCGGTCGAAGGCCATTAGGCCGAATGGTCATTGAGTCTTCTTTTTGCCGTTACGTCCCCACTGAGACACAGTTTGCTTTTCAGCTTAGTGTTCTATGAGCACTTCCACTGTTATTAATCGAGAGCTTCCTTTGCCAATGACCAGTTTCCATTTTAATGAAATGAACTTTTCCTTCTTTGTAGCATAGGTTGTTCTTTCTAGTATTATTGTTTAAATAGTGTTTGAGAATAATAGTTGAACAAGATGATAACAACCAGTGCCGGATTTAGAGGGGGGCCAGGGGCCCCCACAAAACTTTACTTTACGAAATGTAAAGCAAGAATAAAAAGTAGTGCAAGAAATTTCTCTTGATTTGATTTTTGTCATAAGAAGTTCAAATTGCTGTCTATTGGCAAAATGTATGTGATATGGTGTGATTCTTTTTAGAAAGACTTCAACTATTTGTCCAGTAATTTATGAAATTTTCAATAAAACTTATTAACATTTACTTTTTTTTGTGCAATGGTTTATGAAAAGTTACCGGAAGTCCTGAAGAAAACTTTGAATGAATTTTTAGAGAAACTTCGAAACTCAGAGTCAAAAACCTCTTGCTAAATTTGCTTGTTTTTTTTTTTGTTTCAATTTTTAAACATATTTTGAAGCATTTTCTATGGAGTACTTGGAAACATTGAAGAATTTTTATTTCGAAATTTAGAGGAGTTTTCGACTTACTCAAACCGGAGAGCACCCAAACTGTTGAAACACTTTTTTAGAGAAAATCTAGCATTAAACCAAGACAGATTATTTCGAAGAGTTTCAGTCCATTTCCGCTAAATGTTTTTAAGAATTTGAACAGGAAATTCAAAGTTCCATCAGAAACTTATCATGGATTCCCTCTAAAAATTTTCAGTATTTTATATTATAATTTCCTCTTTGATTTCAGAGTTTTGTGTAAAATTCTTTTGGGAGGCTGCCAGAACTTCCCATAGTAGTCGCATTAGAACAAGTTTTTATTAAGTGTTCTTTCTTTATGGTGATCGACCTGCAACTTCTCCAGAGCTTGCAGCAGGGATTCATTATAAATCCTCTTTGGAAAACGACAACTTCGATTGTACTACAAATTTTGTTAGAAATTACTTGAAAATGTCAGCTTAAAATTATTCTTATACTCTGGCATTAATTTCTATTAAATCTGGGATCAAATGCCGCGAATACACTCGCGAAAAGCATGTATTTACTTTATATAAATATCTACGCTAGTGTTTCAAATCTGTTATGAATAAATTGTGTGGATATCAACATTATTCATAACTTTGTCTATTGTTCTCGATTCAAATTCTTTCCTAACAACATTATTATCTTCATTAACTTTTTGAAAAAAAGATTAATGTTTTTTTGTTTTTTTTTTCATATTATATGGACAAAAATATATCCTCTCTACAAAGGGCCCCCACAAAACTGTGGGCCCGGGCCCCAACATTTGTAAATCCGGCACTGATAACAACACATCCGTTTCCAGATGACTGCTAAATATCAATGAGCGATTCCACGAACAAGTGGGAAATTTTTCCAGTTTTTATTTTTTGTATTTTTTGATTTGCATGGAACCTTGCATACAAGTTTTTGGGGAACAAAAACGCCGTTTTGCATACTTGGTTCGCCATTTTGAATCTAGCCTTACTTATGAGAAGGGCCTATGAAAAATGCACATGATATCTTCAAAAAATTGTATCTCGAAAACGGTTTGTCCGATCGGTTTGGTGTCTTCGGCGAAGTTTTAGACAATTGTTGGTGCTATATGGAGAAAATATGCACGGTAAAAAAATATGTTTGGTTTTTGTGATTTGAACTAAAATATAGTTTTTCCCTCAAAAGTGACATGTCAATATTTTTTTTATTATCCTTATGTTATAGCTGACTGAAAATGCTACCTAGTGCACAGTGGGTTGTTCTGAAGAAAAATAGGTTACAATGAAAAAAAAATGTTTTAAAAAATTACGGTTTTCAAAAAAAGCTATTAAGTAAAGTCAAAAAAGTTTGTCGCCCTAATTTTATGAAAGTACATCAAATTTGCAAGAAAAAAGTACTTCGGTAACATTTTTCTAAGATGCACCGTTTAGAAGATATTACTAATTTAATATTGATTTTTTTGATAACTTAATAAGTTTTAGCCCTTTTCGAATGTACTCCGTGTTTTTCCAGTTTCAAAAGTATTTTTTTCGGAAAGATTGGAAAATTTTGAGTTAAAATGACACTGACAGCTTAAAGATTTGAGTGAAATTCTCTGCCTTAAAAGTATTTTGAAAAACAAGTTACAAAATCCCACTATCAGGAACAATGATTTCTTCCAGTGGTTTTTGGTGTATTGTGTTGAAAATGTGCATTCAACTCTTGCATATCGAAAGCTCCTCAATTAGCAAGATTCAAAAGAGCGAATAAGGCTTATTTTTCAGGGGTGGTATTTGTGCGCAATAAAAAATAACATTATACTTTGTACATCAGTTAATTTTTATTCCTGTATTTTTATCAAATTATTGTTTACACAACTTTCTTAACAATATCGAATATTTTGGCATCATTGTCAGGGCAGTTTGAATAAAGCTTTGCCTTTATTGTATTTTCTGATAGAGGAAGAAATGAGTGGAATTTTTGAGTTCCTTGAATTGTTTTTGCATTATTATATTGATTATTTAGCTGCAAAGACATATTTTCGTATTCTTCTGTAGTAGAATAACAAAATGACAACTTTGTAAGTTCTTCTTCTTTTCGTTTGTTTGCCCAATTAAACAACTCTCTTGCAGTCTTTATCGGGTGTTCGCGTTCTTTGGCTAAACTTGCTCTGGTAGCCATGCGTTTTATCGTACCTCCAATAGCATCGCATGGACCTTTTCCGTGCGATGTTGCGAAGAAATGCCATTCAGCGTCAATACCATACTTTGACTTAAACTTACAAAGGCTAGAAAAGTTTTTTCGGTTTTTATACTGTGAAGCAGCACCATCTGACATAAAATAAATTTTTTTCATGTTTTTATTTTGATCAATTTGTAAAAAGTTCATCATTTTATCAATAAACAAATTAACAGCGACTGAATCATGTCTTAGTTCTTCTGAAATTATAATGAAGCTAAAATGTTTAATTTGCCTATTTTCAGTATAATATATTACGAAAGGATGGATTGTGGCCTGTTGCACGTTCCAATGGTGTGATTGAACTTCATCCTGCAAAACGAAGCTGTAATTTTCAGAAAAGTCACAAATAGCCAAAAATTCACCATCTTGCAAGTTTTGTTTTGTAGTTTTCAAAAAATTGGATTGTTCGGTTTTTACAAAATCATGCGGAATCAAACTTTCTAATTTTGAGCTGAAAAATGTAACAAAGTCATCGGTTTGCTTTACAGTAGTTTCTAAATCACATCTGTCAGTGGTAACCCATTGTTCGAATGAAAGCTTTTCAACAAAGTTTTCTTCCAGTTGTTTCAATAAACTGTCTTCTAAAACTGAGGTATCTGGGCAGTTTTTACATCTTCGTAGATGGCAATGAGTTGTCTTATTTTCGCAAAGTAATCTATTCGTTAATGTTTTTAGATCATTCAAGACATTGTATTTTTTTAAGCTATGTAGAATTAAACTGACATTTTCATGCGTAGTGCAAACGCAAACATTATGTGGTCCTGTGATAGTCAATAGTTTACATTGCCTTGGCCGGAGGCTTGCAAATGATGAAAACCCTATTTTTACATTGACGTACACTTCATTAAAGCGATTAAAAGCTTCTCTTAATGTCATCATTAACAATCTTTTCTGAACAGCTAATCTCTTATTTCCTGTCTTTACGCTAACAAAATCTCTTTGGCCTGGCATTGCACGGCTTATATCATCGTCCTCAAAAAAGTCAAAACCAGTTCTTTTGTTTCATTACTCAAAGCTTTTCCAGAGCTTGAACCTTGAGATGAATCTAATACATTATTTTTTTCCTTTCTTGCATCTGATGCCATATTTCTACTAGTTTTAAATTCGTCTACAATTTTTTGTACTGACCATGATTTTGGTCATAAATTGATAGTTTTTCTTGCCTTGTGGCTGAATTTAAAAATTTTATTTTCATATTTTCTATGACTTCATTAAACTCGTTTGCTTTTTCTGTTTTAGCGTCTAATTTAAAAAGATTTCTTCGTACACCTTCGACGATTTCAGCGCACTTTTTTTCAGGATAGTGAACATTTTTAACCTTACCTAAATCTATAGGCGAAACACGAATAGCTGCTATTCCTCGGTTGAATATTTCGACGTCTACAGGCATCGTGAAGTTTTCATTTGATTGAATTGTGCTTAGCGTTGACGCTGATGGTATCGTGACCAAACTTTCATGCGAATCAGGTACAACAGGTATGGTCTGAACAGTTGGCATCCTTGAGCCACCGGCTACGCTTTGTTCTTCGTTTTGGGTGAGGTGAGCTCTTGAATCAATATGTAGACGGCAAGACGAACAAATACGAAAATCCTTGGTGTTCAGTGTGGATACCTTGGAAAATCCAATTGACTTTAGTTTTTGGATGATACCATCCGTGAGATATCGCAGCTCTTTCGAACACTGAATGTCTTTGAATGGACGAATACATCTGATTTTACTCATTTTGTAATCTGTAACATAGAAAATATTTTCCAATTGTTAGTTTTGAACGAAAATATCACAACACATATAATTAAAATGTGTATTTAAAACTAACCTTTGCACCAAAACGTGTTACACTTTCCTTTACAATTATTATGTTATCAAACAACACTGGATCTAGTTCAAAAACACTGGATTATTAGCTGAAATTACTATGAAATCACAATGCTTCTAGCAACCTTTCTGCATTTACTGTTTGGTTTTCCCTAGTAGATACTGGATGAATTCAGAACCGAGTCAGACATTATTATACAGCTCACGGGTATAAATCATAGAATGCTGGGTAAAGACTGCTGGAAGATAGGTAGAGTTGAACGCTCAGGTATCGTCAGGTACGAGTTTGGAGAGTTGGAGATTAGAATAACAAGCCACAGAAGTCCAATGTCGCGACTGTTCGTGTGACTAACATCTAGTTTGCCACGTCCTTATAGCGTCATTAGCGGTACTAGAAGTGTCAAATAAATTTTGTTTACCAAAACAAAAGATGCTCTTCAAGCTGGACACTTAAAAACAATCAATTATTACAATAAAAGTGATGAATTTAATTAAATAGGAAAAGTGACTACAGCGCCATTGGAGTTCTAGTGTATTTCTATTAGTTGGAGCGAGGTAGATTTGCTGGCGTAGGTATATTGTTATTGAAGAAGATTGTAAATTGTATATACCTGGAATGAATAAAGAGTGCGGCGGTTGTTGATTGAGGTATCAGTCGGCAGCCGTCTAGTTTGATGGAAGGTGACTAATATTATACTAATATTATACCAATTTTAATCAAAATTGGCTGAAATCTTGCGAAAAGCTGGAATTATACTAATGTCATCGTGTCAGACTACGTTGATTTGATCAACTTTTTTGTTTATTGATCTTTGTTCTGCCGCTTGTGTTGTGTGTAAGAGGTAGCGGTCGCGTTCGAATGAAATAAAGCAAGCTGACACCCGACCGCGACAACGAAACGAAGGCAGTGAAAAGTGTCGAATGTTTACAAGCCTGGGCCAGCGTGGCCATGGTGGACTAGTTCCAACAAAGACCATGTTTACAATCACCAACTGTACGTAGTACAGCTAACTGGTATCTAATTACCTGTATCTAATACTTATTAGCCCGTTTTCAGCAGAAGGCAATAAAAACCACTGGAAGAAATCATTGTTCTTGATAGAGGGATTTTGTAACTTGTTTCAAAATACTTCTAAGGCAGAGAATTTCACTCAAATCTTTAAGCTGTCAGTGTCATTTTAACTCAAAATTTTCCAATCTTTCCGAAAAAAATACTTTTGAAACTGGAGAAACACGGAGTACATCCGAAAAGGGTTAAAACTTATTAAGTTATCAAAAAAATCAATATTAAATTAGTAATATCTTCTAAACGGTGCATCTTAGAAAAATGTTACCGAAGTACTTTTTTCTTGCAAATTTGATGTACTTTCATAAAATTAGGGCGACAAACTTTTTTGACTTTACTTAATAGCTTTTTTTGAAAACCGTAATTTTTTAAAACATTTTTTTTTCATTGTAACCTATTTTTCTCCAGAACAACCCACTGTGCACTAGGTAGCATTTTCAGTCAGCTATAACATAAGGATAATAAAAAAAATATTGACATGTCACTTTTGAGGGAAAATCTATATTTTAGTTCAAATCACAAAAACCAAACATATTTTTTTACCGTGCATATTTTCTCCATATAGCACCAACAATTGTCTAAAACTTCGCCGAAGACACCAAACCGATCGGACAAACCGTTTTCGAGATACAATTTTTTGAAGATATCATGTGCATTTTTCATAGGCCCTTCTCATAAGTAAGGCTAGATTCAAAATGGCGAACCAAGTATGCAAAACGGCGTTTTTCTCCCCCAAAGACTTGTATGCAAGGTTTCATCCAAATAAAGATATATGAAAATTACTCGTTGCTGAAATGATATGGAACCGCTCCAATTCGTCCTGATGACAATTCAGCCTAATGTTCATTTGGCCTAACCATTCATCCCAGCATTATTCTTGAACGGTTGTTCATTAAGCAAAATAGAACGATCTGTGAACACTTATGATCATTCGATATCTTTAACGAGATGTTCTACCAGTGTTCTAAAAAGAAGGTCTTCAACCCCCGAGTGTCAAATGTTTGATGACAATTTTAAACATTGTTTCAATTGTTTGAAAACAATTACAAAAATATCTTTCATGCAAAAAGCATAACTCAGAAATATATTGGGGTGTTTGCAATTGTAGTCAGCTTTTCTCAGTAAAGAAAAGCTTGTGATCCAAACTGACAAGCTTCGTTTGAAAAGAATTACTTCCTATGTTTTAATTATATTATCAAATACGTAGACATGCAGCTGGCATGGCTTGTTTTGAAGGAATTTAACGCTGAATTACTGGAAAGTTTTCAAATTTATTTTTAGTAATGCGAAGCTTGGAATTTATCCAGGAAACTTCTCTGAAATTTTTTCAAAGTATTATAACGAACTTCATCCGAAAAGTTTTCTGAAATTCGTCTGAAACTTTATGTTTTTAGTTGAAGATTTCATGAAGACATCTGCCAATAAATTAAAAATAAAACTTTGTCGTCAAGTCAAGAAACCTGTCTCTTTACATAATTTTGATTAGAGACGAACCAGCCAAGGGCTGAAAGTCTCTTTAATAAAGACAAATCAAACAATCAATAATTTTGACGAAAATCAATCAAGAATGTTCGCCATAAAAGTTTTTTAATGTATGTTTGTTAGTTTTCCAGAAACCATAGGATTTGCTTTGGAACTTCATGTAGCAGTCTCACTACTCTCACTTCACTTTTTTCTAGGAATTTTGGCAAAAAGTCCACATGAACACCAAACATTCTGTAAAATTATGTCGATTTCTACAGTGACCGGCACAAAAAAAGATCCACCATATAGTGGCTTCAGTTTCTAATGAAAACTACATGCACAACTGATAAAATATATCTTTCAATGAATGCACTACATCCATTTTACATTGTTTTAGTAATCTGTGTTAAAAAATATTTGGTTTTAAGGGTATAAAGCGAACTCAGATAAGATTTGGAAAATTGCTTAAAAATAGGGTATGACAGAAAAAAAAGATCCATATAGCAATTAATTCTGAAACTTCAAAATTTCATCAAATTTTACACGTTCTGCTTCTTGATGTATGTTATTGTGATGCTTTTGACATATAACATTTATTTTGACATGAGTTTTATCAATATTATGGTGATATGGGGCGAATTTATTTTTCTTGGTTAATATAATAGGTAAAATTTTCCCTAAACTCCAGAAACTATCTGTAAGCAAGAATGAACGCTAATCATCTACAATACAACAATAATTCAGCTTGCAGACATACAGGAATGTACTTTTTTGAACAATTTTCAAGAGTTTTGGTCGACAAAAGCAAAGAAATGCACATGTTGTGAAGATTATTAAGGATTATTTGATATTATATGATAACTCAAAACACTCTCACGTTTGTGTATCGCAAAGATCACCCCTCATCTGCTTGTACTAAAGCTTGCTGGAGGAATATTCTATCATATACACTGTGATAATAACAAAATTTCAATGCATTGCAAGTGGTACACATGGGTGTTCAATCATAATGTTAACTTTTAACATAAAATTCCACTGTCGCTTCAATACACCCATTCTCAGAATCAAAAGTCTACAAAAAAGAAAGCGTCAGATCATCTAGCTGTCTTCTGATACATTATTCGTTGGAATGCAAGGAATATATGTGCTGAAGACACCAACATGATTTGACAATCACTCATTTCATGTGTGCGCATAATTTAACACCAGTGTGATTTTATTTTGAAAGTTAACATTATAAGTGAGCATCATGTATACCTCTTGCAATAAATTGTGAAAATTTGTAATTATTAATGTGTATATAACAGAATATACCTCCAGCAAGCCTTAGTACAAGCAGATGGAGGTGATCATTGCGATACACAAACGTGAGAGTGTTTTCAGTTATCAGATAATATCAAATAATATCATATAATCCTTAATAATCTTCACAACATGTGCATTTCTTAGTGGCCTTCGTGGCCGGGCGGTTAGAGGCGTCAGTCGTCTGGCCGTTACGTAAGCCTCGGAGTGTGGGTTCGATTCCCACTCCAGTCGGTGAAAACTTTTCGTCAAACGAAAAATTCTCCTCTGGACCACTGGGTGTTTCGTGTGTTGTCCGTTGTCTCATGTATGTGATTGTTCAGTCTGTGCAACCTCTGGTTGAAGACGGTGTAGTGTCTTTTTTTTTTTAGTTTAAGGAAAATTTTACCTATTATATTAACCATGAAAAATAAACTCGCCCAATATCACCCTAAAATTGATAAAACTCATGTCAAAATGAATTTCACATGCCAAAAACATCACAACAGCATAAACCAAGAAGCAAAACGTGTGAAAATTTGGCGAAATTTTGAAGTTTTAGAATTAATTGCCAAGTGGATCTTTTTTTCTGTCATATCCTATTTTTAAGCAATCTTATCAGAAATCATTTTAATCCTCAAAACCAAATATTTTTCAACACACTTAAAACAATGTAAAATGAATGTAATGTATCCATTAAAATGTATATTTTACCTTTTTTGCATATATTTTTCACTAGAAACTGCAATCTCTATATGGTGGATCTTTTTTCGAGACAGAATTGCTTAGGTAAGTTCACTTACGCCTGCCGGGCATTCAGCTTCAATATAATCAAATATTACACGGAAATCACGCAAAAATGAAAACGAGTTCCGATACCTCGATGGGAATAAGACAAACTTTCACAACAATCGCGAATTATCCTATTCAATACTACTTGATCCGCTAAATCGTCAGGTAAGAACCATGGATGTTTTCGACCTCTTGGCAATCGTTTGACTCATTTGTTCACAACTCAGTTCAGAAGCCCTATATTGTAATGTTGTGTTCGGAAAAGTTGTAGATTAGTGTTTTTCCTACTATAATCACCAAGGACGCCATATTCTAACTCTAATATTTACGTCGAAAAAGTGTTAGTACCAGCTACTCATACTAAACGATCGGAATTTTCGATCGTTTAGTTTGAGTAGGTGGTACTAGCGCTCTAGCGCCGTATATATAAAAGTTAGAATATGGCGTCCTTGGTGATAATTGTAGGAAAAACACTAATCTACAACTTTGCCGAACACCACAATTCAATATTAGGTAAGAAAAATATGTTGCAAACCGAAGAACAATTTGCAAGCATTTTCCGAGATAAAATTTGAGGAAATAAACAAAATTATGAAACAAAAAAAAAACCACGCAATTATTAGCAGCAGTTTTTTCTCAATTGGATGCTACGTTAGGAGGTAGAGGGAAAAAAATCCCATTTACGAAGACACATAACCACGAAAGGGAAACATTACGAAGTCCTTTGATCATATTGGCTGAGACCAGCATGTTCTAATCAAGAGTACAATAATTGGATCCCCAACTGTGCACGCAAACCCACAACAAACAAGCCACAATGGAATATCCATTCTATCTGTCACCGTGAAACGTAATACATGCCGAGGCAAACATACACCGAGGAACTGGTCCAATTTGCATAAACATCACCCTCCCATACGAAATAATTGCACAGTTTGCGATTCCGGTCTAGGAAAAGTTCACCTATGGCAGTAACTTCGTATTAAACATTCATCGTGTAAGGGAAATTTAATTATTGCTGCGTTTAGAGCTCAGGCATCCAAAGTCAAAACCTTCACGCAACAAGCTATTTATAAATTTCAAAAAGTTGCAACAAAAACGATAGAAAAACCAACTTGCAGCCGACGGTTTACGAGCTTGTAAGCACTAAACCGAGCGATACGATACGGTGATGTCCCCGGTGGCGAAGCGTGTCAGTCTTTGTTTTTCCACACAAGTTGAAAACTATACCGAACTGAGTAGACGCGGCTGACACTGCATAGGTACTTTTGTTTGGGGTTGAAATCGGAAACAGCCCAACTCGGGTAAATTCATGCAACAATCACCCAACACCCCGTTGAATTTGTTGCATAGGCTGCTAGTCCTGTGGTTAGCTGCAACGAATGAACGGTGCATGTGCAGAGCTATAACAGTTAACAAGTGATGGGTCGGAGTGACTCCGTATTTCAGAAGCAACATGTTGTTTATGCTCAGGAAATTTGCATCAGTAACGTTATGCAAGCCACTTCTAGATTTTTCGAATGGTGTTCGTCTTTGAAACCTGTTTTTATTCTCAAGCGTTATTTTCAGTTTTTACGTACACATTTCTATACTTCAAAATTTCAAAAAAAATAGTGAAGAATTATTTCAAACTATCTTTGAGTTTAATCATGAAGCCAACGGGCACAATAGTAACCTTTACAAAGGATAGGTGATCTACCGTGTTCAATGAAATAAAAAAAAACTTAAATTATTACAATTGCAAAAAAAAAATAGAATAAATATGCCTCGACTAAGCGAATGTGTACCACTGTACTGGAGTAGCATTCAAGGAGGGTCAATCAAACACAAGATAAAGATAATTTTTAAAGCTATATCACAAATACCACATAAAAAGCACTAGGTTGAGCTTTTTGCTTGAGCAAACTAAGTTTTTTAACAAAACAAACGGGTTCAAATATCTTATTTGATAGAAAATTTAATAATCCCTAAATGAGGGTTAAAAAATTGCGATAAGTTAGACCAAGTTATAGCCAGATTAAGGCAAACATATTCAAAACATGGACAATACGTCACGGTTGAGATTTGACCATATGCGTAGAACAACATTTTTCACCATTTTTATGATCATCTATCACACTTTAAAAAGTTTGCACTCACGAACCTAACACCCTGTATACAGCTTGCTATGATATGAGTTTTAATTTACGTCAGTGGTTCCCAAAATGTGTACTGTCGCGGCGCCTTATCAAAAATCCAAAAAAATAATCATTCTTACTCAACTTAAGGCGAAATCAAGCATTTCCTCACTTTTTGGTTTTTGATTTTTTATTAAATAACGAAGCAATATTTTCAAAATCGGTTTTCGTACACATGTAGAGTATGGATCAGGGTATCATCTGTATTTTTTTTTTGTGGAAAATGTTTTTCGTTTTTGCAAAAACCACTTTTGAACAAAATTTCCCAAAAAAATAATTTCTGCAAAAATGGAAAACATTTTCCACCACAAAAAAATTCAAAAGATACCCTGATCCATACTCTACATGTGTACGAAAACCGATTTTGAAAATATTGCTTCGTCATTAAATGAAAAATCAAAAACCAAAAAAATGAAAAAATGCTTCCAGTTTCGCCTTAATCTTAAAATGCCAACTACAAAATCATAAGAAACCTGTAGTACCATATGTTTAACGGAGTATGACTGGATTAACGTAAGTATGGTATTTTTCGGCTATCAATCACAGAAAAATGTTGATTATATTCGATCATAGTCTGCAAGGATTTGTTGCCTTCAATGATCAGTCAACACTTTTCTGAGGCTGAACAAGTGCCGTATTTTCCTAGATCCTATGGAAATAAAAATTTCCAGAAGGTTTTTTTTTAATAAAATACTAAGGATTTGAATTTCTAGGGGAGTTGCAATACAAATCTTTCAAGATGTTTAACAAAATTTGAAAAATATTTCAGATAGTGTGCTATATTGAGCTTCTACAGTGGCGAAAAATGTGGGAAAATGAGGTGAAGTGACATTAGTTTTACCATCCTAGGTTTTATCAAGCAACAATATGAATAATACAAATAAGTAATGGGTGACGATATTCCACGATTTTGAAAATTTCACAACCGTGGAATATCGTCGTCTATTACATACTTATATTTTATTTAGTTTTTCTTTTTTTATTCGGCTCAGAAGCCTGCGGGTCTCCAATTAGCCTAGTGGTTAAGGCTATGGATCGCCAATCCGGAGAGAAAACTTTTTCCAGTTCATTTTTTTTTATTTCTGAGAAAATTTGCTTTCATTTTCTAGTCTAGTCTAGTCTAGTCTACACATACACAGCCATTCATTGAAAGAATCATGGAAAATGATGAAATCGACTACTTCCATCATTTTTCTTGTCATTATTAACGATTGCAGTACATCGAAGATGCATTACAAGCATTAAAGCGGCCAGGCCTACTGTGCAGCGTTTTCAATTAAATAATAAAAACAATGAGTGGGGACATCTCGTACCAACCGCTCAGTTTATGAAAACGAAAAATATGCTGAAAATCGGTGGGGGTGACGAAGCTAAAACGGTTAATGTCACCCCTTGGTCATTGATCCTTCCTGGGATGTAACACAGGTATTTACTCCGTGTCCTGGCCCTAGTGCCTAGGCTTAAGCGCCTTTGCTCGCTCTGAGAAAATTTGCTTTCATTTTCTGAAAAAAAAAAACTTTGTTTTTACGATGCTTCGTCCTTGAGTTATGATTTTTCAAAGTAAGTAGTGTCAGGGGAAAACAAAAAAATTCCACCTGAGTTTTCCGGGAAAATAGGCGACCCTGAATTTTCCTCAATTTTTTTGTTCATATATCCATGAGCCCTGCCTGTGGAAAGAGTTTCATGGAAATCTGAGACCCTTCGGCCCAAACCCGTACGGTAATGAAAAAAATCCCCATATGTAATAAAATTCTGTTCAATTCTCATGTTTGCCGACGGTTTACAAATTTACTTTAGTGCAGATTGGAACATTAACATGGAAGTTATGTCCAGCGTAATTAATCAAGATCTACAACAGATACATCAGCGGTCTCAAAATAATGTATTACCAATCAATACAGCCAAAACCAACGCTGTGCTGTTTAACCGAGGACGTGTTAATATTCATGCATCTGTACTCTTCTTGTATAACGGGCAAATTAAATTTACAGACCAGGTAAATACCAGGTACAGTTGTGCTAAATTTGTGCATCACATTTGTTTTTAGAAATTCTTGATTGTAAGAGTCTTTCACCTCCAGAAATTTTTAATTGGTTGTCCATTTGGAAATTTCTAAAAGTATAGAGCATGTTGCCATATCTTTAAAATACTCAATTCTGGGATCAGTCTCAAAAAATTAATTCTTTACTTAGCTCCAGCCTAAGACCTGCAAACAATTGACTAACTCGGGAGATTTTTTTAACATTTCGTGTCGTAATTCGTTTTTCTTTTATTTTGTGAACTTGCAATGTTTTGTCCACATTTTCACGTTTTTACCCACAGTGAAATAAGAAATATAATTTCATATTTCTTAAAAACATCCAAAAACAAACACAAGTTAAATATTTTTAGTTAATTTTAAATTGAAATCGTTGTATCTCGGAAACCATAGCGTTCAGCACAATCCCAGTTAACACAAAGTCTTATATGATGTTGAATAGGATGCTAAAGTGGAGGCCTTTTGCGTACATGCTTCCATTTATCCGCGTGTTAAGTGTGCGTATATCGCCTCCTATATCCTATTCAACATGATATGCGATCGTGTGATGTTGTGATCGTGATGTTGTCGCTAACCTTTTTGTTGCAAATATCAAATTTGAACAATGTTCAAAAATCCGAATTTTTCAAAACGAAACTAATTGTTTTGTCCATCTTTTTTCCATCTTCACCCACAGTAAAATTAATCGCATTATATGTTCGTTATCACATATCAAAAATTATAAACTAATTCCATGTTGTTACTCATAAATAATTGAAAACGGTTCATACTTTATGTAAAATATACCGGTAAAACATTAAATTATCTCATTAAAAGTGCAATGTTGTGCCAATAATAAAATAATAAAATGCCCCATAACAAAATGGAAATGCTCCATAAAAAATGAAATTTTACCCATAATAAATTGAATATTGCTCCATAGAAAAAAATAAATTGCACCATAAAAAAATGAAATTGCACCACTAATAGATAAATGTTCCATAAGGATTATCAAACTGCACCATATGAAATGTGATTTGTTCAATAAAAAATGAAAATTCTCCATAACTTTAAACATCTACACCACTAAAGTAGTGTAATGTTAAGCAATTCGGCACTGCCGATTTTGAACTATGATAATATGCAATCTATGGAGAATTTTCGATTTTTCATGGAGCAATTAATATTTTATATGGTACAGTTTGATAATTCTTATGGAACATTCATCTATTTTCTATGGTGCAATTTCATTTTTTAATGGTGCAATTTCATTTTTATTTGAAGCAATATTCAATTGGCTTCTTTAATGGTGTTGAGATAATTCCATATTCTGAATCTGCATGCCAAACTGAGCCGAGATCCAAATTTTCATCAATTTTGGTGCCCGGGAACCTATTTAAAAATCAATTTGAATTTTGTATGGGAGCGATTTGTCGAATCACCCCTCGTCGCATTTTGTACTGAGTGGAGCTGTCAAGCAGTTGCCCAGCTGTCAAAAGGTGATTTCAAAAAATCTCTTTGAAATTGATTTTAGATACCAAAATAAAGTTCTAAAAATCTGAAAAAAATTATAGCGGCTCAGAAAAGGTGATCTTTCGTTTAAAAATAAAAAATCATCAAATTTTTCTTAATTTAAAAACCCAATTTATTATGGGTACAATTTTAATTTTTTTATGGAGCATTTGCATTTTATTATGAAACATTTGTATTTTATTATGGTGCATTTTAGTATCATTTATTGGTACAAAATTGCACTTCTAATGAGAAAATTGCGTTTTACCTGTACATTTTTTATACAGTATTTAACGTTTCCAATTATTTATAGGTAACATTGCACATTTTCATGGAACATATGCTCATTCTTTATGGAGCGCTTAATGATTTTCTATGGAGCGTTTCTTGTTGTTTATAGGTGCAACATATACGCTGCCGTTCCACATACTAGGTGCCCTCCGCGTTTTACTGAAGTTAGAAAAATGCCTTCCCATCAATTTTCTGTGCACGCACACCAAAAATCGATAAAGGGTTTCAGCAAAATTTTGCTGAATTTTGCCGAGCTGAAGGTTTCAGTAAACATTTTGCTGAAATTCAGCAAAATTTTGCTGATTTGTTCAGTAAACTCTGCTGATCACCAGTAACGTTTTGCTGAAATTCAGCAAACTTTACCGAAAGTTTAGCAAAAAATTTTGCTGAACCCTTCAGCTCGGCAAAATTCAGCAAAATATTGCTGAAAGCGTTTGGTGTGCGGGCCTGGTGCATACGTTCTCCATGTAGTCCCATTAACTGTCTTAAAATTGCAAAAGACAACTCATAAATTGGACAAACCTTTTTTTTTTATTTTCATTCATTTTTCTTAGGCCCTTTTCAAAAGTGATGAGTCGAAATAGCAAACTGTTTATGCAAACTGTCCTTTTTGATCATGAAAAATGCTTAAGCAAAATTTAAGATAAATCAAAAAAAAAAATAGCTTTCGTTTTGATGATAGACTTTACTCGGGTAGCACGCTATCATCCATTTTCGAATCTTTGCGTCACTAGTAAACCATTCGGTTTCATTATTCCTGGCTGTGTTCCCATTTCAATATCCTGCTAATAGATCAAGTTTGTGGATTATATGAAACCATTTTGCTTCCGGCTAATAAATATTGCTTTTAATCTATCTTCTGTCGATCACGGAAGCACACGTGCCAGCTTGAATCTATTTTATTTCTAGGAAATTATTTCAAACTTTCATTGGTGGAGTGGACATTCATGTGTGGGTGGCTATGTATAACGAAGAACGATTGTTCCACCAGTTCAATATCCAGTGTCAGGACAAGAAGAAACTCAATAAGCAACTGCTTCCGGAAAATGAGATGAAAACAGACCAAACCATCTGCCTCAGCCGGCACACCGCGCTTTGGCTGGTCTGATGATGCCGAAAAAACCAATGCAAGCGGCATAAATGGTCCCCTTGTGTATTGATAGAGGCTGTCTACCGATACGAGCCTCTAAGCCACTGCTTTTTATATGTGTACGAAGTTCATAGATCCAGCACAAGGTACAGAAATATAAGCTCAAATTGAAATCGTCATTCGGTACAGCCTCCTGTTTATCCGTCACTCCTATATGGGTGAAATTGGTAGATTGTATGCACTAGCAATTGACCGACGGACGACAGTCAACACGTCGTTTCGGCATACGGTTTCATCACATGCTGAAATCGGATAATTCCGGTGAAGACGGCACGTCAATCAACGGATGGAAGGTTGAAATTTCGGAGATTATTATACTAAAGATGGCCCTGGCCCTGGTGTGGAAATAAGCAAACTATCCCATAGTTGTTTTTTTTTCGCTGCACTAGTTCTATTAAAACTTCAAAAAAGGAATAGTGAAGTGCCAGATAACACAGCGAAACAAAAATTAATTATTGTCTCAAGAGCAAACCTATGTGTCTCCGACGGATGTTGGGCCGCTGTACCGAATCCGGGCTCAGATTTGCTCCAGCACGTCACAATTTTGAACTATGCCTCTATTTATAAGGTGAAATATACGGTTTTGGGCTTTTATGATTGCATGCCACTAAGCTTGGAAATATATTATTAAAGCAATCAACAGGTAAATTGATCAAATATCATGCACATTGACCTCTCATGAAACATATTTCGTTTTTCATCATGGATTGCTCCGGCGAATTTTTCAAGAATTCCTCTTTGGGTTTCACCAGACATTCCTCCGGGAATTTCTCCTGGGATATATTAAGAGATTCATCCAGTACTTTTTTCGAGGATTCCTCCAGGAATTTCTGCAGGGATTCCCAAAGGAATGGCAACAGAAACTATTTAAGGTATCTCTGCAAGTGTTCCTTCAGAGATTTCTTCAGAGATTTCTCCATATTTTCCTTCAAGACTTCCACAACTCAATCTGGAACAATTCGTAGTATTTCAACAGGAATATCTTCCAGAAACCCTTGCAGGAAATTTTACCCAGAGATTAGCTAAAATATAATCCAGAAGTTCCTTAAAACAATGTACAAAACATTTTTTTGGGAGCCCATCCAAAGATTCCAACAATAACACGTCCAAAAATTATTGCAAACATGGGTTATTTCATTTTTTTTTCGAAAATTTTTCCAGGAATTTGTTAAGAAAGCTTTCCTGGGATTTCCTAAGGAATTCCTCATGGGATTGTTTCTAGGATTCCTCATGGGATTTCTTCAGGAATTCCTCCAGAGAATTTCTTGTGTGCTTCTTTCAGGAACATCTCCAAAGATTATTTTAAGAAATTTTCAAGCATTCCCCCAGGAACACTTTTTAGAATTTCTTCAGGCGTCCCTCTTGGAATTTTTCCAAGGACTCCCTCCTGGAGTTTCTTCTAGAGATTCCTCTAGGAGTATTTGTAGAAATTGTTCCGTTAATCGCTACAGGCATTCCGCTAGGATATCTTCTAGGGATTGCTCCAAGAATTTCTGCAGGGTTTAACTCGGAAATTCCTTCTGGGAATCTTTCTGGAACAACTTGTTTTAAAAATTCTTCCAAAGATTCTCCTAGGAACTATTGTGGTATATCCCGTGTCCTTTGTATAGTGCATGTCGTATTACTTTAACACTATTGAGACCACTATATAAAGTATTCGGTTTTGTTACAGTAGTCATTTTAAACTTAATCGCAAGGAAGGATTCTGATTAATAGGTTCCTCTTTTAACACGCTCCTTTTTCAGTCAAAATCGGTTTCCTCGACGAAAAAGTCAAGAAATGATACCGATATTTATCATGCATCGGAACCCTAGGCCTCTGTTTGAAACCAGCAAACACCGAGTAAAAGGTTAGGAATATTAACCCATTTTTCCATGTTTCCAGATCCATCTCGACCAGAACCAAGCAGAGATCTATCACTTTCAACAAGGTGTGAAAAGCAACATGGACTCCTTTAATTACTAAAATATACTGTTCCACAGTTGGAAGAAGTTATGACTAGGGTTCGGTTTGGTAGATACAGTGTATCAAACAATTGTCCGTACAGCAATTTATTTTTTTCAAAATAATTTCTCATTCAAATGTTCATAACTTTTTTATACGTCAATAAAAAACGCTGAAATTTCGTCCATTCATGAATCATATATTAAAGCTCCATTGGTTAAATTTTAAGCGAGATCGAATAAGTTTTCTGAAAGCTATAGAACTTCAAAAAAACATATTAGATTTTAGAACACATTTTTAAAACATTATATCTCAGTATGCACTTGATGAAACTTTTTCAATTTTTTGTGTGTTACAGCTGATACCTAAGGTTTTCATATGCAGCTACTTTTGAGGTGTTATATTCACTACAAAAAAATATGAAAAATGTGCTTATGAAGTTGACGATGTTCAAAAATTTACCTTATTTTGCACAAATAATCTGCCAAACGTTTTCCACCAATAAAAATGCATTAACCGAAAGAAAAATACATAGGACCTACTCCTCATATGTAGTTTAGTAGGTTCTGTATATAAATATTACATTAAGAGAGTTTAAAAACGTTGAAAACACTTGGCACTTTTATTGATCAAAATAAGATAAATTTCCAAAAGACACTCTGAATATATACAGATTTTTAATATTTTTTGTAGTGAATATAAAACCTCAAACGAAGCTGCATATGAAAGCTTTAGGTATAAGCTGTATCACAAAAAAAATGGGAAAAGTTTCAACGAGTACATATTGAGATATAATGTTTTAAAAATGTGTTCAAAAATCTTATAAGTTTTACTAATAGTTCTATAACTTTCAGAAAACTTATTCGATCTCGCTCAAAATTTTACCAATGGAGCTTTAATATATGGTTTATGATTGATCAAAATTTCAGCGTATTTGATTGACGTATAAAAAAGTTATGAATATTTGAATGGAAAATTATTTTGACCAAAAAATTGCTGTACGGTCAATTGTTTGATACACTGTACATATTTTGCCGCAATGCAACCCAAAATGGTGATCTACCCAAGCTACGGGCTCCGTTAAAGATCGAGTATCTTTTAAACCCCCTCAACAATTCATCCATCAGCACGGGTTACCTGACACTTTGGATTGGGGCTACCTGTTTGGTGGACCTGTTTGGATTCCTTCAAAAGTTTCTTCAGTAGCCCTTCTAAGGATTCCTCTGGAATTTCTCCAAGAATTCCATCTGCAATTACTTCAGGAATTATTCCTGGTATTCCTAAACAAATTTCTTCCCAAGCAACACACATGTTATATAAGAGTTACGACAGCGCAAGTTTTGGATGTATAGAAGTTTATTTTACGTAATTCTAACATTGTGTTGAAATAACGTGAAATGAACTTCTATACAACCAAAACTTGCGCTGTCGTAACTAATATATAACATGTGTGTTGCTTGGGTTAAGAGGTTCATCCACAAACTCCTCAAGAATTCCTCTAGAAAATTTTCCAGGGATTCTTTATGAATTCCTGCAGGGGTTTCTCTAAAACTTCCTCCAGGAATTCATCTAGAGATTCCTTCAGAAATTCCGCCAGATATTCCTCTAGAGATTTCTCCAGGAGTCTGAAGATTCCTTCAGGAATTCCTACAGGCATTAATCCAGGTATTCTTCAAGGGACCTTACAGGAATTCCTTCAAAAATTTCTCCAGGTTTTTTTTCAGCGAATGTTCCAGGAATTCCATCAGATATTAATTCAAAAATTCCTTTAGGGGCTCCTTCAGAAATTCCTTCAAGAATTCCCCAAGAGTTTTTCCAAGTGCTTCTAGTGGGATTGCTTCAGAAGTTCTTCCTAGGATTCCTCTTGAAATTCATTCATTTCATCCAGGAATTTCTTCAGAGCCTTCTCGAGAAATTCCTCCAGAATTTACTCCAGGAATTTCTACAGGGACTCCTTCAAAGAAATGAATCAAGGAATTCCATCATAATTTATATCGGAAATTTATCCAGGAATTTCTTCAGTAATTCCCTCAATGATTCCTTCAAAAATTCTTCCAGAATTTTCTCTAGGAATACCTTCTGGAATTTTTCCAGCAATTCCTCTAAGATTTTTTTTCCAGATTTGCCTCCTGGAATTCCGCTAAAAAATCATCCAGGAACTTCTTCAGGGATTTCTCCACGAATTTCTCCAAGGATTCCCTCAGGGATTCCTTCGCAAGTTCTTTCGAGGATTCCTCCCGAAATTTCTCTAGAAATTCCTCCAGGAATTCCTGAGGTTTTTTTTCAGAAATTTCTCCCATAGTTCCTCTAGACTAGAGATTCCCCCAGAAATTCATCCAGTAATTTTTACAATAATTCCTCCAGAGATTCCTCCAGGAATTCTTTCAAGGGTTCCCTAAATAACTCCCAAAATAATACCTCCAGGATTTCCTCCAGGCTTTCCTCCAGGATTTTATCCAGGAACTCCTCTTGGAAATTCTCCAGTAATTACCCCAAGAGTTTCTTCAGGAATTCCTCCAGATATTCCTTCAGGATTTTCTCAAGGGATTTTTTCCAGAAATAGGAAAACAACAGAAATAGAAATAGGAATCTCCCACAATTCCTCTGGAGATTTCTCTAGAAATTCATCCAGCAATTATTTCCAGAATTTCTCTAGAGATCCCTCCAGGAGTCCCATCATGAATTACTCCAGCAATTCCTACAGGAATGTCTCTAGGAATTCCTCCAGGAAATACCCCAGGAATTCATTCAAGTCTCCAGGAATTTCTCCAGGAATTGCTCCTGGACATCTTTGAGAAATTATGTCAGCACTTCCTCCAGAAATTTCTCCAGAGATTCTTTCAGGTAATTCTCCAGGAGTGTTATCAGGAATTTTACCGGGATTCATCCAGGAATTGTTTCAGGGATTCCTCCAGGGATTTCTCCACGAATTTCTCCTGGGATATTCCCTAAGATTCCACCAGGGAATCCTCCACTCCTTTTTAGAAATTTCTCTAGCAATTCCACCCAGAATTACTATGAAGATTTCACCAAGAATCCTTCCAGGAATTCTTCCAGGGATTGCTCCAAGAATACATCTAAAAATTACTCCAGGAATTCGTTCTGAAGTCTGTCCAGGTATTCCTCCAAGATTATCTTTAAAGATTTTCTAAGGAATTGCTTCAGGGATTTCTCCAAGAATTCCTCCAAGGATTCCTCCAGAATTTTCTCTAAGATTTCCTCCAAGAATACCACAAGAGGTTTCTTCTGAATGTTTTCTAGGGAATCCTCCCAGTAATTTATCTAGGATTTCTTCCCATAATTTATCTAGAAACTCCTGTAGGTAAACTTTCAGAAATTCTGCCAGGGAATTCCTCCGGGAATGCCTCCAGGGATTGATCCAGGAGTTCTTAAAGTGATTTCTTCAGAAATTCCCCTCAGGTTCTCTTCAAAATTCATTCAGAAGTTCATTCGAAATTTCAAAAATCCTTCAATTATCTTTTCTGGGATGTATGTACCTAAGAAACTCTTCAGGATCACCTGATTTTTTTAAATTATATCAAGAATTTCAGACGGAATTTCTACAGCAAATAGTATCAAAAGATAAATTAAAAAGAACGCATACAGAATCCATGAAATCCTAGGTTCGACCTCAAAAGAGTTCTTAATTCCAAAAGAGTTCTTCTATAATTTCTTATGAATGTATTGGAGACATTAACAAAAATTATCATAGCAAAAAATGCACGAGTAAATTAATATCCTTAATCTTCCAGAAATTGGTCACTGCTACTAGCACCACGTTAATTTGTGTAGAACAGGCGACGTTTTTGTATTGTATTTATATTATATTATTATATATTGTACAGGGCTGCAAAACGGTGAGTCGATAAGGAGAGCGTCCAATATAGCTCTGGTCCTCACAAGTTCCTACCTCATGCTTCCACGGGTCAAACGATGACAAAGACCGCCAGCTAAGAGTTGTGTGCTTAGCTGGTAGTGCAGCCTGGGCACTGTTGTCCTTCTGACTTCAGCTAGATTGAGGAGGTACATCCCGAGCGTCTGTTCACCAAGGAGGTGCGGCTCAAACAGCGTCTGCTCTGGCATCCAGCGGCTGAGTATGAAATGCTGTATTGCGTCAGCTATACCTAAGAAGGCAGCCCCTTCAACGCAATGTAGGCAGCGCGGCCCCGGTAAGGTAGCCTGCTGAAATCCTTCAAACACCCAGAAAAGCAATAGTAGAGTAAACGGATTTATTCAACGGCATCCGACCCGGCAATGAATAAAGGACAACGATTGGAAAGTCGGATCTTGGAACGTGAGAACTTTGAATGAACCCGCACGTGTTGGGCTCCTGGCTCGTGAACTGCAGAATGTCGGCGTTAATGTGGCCGCTATCCAGGAGATACGCTGGCCCAAAACTGGAGAACGCGAATTCCGAGCGGTGGATCCCATCGCCAACACTTCATTCAAGTACCACATCTACTACAGCGGCGGCGGTAAGGCAGAACGCGGAGTTGGCTTTATAGTGATCGGGAAGCAGATGAAGCGAGTTATTCGGTGGAAGCCGATAAGCGACCGAATCTGTGTGTTGAGGATGAAGGGCAAGTTCTTCAACTACAGCCTGATCAGCATCTATGCGCCAACGAACGACAAACCCGATGACATGAAGGATGAGTTCTATGAGAGCCTTGATAAGACCTACGGAGAGTGCCCAAAACAAGATGTCAAAATAGTCATCGGAGATGCAAATGCGCAGATCGGCAGAGAAAGTTTCTTTCGGCCTGTCATTGGAACGGAAAGCCTTCATTCTGTTACCAACGATAATGGTCTGCGCCTTGTGACATTCGCTGCTGCTAGAGGGATGGCAATCAGCAGTACCTACTTCGCACGTAAGAATATCCGAAAACACACCTGGCGACACCCGAGTGGTGACACTTGCTCCCAGATAGACCACGTGCTGGTCGACGGGCGACATTTCTCGGACGTCATAGATGTGAGGTCCTACAGAGGCCCGAACATCGACTCGGATCATTATCTTGTAGCCGCTAAAATTCGGGCGCGATTATCCAGCGTCACGAGTTCAAGAAACAACAGGACGATGCGTTTCAATATCCAGCGCTTGTCAGCCGAAGGGGTTGCAGCACAGTACCATCAGAAGCTAGACGAGAGGATAGGAGAGACCAACGGATCTGGAAATGTCAACAGCTTATGGGGAAGTTTCCACGAAGCAGTGACAACAACAGCGCAAGAGGTGATTGGTACCGCTCAGCGACGCCAACGTAATGGTTGGTTTGACGAGGACTGCCAACGAGCGACGAACGAAAAGAATGCCGCCAGAAGTCGAATGCTAGTGGCCGGTACCCGGCAGAACAGAGAGCGGTACAGGGTTGCAAGAGCAGAAGAGAAACAAATCCACCGCAGGAAAAAACGGCAACACGAAGAGAGTGTTATTGCTGAAGCGCAGGAAAGTATGGACAGGAACGATATGCGGAGATCTTATGCAACTGTCAATGGCGCGCGGCACAAGACTGCGCCAGTGCCCGCCATGTGCAATGACCGGGAAGGAAATTTGCTGACAGACAAAACAATGGTGGCAGCCAGGTGGAAGGAGCACTTCGAAGATTTGTTGAATGGTAGCAGCGAAGGAGCACCCAGAAACAGGATTAACATAATGGATGACAGTCAAGCAGTGGAACCACCAACACTGGATGAGGTTAAAAAGGCCCTTAAGGAGCTGAAAAACAGCAAGGCTGCTGGGAAGGACGAGATCCCGGTCGAACTTCTTAAGCACGGAAGCGAACAGCTACATCAATCAATCCATCAGATTATTATAAAGATTTGGGAGGATGAAGAATTGCCCACCAGTTGGTTGGATGAATGATGAAACTAAACACTACGGGAATTTTGGCGCACAATTTCTTCGAAGAAACGAAAATTTTCTTGCTGGTGAGCAATGGAAGAAAATTTCTTCTCTTCGAAGAAATTGTGCAACGGAATTCGCCCACAGAGGTGTAATTATTTTTGATGTACTACAAACCCATCAAGTATTACGACATTCGGAGTTCTACTATTTCGATTTTCTGTATAATGGCTGTATACATTGGTTTATTTATATTTTTAATTGTTTTAAAAAGATGAAAGGTTTGTGATGTTAGCTGTCGACTATAATTTTCCCTTTTTTTTGTCTCAAATTTTCGTTATTTTTTATATTTACAAAAAAAATTGCCTGCGTCTTTGTCCGCTGTGTGTAGGTAGTGGCCTGGGACACGGTTATATGAAAAAAAAAAAATGAAATATCTCTCACTCCTTACACTTTTCGGATCCTATTTGGACTCCAATTTCAAAATTTTCGTGCGGTTTGCTATGGGGAAAGATACCTTTTCAAAGCAAAATCTCCTGGGGTCACCCCTTCATTCTTAGAAATTAGTCAATAAAAAACGAATTAGTTTCTTAAAATATTTCCAACATAAATCGTTCATTGATTATTTTTTAGCGGTTATGGGGCAACCTGTGGTGAATCGCGACAACTTTGAAAAAGTTATTTTCCCCATAGTAAATCGTATGAAAATTTAGGACACCAAGTGCTAAAATATAGTGTCTCCGATCGAGCATTTTTCCCCAACAAATATTGAACGGTTCGTCAAGACACGTGTCTGCTTAGGCTCCCCGACTAGAAAATTATATCAAGTTTGTATCATATTGTGTTATGATGTTATAATATTTTTCTATAACTAATTATGTTATAAACTAGATGCAGGATGATGTTAAAATAACTAAAATTGTAACATGAAGTACACTAGTCTAATCAAGATTATAACCGATTTTGTTATAATCATATCAAAATTATAACAAATTGTGATATGAATTTTAGCCTAAGGATAACTAGTTTCTATCAATATTTGATACAATTTTGTAGCATAACATTTCAAATGTCGAAGACTTAAAACTAAATTATAATACAACGAGTTAAAAAACATCATTTGTAACATAATGTGATATAATTGAGTTATGGTATTTTGAAAACACTAAGGATGTTGAACAAGAATATTTCACAATGAGTTATGAATATCATAGTTTGTTAGAATTATGTTTTATTTTTGTTACAATTTTCTAGTCGGGTCCCAAGTCATTATTTAATAGTTTTTGTTTCTTTAAGTTTTCCATTTACGACATAATTTGAATGGTTCGTCTTCTTCAGTTGACATGTGTTATATTTTTTTTTTTTTAAATAAAGCTGTTAATCTGGGGGTGGTGCTTAACCGTTCAGGCCGCGCGCCGTTGTAAAAAGTACAACACCACCAAGAAACCTCGCTTAAACAGGACCGTCCTGATAGGTTAAAAGTTCTCTTGAGTACGATGACCATATACATTCCAAGAGTGCTCAAACATACTTCTCTCTTAAACGATTCAGTCTCTCCACAAGACATCTGGATATATGCACTTAGAAACCCATCTAGAAAATTATAACAAAAACATTACATAATTATAACAAACCATGATATTTATAGACTCATTGAGATATAATCATGTCCAACATACTTGTTGTCTTTAAAATATTACATTGTATTACAATCTAGTTTCGAGTAATCGAAATATAGAAGATAATGTTACAAAATTGTATCAAATTTTGATAGAAATTAGTAACGTTGTGGCTAAAATTAATACCACATTTTTTTATAATTTTGATCTGATTATAACAATATAGGTTATCATCTTGATTAGATCAGTTGACTTTTTGTTACAGTTTTAGTTACTTATGGTAGCTTTATTAATTCAAATACATTAAATCAATCTCTTATGGCGAAACTGGATCCATTTCCACACTTTTTGGTTTTTGATTTTTTATTAAATAACGAAGCAATATTTTCAAAAGCGATTTTTGTACACATGTAGAGTATATATCAAGGTATCTCCTGATTTTTTTTTTTCGTGGTGGAAAATGTTTTTCGTTTTTGCAGAAACCATTTTTGAATAAAGTTTCACAAAATAATGGTTTCTGCAAAAATAGAAAACTTTTTCCACCACAAAAAAAATTCAGAAAATATCTTGATCTATGCTCTACATGTGCACGAAAACCGATTTTGAAAATATTGCTTCATTATTTAATAAAAAAAAAATCAAAAACCAAAAAAAATAGGAAATGCTTCCAGTTTCGCCTTAATAGGCTACGTGTTGCATTAAATGCGTGCACAGAAATAAATTTTGTTGTGGAAACTACCGATTCCATAGTAAAATTACTAACCGTACCTATGATTCTCAACCGACAACAAAATCTGTTAAGGTAACTGAAATATGCTTGAAATTACAATGCATTGTAGTAAATTCAACTAAAAGCATAGTCGTCTCAAGAACAAAACATTGTTAATTTTTCCAGGATACGCATTTTACAACACAGTATGGTTAAAAATACAATGCTCATTTGTTAAATTAAGATTATTTTTGGTTATGTCACCTGCACTGCTAGTTAAGTTGACAGTGTTTTAGTGGAATTAACTGGAAATTGTTGTCGGTTGAGAATCATAGGTACGGTTATTAATTTTACTATAAAAACGGTAGTTTCCACAACAAAATTTATTTCATTGTGTGTACGATATTTTCGAAAGTCACGCAAAATGTGAATTTTTAAAGATTTGATTTTTTGTTTTTTTTTTTTTTGTCAAAAAAGAAATAACTTTAGGACCCGATAAGTTTTTATCCACTTGAACAATTTCAAACCTTTTAGCGTGATTTTGCTGATATTTTTGTAGACTAAGCATGCTGTTAATAAACTGTACCTTTAAAAAATGGTTTCAACGTGGATAAATATCAAAATCCGTGTACAAACATGTATTTTACAAAAAAATAAAATGGTAAATTTGGCAAAATTTCGATTGTTTCCATTTTCAGTTTTGGGCCTAAAGTGAAAAAATATTTTCAAATAATCGTAAGGAAGCCCTAAAATTCAATTTTTGGAGTGTTCTGAACTTGGTTCTGAACAACAAATATTTCATGTTCTAAATGCGCGTATTTTTTTTTTTAATCATCCACTGTGCTTTATATCTACAAATATGATGCTTAGTATCTGGTTTCGAGTAAAAACTTGCAAAAAGTCATCCTCAAATCCAATTTTACATCATAAAAATGAATACTTTGATGAATAGGGTAACCAATATAATTTGGACCCCCATATATTTTGGACCCCCTGGATCATATTATCACAACTTACACAAATTTAATGAAGAAATGACGCAAATTTTTAGAATCATTCGCTAAATTAGATTGCTCTGTACGGGCAGTAATCATTTCCTCACTGGAAATATCATTATTTCCCAGGTAACCACTAAGCATTTGAATAAGCCGTGTATCAGCCCGTATTATGCATTTGAACTGCTTGCTGCTCTACATAAGCAGTTTGAATGCATAACTGCCTTGAGTTAGCATATCCCGGGTAGATGCTAATGGCAAACAAAGGACAAAATAATAACTGGTTTTGCCATCATATCTCGTTTTGCCATTCTTCTGTTATTATGAAAAACTTAAAATGGCAAATCAATAGCAAAATATACAATCATAGCAAATCTTGCCATTGCCATCATGAATAATGCTAAATAACACACCAATAACAAAAATTACTATCATGGTAAAACTTGCAATTTAGCACCTTTTATAATGAATTGTATAAAATATCAAAACAATAACATAAGTTACATTCCTAGCTAATTTTGCCATTATTTTGATATTGTGAGAAATTATTTATAAACATTAGGCACCATAACATATTTTACTCTTAATATACCATTAACTATTATATTGTATATTTCAAGCACAGACAAACAGACGTAACACTCTGATAATAATTCCCATCGTTCACCGATTTAACGATCTTCTTCAAAATTTGATAGTTGGCCAACTGCCCAACCGTGGCGCTCGCATAGTTTTTGTTCGAGTTTGACGTTTGCTCACCACCGCCACCTAGTTGGTGGTTGGCCAAACATAGTCCTTTTAGCATTGGGCGAATATGTTTCCGTGACTATGATTTGAATCGTAAATTGTTCGAAGTGTTACGTCTGTTTGTCTGTGTTTCAAGCATAACTTTTCAATTCGACGTATCTCGCAAAAGTAAACAAATCCGCTGTGTGTTTGATTCGCAATGGATGCTATTTGATGCACATCAATGGACTACCCGCTTTGCGCGCAGCCACAGTTGATCAGCAGGAGTAAATCAATTTAATTTTGTATGGCGAAATGCATCTAAACTTGAATTACTTGAAATACAAAGCTTTTCCCGAAAAAATATTTGGTAGGCTTAATAGTGGTCACCATTGTGCACAACTACTACCAAATATTTTTTCGAATAATGTGTTCCACCTTGAATAATATGCCTTTAGATGGTATTCGCCATACAATATTTTTGCGATTTACTTTTAGCGATTTTTCGCGCATAGAAGCTAGCGCCACATTGGTCGATGCGGAGAGTAGGAAAACAGCCGATGTAGGTAATTCATTTATGTTAATTTAGAACTCAAACAATTAAAGAGTATACACAAAATAATACTGTTTTTACATTGATTGATGAACTTAAATTTTATTGAAGAAAAATAAATAAATAGCTCATTTTACCTTCCTTCTGCTACTTTGAAATAATAACTGAATCTACCATTATTTTAAAATTGAATTTGAACAACTAAACCTACCATTATTTTGATCGCCACATAAACAGCTAAATTTGTTCTTATTCTGTTATCAATAACTCAAGAATGTCATATTTTGTTATTTACCGATAACAATTAATTTGGGTCTTATTTTGTTATCAATATCTCAATAATATCTTATTTTGTTCTTCAATTTAATTCGCATGCTTTACCATTACTTTGTTATTATAATGGCAAAATAAGTTATTTTTAAATTTTTCTGCTACCAAAATTTTGTTATTATTTTTGTTATTTTAACTCTTATTTCAAACAAACAAATAACACATTTTGCCATTCAAACATTTTGTTTTAATGGTAAAATTTGCCATTCTTTTGCCATTAAGCTCTACCCGGGAAGCTGTGCTGCTCAAAAGCTTTTGGCTGTTAATTAGCATTTCAACTGCTTGAAGTGTTTTCACTTGGGAGAAATCAAAATGCTTTTCAACTGCTCTTTAAATGCTAGGAGCAAAAAGGTTGGGAGATATGTTACGCATTTGGCAACACATATTGTCTCTCTCTTACAGAGCCTATAACATAGAGCATATATGCTTTTGTTTACAAATTTGTGCATCTTATTTGTTTCTTCATTTTCCTCTACTCATCCAAAAGCACCAAAGAAAACATTACTGCAGCTGGATTGGTTTGGGAATTTGTCCATAAAAAATCACTAATTATTTATCATTTCGTCGGAAAATGTGTGCCGAATAGGTGGATGCTTTGATGGATCATAGAATTGTTTGAAAGAGGGAAGAAAGAATCATATTCCACAGATATTAAAAAGAAGGGATCGTAATCCTTTACCACAATGAAACATCTCAATGAAACAAGTTCTTGATGTTGAATCTGAAGCTGTTTTCGAACCATTCTTTATATTGGCGATTAAATCAACGCACGCCACCGGAACAGCTTTAGCATCGTGGATCAGGAACAACAAAATCAGAAGCAGATATGATTCCGGATCGTAAGTTCAAACCTACATCACTACAAAAATCAGCGAAAAAGGACCACCTAGCACCGGCTGGAATATGAAAGGACGATGAAGCGGGAAGCAGGCTGAGAAAACGAGAAGCAGACGTCAATCTATTTTTGTTTTTTTTTTTTGCTCGACGAGGCGTTACGCTTCTTTGACATTTCGTCACGACGTTCCTGAAGGGATAGCACTAAGACAGCCCGTTATTTTGCCAAAACCTGCTGTAAGGTAGCACTATAGGCGCATACCCGACCAGAAGCACGTAACAAGATTATAACAAAATTATAACAACCATTGTTAGAAATTACAGAATTTGATATAATTTTGTTTTAAGGATTCTTATAGGTGAATAACCATAACAAAATTGTAACAAAATTTGTTATAATTTTAGAAACAAAATTATAACAAAACTAGTATTATTTATTCAAACAGATGTATAACAACATTTGTTATATTATGAATATGAAAATAATTGCCTATAACATAATTTCGTGACACATTTATTGTAATATTTGATATATTTTTTGCAACAAAAAAATATCAAAATTTGTTAGTTTTTTTTTGTATTGACGCGAAATAGTTTGATCATTTTTGTAGCATTTATTCATGGCGCAACGCTAAAATTGTAAGGTTTTAACACTCCGCTTTTTTTTTTGCATAAAGTCCTAAAATTTACAAGGTATGGTTGTACTCCCCCTCTCCTTTGAGCGTTGCGTAATTTGCATACGACGTCATATTTGTTATGAAAAATGTTACAGAACTTGTTATCATCTAGTTATAATCTGCCACCAGTGCTTTGAAGCTATCGTTATGGGATATCATAATAAAAATTATTATCAAAACAAACCGTAAGCTGGATATATATAGCTGAAAATCAAATAATTCACAACTATCTGTCTTCTATTTTTTTTTTTTGATTATTTTTTTCACTCCAATCCAAATCTGGAATAGTTGCCTTTTTAATAATAATCTGCCTAAAAGTAATCATTTTGGAGATAAATATTTGGAATTTAATTTCATGAGACTCTGAATATGCAAGAAAATGCTCCCTCATAATTAATTCGTAATGCTCTATCAACAACACTGTGGTAATTCTAACACATTTGAATATCCCAAAAACTTTCTCTTTGACACTCACATGATGGGATGAACAGTTTGAAAGTTATCGGAAGACTGTGAACTTGATTTTGTAGAAATAGTTTCTTATGTTATTTGAAATGATGGTAATTCGTTGTTTTTTTAGCTGAACTTCTAGTAAAGGTCTCATTAGACATGACAAATATTTGGCCAAACAAGCCCAACAAATGGCCCACACAACGTGAATCACAGCAACCACGGATAAATTTCGGACTTGGCAAATATTTGGCATAACGACAAACAGTCTAATGGCACCTTAAGAACAAAGAAATATAACTCATGACGAAGAGAACAAATCTGTCGATAATACCCAAAGTCATATTATGTAACATAACGGATTTTGCATGTGCGGCAGTTTGTGACCAGATGAAAAAAAATCTGTTACATGGAACTATGTTTTGTTTGCCTTCCAATACTTTTGAGTTGCATTTTACACAAATGACGTATCTTTACACGCGAAAACAAGAGATCGATTACAGAAAATACCAAAACAGTATTGTTGCTCTAATTTCGTCGAAAAAGTACATATACGAAGTAGTGAATGTTATTGAACGCGGAGAAAGCAAAAATGGAACTTTATAATTAACATTAAAAGGTGCAAACTATGTTACTAGGGGGATTCACTTAACAGCATAAACCACTGATTAATTTTCATCCTCATTAAACGTTGCTATCACCAAGGCAATCTTGGATTATTTTATTCACAATTTCATGAAACATTTCAATAATCACAAAACCATGGCTCACGCACTCTTACGCAGTGATTCAATCTGTTAAGTGAATCCCCTAACTAATTCTGCTAAATTAATCATGGAATTTGTTTATTCTACCAATTTTTCTTCGACCTTAGGGAACATCCATCAGGTACGTCATGCTAAAATTGGAAATTGTCAACCCTCCCTGCCTCCTCCAAACGTGACGATATACTTAATAGATGATTCCATTTCATTGCTTAAAATAAAATAAAATTTAGAAAAAAATAACTAAATTATATCTACACTTGTTATCATAACTGCATATGATATAATTGTGATCGATTGAAACAAAATCACTAACGACAAATCAAGTCTATTATGTGTCAAAGAGCTCAATGTGACGTCATACTACCCCGCTCGTGTACGTCTGACAAACAAGGATTTGAATGAGGGAACTGGCAATACGTAGAACCAGTAAAGCTTCTATCACCGCTCACTTCAAGTGCTGTGATGGCCTCATTGGTAGAGGCGCCAGAAATCTACCAATGGTAGGTGTCTTGGTTCGAATCTCGTTCGAAACCGAAAATTTTATAATGAAGTGGAAACTTTTTTAAGGTTGCTTACTTTTTATAAAAATAGAATAACACACTTAAAAATATTTCTCCAAAAAATGAGTATAAAAAATAGTTTTTACCCTAAAAATGTCAACGATATTATAACACAATTTGTTATAAATTTGTTAAAATCTATCTTATTTCATGGAACAAGATTTGTAACATTTTTGATATGATCATAACACAAGTTATTACATTTTTGTTCTTTTCAGTGGGAATTTTGTTAGGATTTTTGTTATTTTAACTACTAACGGTACATGTTTTATAACAACTTTTGTTATGAAAATTTATTGTAACAAAATAACACAACTTGTTATAATTTTGTAATGTCCATCTAGTCGGGTATACGGCTAATTAGCATTAAACGCCTTGTCGTAAAGGCTACTATAATGCTGAAGGAATGCTATTTTAAATGCTTACTGGTTACTTGGGTACAATCGTCTTGAAATTAAATTTTATCAATCAAGCCATCCGTGCGAGTGTCGCAGGAAACTTGCAGATGTAAACAAAAACGTTCATCATTCTAACGCATTAAATTCGCAAAGTTCGTCTAATCAGCCTTTGTCAATCAAGTAATTAGGATGAGATCCAGCTTATTCATGTGGCAGATTCTTCGAAAATAGTTTTAAACGGATTTAAACACCGGGTGTCCAAAATATATATTTAAGAGGGTTCAAAATGGATTGGGGTGTCCAAGACAGTGAAAACTGATGCTTCATAAATCAGTTATTTTCATCAAATTTTCAGCCCGAAAAGACCTTGTGGATATTTTTTATGGACTGCGGAGGCTTTTACGATCATATTAACATCATCATTATGTGTAATATCATCTGAATCTGTTTGATTTTGACTTAAATTCAAACTAATGTCCTCTAGGGGTCCAAAATTCGACCGTTACCCTAGTTCGTTCAGGACAAAGATAGGCAGTACAAATATCAACAAAAGCACGCTAAAAGATTTGAAATTGGTCAAGCGATTAAAAACTTATCGGGTCCTAGAGCTATTTCTTTTCCTGGCAAAAAAATAAGGGAAATGTTCAAAAACTCATATTTTGCGCTCCTTTGAAAAAAAAAGTTCAACAAGTTTATTCGAAATTTAATTTGTGACATACGAAAAATTTAGAAATCGGTTGAAAGTTGAAAAGGTTATGGCACTGAGTTATGTCTCAACTCATTCCGTCGAATCAACTCCCGATGGAAGCTAAGGCATGTAAAGGCTAATCACCCTGAACAAGGTAAATAAGGGTAACGGTAGGCTGGGTAACGCTTAAGTAACCTTGCGGTCTTGATGTGTCTAGTACCAGTGAACGCTTAGAGACTTCCTTTATCCCCTTGACGATAAAAAAAAACAGCCAATGCTGTCATTTCCCAAACTTGAAAAAAAAAATCTACTTTTTATCCAACGTCAAACTTTTGTTTCACATAGCATTAGATATACGTGTCAATCGAAATCACAAGCTTCAACCAATCCTCTGCTGATGCTACATAGATCCGTGGATAGATTATGAAAAAGTAATTTGATTAAAATGCTGGTCTCTATTGGAACCCAACCAGTAGTGATGGTGCCGGAGGCAAAGCACTTACAGAATGTCCAATGGCAACGAAACGGAGCAATCCCTCAATTGATCACCGCGTCGTTTTGTGGGCATCGGTGTGAGCAGCAGAAACGATCTCCTAGTATTTCCGTTTCCGCTGATTCCATCTGCACTGGGAATGCATCGGGTGCCGTTGGGTGGCGTGCACCAACAACAACAAGAAGCTGCTCCGGAGGTGGCGGGATGCAATTTGATGATTGATTTTTTCTTCTTATTCTTCTTACTATATTAGTACCCCATTCATTTATAACGACTGGCAATCGAACACTCACTGAGAGCTTTTCAAAAAGCCGCCTTTCTCTATCTCACTTGCTTTCAAGCTTTCGGACGAAACTTTTGCTGGCACTTTTTCATTTAGATGCTATTTGATTTTTATCTCACATTGCTTCCGGCTTTGGCCTATCGCTTCACCCCGCAGGTTGCACACGTTCACTGCTATAATGGAAAGCCACTTTATCTGATATGTATAGGTATTGAAATCGATTTCCTCCGATTCACCGAGACTTCTAATTCATTTCGATTTTAAAGCTACTGGTTACGGCAACACCACCTGCACTCTACTGGAACTTACACTATTCTTCTTGTTGTATATACGTACAAACGAGGCATTCGATTTGATATGTATCCGTTTCCGTCGAAGGTTCCATGTTAACCTAAAAATAAACCACAGGGAGAAGAAAATGGGAAAACATTAGCCATCATTGATTTCTGGAAAATGTTATCAAACGGGTACTATTTCATGAGCGATAGTAGGAAAATAGATAAAGACGAAAGGGAAGAATTTGGTTACCAAAACCATGCCAGAATTTTTAGATCTCCTGAAATTGTGGGAAACTCGAAGAGAATTTCTCGCAGAATGTTCAGATGTCGAGATGTACTACTGCCCTTATTTCCCCTTAGTCCTGAAGCCAACTATGGTGACCCGCACCATTACTGCACTAATGGGAAAAACGGAAATGCAACCTGACTAAAGGAAGAAAGAAAGCGACAATCCACTCTCGTTGCAACATCAGTCAGGTGAAGAGGATTGTGGCCTTCGGGGTAATCCAATGTCGGTTTTATTTAGCACAGTCACTCTGGGGCGCCGTATCGGGAGAATATGTAACGGCTCTAAAATCTCAGCCTGGAGAAAGAAAATAAAATCACAGTTATTTAGTGTGTTTTCTGCAACTTAATTGTAACTATTCCTTCTCGCGATTATTTGATTCTCCCCGGGTAGAGGTCAAGTACTCACGATCAAAATGTGATATTGGTTTGATTGAGATAAGAAATAAAAGTACTGAAAATAATAACAAAATTTTTTTCTTGAACTATCTAACCAATAGCAAAATTGATATTTGAAGATCAATCAAAATGCTCACTGCTATTGGTTAGATCTTACCAAGAGCTAAATGTGCTATGATGACGATGTTCCAGGAGTTAATATGAGATATTCTTTTCAGTACTTTTACCTCTTATCTCAAATAAATAAGTATCACTTTTTGATCTCCGTATCAAAATATACTATTATTGAGTTTTTTCCCCTGCTCGAGACCTTAAGTTGACATAATTTAAATTTGAAAAATTTTGGTACTCCTCATCCTACACTATTTCATCCCTGATCGGTGCAACTAATAGTGACGGTAATGTTGGAAAAACTCGCTATGTATCAAACTATACATACGACTGTATATTTTGCTACATCCAGAAAAAATCCAAAAAGTAGTAGTATTAACGATGGCGATAAATACCTGGCACTACAATTAACTCGATCGCTTTGCATTCGTCTACCTTCCGCTAATTGCAAGGATACGAGGCAAAGACCGCTATTTGCATTAACATAATTGTATGAATGTGGAAACTGGTTTATGCCCCCTTCCTTCCCGTGCCGTTGTACCGAAAGGAGAGCAACACTTTCCTATTTACTTGAATAGGAAACATTGTACTTTGTGCAAAGCATAAGCGATAAGAGTGCACACTTTGGGAATGGACCTGGCGCCCAACTGGCTTGGCAGCTCTTGCCCACCATAACAATAGGTACTGGGATTTGATGCTGCTGTAACATTTGGGTTAAGCAAGAAAAAGGTGTGGCCGCACAAGTGACATAAAAAAATAGGCTGTCCGGACAATCGGAACCAGTCTCGTGGCCAGCGGTGGGAACATTCGCTGCCAGGATGCTTAACTCTCTAGGTACATAGATAAACATTTTTCGAAATACAAACGTATGGAAAACTTCTTCATATTAGTTTTATCTGAAATTTGTCAAATGATGTACCGGCACAGCATTGATATTCGAGTCAACAGAAAGCAGTAGACTCAACTCTAAAGGGTTTGATTGCAGTTCAGAGGAAATTATTCAGCTTATCCTTTGCATAGAAAATTCTTTGGGCTCTTTAAGGAAGAGAGGCGCGTTGCTTGCTTTTCAGGTGGCCTTACCACTCCCTTTGTCCTCAAAAGGCGAATAGAATTCCAGCTTCACAGCAAATATTTAGAACTACTTCCGGGTGCATCTAAAACCCCAGTCGCCCCAGTTTTTCGCTCAGAAAACCAACAAACTAGTCAACAGGAACGTCGACAGAATCCAGTCAACCCTTCCGGAAAATTGACTCCTTCTGGGATAGTGGATATCATCTTCGAAACGATTAATGTCTCCCTGCTATAAGAAGAAGTTTGATAAACATGGCACTTCCTTTTGAGAGACCTTTTCTGAAGCAACTGGCTTCAAAAATGGCCTATTCTTGAATCTTTCACATCTTTCGATGGCTAACTTGTCCACTTAGGTCGCAGATATGATTGAAATCCTACAGTGGAATTATAGAAACCTAATCAGAAATACAGATGCGTTCAAATTTTTAGTCCACATCACACGCTGTGACATATTTGCTCTTAGTGAAACATGGCTAACTTCCAATAAAGATGTCTTTTTCCACGATTTTAATATTATTCGTTGTGATCGAGGAGATGGATATGGAGGGGTGATCTTGGGGATCAAAAAGCTCCATCCCTTTTATAGAATTGATTTCCCCCCGATAAACGACACTGAAATAGTTGCATGTCATGTTTCTATACAGCGTAAAAGTTTCAGTGTAGCCAGTGTGTATATACCGCCCTCTAGCGCTGGAGTATTACGAAGAGCTCTTGCCGTAATATGCTGTGCTGTGCCTACACCTTGGTTGATCCTAGGGGGACGTTCCTCCACCACAGGAAGAATACCAATTCTTGTCCGGGGTAATCGTCGAAAGTGCTCTACAAGCGCAGCGCAAACCGGTTCCGGGAACATCGATACGGCGAAGACCCCCCACACTGTGGTGGGATGAAGAATGTACCGGAGCATATCGCAAAAGATCCGCCGCGTTTAAGATCTACCGGAAGCGCCGTGCACGGGAGAACTACGAGCGGTATTCCTCTCTTCACAATAAATTCACGAACCTCGTGAAGGCGAAGAAACGCGGTTATTGGAGGAATATCATCAACGGTTTATCGCGGGAGACGTCAATGTGGACTCTCTGGACGCTCGGAAGGAGAATGCGCAACGTGGTGTCGGTAAATGAGGATCGAGAAAGCTCGCCTCGATGGGTGTTCGATTTCGCAAAGAAAGTCTGTGCGGATTCGGTCCAAGTACAAGCGAATATTCGTCGTTATTCATCCGAAAGGAATGTGATGGATTCATCCTTTTCGATGCTAGAATTCTCAGTCGCGCATCTGTCATGTAACAACTCTGCCCCAGGAATGGATAGAATAAAGTTCAACTTGCTCAAAAGCCTCCCACACGCCGCGAAGAGGCGCTTGTTGAATTTGTTCAATCTATTCTTGGAGAGCAACACTGTTCCGGATGACTGGAGACGAGTGAGGGTTATTGCCATTCAAAAACCCGGGAAGCCCGCGTCGGATCACAACTCGTACCTTCCTATTGCGATGCTGTCGTGCTTACGGAGGCTGTTAGAGAAGATGGTTCTCCATCGGTTCGACACATGGGTTGAATCGAACGGCCTTCTTTCAGATACTCAATTCGATTTCCGCAAAGGCAAGGGAACGAGCGATTGTCTGGCGCTGCTTTCTACAGAGATTTAACTGGCCTACGCTCAAAAAGAGCAAATGGGTTCAGTATTGTTGATGCAGTTTGCGTTAATGTCCGTTCAGACAATCTCCACAAGTGTAGAATTAGCATAAGTTAAAATACACAGAAATAAAAATTAAAAAAAAAAACTCCACGAGTGTGGGCTTTCTTTGATTTTAAACAACTACTTGTACAATTTGTTGTCTGAGAAGTACATGTTTCTCTCGCATGGAACCTCGGCAACTTCACGAATTTGTTACATGGGTCTCCCCCAGGGCTCATGCTTAAGCCTCCTTCTTTAAACTTTTACGTTAGAGACATCGACGAATGTCTCGTGGCAAATTGCTCGCTACGACAGCTTGCGGACGATGCCGTGGTTTCTATCACCGAACCAGAGACGGAAGATCTGCAAGGACCATTGCAAGATACTTTGGACAATTTGTCTGCTTGGGCTGTAAAGCTGGGTATCAAATTCTCTCCGGAGAAAACTGAGTTAGTTTTCTTTTCTAGGAAGTGTGATCCAGCAGGTCTAGAGCTTCAATTTTTTGGGTAAGGAACTCACTCAAGGTCTTTCACATTTGTATTTTGGGGTCTGGTTCGACCCTAAAGGCACCTAGGGAAAGCATATTAATTATCTGTATCAGAAGTGCCAACAACGAATCAACTTCATGCGTACACTCACCGGAACATGGTGGGGTGCCCACCCCGAAAATCTGATAAAGCTCTATCGTACAACGTTACTGTCGGTTCTCGAATACGGTAGCTTTTACTTTCAGTCCGCCGCGAAATCACACATCCTGAAGCTAGAGCGTATCCAGTATCGTTGTCTTCGGATCGCGTTAGGCTGCATGAACTCGACGCATACAATGTGTTATACCGGTTGTCATCATTGGCTTAGATATGACCGACTCGTTCGGTAGGTTGGTTCAGACTGTTTTATTGTATTTCAAACTATCTTATTCTAATGTATGTACGCGCAAAGGTCCGAGTAACTGCGCATATATATAAATGCTGAGATCGCATGGTTCCCACGGGAAGGTAGGAACGATGCACACGTATTGCATTTCGGGTTACATGCGCGGTGTAACCGAATCCATCACAAATGAGTTTGGAGGTACTAGCAGCAGTACTCCCTTTATCAGATCGTTTCGTGGAATTGTCGTTAAGGTTCCTCATCCGCTGTGAAGTGCTGAATCCATTGGTAATTGAAAACTTTGAAAAGCTGATCGAACGAATTCATCAAAGTTTATGACAATCTACTACTCATACATGACTCTGAAGGTTAACCTTTCTTCGAATGTTCTCAACCGTGATTGTTTCCAAGACTTCTCCAATTCCACTATATTTTTTGATCTGTCCATGTTGCAAAAAAACCGTGGAATCCCAGATCCGCTCCAATCGGAGCATATTCCAAAAATTTTTGCAAGTTAGTTTGGTCAAGTCAGTTTCGATAGAATGTGTCGATAATGTGTCGACTTATGTCCAATCACTACTCCCTGGGCTCGCATTTCTATTGAATAGAGCTCACAGATAGCAATCGTTGTAGCTGTGGTGCAGGCTATCAAGATATCAACCATGTTGTGTGGGAATGCCCCGAATATGGTATTGTCAGATCCGATTTATGTGCCTTCCTCAGGGCCCGAGGGAAACTAGAAAAGGAAGACATTAGAGACGTGTTGGGCAAACTCGATCATGAGTACATGAAGCTTGTGTATGACTTTTTGAAACAAGCTGAAGTCTTTGTTTGATACCCCCGTCTTGTTGTTCCACTTGTCCACCTCGTGTCCCTTCGGAAATTTGTTGTTTGTATCGTTACAGGTTGTCGTTTCTCCACTCTACGTTTGACCAGCAGCAATACGCCACACCACGCTGCGAATTGTCAACGAAAAGCCCCCAGCATCCTATCCCTTCCTCGAATATTATTGTCTCCATTAACCTTGACCCAACCGCGAGTTTTATGGTTCCCCAAATCTAACATAGTCAATAAGATCGAAGTCTGAAATTGTAAAAAAAAAGTTTCAAATGAGTTCGGCTCCGTTATGCCTATTGGCGCATGAGCCTAAAATAAACGTTTAAGCAAAAAAAAATATTTAGAACTGATACCGATTGCGATGTGCGCAATTTGACCGTTTTACAAGTAATAACTTATCAACTGGCACACGAAAAGACTAGCCGACATGGGGCTTCCACCAGCCCCGAATCTTGCCGACGCCTCCCTTCCATCCACGAGCTCGGATTCAACCCGGTACACCGATGCCACGACAGCGACGCTACCAGCATGTTATAGCCACTTATTCGATAGAAGGGGCGAGATCGACCGCAGAGCACCGGTATGACCTACGCAACCTCCAACCCCTTGGACCACCTCTTGAACAATAGATGTTTTACTCGGATTTAATGAAAGGCCATTTTGGTGACACCACCCCTCAACTACCTGATGGGTGCTTTGCATCAGGTCGAAAAGGATGCTGATGCACATACCGACTAACAATGTTAGATAGCCGTCGGCAAAACCATAAGTAGGAAATCCGCTATTATTGAGTTGCCTCAATAGCGCATCTGCTGCGAGATTCCACAAAAGTGGTGATAAGACTCCCCCTTGGGGACATCCACAAACACTCAATTTCCTAATCGCTGTTTGACGCAATATTGAGAAGAGATGTCGGTTTCTGAGTATTTGGTAAATCCAATTGGAAATCATATACCATGACTCCGTGCGGTTTCCAATCTAGCATCGAAAGGTACGTTGTCAAAAGCACCCTCGATATCTAAGAAAACACCCAAACAAGATTGCTTTCGAGCGAATGCTTTCTCGATATCGTAAACAACCTTGTGTAAAAGAGTCACAGTGGACTTACCAGATTGGTAGGCATGTTGGTTCACATGAAGAGGCACGTTGGCCAGATGAACATCACGGATGTGATGATCCACAATGCGTTCTAAGCATTTCAGAAGAAAAGATGTCAAACTGATAGGTCTGAAACTCTTTGCTTCTTCATACGACGCACGACCCACTTTCGGAATAAACTTCACAGTAATATCCCGCCAGGATTTGGGAATCAAAACTGTATCAAAACTGCAAACAAGTATTTTTTTTTTCAAAACATGTTTGAAATTATCAAATCCCTTCTGAAGCAAAATAGGATAAATCCCATCTGCCCCAGGAGATTTGAAAGGAGCAAAGCTATTAAGTGCCCACTCAATCGATTCTATAGTTACAATACTCCGAGCCGAAGCCAGTGAATCATAACTACACGAAAAGACATCAGGTTCATCCGAAGATGTAATATCCACACATCCAGGGAAGTGTGTGCTGATTAAGCATTCCAGAACTTCCTCATCAGAGGAAGTGAAGTCGTTTTTGGCAATCGAAGTTTGTTCACTTGGAAATCCATAGTTTTTGCAAGGATTTGGTTCAACCGTCTGACTTCACTAAAACTGGAAACATTTGTACAAAGGTTTTTTCCAGCCGGATCGTTCAGCCGACCGAAGAGCTTTCTGGTAGACCTTGCGAGCTGTCCTGAAAGCCTCCGGTCCAGCCGAACGTCGCCTGTTCCAACTCTTTCTACATTGTTCTCTGAGCTTGGCCAGATCAGAGTTCCACCAAGAGGTTCCTCTTGTGGTCTTCACAGACAGTAGAGGGCAAGTTTCTCCAAAAGCCTCCATTATGAGGGCCGTTGTAGTATCAACGGCATCATCTAAACCACTTGGAGTGTCAATGGATCCCGAGCAAAGTCTGACAGCAAATTGAAAACTAATTTTGATTTGTTATCAGCGCAAGAAAAATGAAAAATCGTTAAATGTAGAGTTTTTCGGTTGATATCAAATTCTAAATGCTATAATACAATTGCACTAATGATATATCCCTGGAATTACTTCACATAGTTTACTAAAAGATTTAAAAAATATTGTAACACTAAATATTTACATTAATTCAAAATGACAGCAAACCGAAAGCAAAATTTGAAATCAAATTAAGTAGAGATTAAATGATATCAAAATGTGATATCAATTTGTTGCTGAATACAAATCATGTTTTCGATTTGCTGTAATTTTGTTGTTGGACTTTGCTCGGGATGATGAGTATCCATGACATTTGGCCGCAATCAAATCAGTGATGACATCCCAGTTGGTTGACCGGGGATTCCTGAAAAGCAAAGTTTGCGAAGTTAAAATAAGTGTTCAAAAGAGATGTAGCGATGGTCAGATAAAGTTTCTTCATCTGACACTAATTCTGTTAGAACAAAGCTTTATGTCTAACAGTTCACCTTTAGCAGATACCATGAATGTTGGGCGGTAGCCTATGTTAAGTAATCCAAGATCTGTACCATCAAACTGGAACCTTTCAAATTAATGTCCGAGCTGCCTCAGATAATATGGTGAGCATTAGCATCACTGCCAACAATTAGCGGAAGGCCTTTGTTTGACGCATCCGTAGGGGACGGTTCATCATTCGGTAAATACACCGAACAATAGACATATTGATGATGATTAACCTGGGCTTGTTAGGGGAATATCTGTAAATAAAAAGAAAATCGGGTTAAGTACGGTTCCTTTGAATTCCACTAAGAATTTGCATCCTTTGACAGATACGTATTTCGACCTCAACTGTAAGGTCGTCTTCAGTGTCTTGTACTTGAGTCGAGTCAAGTACAAGACACTGAAGACGACCTTACAGTTGAGGTCGAAATACGTATCTGTCAAAGGATGCAAATTCTTAGTGGAATTCAAAGGAACCGTACTTAACCCGATTTTCTTTTTATTGAATAGACATATTTCCTGTTGAGATTTCCAACAGAAACATCAACTGTGATAGCACATACATCTCTTGTGGTTAGCTCAGAGATGAATGTAGAAACGATTGCGTTGTTGACAAGCACACAGGCTCGCGGCATGACACGCGATTTTGCCATTTCATTTTTACTGTAAGTAGTAAACACTCATGGTTACCTAGATAGACATTCCCCTTACGAAAGTAAGGTTCTTGGACTAAGGTCACTTGGGTTATACCATATTGCATAAGTCTGCAAAGATATTGATCGTTGTTGTTCTTTCATGCTGAAGATTGATCTGAGTTATCCTAACCGTAGCCACTACCCGGGTAGACGTGAATATCATAATCATATCTTAAAACGATCAAATTTTGATGTCATATCTTAATATGATATTGATGAGATATTTAAAAAGTTACCAAATATCTGCTCAACATCTCATCGTGATATGATTTCAAAATTAGTAATTAATTTGATCTTTGGAAAGACTAGTGCAACCCGATGTATAAATGTCGAAATTTCCCAACATTGCGCATAAAAATCATTTTAACCTTTCAGTACTCGCGCCAATTTTTGTAACGCGAGCAGTCGCGCGTTGTACTTTATACAACACCCATACATTCTGAAATATCTAAGGATCCTGATTGTTTAGAGGAGGACTGTCTTTGGCAAAGTTGTTGTAAATTTCATGGGCTACTTGATGCTGACAAAGTTGATTCGTAATACGTCCACTAGGCGGCGCTAGTGAGCAATATCATGTTATATCTTATATATCAGGATCCTTATGTCTTAGAAAGATGGTGTCTTCGGCAAAGTTCTTTGGTAAGTCAACGGCTTACAGATTATTGGCCGTTTAATTGGAAATTCCACCACTAGGCGGCGCTAGTGAGCAAATAAACTTTATATCCTATGTATCTCGGGATCCTGATTACTTAGAAAGATGGTGTCTTCGACAAAGTTGTTTGGTAGGTCAAGGACTCATGGATGATTTGCAGTTTAATTTGAAATTTCACCACTAGGCTGCGCTAGTGAGCAATTTCATGTTATATCTTATATCTCAGGATCCTGATGTCTTAGAAAGATGGTGTTTTCGGTGAAGTTGTTTGGTAGGTAAACGGCTTACAGATTATTGGCCGTTTAATTGAAAATTGGTGGACCACTAGGCGGCGCTAGTGAGCAAATAAATTTTATATCCTATGTATCTCGGGAACCTGCTAATTTAGAAAGATGGTGTCTTCGACAAAGTTGTTTGCTAGGTCAAGTACCATTCGCAGTTTAATTTGAAATTTCATCACTTGGCGGCGCAAGTGAGCACGTAAATATTATATATTATGTATCTCTGGACCCTTATTACTTAGAAAGATAGTGTCTTTGGCAAAGATGTTTGGTATATCAAGGGCTTATAGATGAGTGACAGTTTGATTTCAAATGCCACCACTAGGAGGCGCTAGTAAGCATGTAAATTTTTAATCTCATGTAGCTCAAGATCCCGATTAAAATGGCACGGGACACCGTCTTTAGCCAGAGGCTGTACAGACTGAACAGAACTTAACACTAGACCATGGACACGACATATATTACATGCACCAGTGGATAGCATGGTGCGTTAACACGCTTGGTAACGCTAACCAAACGGCCACGAAGCTCCACTTTACTCAGAATGATGGTGTCTTCGACAAAGTTGTTTGGTAGATCAAAGATCATATGGAGGAAAAGTTACCTCTCGTGCCGACTTTCTAAAAGATCAAAAACTTACAGATAGTTGTCCGTTTGAATCGTAATATCACCACTAGATGACGCTAGTGAACATAAAAAATGTATATGCAATAGTTCTCAGGATCCTGATTACTAGAAGAGAGATGGTGGTTTCGGCAAAGTTGTCAAATAGGTTAAGTGCATTTGGTTGATGGGTCGTTGAAATCAATATTTCGACAGTAAGTGGTGCTTATGAGTATGTAAATTTTATATCTTATATATCTCCGAGTCTGATTACCTGGGAAGTTGATATCTTAGGCAAGGTTGGTTGGTAGATCAAGTGCTTTCAGTTGATTGACCATTTGATTCGTGCTTCTGCCACCAGAAGACGCTAGTTGTAAATTTGCAAAAGCATGAACGTGTATTATTCATCTAGAAAAAAATCAACGAGCTGTAAATTTTTATACTTTCGAAAATTTTCAAAATTTGAAAATTACACAACTAGTTGATTATAATTTGTTTAAATTTGCACTTGGTTGATTAATTTTACATGAAGTTAAAAATATCTGACCGTCGTATTTCAATATACTCTATCTTAAGGTTGTCAATGTCACGGGATAAGTACATCCATCCTTTATCCATCAAACAACAATGTCGAAGACATCATCTTTCTAAGTATTCAGAATCTTGAGATATATGAGGTATAAAATTGGAATGCTCACTAGTGCCACCTGGATGTGAAATTGCACGTCATATTTGTCTTCATCAGTGAGTGTTTGATCTACTAAACAACTTTTTCATAAGACACCATCTTTCTAAGTAATCAGGGTCCTGAGACATATGAGTTATAAAATTTGAATACCCACTAGCACCATCTAGATGTGGAGTTTCAAATCATACGGCTCTCCATCAGTTAGTGTTCGATCTGCTAAACAACTTTGCAGAAGACACCATCTTTCTAAGTAATCAGGGTCCTGAGATGTATGAGTTATAAAATTTCAATGCCCACTAGCGCCACCTACATGTGGAGTTTCAAACCAAACGGTTCTCCATCAGTTAGTGTTAAACAAACCAAACAACTTTGCCGAAGACACCATCTTTTTAAGTACTCAGGATCCTGAGTTATATGGGATATAAAAATTACATGCTCACTAGCGCCGCCTATCGGTTGAAATCTGAATTTCTCAGATCACCTCGCAAAGGCCCTTGATATCCCAAGTAACTTTGCCGAAGACACCATATTTCTAGATCCTTTAGATTTTGAAAAACACTAATTCACATTCAACTGTCTATCTTATCTTAAATATAGTACGTTCTTCATATTGCGATTTTCAATTTTCCGCATTATAAGGAGTTATACTGTTTTCAAAAACGGTTTCATAATATTCCAAATAAGATTCCTGTAGAATACATTTGGGGTTGACATCGATAGAAAAGATGGTTTCAAAGTAACAGTCGATAATTCTCATGTGTTGTACAAAGTACAACAGCGCGATTAACGGAAGGTTAAGTTTCAACTTTCATTATGCGCCGTCCCCAAATAACGCTACGCTTCAGGAGATAGGGGATCAATAAATTCTGTAACGCTCCAGGGGAATAGGGATTACAGCCTAGCGTTACGACCCATACAAAAAAGTTGGAGTTATCATACAAAAGCACATTATGGATTCCGCCAGATCCTAATGAACTAACCATCAAAAATATCGAATTTAGCGTTACATAATAAATAGATGTTCCCTTATGTACACCACAAATTTTACAAACGAGCACTGGGACAAAAAGGAAGTAGAAGTGGCCTTCATTTTCCATAAGTGGGTTTATGGATGCAGCAATTGAACAAAAAAAAATTCTAGTAATCGGCACAAAAAAAATGCATATAATCGATATTTGCTTTTCTTTAAAAAAAAGGCATAAAAATTTAATATGATTTTATCTGATAGATTTCTTAATCCCAGTTTATAATTATTTTATTTCACTGTGAGTAAACCAGCAGAGGCTTTCCAATTGAGTCCGATGACAACATGAGCTTGACCTCGATGTCGAGCTTGCATTTGTGGTAAGAATCCAATAAATGAATCACCGTACAATTTGGGAACTTTATCGGCCCACTAAGTAAAATGCGTCCATTTCGAAAAACGGACCGTTTGTTTCTAGATTCAACAAAACAAACCGCTGCAGATGACAAGCTTTTTGAGTTTCAAGCAACGAATGCGTAGCGATTCTGCCTCGGGTTTACGAACAGACGACAGGCGTGACGACTACGATCTTCTAAATGTTTCCAAAGCTTTTCTGGGCGACAGTTCACAATAGAGCACGTTCAGTGAAGTACATACATGTACTAGATTTTTAGCTGATTTTTTATGGCTAGAAGGTAAATTCTCCGTTTCTGCAAGGAAATTATGCAGGAGGCGTGGGTATTATGATTCCTTGCCTTATTTGGTGCTGTTGGAATGAAACTTTGGAAAACTTTGTTGCAAGAAATAGAGAAAACAATAACACAGTTATCTAAAGTTTTGCTCAAACACCATTAGGTTAGGCCAGGAATCATAATAGCCAGGCTTTTTGCGTCATTTCGTTGTAGAGATTGAGAATTTACCTTGTCACCATACAAAAACTCAGCTCATTACTACAATCTAGTACTTCACCGATTGCATCCTATTGGTGGAAATTCGTCCTGTTTCAAGCGCAAAATAAACCAAACATGTTTCTACGCATGTCGTTTTTAAAGTTTGGATGACTAGCTTTGTTAACAATTCAGAGAAAGAGCATAAAATGTGAAATCATCTAGAGAAAAGTGCTCTTTTAGTTTAGGAAAATATGCAATTCCTAATTGAGCCTTAATTCATTTTTATTTTCCATACCATCACGTCAGTTTGCAAATTTTGGGTGGAAACTGTATTGATATTCTGCAATAGAACATTTATCATTGAGAAATCTGAAAAATACTGCTCAAGATCAAAATTAGCTCTTCACATTTCCATCTGCAACATCCAGAATTCGAAAGATCTGAAAATTACTGCTCAAGATCAAAATCAGTTCTTTGACACATTCATCTATAACATCCGAAAATTGTAAGATCTGAAAACTATTTACTTTTTACTTCTACTCGGGTACCCAAACTAAGCAAGACTAAAATCTTATCAATCTCAGCAACCAATCACACCAGATCGGTATCGATTGGAAAACGCCAAAGGCGAGGATACACAGAACACACTGCACACTGTGTAAATCGCATAATGCGATACCATGCGGGTGAAATTTCAAAATAATAAACAACATCTTTATAATTCCACGCTTCTTAGGTATTTAGCTTCAAGTATGAGACTGAAGAAGAGCTGCTGATTGTCTCAGGAAAACACAAGGTCTACTGCACCATTGCTCCGGTTAGCACAGTAAGGGCAAAATACTGTGGAGGGCGCCCTGGTACTCCACAGGCTCCGTAAGCGTTTACGTTTTTATTAGATCCCCCTCCCTAGCCATTCATTCTTAAGTACAGTAAGCCCATATCACACCATGATGTGGGCTTCGTGGCCGAGTGGTTAGCGGCGTCAGTCGTTTAGGTGTCTCGTAAGCCTCGGAGTGTAGGTTCGATTCCCGCTTCAGTAGGGAAAACTTTTCGTCAAACGGAAAATTCTCCACTGGGCCATTGGGTGTTATACGTGTTGTCCGTTGTCTAATGTTAGTAATGTTCAGTCTGTACGGCCTCTGGCCGAAGATGGAGTAATGTCTTTATTAATTAGGGGTCATCTGTTTAATGAACTCTTACCACCGGAACAGGCGGTCCATAGTGTTATTCTTAGCCAATTGAGACAACCGAAGTTAATATTGATGATCAACTTCATACGGGCTCGAGCAGCCAACAGTGCCACCAAAGGAAGGTGGATCGACAAGTTGACTCCTAGAGTAGATAGTCCAGGCAAGAATGACGCCTGCTAAGTAAGACTGCAGGCCAATTTTTGGGAAGGTGAAAGAGTGATGAATGCAATCGCTTACCCACTGCAAACTGTTGAGTCCATTCATACTGGGATGTCGGCGTGTTTTTAGGAAATGGATGTACGGCAGAGGGACAGACGACCTTCGATTAAGAAGCAGTAGCCCCAAGACCATTACGCCCCTTTGCCTCAGTTAATATAAAGGCAGAAAAAGATGTCCTGATCACTGGTGATCACTGGAAAACACCAAAAGAAATCTGAAAAGAAAAAGGTGTCCTGTAAGGACTAACGGCCTCATGGTAGACCCCCGAAATATATGGCAATGCAACATGAGCGAACATGCAATCTTCAATTTGCATCGAAACAGCTCTGCCCACAACCGGAAGTGTTCTGACAAAAGAATCCCACTGCCTGTTGCTGAAAACGAAAGTAAACGACTCGCTTTTGGTTTTCGCTTCTGCCAAAATCCGCGTGAAACTGAAAAATCATGTAGGAAACGGTAAGGTAGGAAACGCGTCGCTCACTATGAACTTTGGCCAAAATTTGCCAATGGAACATGAAAACCGTTTCGGGCATCATCGTTGAGGTTGCATGTTGGTCGTCGGCATGCACCGCGGCGCTGATTGACAGCATCGAAATCAATAACCATCCAAGGTGGATGATGATTTTCTATATATGAAGGTAGTTTTCCCTATCTTTATGGTTAAAGTAGCAGACGAGTTGCCAAATTGTAGTCATAATTCGGCAAACGAGCCCAATTATTCGCCATCAATCTTCGTTTGGCTGCTTCTTAGGGAAATACTTCAGGAGCTTTGTGTAAACTCATGCAACGGACATCAACTGTTGCATTCGTTGGTTCCTGACATTTTATGTGCTTTAATTATCAAACTATTGCATAATAACAAGCATGCTTACTTTGTACCAAGTGTAAATGCAATGCATGCTTCCATTTAAAGTTTCCAAATTGATGTGAAAAGTTCCCGGCAAAAACAGCCGAACCGATCGAATAGAGAATAAACACACGGGAAAGTTTTGATTGCTTTTTGCGGAATGATTTATCTATAGCGATCAATTCCGCTGATGGAAATGAATAATTGACCCAATTAAAACGGTCTGGCTATGGGTTCAATTTTGTATGCAGATTCAATGGGTTGTGCATACATTGTACATTTAAATGCCATTTCGTCTGCTTGAGCTGTTTTAAAAAGTATGTGGAGGTACACTTCGATATAAACGTACGTTTTGATGTTTACTCTGCTGGTTAATGTCGATTTTTTTAAATATGGTTTAACGTTGTTTATAAAGATCTGATTTCTTGTCCGCTTGGCTAACCGAATCCCTACTAAATGTCGTTGTCAATAGGTTCGCACAATTATGCAACACTTGCGACAGTATAATTAAGAACCAGCTAGAGATAAGCCACAGATGGCTCCGAATGGAGCGTGATTGTCACGGTCATTATCCGGCACTGTATGAAATGTTTATCAGCTGCCCAAGTTCGCGGTCAATATTTAATTGAATAACTTTTTCCTGACCTTCTCCAACCAATCAGCATCATTAGTCACAGTCACGCTACTCCATAGAATTCGTTCATTGTGCTCTGTAGGTGCTCTGTCACCTGTGTTTTCATGGTCACGCGCGGTTGGTCTAAATAGTCTAGACTCTAGACAGTAAGCTGCAAGTCATAGCTCCAAATGCAGTGCGATATTAATACGACGACAACCCATTTGGCCAAATAGTTGTGGTAGACGCAAAGAGTACTCAGTATAGATAGTAGAGTATACATAGATCCGTCGATGATGAATCCGTTGTATCCAAACGAACTGTCAAAATTTGCATGACGTCACGATTTCAACTACAACAATGGAGCGCATGACGTCATATTCAACAGTCGCACTCCTGAAAAATATTATTCGCACGCTTGAAACATTTCACTCAGTGATGTCCGCAGATCTATGTTTACTCTACTACCTATAGTACTCAGCTTCCTTTCCAGACAAATTTGACAGGTTTGTCAAATTTCACATTCAAACTAGTTACAGTGCGATTTGCTGAGAAAGAAACCTGAGACTACCTGAATGCATGCCGCAATTCATGAGCATGATAGACCGCCCGCGGTTGCTTCTCTGATATTGCAAGGACAACTGCATTTACACAAAGCACCAACAGATGATGCTTGGGATTAGCTTTCTCTGCATTGTGTAAATGCTGGTATCCCAATACTTTTCAATAAGCAATACCAGCGCCGGCCGCGTCCGAATGCAGGTCAATTGAGGATAGGTGTGAGAATCTTTCTTTATAATGATTATTCAACAACTGTATTCATTATTTGTATACACTTTATTACCGATACTTCAATATTACATACAATGATTCACACTCCAGACAACAATAACAACATCTCAACATATGACAGATACTCAATGTAAACATACACGCTAAACGTAATAATACAATAATTTATTATGTGCACACCACAAGGTACCACAATAGGGAAGGAAGTGATGACGTGATTCTCGCTTAGGCCAATAACCGAGGAATTCTCTGGGTTACTACGAGAAATCACTAGGACTTTGGACAGGGGAAATGGAGATGTGTTGTGGATTTCGTCTTGGTAAACGAATGTAATGTTTTGATTCGCGATTAAGAGTGTGCTCGCGAAGAAAACCCTTCTAAACCTTGAACGACGAACGCGATCTATTGTGCCTCAAAACCCACCCTACATAAGTTATTAATTCGCAAATAATTAGAACACAATGCTAAACACCGACGCATCTGTAGTTTGCGTTTCCGCGCGAGACTATGCTGAACGCGATCGATTCACAAGTATTAACAAAATAACACGTGATAAATAAATAAGAAAGATCTTACCGCATGGTTCTTTTACCGACCCTCTCTTTTTCCAGAAATTCATGCAACCATTATTTAAGTCAAAACATTTATTCATTTGGACTAAAATATTACAAATGTCGACACCGAAGATGACGAAGATGAATGGTTAATTTTTGTGTACATGCAAAAAATGAAAAAATAATACTTATTATCAACTAAATGTGCATTTGGAACTAGCGCCGACACATGACGTGATGAACTTTTCAATATTTGTTAGATAAATACACAAAAACCAGAGCAGAATTTTATACATCCTTAAGCATTAATTATTACGATAAAATGGAACGAGCTCACCAATAAACATCCTTCGCAGTGTCCAGTGCGTATGTGCTGCAGCATCTTCCACTAACTGGCCTCGAAATCACACTGAACCGCTACAACAACACAAGGGTACGACGATGTGCACATTCAAATTGTCGACGACGACGCGGCCGATACGAATGAAAAAAGCGGAACTTCCACTTTGCCTCCAAAAACACACTAAACCGCCCGTACGAAGATGAGCACGCACACAGGACGACGACGCGATGCAACGACGAACCAAGGCGGACTCGCTGAATGCATGTCGCAATTCAAACGAAGTACCTAGTTAAAAAGAATAATTGCCAAAAAAAATCCCAAAGTCAATTTCTAAGAATATCAAAAAAAAAAAAACTTTGGAACATTGGCGGTGGATTGTAAACTTTCTGAATGGGCTCTATGAATTCGTGATGATTTTTAGATTACGGGGATAATTTTCTTAAAATTTCCGCATTTCATTCTCCTCCATACAGTTTTGTTCCTCAGAAATAACATTCTTCTCATTTCACCTTACCTCTGCAGTGAATTTTTTTGTCGGATCTTCTCTTTTCCTTGTACGACTCTTTCTTTGCCAGGTACAACGATTTTCTCATCCGTCACCTTCTGATACCTCCAGGCACTCCCAGACTAAGGGTACCTAAGGGTACTAAAGGTATGCGGTAAGGGATTTTTCAAAGTGATAGGGAACGAAATTGCTGAGACAATGCAATACGAAACAAAACGGAATTCAAAATTGTTTCGTGAACCGTTTGGATTCGAGATTTACTAGCTATTTTTCGGAACAAAACTAAATTTTCGTAAAAAATTTGACGTAATCTTGTAGATAAAGCGATTTTGTGCAACTACGTGCAATGGTATCATTTTGTCGATTATTTCTAAAATAGTTTTCGGCGTAGCATGGAATTCATAGAATAAAGTGTACTGCGGTTGTTGCTACATGAGATAATCCTTTTGGCAAACTTGAAGCATATGGTATGAAACTTTGCACCAAAATTTGTAGCATCCGAGCTCTGTCAAATGGTGGACTTTTAGGAAAAATCGTGGAATCATTAAATTTTTGAAAATGAAATGATTTTTTTCTCCCCTGATGGGGAAATTAAGCGACTGCGTCCAATAAGCTGAACTTTTGTGGCATGTCCCGTTTTGATATTCGCATCTAGCTAGCTAATTACCATGTGTCAAGTAATCAGCTTCTGCCACGAAGCGTCGGCTCCCACTCAGAAAAGATACAAAATCAATATTTTAAAAAAATTTGAAAGCTATTTAGTGCTCATGACATTATAGATGAGAGCTCGATATACTGTAACCCAGCGGTTTTCAGATCGTGCACCGCGGTGCACTTAGTGCACCGCGAAGCCATGACAAGTGCACCGCAGCACTTCAGAAAAGTCTTGCATATTTAAGTTTAAATTTAAATTCATTACCAAAATAATTGAAATTAATTAGAACAACTGAACTATTGTATGGTGCTCCAAGGCATTAAGAGTAAAATTTCCATTATTCCAGCCGGCGAGTTAACCTTGAATCCAGCAAAAACCGCCTCAGATATTCGCGAAAAATCATGGAACAAGTCTGCCGAAGCTCTCCTAATAAATATCATATTTTCAAGAGCTCGTAATGGATGCTCACAAGTAGGGTAATTTTCCAATTGTTGCACGGCTCAAAACTCGCCTATTGTTGCACACTCCATGTTATTCTTATGAGGTGTGCAACAATTGGCGAATTTTTAGCCGTGCAACAATTGTCAAATTACCTACCTTTTTTTCCTCCCCTGTTGGGGAAATTAAGCCACTGCGTCCAATAGGTTGAACTTTTGTGGCCTACTCTAAAAGGCATTCGCAATGTATCTTCAATAAATGCACTAAAAAAAATCTCAGAAGAAATATTACTAGCAAAACTTTGGATAACTATGTTGTTTATGTTGCAAGAAATGGAGAAAACAAAAACACTGTTGCCCAAAGTTTTGCTCAAACAGCATCCAATTAAACAAGGAATCTTAATACCCACGCTTTTTGTACCGTTTCATTGCAGAAACGGATAATTGGCCTTCTCACCATACTAAAATTCAGCTCATTGCTACAAATCTAGTACTTCGCCGATCTGTCCTATTGACAAGAGTGCCTGGAAGGAATTTATCAAAAATATTGTCAATGTATCCCAAAATTCTGAAAGCTGCCAGTAAAAGTCTTGGAAAAACGTCTATCAAAACATTTCTAGTGGCGATTCCCTAACCTCAAACCTACCTGTCCAACGAACGTTAATTCCTGAGTTTTGTCATCAAATTACCTCGTAATTTGTAGAAAATCACGAGAATTATAGTTTCTGTCTATTTTCAATTTGTTTTTGTTCCTGAATTCTCCGCAAATTCCAGTTTTAGAGTCGTTGAACAGGTAAAAAGTGGGGTTACGAGACGGTACTGCCAGAAATAATTCAGTAGTCTTGGATGGACTTCACTAAGGTTCTTAAAAACAAAACACCACTAATGGACAGTAATGGAATTCGGCTCAAGATTTCATTCAGCATTCATAAAGATCTTGTCTGAAAGTTTCCAGAAACATTCTGAGCAAGAAATATTCCAAGTTGAATAACTGTGTCACTTCATTATGCTCCGATAAGTGATGAAAAAACGTAAAACAGTGTCATAATTGGTGGGGGGAAAAACTAATGACGAGTGTATGCACCTTGGAATTACTATGAAAAATACGACAGCTTTTTTGACGAATTTAGAATTGTTTGTTTTTAACAATATTGAACATGTGCACCGCGTAGCGATTTATTTCCAAAAAGTGCACCGCGAGCCGAAATGTCTGAAAATCCCTGCTGTAACCCATTAAAGACATTCCCTGCTCAGAATTGCGATATCTCTTTCCGTTTTTGAGTTACCGAGCAAAATAGGGTAGGTTTCCTATGGGATTTCAGAACATGGTCCAAATTCTGATTTTTCGGTTGTTTTTCGTCAATAACTCAAACACAAAAAGCACATTTTTGGTCCTATAGGGTCCAAAACGTCAATTTTATTAGAATAGGGTATATTTCTCGTCGAAAAAAAAAATCATGTTTTTTGTGACCCCGTACAATTTTTGAGAACTTTAGGCACCGTGGCGGACTAATGTCTTGAGATACGGACCCCAAATTTTGGCCTGATTGGTTTTTAAGCAAAAACGATCGTTTTGCAATATTAAACTTTCCATATTTTCCAACTTTTGCAAAGATAGGGATGGCCTACTGTATACTATATACTGTATATATTACACGGTTTAAGAGTCAAAACTCAATAATTTGGATATTCTGATTGTCACTGTTGGACTACGAACATCTTTCCTATTCCAAATATGCCCATATTGCATGATATAAGAGCCTAAAACTTCATAAAGCAGTCGCCATTGGTAATTGCTCAACAGCACAATTGTGCTGGTTCGTCATGAAAGGGATATATGACCAGGTCACCGGTGCTAATCCGGATCACTGAAATGGCCATAACTCCGGAACGCCTTGATCGATCCAAACCATGTTCAATAGCAAACAATGCGATAAAATTCCGGATTGATTCGAGTTAAAATCCGTAAAATCGACCAATGAGAAGTCCCTTAACCTTACGTAACTCGCGCGGTTGGCCACCACCGTCAGCACCACGCTAATGCTCAGTACAAAAAGCGAGATTTTTTCAACGTGTTGAACAAAATACAACATCGCGATCGCTCGAGGGTTAACACTGAGTGAACTTTTTTGCGCACAGACAAACTACAATAGGAGGCAATCAGTGAAGTACTAGATTGAAAGTAGTGAGCTGGATTTTTGTATGGTGAGATGATCAATCCTCCATTTCTGCAATGAAATGGTGCAAACAGCGTGGGTTATATGATTTCTTGCCTAATTTGATGCTGTTTGAGCAAAAGTTTGGTTAACTGTGTTGTTGTATTATTAATTTCTTACAACTTCAACAACACAGTTACCCAAACTTTTGCTCAAACAGCATCAAATTAGGCAAGAAATCATATATCCCACGCTGTTTGCACCATTTCATTGCAGAAACGGAGAATTGATCATCTCACCATACAAAAATCCAGTTCACTACTTTCAATCTAGTACTTCACTGATTGCTTCCTATTCACTACCTCCCACAGTTATACGCTCGACATCAGAAGCAGTTTTTAAGAGGAGCTGTCTAGAGCATTGAAACTGCAGTTAGTTTTAAGAAATTATGTTTTAGACTAAATCAGTATTGTTTTTTTATGTTTAATGGAAAACATTATGTATATTGTAAAAGACCCGGCAAAACCGCAGGTAGCAAGAAAAAAGGTTCTCTTTCACGCTACTGGGAACAAACAAACAAACGTTAGACATACATCATCTCAATTCATTCGAACCCTCCGAGCCTTCTTTCGAAAATTAATTTTTTGAGTCTTCTCGTTATTTTTGTACAAATAGTTTTCCTTATGTAGTGCCATAATTGGTACAGGCACCCTACTCATGCAAGATAGTGCGGCTTCGTGGTTATACGGCTAGTGTCATCAAGCATTTAGTCACATCATGTTGAGAAGCGCGGGTTGGATTTCCGCCTCAGCTGCCAGGGAAAGTTTTCGGTGAAAGTGCTCAAAGACCTTTGGAGCCAATCAAACCTATGTTTTTTTGTCGAAAACATCAAGAGCAAAATTCACTGAAACATATGCATAACGCTGGCCTGGGTATTCAGTTCTAAACGGTTTCAGCATAAGGTATAAGGAACTTGTTTTAAGGAGAAACATCAGAGAATGCCACAATGGCCAACTTGGACTCAAATTCACGTTTTCAAGAGCACTAATCTTGAAACTTCGTAAACAAATGCGCTCGATTTGGAAAAGCTTTAAGGTCCCATTAGACATAACAAATATTTAGCCAAACAAGCCCAACAAATGACCAACACAACGTGAATCATGGCAACCTGGAATAGATGTCGGACTTCAATGGCAAATATTTGGCGTAATGACAAACAGTCTAATAGCAAGTGAACAAAGCCAGGACAAACAAGTGTGGCTCGGTTCGATGTTTCGTTCGTCAAATTTGTGCCTCTAAAGTTTGTATGCAAAACTGCAATGGGATTTCTTGATGTTTCACCTTAAAGCGCAGTTTCGAGTTTGAAAGAAATCGCTCAAGAAACTTCTTGAGTGATTCCTGGCAGAAACTTTCTTCGGTGACTGCCATTTGAACTGTCATTTCTTCGCTACTGCGTACTGCGATCGAAAAAAAACTGGTTTCTTGAGCGATTCAGGCAAGGAATTTCCCATGAATCAAGATAGGCTGAGAAATTCCTTCTGATCTGCAAACAGCGCTTAAAACTGATGCGAATTAAGCGAATCTTACTCATTATTTTGGAACTTTTTGTAAGCGTGGTGTATAAAGCCAAGCATAGTTCTAATAACGCATTACTACAGTTCTAAACAACATACAGATCCGGAAGTGAAAAATAAAGCCTTATGATCTTCCCGTTGTTTGTCTAAATGATAAAAATTGCATGCAAATTCACAAACTCTGAGTGCCATGTCCGTTGGTTAATGTTTTGCCATTACTTATTACGAAGTCACAGCTCACGGCGCTCCCCTGGATGCGGTACAAAACAAAGATGACTAATGAACAACATGGTTTCCCATTGCCATAACCATGAAATATTTACCCTAATTTCACAGGACGGAAAAACGGACGAAACCGAGCAGACGGACGGATGGGAGATGTAGAAAAGCACGTGGGCTTACATGATGGGGCGCTTATTTCTCCGGAACCAGATGTGTTGACATTCAGCATAGGTTTATTTTCCGACTCTGTATATCTCTCTTCTCGCCAGGACGGACCAAAACGCTCTCTAGTTAGGTTTATTTTTGGGAAGGATCAGACAGCGCCTAACGGAGTGGAACCGTTTTGTCTTGTGTTTTTTTTTTCGTGCTACTACTGCGGATGTGAATATGTCGTTCTCACCAAACTGTCAGACCGTACGTGACTGTATGTGTAGGTAGATACGTAGCGACCAAGATAAAGTTATAAAATAAAATAAACTTTCAACCTAAGGACCTGTATCCCAGTAGCAGCAGCAGCAGACCACCACATATTTTACACAAGACAACCGGGTTGAAACAAAAACTAATTAATTAAATTAAGCACATGTTTCCGGTCGAGTGAAGGTGACTGACATCAACCCAGCCGGACGGACGGTGGTGGTGAAATAACAAAGATAGAGCCCAAACAAAACGGACTCCGTTTTCATCAGAATCAGCAGAAGGCTGCCAAGCTTTTCGAAGAAAAAGCTTATAGTGGATGATATGATGCAGCCATCGGCGTGTTATATAATATGCCAGGTGTCTATTGTTTATTCTGTGATACCTAACATTTTTCTCACAAGTACAGGTTGGGCTCGATTACTCGGGAACTTAAAAAAATATTTCACCCAAGGATAACCGAGTAATTTGTTTTGCGTTTCCTTTCAGCTTTGCTTTTGCTCCCATTTGACATTTACTCACTACCGCCACTACCGTAATTTCATTTTTTTTTCGTGGTGATACGTCTGTTTGTCTGTGTTTGCGAAGCACTCCATTAATAGCATTGGACGATTGAATTTTCAGGATGATATTGTCATTTCAATTTATTCCTAGTGACCCGTTTGTTTGTCTGTGTTTATACCAATATCTCTTGGAGTTATCCCACAAGGAGCTCCCTGAAGAATCCTGGAAAGATCTCATGAAAGATCTCCTGAAAGATTCCTGAATAAACTTCACAAGGATTTCACGCCTGGGTGAATTTCTCAGGCAAGAATTTCTTGAAGTTTTCCTAAAGGAGATTAAAAAGTGCTTCCAGAAGGAGCATCTGTAATAATTTCAGGAAAATCTCTTATAGAAAGAACTTCTGTGGGAAGCAGCGTTCCAAGATCTACGGAAATTTCCGTAGATCTACGGAATTGAGCCCCATCTACGGATCTACGGATACCCATCTACAGATCTATCTCAATTTTGTGAACAAATTACGTCTGCAATCGAATATAATGTTGATGATCATATGGTTTAACAGGTTTTATAAAAGCATATTAAATGTACTTTTTGATGCAATACTTGTTGAACGGGGTTTTGGCTCCAGTTTACTTTTATAACATGTTACATTTCGTAACGGGACAAAAATCTTCTTTTTCAAAGTTTCAAACTGAAATGCGTATATTAGCTCTTCTTCGCTGTTTTCCAAAGAAGATCCAATGATCTCTATAGTACATCCTGGGCCACCGAAATGTGCCTTGAATAAATCTGTTTTGTGAACAATTGATCATAACACAAAAAGTGGTCGTATAGAACTCATTGTTTTCTAAATTTTTGAACATAATGGTCACTAGAATCACCTCAAATGTGGACCTATTTAGGCAAGAACCTTATTTTGAACACATTGTACTATAAAAATCTACATGTATTAAATCATTTCACTCAATTTTAGGCACGGTGAGATACGTACAGTACAGTATTTTGCTATATACAAAAAAAAACAATTCAGTGTAGATTAATATACCGGAAAGTGGTCCCATCAAATCAACCTACTCAGCCTTTTCAAGCATCTGTCATATATTGCTTTCAATGTAAGTTATATTGTTCCAGCCATGGAACCATTTGAAGGGGGTTAGAAGCAAAGGGGTGTTAGTGACAAAAACCCTTTTTCGAGTAAATGAGATCAAAGTTTTTCACCAATTTCTCATCCCATAAAAATGTAAAGAGATTCAAATTTACCCATTTTTTCCTATTTATTGTAATTGTTCCATTCATCGTAAAAATAATCTCCAAAAAACTCCTGAAAGCTTGTAAATGAATGCTCAAAATTTCATTAAATTCGATTTACTGATTTCGGAGATATGACGGTTCAAAATTTAGTTATTTAAAAAATGGTGATTTACGAGAACGGTTCTAGTTTCGTAGAAGATTAACAAACCGAGCTCAATTTTGTATCAATGATGCTCCAGGGGTCTCCAGGTAGCCTAGTGGTTAAAGTTATGGATTGCCAACCCGGAGACGGCGGGTTCGATTCCCGTTCCGGTTGGGAAATTTTTCTCGACTCCCTGGGCATAGAGTATCATTGTACTTGCCACACAATGTACAAATTCATGCAATGGCAGGCAAAGGAAGCCCTTCAATTAATAACTGTGGAAGTGCTCCAAGAACACTAAGTAGAAGAGAGGCAGGCCTAGTTCCAATGCGAACGTCGAGCCATAAAGAAGAAGAAGAAGATGCTCATATAATAGGTTGATAATCAGTCAAAATTTGAGAATTTTTGATGCACTCTATAAAAAGTTTCAGCTTGTGGAGCTTTTTTGAGAAAAAAAAATACCTATCCCAAAAGCTATGGCCATCCCCTTGACTTACCCTGCCGAAATTGTTGCACACCCTGCTTCAGAGAAGCTGAGAAGGAGGTTTATTTCATTAGCACAAATATAGTTATCATAGGGAAAGTCGAACCATCTTGGCAGGGCTTCTATTATGTGCATTTTGCCGCTGCATCTCAGTCAATTTTCATCCAATTGACGTATCTTTTTTACGTTGGACAGTGATGCAGATTTAAAAATACCTGGTAAAAAATGTCAAATTATACTAGTCTGCTAGGTATCAGGTATCAGAAGGCCGGCTCCAGAGGCACGTTATCCTCCATTTGGGACATTTGTGCCATCGCCATACATATAAGCCTATTTCATCATTTACCTGAGGGAAGACTGGGACAGGGGATGGAATGGGATTAGGAAAGGGAAAGGTGATGAAATAGGAAGGTATGCCCTAGAAGAGGGATTGAACGCATAAGCGCAACGAGAGCTCATAGCCCATACTACAACGAGCTTAATCAGTGCCCTGAAAAGGACACTGTAAAACGCATAAGCGAAAGAGAGACTATAGCTCATTGGAGGTAGCTCGTGACGTCATGCACTTTCAATATGACATTGAAAGGCACGTCATCGAAAGCATCATCATAATTCAAGAAATCACCCAAGCAAAAACTACGTTTACTTTACGAGTATTTTCTTGAAAACGTATACAACTTTGTGTGAAAGAGTCACTGTGAACATCCCATATTGGGAGGCATGTGAGTTCACATGAATAGGCATGTCAACCAGACGAACATCCTGACCTGACCTGACCGGTCAGGCTAAGGCCGGGGTGGCCTCTGCTGTACATAGTAGCCGTCTCCATTCCACTCGGTCCATGGCTGTTTGTCTACAGTTCCGCACTCTGCGTTGGGTCTGCAGATCGTCCTCCACTTGGTCGACCCACCTAGCTCGCTGCGCTCCACTTCTTCTTGTACCGGTCGGATGACTCTCGAGAACCATTTTAGTCGGGTTGCTATCCGACATCCTTATGACGTGACCCGCCCACCGTAGCCTACGATGGTTGGTTCTCCCAGTAGCTGATGCAGCTCGTGGTTCATTCGCCTTCTCCAAGTCCCGTCTTCCATCTGCACTCCGCCGTAGATGGTACGCAACACCTTCCGTTCGAAAACTCCAAGGGCGCGTTGGTCCTCTGCACGTAGGGTCCATGTTTCGTGCCCATAGAGGACGATCGGTCTAATCAACGTTTTGTAGATGGTTAACTTCGTGTTACGGCGAACTTTATTCGATCGTAGAGTTCTGCGGAGTCCAAAGTAAGCACGATTTCCTGCCACAATGCGCCTCTGAATTTCTCTGCTGGTGTCGTTGTCGTCGGTCACCAGTGAGCCCAAGTACACGAATTCTTCAACCGCCTCGATTTCATCACCGTCGATATGAATTCGGGGTGGCGGGCGCGGTGATTCCTCCCTGGAGCCCTTTGCCATCATGTACTTTGTCTGCGACACATTAATGACTCTTTAGTCGGATGTACGTTTCCGCCATCGTCTCAAATTTACGAGCAATAATATCAATATCATCGGCGAAACCAAGCAGCTGAACGGACCTCGTGAAAATCGTCCCACTCGTGTTTATCCCCGCTCTTCTTATTACACCCTCCAAAGCAATGTTGAACAGCAAGCACGAAAGACCATCACCTTGCCGTAACCCTCTGCGAGATTCGAAGGGACTCGAGAGTGTCCCTGATATTCGAACTACGCACATCACTCGATCCATCGTCGCCTTGATCAACCGTATCAGTTTGTCCGGGAATCCGTATTCGTGCATAATCTGCCACAGCTGTTCTCGATCGATTGTATCATCAGGTATCAGAAGGCCGGCTCCAGAGGCACGTTATCCTCCATTTGGGACATTTGTGCCATCGCCATACATATGAGCCTATTTCATCATTTACCTGAGGGAGAATGGGACAAGGGATGGGAATTGGGAAAGGGAAAGGTGATGAAATAGGAAGGGGTGCCCTAGAAGAGGGAATGAACGCATAAGCGCAACGAGAGCTCATAGCTCATACCACAACGGGGTTAACCAGTGCCCTGAAAAGGACACTGTAAAACGCATAAGCGTACAAAGAGCCTATAGCTCATTGGAGGTAGCTTGCGACGTCATGCGACTTTCAATATGACATAGAAAGGCACGACATCAAAAGCATCTTCAATATTCAAGAAATCACCCAAGCAAAAACTACGTTTGAGCGAGTGCTTTCTTGAAAACGTATACAACTTTATGTAAAAGAGTCACTGTGGACATCCCAAATTGGGAGACATGTGAGTTCACATGAACAGGCATGTCAGCCAGACGAACATCACAGATGTGATAATCGACAATGCGTTCCGAGCATTTCAGAAAGAACGACGTAACCAGATAAATCTGGAACTTATTCCTTCTTTTTACAACGCACGCACCCTTTCGGGATAAAACTACAGAGCAATTTCATGCCATGAAAATACCAAATAGAAAACTGCAAGAGTTCAAAACATGTTTGAAAAACTCAAATCCCTCTGGAGAAAAATAGGATAAAGCCCCATTTGCTCCAGGAGATTTGAAGTAAGCAGAGCTTTTTAGTGCTCACTAAATCGATTCTATAGCTACAATCCTCGGGGTAGAAGCTAAAGATTCGTAGCTATACAAAAGACTGGTTTATCCGAAGATATTTAGAACTTGAACAGGTCCGAGTTCCATTCAGGAACACCTCTTGCGGTCCGCACAGACCGCAGAGGACAAGCTTCTTTCAAAGCAGTAGCTATGGTATACCACAATGAAGGGCGTTGTAATAACAAAACCATAATGAAACTCTCTTGGAGTAGCAATGGAAGCGAGTTATCCATAAAATGTGATCTCAATCAATTATTACAGGTTCCCTAGCTTGTTGGGCAGGGACGCCTGAATACGCAAAGTTTGCGAAGGAACACTCCAAAGTGCAAAAAGGTCAAATGGAGAGTCCTCATCTGACACATGCCAATCAGTCAACTCATGACAAATTCTGCTCATGCAGAGTTGGGTTAGGTGCAATTCTATGTTAAGTTAACCATGAACTGTACTACCTAAGTATTCCATCAAACTGAAGCATCTCAAATCAATGTTTGAGCTACTTCAGATGCCAAATATCAGCGAAAAGATGCTGAAAACAAGAGCTTGCTTGAAGGCATCCATAAGGAAAGGTTGAAACATACTGTTAACGTTATTCTAAAATAGAGCATGCTCGAGGCACGACAGTTCACCTATAATGAAAAAAGCAAAGCTGGGTTCACAAGGTAACCTAAACAGAAGTTACCCTACGAAAATGAACTTTTTGAAGTAGATCCACTTGGGCTACATACGCTTTTTACGCTGAAAATTGATCTGAGGTTTCCTTGCCGTAGCCACTACCCAAACTAGACAGGATAACGCACTTCACAATCACAGCACAAAAAGGAAACATCAACGACGAACCAAATCGTGGTCAATTGAAAAACGCCAATGGCGAAAACGCATTAAGCGAACCCATATAGGCAGTAATGTAAGCTAATTAACAACATTTGAATAACCCCGCCCTTATTTAGCCTCAAATTTGAGACTTAAGAAGGGCAACTGATTATCTCGGAGAAACGCAAGGTCCACTGCACCATTGCTCCGGTTAGCGCAGTAAGGGCGTAATACTGTGGAGGACGCCCTAATTCTCCACAGGCTCCGTTTGTGGTTAGGTTTTTATTAGACCCCCCTAACCATTCATTCTTTGGCACGGTAAGCATAAAGCCGCATAACACCATGAATTAGGGGTCACCTGTTTAGTGGACTCTTACCACTGGATCAGGCGGTCCGTAGTGTTATTCTTAGCCAATCGAGACAACCGCTACCGACACTACACAGCTATCTAGGCTGATCGGGAAAAGAAGTTAACATTGATGGTCAACTTCCAAACGAACCCGAACAGCCGGCAACATCCTGACCTGACCTGACCGGTCAGGCTAAGGCCGGGGTGGCCTCTGCTGTACATAGTAGCCGTCTCCATTCCACTCGGTCCATGGCTGTTTGTCTACAGTTCCGCACTCTGCGTTGGGTCTGCAGATCGTCCTCCACTTGGTCGACCCACCTAGCTCGCTGCGCTCCACTTCTTCTTGTACCGGTCGGATGACTCTCGAGAACCATTTTAGTCGGGTTGCTATCCGACATCCTTATGACGTGACCCGCCCACCGTAGCCTACGATGGTTGGTTCTCCCAGTAGCTGATGCAGCTCGTGGTTCATTCGCCTTCTCCAAGTCCCGTCTTCCATCTGCACTCCGCCGTAGATGGTACGCAACACCTTCCGTTCGAAAACTCCAAGGGCGCGTTGGTCCTCTGCACGTAGGGTCCATGTTTCGTGCCCATAGAGGACGATCGGTCTAATCAACGTTTTGTAGATGGTTAACTTCGTGTTACGGCGAACTTTATTCGATCGTAGAGTTCTGCGGAGTCCAAAGTAAGCACGATTTCCTGCCACAATGCGCCTCTGAATTTCTCTGCTGGTGTCGTTGTCGTCGGTCACCAGTGAGCCCAAGTACACGAATTCTTCAACCGCCTCGATTTCATCACCGTCGATATGAATTCGGGGTGGCGGGCGCGGTGATTCCTCCCTGGAGCCCTTTGCCATCATGTACTTTGTCTGCGACACATTAATGACTCTTTAGTCGGATGTACGTTTCCGCCATCGTCTCAAATTTACGAGCAATAATATCAATATCATCGGCGAAACCAAGCAGCTGAACGGACCTCGTGAAAATCGTCCCACTCGTGTTTATCCCCGCTCTTCTTATTACACCCTCCAAAGCAATGTTGAACAGCAAGCACGAAAGACCATCACCTTGCCGTAACCCTCTGCGAGATTCGAAGGGACTCGAGAGTGTCCCTGATATTCGAACTACGCACATCACTCGATCCATCGTCGCCTTGATCAACCGTATCAGTTTGTCCGGGAATCCGTATTCGTGCATAATCTGCCACAGCTGTTCTCGATCGATTGTATCATACGCCGATTTGAAATCGATGAACAAGTGATGTGTGGGCACGTTGTATTCGCGGCATTTCTGCAACACCTGGCGGATGGCGAACATCTGGTCCGTTGTGGCGCGTTCACCCATAAATCCAGCCTGATATTGCCCCACGAACTCTCTTGCAATCGGTGATAGACGGCGGCATAAAATTTGAGAGAGTATCTTGTAGGCAGCGCTCAGTAGTGTGACCGCGCGGTAGTTCCCGCAATCCAACTTGTCGCCCTTTTTGTAGATGGGACACACGATACCTTCCATCCACTTCTGCGGTAGTACTTCCTCCTCCCAAATCTTGGTAATGACCCAGTGTAGTGCTCTCACCAGTGCTTCTCCACCGTATTTTAGAAGCTCGCTTGGTAGTCGATCTGCTCCAGCGGCTTTGTTGTTTTTCAACCGGCCAACCTCCTCCTCAATCTCTTGAAGGTCAGGGGCCGGAAGTCTTTCGTCCTGTGCACATACTCCTAGATCAGTTACCACGCCACCTTCGGTACTTGCAACGTCGCCATTGAGGTGCTCATCGTAATGCTGCCGCCACCTCTCAACCACCTCACGCTCGCTCGTAAGAATATTCCCGTGATTATCTCGGCACATGTCGGCTTGTGGCACAAAGCCTCTGCGCGAGCGGTTCAGCTTCTCGTAGAACTTTCGTGTGTCCTTAGCGCGGTACAGCTCTTCCATCGCTTCGCGATCTCGTTCTTCCTGCTGGCGCTTCTTCAACCGGAAGACTGAGTTCTGCCTGTTCCGCGCCTGTTTGTAACGTGCCTCATTCGCTCTCGTACGGTGTTGCAGCATTCTCGTCCATGCTGCTTTCTTCTCGTTTTTCAACTGTTCACATTCGCCATCGTACCAGTCGTTTCTGTGATTCGGAGTCGCGAAGCCTAGTGCTGTAGCCGAGGTACTACCTATGACGGATCGGATGTCCCTCCAGCCATCTTCAAGTGTAGCTGCGCCAAGCTGCTCTTCCGTTGGTAGGGCCACTGCTAACTGCTGCGCGTAGTCTTGAGCCACTTCTACGTTACGAAGTTGCTCGATGTTGAGCCGCGGCGTTCGACTTCGACGCGTGGTGATAACTGTCGAAAGTTTTGAGCGCATGCATACAGCGACTAAGTAGTGATCCGAATCTATATTCGCACTGCGGTATGTGCGGACGTTGGTTATATCTGAGAAGAATTTACCGTCGATTAGAACGTGGTCGATTTGGTTTTCTGTTTGATGGTCGGGTGATCTCCAGGTGGCTTTGTGGATATCTTTGCGGGGGAAGAAGGTGCTTCGGACAACCATACCACGGGAGGCTGCAAAGTTTACGCATCGCTGGCCGTTATCATTCGATACGGCGTGCAGGCTGTTTCGCCCGATTACCGGTCTGTACATTTCCTCCCTTCCTACCTGCCCGTTCATGTCGCCGACAACGATTTTCACGTCACGCGGCGAGCAACCATCGTATGTTTGCTCTAACTCCGCGTAGAACGCTTCTTTCTAGTCATCGGGTCTCCCTTCGTGTGGGCAGTGGACGTTGATGATGCTGTAGTTGAAGAAACGGCCCTTCACTCTCAACATGCACATCCTTGCGTTGATCGGCTGCCACCCGATCACACGTTGTCGCATCTTGCCCAACACTATAAATCCTGTTCCCAGTTCATTGTTGGTGCCACAGCTTTGGTAGAAGGTAGCCGCTCGATGCCCGCTTTTCCACACTTTCTGTCCAGTCCAACAAAGTTCCTGCAACGCCACGATGTCGAAGTTGCGGGGATGTAGTTCGTCGTAGATTATCCTGTCACATCCTGCGAAACCTAGTGACTTGCAATCCCATGTTCCAAGTTTCCAATCGTAGTCCTTATTTCGTCGCGTGGGTCTTTGCCGATTGTATCGAGTCGTATTTTCTCCTATGTTATTCGCAATGGGAATTTTTACGGGTGGCTTATTGGGCCTACGCCAACACTCCTGTCTCGCCGGAGGGCCATCGTGCCAGTTCTGTTTAACGTCCCAACCAACACTGGAATGACCACGCTGATGGGGCTACCACCTTGGATCTAGCTGGGCGTGGTGCAGCGTTTCTTACTCAGCCGCTGGATGCCAGAACAGACGCTGTTTGAGCCGCACCTCCTTGGTGAACAGACACTCGGATCGTACCTCCTCAATCTAGCTGAAGTCAGAAGGACAACAGTGCCCAGGCTGCACTACCAGCTAAGCACACAACTCTTAGCTGGCGGTCTTTGTCATCGCTTGACCCGTGGAAGCATGAGGTAGGAACTTGTGAGGACCAGAGCTATATTGGACGCTCTCCTTATCGACTCACCGTTTTGCAGCCCGCCAGACGAACATCACAGGTGTGATAATCGACAATGCGTTTCAAGCATTTCAGAAAGAACGAGGTAACCAGGAACTCATTCCTTCTTTCTACAACGCACGCACCCTTACGGGATAAAACTGACAAGTAATTTCACGCCATGAAAATACCCAATAGAAAACTACAAGATTTCAAAACATGTTTGAAATACTCAAATCCCTTTGGAGGAAAATACGACAAACCCCCATTTGCACTGGAGATTTAAAGTAAGCAGAGCTTTTTAGGGCTCACTAAGTCGATTATATAGCTATAATTCTCGGGCGGAAGCTAGAGATTCGTTACTATACAACTGATGCTATTTTGAACTAACAGATCAGAATTCCATTCAGAAATACTGCCGTGATTCGCATATCTGTCCCATTTGCATAGAAAATCCAGCAAAGATGGGACGGATATGCGATTTACGGAAGAATACCTCTTGTGATCCGCACAGACCGCAGAGGACAAGCTTCTTTCAAAGCAATAGTTATGGTATACCACAATGGATATTGTAATAACAAAACCACAATGAAACTCTCTTGGAGTAGCAATGGAAGCGAGTTATCCATAAAATATGATCACAACCAATTAGAACAGGTTCCCCCATTTTTAGCAGGGACGCCTGAATACGCAAAGTATGCGAAGGAACACTAAAAAGGGCGAAGAAGGTCAAATGGAGACTCTGACACATGCCAATCAGTCAACTCATGACAAATTATGCTCATGCAGAGTTGGGTTAGGTGCAATTCTATGTTAAGTTATCCATGAACTGTACTACCTAAGTAATCCATCAAACTGAAGCATCTCAAATTAATGTTTGAGCTACTTCAAATAATGTAATCATCTTAGCAATACTGCCAAATATCAGCGTAAAGATACTGAATACAAGAGCTTGCTTGAAGGCATCCATGAGAAAAGGTTAAAACATACTGTTAACGTTATTCGTAGATATAGAATGCTCGAGGCACGCCACTTCATTTATAATGAAAGAAGCAAAACTGGGTTCACAAGGTAACCTATACAGAAGTTACCCTACGAAAATGAACTTTTTTAAAGTAGAGCCACTTGGGCTACGCACGCTTTTACGCTGAAAATTGATCTGAGGTTTCCTAGCCGTAGGCACTACCCAAACTAGACAGGATTACACTCTTCACTATCACAGCACAAAAAGGAAACATCAACGACAAACCAAATCGGTGTCAATTGAAAAACGCCAATGGCGAAAACGCATTATGCGAACCCATACAGGTACCGTGATTTTGGGTGAAATTGATCAGTGGGGTGAAATTGATCGACGTGAGGACAATTTGTGTTTGTCAAAAATAAAGCTTTGTTCTTGAAACAATTTGTAAAAAATGACCATCATCTGGCTCAAGGGTTATAGAATGATGAGTTTACATGCTTTACAGCCAATCAGTCACATGCTTCTATATTAAACTAGCTGACCCGGCAAACCTTGTATTGCCCATTTTAATTGTGGCTCTTGCATTACGACATAGTTTTTCTTTTTTTTTTGTAATTTTCTCAACTTGTTCCACATATGAACATAGTCACCCACCATGAGGACAAATTGAACCGTTCAAAATTCTTGTTTTTGTCATTTCATTAATTAATTAGTTGTATGGCTCCAAAGGGTATGTTATCTCATTTGTATATACATTGTAAGGCCTGCTCTGGAGGCACGTTATCTTCCATTTGGTACATTTGTCTCACATAAAGAATTCTGTTTGTTGGTTTGGTTGCTAATCAACTCTTTATCAATGTTACTTAAAGGGAAAACTCGACCATAGAGTTCACAGTTCAATTGCCATAAATTACACAACAGTGTATTGTAAATTTTAGCAGTTGGTCCGCGAAGAAAATTTAACAGTGTGATTTGAAAGTCATCTGTATGGGAGCCTCCCGTTCCAGAGACCGCAGAAGTCTCACACCAAGCTAAAAACCTTCCTCGGCCCCAAAAATATCCACCTACAAAATTTCACACCGATCTGTTAATTAGTTTCCGAATGCATAAGGGTCAAACTGACAGGCAAATCCTCAAGAAATGCCTGGATGAATCCCTGTGGAAATCGCTAAGAAAATCCCTGAAAGAACTCCTGGAGGAATGCCTGGAGGTATTCCTAAAAGAATTCCTGGAGGATTTCCTAGAGCGATCTCTAAAGGATTCCCTAGAGAAGCTCCTGAAGGAATGCCTGGTGACATGCGAATTCCTGGAGGAATATTTAGAAAAATTCCTTGAGAAATCTTTAGAGAAACTTCTGGAGGAATTTCTGTAGAATTTTCTTGAAGAATCGCTGGAAAACTTTCAGGTAAAATCCCTGGAGAAATTCTTTGAAGAATTTCTGAAGAAATTCCTTGAGGAATCCCTAGCGGAATTTCTACAGGAATTTCATGAGGTATCTCTAAAGAAATACCTGGAGGAACCACTGGAGGAATCCTTGAGAAATATCCAGAGGAAATCCTGGAGGAATCCCTGCAGAAATTCCATGAGAAATTTCCAGAGGAATTTCTGAAGAAATTCCAGGAAAAATTCTTGGGAGAATATCTGGATGAATTATTGGAGGAATCATCGGAAGAATTCCTGGAGGAATTTCTGCAGGATATGCTGGTGGAAAACCTGGAGGATAAATTCTAAATTGTCTGTTACAAATTTGTCATATTTTTTTTTCATTTTCAAATTTTAGGGGATTTTAGGAGGAATACTCCCGGAACGCCTCTGAAACTGACGCAAATCCCCTAAAATGTCCAAGAGGACTCCAGAAATCTTTCTTGCCAGACCCTTTTTGTTGCAATTTGAACATCAAAAACCCATAATTACGAACAACCCAAAACACCTTACCTTAACGACAAAGACTGATACCTCCATCTTCGCGATTCGAATAGTTTTCGGTTTGAGGGTTTAAGTCTTTAAACACCCCTCGGCTAAGTGTTCTGCACGATCACCGTGGTTCATCCGCCAAATTTATTCTGATGGGCTTTACCTTTATTTCCCGATCTGTAAATGCCAGTGCAGCTGTACTATCTAAGGCCATCCATGTGAGGTTATTACCTCCAAAGTACATCCGGTTGACAGGTTTGGAACGTCTATACATCATTCGTTGATTTGTTTTCGGTCATGTGGTTGCGATATTTGCCAATTACCAACCGTCAATGTGTGGGTCACTGTCGTTTACATTCTAAGTTTTGGCGGAAATTTCATTTTTTTTTGTCTTGTCAATGTCAGAAGGCCCCACACGACTGAGAGGGTTACTCCGCTACCAAACCGTTACAACCTAGCATTGATGAAGGGCGTAGGGGATAGTCATCATGATTTTTATATTGAGATGTGGCATGGCCGTCAACCCGGTCGCTGCCATCTTTTAATTGAAGAAACAACGATCTTTGCGATTGACTAAAAGTAGTGCACCTTAGTGTTGCTACAACCCCCCCGCTCCCTCTATCTATTCCGATGGCAGGAATTGGGGCGTTCAGGTCATTTGGTCTACATTAAAATCACCGGCCACCCTGACGGGACCAACTATTTTATTTAGAACCTCTTCCCGTATTATAAAATACGGCCTCACACGGGTCGACTCAGAAGTCAAAATAGCTTCCGAGTCTTAACGCAAAGGACACCCCGTCGTCCGAATCCGGACGATTCCCTCACGCCTCCGGCCCTAATAACCCAGGAGAGACCTCTCTCGGCACGGTCACTCCAGTCTCGTCCTGGGCCGTGTCGATATTGCAAATGAGAGAAGACGCCTACATTCGCCATCGACCCCCAGCAAAGCCGCTGTAACGATTCCGGTGCCATTCCGGAACAACCGACATCCCCGAGCAGCACCGCTGCGATAATCCGGCCCCACGGTGGGTCTATCGGAACCGTGCGTAACCGTGTGAGCCAACGCCGAAGGAGCAGAGTACCAAAGCCGATCGATTTATTGCTGCTGCTAGCTTGTACGGGTAGTTACAAACCTACAGTATGGTCCTCCAATCGGACCTCCTCTAGGGCCGGGCGAGTTCCGTAGTAAAAAAAACCTGCAGCGTGAACATTACTTATTTGACATTTGTTGAGCAATGGGATCTTTCCAACGCACTCTAGATTGCTATCCCGATAAACGTCGTACTGCCTGACTACTGCGTTTTTTGACATGTTGCTCCATAGGGACGTCCCCGGCAAAGTCACCTGTATGGGAGCCCCTCGTTCCAGAGACCGGAGAGGTCTCACACCAAGCTAAGAACCTTCCCCGGCCCCAACAGCCCCCACACACAAAATTTCACACCGATCGGTTAAGTAGTTTCCGAATGCATAGCGGTCAGACAGACAGACAGACAGACAGACAGACAGACAGACGGAAATCCATTTTTATATATATAGATAGATAGATAGATTAAATATTTTCCGAAACTGCGTGTTTGGCGAATTTCAAAGACACTCTCAAACTTTTGTTACCGTAGCTGTATCGCACATGGAATAAATATTCGAATGAATGTTTTTAGCTGTCAAGTGTTCGCTAAACCCGATTTCGTCAACAAAAGTTTTATAAATATTTATATTTATGCATAAAATTGTACCGTAAAACGGGGTATCTTTGATAATGCGGATAGCTTTGATAGTGCGGCAGGCATTGTATAGTTTATCTTATAACTATGATTCCTTCAACCAGTTAAGAAAAAGGCAAACGTAAATCAATTCTATACATGTGAAAGTTCGTCTTAGACATATTTTTATCAAAACCTAGTTTATATACAACCTTTTGAACAAAAAATAAAAATTGTAGATAATTGTGTCATTTGTCAATCCCTTCAAACAATCTGCTAGACGACTTCGTTACAACTATTTTTTCAATGAATGGACTCTTATTCTCGATAGAATCATCATACTAGATTCCAAATCTGGCCTTGAATCTCTTAACAAAGTGTATTTTTGCGAAATGAAAGCAATTTTGTAAATTGGGACATAAATCTCCATACTGTAACGTTTGACGTTTTTGTCTTTTTAAGCAAAATATTATTTTGAATTTTATTGATGTAATTATAGCTTTTGACGTTTTTATCTTTTTTAAGTAAAATAATAAACTGAATTAAAATGAATAAACTGAATTAGAGTAATGTAATTATAAATCGATTAGGATTAGTTTTCCTAGACAAAACCAAGCTATGAACACAGAAACAAATGCTGTGAACTAAAAGGCATACTGCCAACAAAAATACAATTCCAGGATGACTGACGGACCCAAATTAATAAATGAAACCTCGTCATCCTGTGATCGTAAGGAGTTATCCATCTGGATAACAGGGCACATTTATGTTATGTGTTGTGCTGCGTCAATTTGTGATGTTTCTTGTTTGTGCATTTGTAAGGCTCTTTGTGTTGTGATATGCTAATCCTTTGTAGTAATTAATTTCTTTTATTTTTGTAACATTGGCGCCCAACGTCAAAAAGTTTGAGAAACTCTAATTCAGTCTATTCAGCGTTAAACAGTTTTTCAGTGAACTGTAAAGTTCCTGATACTAGAGAAAATACTTGAATTTGAATCTTTGGTTTTTTTATAGCTTGCTTTAGATTATATCGAACTTTGAATTTTTATAGCGTTATCTGAATTGAATTTGAATTTTTATAGGTTAAGTTACAACAGCGTGTTTTTTTTATATTGAATTGAATTTTTAGAAGTTACCTCATAGTTGAATTGAATTTTAGATTTAGGAAATTTTGGTATAGTTTTTTATTGTTTGCGTTTTTTGAATTGAAAAAGCTTGAATTGTTTTATTGAATTCGAAGAAATTTTCAAAATGTCCGGTCCGTTCATTTTGCCGGTGGCAGACCATTTGTTGGAGGAAGAAGTTGATTTCGACCTCAAATTGCGAGGACAAGAAGTGGACCGTCGAGAGACGCTCGATGATAAGAGGAGATTTTTAAGGCGTTTGCTTTTGGAGGAGAAGAAATCGAAATCGGGTTTGATCGGACGGCATCAATTTTGCGATGATGCTTTGAGAATCGAGAAAACCATCAAGGTAATCGCGCAAAATCTTAGCAAGAAATTTGATCTCGCGTTAATTTCTCGACTTCGCCATTATTACATTCGGGCTCAAACCGCGATTACTAACGACGATTCGGAGCGGCATAACCAAGCAACGATTTGTGGTCAGATAGAGGAGGTTTTGAGAGGTTTCAACCAGAAAATTTTTCCGGAGGGGAATGAAGGAGATACGGAAACCGATAGAGAGGGTCGAAATACCGATGCAAGCGACATTAGGGATAAAGGCGAAGATTCCGATGCGGGTAAGAAGAATAAGGATCAGGATAAAGAAGAAATTCAGGAAAGTGCTAGAAAAGAACAGGATAAGAAGATAGAAAAGGCGTTACAGGAAAAGGCAGTTGAAAAACAAAAGGAGTTGGAAGAGGAATGGAGAGAATTCGGAGTTCGAAATTTATTAAGTTAGTTTGAGTTGAAGTTTTTCTATAGTTTGAAGTTTCATTGGTGATTTTTCTATATCGTTTTCCGTTGCCAACGTCAGTTTCTGACTAGAACCGCGTAATTTCTATTAGTGAATTGATTGATACATTTTGGAGCTCGTGCACCCGTCAAGGCCCGCCTTTCGAAGGCAGTCAAACGAGGGTGAGTGAAGTCGCTCGTCAAGAGTAGCGAAACCTACCGCGGTCGCTAATCAACCGCCGGTGAAGATCCGACAGCTACAATCCCCTGGATCTTTCGATCAAGAACGCGATCCCCGTACACCGCCAATTAGTGTACGCAGGATCGAGACCTGAATCGACAGTTGGAAGTTCCCTTGACTCCGCTCGGTCATAGCGGAAAGGTACGCGAAGCCGGGTCGATTGGGAAAAGGGGCTTCCCTCTGAAGAGGAAGGCGAATCCGGACGTTCTCGTCCTACAAAGCCGGAAGGCCTCCGCCCAGCCGCCACTCACTCCCGCAGCTTTAGTTTCGGCCATACCGCACGAGCTCGACCTCCCAATGTATCGCTACTCGCCAAAAGTATGGGAGAAAATAGAGGAAGAACTGGAGAGATGGATGAGTTTCAAGGTAATAGAAGAGTGCAATTCAGAGTTTGCTAGCCCACTTGTTCCTGTGAAAAAGGCAAATGGCAAAATTAGGGTATGTCTTGATTCTAGAAGAATTAACTCCGTCACAAAAAAAGACGCGTATCCAATGCGAAATATGGCTGAAATCTTTCACAGACTACAAAAAGCCAAATATTTCAGCATTGTTGATCTTAAGGATGCGTATTTTCAAAATCCGTTAAAGGAATCATCCAGGAATTACACTGCCTTCAGAACCCCAAAGGGTCTTTTCAGATTCAAAGTGGTCCCCTTTGGTCTGAAAAATGCACCATTTACGATGAATAGGTTAATGAATTTAGCTATAGGATTTGATTTAGAACCGTTCGTATTTGTATATCTAGACGATATCATCATAGCCACAGAGACACTAGATGAACATTTTCGACTGTTGGAGGAGGTTGCTAGTCGCTTGAAAAGAGCAGGCTTGACTATTTCGGTGGAAAAAAGCCGGTTCTGTAGGAAGCAGGTAAAATATCTCGGATATTTGTTAACCGAGAAGGGTCTGTCAATTGATAGTGCAAAACTAGAGCCGATCTTGAACTATCCAAGACCCAAGACTATACGAGATGTTAGGAGGCTGATGGGACTGATGGGGTTCTATCAGAAGTTTATCCCGAGGTACAGCCATTTGACTGCACCCATAACAGATTTGCTGAAGAAATCAAAAAAATTTAAATGGTCAGAGGAAGCCGAAAAAGCGTTGGAGGAACTAAAATCCGTTTTAACGTCGGCACCGGTCTTGGCAAACCCTGACTATACTCGTCCGTTTATTATCGAAACAGATGCTTCTCAATTGGCAGTCGGTGCAGCCTTATTGCAGGAGTTTGATGACGGCAAACGTATCATTGGTTACTACAGTAAAAAGCTTTCAAGCACGCAAAGAAAATATGCAGCAACCGAAAAGGAATGCTTAGCTGTGCTCATGGCGGTTGAGAATTTTCGGCATTATATCGAGGGAACTACCTTTACAGTAATTACAGACTGTAAGAGTATAACTTGGCTATTTTCAATCACTGCAGTTAATGCCAACTCAAGATTACTCCGGTGGGCCCTCAAATTACAATCTTATGATTTCGTTCTACAGTACCGTAAAGGTAAAGATAACATCTTAGCAGATTGTTTATCACGTATTGACTCAATTCAAGTAATTGACAATGATTATGCGGAAATAATCGACAATATTATTAAAAGCCCAAACGATTTCAAAAACTTTAAAGTAGCTGGTAAAAGGATTTATAAGTATGTAGAGGAGTCAGGAAAGCTTAAAGATAAACGTTTTGAATGGAGATACTATCCTCCAAAATCAGAGCGATTAGCCCTGATTGAATCGGTTCATAAAATTGCTCATTTGGGGTATGAAAAGACACTCAGTACACTTAGGGACAAGTATTTTTGGCCAAAGATGGCAGCAGAAGTCAAAGACTACTGTAAAAACTGCGTTACATGTAAAATGTCCAAAGGCATTAATGTGAATCCCATCCCCAAAATGGGATCGCAGAAAAAGTACTGTGATTACCCTTTTCAGTTCATTACACTTGATTATGTTGGGCCATTTCCAGCTTCAGGAAAGGGCAGATTCACATGCTTACTCGTGGTCACAGACGTTTTTTCCAAATTCATCATGGTCCAACCATTTAGGCAAGCCACGGGTTCTTCATTGGTAGAATTCCTAGAGCAGGCCATATTTTTGCTCTTTGGGGTACCTGAAATAGTACTGACGGATAACGGTAGTCAGTTTACCTCAAAAGTATTTGCTTCGCTGTTAAAACAATATGGGGTGAAGCATTGGCTCACACCCTCATACCACCCACAGGTGAATAACACCGAGAGGGTCAATAAAGTGGTCACTACAGCGATCAGAGCGACACTAAAAGGCAACCATAAACAGTGGTCCGACAATATACAACATATAGCATGTGCTATAAGAAATTCCGTCCACGATTCAACGAAATATTCCCCGTATTTCATCACTTTCGGTAGGAATATGATTTCAGATGGAGTTGAATACGAAAGATTAAGAAATTCGAACAGTAGTACTAGTTTTACTCTTAACGACGAAGAACGGGAGAATTTATATAAATCTGTTAGGAAAAATTTAGCCGAAGCGTACGAAAAACAGGCAAAGTACTATAATTTACGCTCCAATAAACGCGCACCCACCTATCAAATAGGAGAAAAGGTGTTAAAGAAGAACACAGTCTTGTCAGACAAATCTAAGGACTTTTATGCCAAATTAGATGCTAAATATGTTATAGCATATGTAAATAGAGTTCTAGGTGACAGTTATGATCTGGTAGACGAAAAAGGTAATGCATTAGGCATATTCCATGCCAGTTTTTTGAAAAAATTCTAGGATTTCAGACTGATTAAGCTATGACATTTTCCTGCGAAGGGAAATGTACTGAAATCATCACTAGGATGAACGAAAATTGCGTCGCATAAGTTGAAGGATTAGCGAAAAGAACTATTGAAACCTAGGGTTAGTAGTTCTACTTAAATCTACATTAGTTTAGGCGTTTGTTAGTGGAAACAAAAATTGACTCACCCGTTGATTTGGCTACCGTTTTCCGCTTTTCGGTCATCGCTTTCCGAGATTCCGTACGAGATGGTCCGGTATCGTTTTCGTCCCGTTCGTCCTTAGCGGAAATATCAGCTTCCGACTAGTTACACTGGTGTTCCTTCGGTATCTCTTCGGTGTGTCGGGGATTCCAGTTGCCGGCGAACGACTGGTGTTCCATTGGGCTTGATAGATCACTTCCGGGAAAAGCGTATCTCGGAGAACGTCCAAAAAACTCGTAGCACGTCTAACAAGGTCCATGGCTCGACAATAATGTCGGTCGTCGTAGTTTTGATTCCCGCGCCGGTTACGTTGAGTAATCCTTATCCAATCCAACAGCCGATGTCCGATATGCCGTCAGTCGTCGTTTCTCAAATGAAGCATCAATCGGTTTAGTTCCATATCGAGTTTGAATCGGCAGCCGTACACAATCACCGGTGCTATAAAATCGCTGACGTCATAATTGCGCTGCGGCACCGTCTATCTCCGCTAGCGATAGTTAAATCCCCATGCAAGGCAATGTCGTGTTTGCCACGTTCTTTCTCATACTATTTTGTTTTCCTAGGAGTTTTTCCGACGGAGGTCGGTTGCAGAAGAATCCCACGATGATTGACCTGAAAGAAACGGTATCGGTTTAATAATTTGATAATTTATTGATATTTACCTTTACTCCCCCGGTTTATCCGCGATCGAAGATGATTTTCGATCCCACGTCGTCCTCCTTGCAGCTTGTCCGAAACTTTTTTTCACAGGAAACGAACCCCCCCCCCCCCCCCCCCAATCATTCATTCCTTGGCACGGTAAGCATAAAGCCGCATAACACCATGAATTAGGGGTCACCTGTTTAGTGGACTCTTACCACTGAATCAGGCGGTCCGTAGTGTTATTCTTAGCCAATTGAGACAACCGCTACCGACACTACACAGCTATCTAGGCTGATCGGGAAAAGAAGTAAACATTGATGGTTAACTTCCAAACGAACCCAAACAGCCCAGAAGTTTTAGCCACAGACAAACAGACGTAACACCTTGAACGATTTTCATGGAAATCCATCGCCTAGTTCACACTACCATCACCTGGTGGAAAAGTTGCACGAATCACTGTGTTATGCAGTATCGTCAACAGAAGGCGCTAGTGTGAAACGTCAAACGCATAGAAAAACGATGCGCGCGCCTCTGGTTGTGAAAGCCACAACTATGAAAATTTAAAATGATCGTTAAAAGCGTGGTCGATGGGAATTTCGCAAGTGTTACGTCTGTTTGTCTGTGTTTTAGCCTAAATGAATGTATTGGAACATGATTTAGCGCTCAATTTTATTTTATTGAAATTTTCAATGTTCTTCGAACAAAATTGATGATTTTCATACAATTTAACTATACACATATAATCATGGCGCTATTGTTTTGTCAGCTCTTGGCAGTTGCATTTTTTCTGAACCGATTCTGCATACATAAACTAGCATTTGTACTAAATATCCCCGCGGGGAGTAGCGGGGAGCTTGACTTTGAAGTTGAAGTGTAAGAATTTCTCGTACTAATGACAAGACAATTTTGAAGCCAAAGAGTTATTTTGATCTCTTGCTCCATTGCAGATGTCTGATATATACAAGAACTTACAAATAAACTTTTGAAAGCAATTGAATTACTTATATTAACATACTTTTGTAGTGGTTGAACTTGATTGTGTTCTTTATCAAAAATTCAATACTTTTTCCAACAGCAGCTATTCAGTTCTGTAACAAGATACACAATCAATATTTCCAATTTTTGTAAGCGCCAGTCAGTGCTCCAGTTATTATGAAAGAATGCTCAATATATTGTATCCCATTAAATACATGTTCGAAAATTGAGTTTCTGCCAGCTATTCTAAAAATTGAACCGATGTGCGTTGTGAGATACACTAGGGTCTGAGACCGTTAGGCAGAGGGACCAAAAAAACTAAATCATAAGTGAATCCTTTAAAAGAATCTCAGAAAAAATATTTGAGTAACTTGCGGGTGAATCGCAGAAGAAAGAACTCGGTGAAGAATTCCAGAAGAAAAAAGAAGTTATTTTGGCTAGTGCACCATTCGCAGGGCTGTTACAAAAGTGTCGATTTGGAAACCGCAAAATCCACACCAAGCCATTTGAAATCCGCGCCGAGGTCATCAAATCCGCGCCAGTACAAAAACATATGGTTTTGATGACTGAAGCTCATTAAAAGCCACACTTTTGTTGCACTTAGGGGTCGCAGTACCGACCACTTTTGGTGAGTACCGGTATTTCGGTACTGAGGCTCACAGTACCGGTAGTACTGGTAAAATATCGATAACAATTCGAAAATTAAACGCCAAAAACTGTGAAAAGTGATCAATTTCACCCGAAATCACGGTACGTTAAAAGGTCAGAATTGAACCAGTCACAACCATCCCTTTTCAATAGCTGAACAGGTGATATTTGGAAGACAGAACTGCAAACAAATTATCTTTGTTAGTTGTTTTTCAAATGAAGAGCTAGGCTTGGGAGTCGTGGAGTATGATGCAATACTGTTTAGATTTAGTGTACAAATGTAACCTTATGAGGTCAACCCAAATACTAGCTTAAAAAAATATTGATTTGCAATAAGTCTGTATTGGAAATGTTTTTATGGCTAATCGTTTAAAGCTATGGGAAGGAAAGGGTTAACCTAACACATGTGAAATGTTCAAAGCACCTCCAATATTAATGATTTCGTCAAGGTATTTTTTTATTGAAATGTAAAGTCAGATTCAAATTTACTCATCAGTAACATAAATGTAGATAAATGGATGTAGATAAAACCTGTAATTCTACATAGATTCACATAATAAATATACAAATAAATACATAAATAGATTGATTTCATATACCCTTCTGCCAAAGATAGGTTAAGGAACTGCCGTAGCCAAGGCCGTAGCCGACATTTTCCTTATTTACTCTGTACAATATCTTTTGCTCGAATGCGAGTTGATATATGTATTTTGTTCCATCTGAAATGTTGGCACCACCTAAGCACACCTTTGGTTGAAAATATTAGCAACACCAACGCGAAAATGTGTTGGCTGCTGTAGCGACACGATAAGAATCTCTGAGCCTAGGGAAAATGTCTGGCAATTATCGGAACGATGGCGAAGGTGAATGCCACAATCTAGATATTTGGGGAAGCCCATCGCTCTAAATTTTCTTAAGCAGTATCCTTTTGAGGGGATATCTCACTTATCCATCAAACGTCCATCGTCGTCGTTGTCGTAGGCGCCACCGCTAGAAAGTCCACACCACAACTCGAGAAGACAAAAGCTGGGTGTCTATTATGTTGGCACGGGATGGGTATTACGGGTTTACATAATCCAATAATCCTGTAACGGATATGGTGTTTCTCGAAAAGGAGCCAACCATGCATTGTAGCTTGTGGTGATTAGGGAAAATTACGGCCAATTATGAATTTCATTTTACTATCACAAGCATCATCATTGGTAGGTAGGTATCATCATCATCAACATCACTCGGAAGGGTTGCGATATGAGTCGAGCTGAAATGTTGAGGCAATGTTACGCAAATCAGGAAGCTACGGAAGAAGGTGAACCTGTTTGTTAGGTACCTACCGTATTCTGACAGTGTGTGTAGAATTAGTCTTTCGGCATGCCAGGGAGCACACGAAACTACAAGGTGATGAAGTGTTTGCTTGGAGCACGAAAGACATACAACGTACAAATCTCAAACTGAAGGATGGGGAGGCAGTTGATTGAATCAATCAGGGTAATTGAAATGTTGTGATCAAAGGAGAATTGAAATGTTGTTTGTTGCAAATAGGATTACTCGGAATTGGAGATGAATTTTTCTCCAATGATATACTTTCCTTGTTCGACTTTAATAATTAACGTGGATGAATATTTGGAATGCACTTGACACTTTAAGCATTTGGATTAAGTGATTCAACATCGATTTCTTCAACAAAATTAAAAAATCGTTCCAGCTGTTGCGGACCCCTCGACTCTGGAGCGATGTAAGCCCCACGTAGGTATGGTGACGTTTGTCAGTGTCATTGCTGACCTGTCATTCGTAAACTGTCAGAGAGAATGAGAAGCAGTTGTTGAAAATTGTAGAAGACAGAAGTTTATTTCAATGATATCAAGTATTTTGTGAATTTTTCTTCCATAAATTTTTATTACATTTTTGTTATATTTTTGTAGATTCCGTAAAGTATAATTATTTACCCTAGTTCTAAGTGTGAATTGAATTGTAGTCGGACACTAAGCTGTAAGAACATACATGAATTGAGAAATTAGAATGGATTAATAAAAAATACTTATTGCAGCTTTAGCAATACCCAGCAAATAAAAGCGAGTTGCTTAAAGACGCCCGAAAGACGGAATTCACACGAACAGAAACTAAAGAGTTTACGGACTCATCGCGATACCATGAATCGGACATCGGTCGTAAGGCAGACGCGATCGCGGGCTCGAGGTGTAGCAGCAGATACACCTAACCTCCATGACGACGAACAGCGTGAGAATGCATCCGCGAAGTCATCGGAGGCCAATTTCGAAGCATCCGTAATCGACGACGAGCGTGCGGATGAGCGTGATTGTGGTGCTTGCGATCGTCCTAACAAGGCCGAGTGGTTTATGGTACAGTGTGGAGTTTGTGCGAAGTGGTACCACTTTTCCTGTGCCGGAGTGACTCATAAAACAGTGCACTCGAAATCGTTCACTTGTGCGTTATGTGAACCTCGCATACTCATGCCTCCTCCAACCTCAGTATCTGCCCGGACAAGTTCGTCCAGTTCACGTAGAGCACGACTGGCTCGTGAGATACAACGCCTTGAGGAAGAACGTGCCTTGCAGGAAAGGATCCAACAAGCGACATTGGAAAAGCTGGAGCGCGAGAAAGAGTACATCGCTCGAAAATATGAGCTTCTGGAGCAGCAGGACGAAGCTGATATGTCGAGCTTGCGAAGTGATAGGACCAACCAAACTAGCCGAGTAAAGGAATGGGTCCTCGAACAAAATAGTGACGTGGGAGCCATCAGTGCCGTTCGTGAACCTGGTGCATGTGTTGAGAGCAGTCACACAAACGCTAGGACTTCGGATACCCATAACAAGGTCCAGATCACTTCCACACCTTTGAAGACGGGGTCTAGTGCGCTCGGTGGAAATCCAAAGGGCGGTAACAGTCGCCCAGTGTCCAGCATAAGTGGTGTGGCTGATAGTGAAATGGAGATAACGTTCGGTAGCATAACCATCGATGGTATTGAACGTCCCGTGGAATCTGGCGGCATGATGGGCAACGTACCGCTGGTGGATGTTCAGCCATTAGTAGATCTTCTTGAATACTCCCCAACCAAGATTCCCGAGAAAGGTGCGCGCCCCAAGAACCCGATGCCTCTGTACGAAAAGTGGCGTAGAGAGACCGAGAACCTCCGGAAAGAACACAACGAGAGGCAACAACAGCACGAGATGGAAATTGAGATTCGGCGCAAACGTGAGCTGGATCTTATAAAAAAAAGTCAATCAGCTGAAGCATAGCCAAGAGGAACAGTTCGAGCTGCAGCGTCGACGCGAAGCCGAGCTTTTCCGTCAACTGCAGCTTCATGAAAGAGAAGAAGCAGAGATCAAGAAGCGAAGTCAAGAAGGCCTTAAGGAACAGGATGCAGAGTTGCAACGTTTGCGGGGAATAGAGAGAGCGTTCCTGGAAATGCAGATTTCGTCGCGGCAGAAGCACCAGTCTTGTGCGGAAGACCATAATCCAAACGACGTAGCTACAGCGGAACCAGTACATGAGACCACCCGAGCACCGAGAGAGCGGCCGCGGTTGCCAGATTGTATGCAAGTAGGCAAAGGTCAAACCATCACGGGCCAATCTACTCCCTTGGTAAGTGTACCGCATTTCTCTTCCATGCCTTTGGAATCAATAAATACCACCCCCTCATACACCCCTCACCGACAAAATGAGCTGGACGAGCGTTCGATGATCACTCCGATGGGTGGTCGATCTTTGTACTCCATACCGATTAATCAATCAGTGCCAGTATTTACCCCTTCTGCCACCTCTCCTCAGCATGAACCACCTCTGAGTTTTCCCATGTTCCCCCCCCCATGCCATGCCTCCACATGAGCGTCGTCAGCCTATCGTTCAGGAATGCCCATCTGTCGCGAACTACGGTCCACTGCAGTTTCAGCATGGCCCAACACCGCAACAAGTGGCAGCGAGACAGGTAATTTCCAAGGAACTTCCGTCGTTCACGGGGGATCCTATCGAGTGGCCAATGTTTATTAGCAGTTATATGCATTCAACGAGCGCGTGTGGGTATACGGACTCCGAAAACCTACTGAGGCTTCAGCGGTGTCTCAAGGGTACGGCGAAAGATGCAGTTAGCAGCCTTCTCTTACATCCAACGTCCGTTCCGCAGATCATATCGACATTGCAAACCTTGTATGGCCGACCGGAACAAATAGTGAACAACATGGTCTCCAAGGTGCGTAATACTCCTGCTCCAAAACCAGATCGATTGGATACGTGGGTCACCTTTGGGTTGATGGTGCAGAACTTGTGCGGTCATCTCAAAGCGGTTGGACTAGAGAACCATCTGTCCAACCCCATACTGTTGCAGGAGCTGGTGGAGAAACTGCCACCTACTGTGAAGTTTAACTGGGCACTTTATCAACAATGTCTACCTGTCGTGGATCTCAGCAGTTTTGGAAACTATATGGAGAAGGTGGCCGCCGCCACAAGTAGCGTTGCCACGCCTCTGATAAGCCAACCGAAGACGAGCAAGGAGGATCGACCAAGGGGCAAGGATAGAGTGTTCGTTAATGCCCATGCAGAATTCAACCAAGAAGATGACGATCTAGGAGTACCAATGGATAGACATCAACAGTTACACATCGCAGCGAAGAAAGCCGAACCAGCAGCGACATGTTTGTCTTGTGGCGGAGGAGGTCACCAGGTGGCGAACTGTTCAACATTCAAAAAACTTTGCCTGGATGACCGCTGGAAGGAAGTGAAGGAGAAGCAGCTCTGCAGCCGGTGTTTGACAGCACACAGCCGCTGGCCGTGTAGGGGAGAAGTCTGCGGAGTAAATGGCTGCCAGAGACGCCACCATCGATTGCTCCATTCCGAATTGCCTAAAGAGGAGAAGAATGCTATTGTTACTGTCCATCGTAAGCCGACGTCGTCAACATTATTCCGCGTGCTACCCGTAACACTCTACGGAAGAAAAGGACAAGTTAACACTTTCGCCTTTCTGGATGATGGTTCGTCCGTTACTATGGTAGATCAATCGACTGCAGAAGCGCTTGGACTGGAAGGAAATTCTGAAACCCTTTGCATCCACTGGACTGGAGGAATTCAGAAGAAACTAAGCGCCCAGCAAGTTGCAGTAGAACTTTCAGCAGTCGGCAGTGATAAACGGTTCAAAGCATCAGAGGTGTACATTGTTGAAAATCTGGGCCTGCCGAAACAAACAGTAGACTTTCAAGAAATGGAACAGCGTTTCGCCTATCTCAAGGGATTACCGGTGAAAAGTTTTACAGCAGCTGTCCCTGGGTTGATGATCGGATTGAACAATATCCACTTGTTGGCTACACTGAAGCTGCGTGAAGGTCGGATCGGTGAACCAATAGCAACCAAGACACGCATTGGCTGGGCTGTGTATGGAAGCGTACGTGGGGGAGTCGATCAACTTCCGCACCGTCAAATGCACATTGATGTACGACCCTCTAATGAAGAATTGCACTCCTATGTCCAAGAGTTTTTTGCACTGGAGAGTCTGGGAATCTCGGTGGTGCCGGAGGCAGAAACGGCGGAAAATCAACGGGCTCGGCAGATTCTGGAGGAAACGACAAAGCGCATCGCAAGCGGAAGGTTTCAAACGGGTTTGCTCTGGAAGAACGACTTTATTCAGTTTCCGGACAGCGAACCGATGGCTAAAAAGCGGCTTATGTGCCTCGAGAAACGGCTTTGCAAGGACCCGGAGTTGTACAATACCGTTCGTCGACAGATAGCGGAGATGCAGGAGAAAGGCTATACGCATAAAGCAACCACCGAAGAATTGGACAACTTCGAGCGTCGACGTTCCTGGTTCTTGCCACTAGGAGTAGTACTGAACCCTAACAAACCTGGAAAAGTGAGGCTCATCTGGGACGCCGCAGCTAAGGTCAAAGGTGTTTCGCTAAATACGGAGTTATTGAGTGGTCCAGATCTTCTCGCTCCGTTATTGAGAGTAATGTTCGGGTTCCGTGAGCGAGAAGTAGCTATATGCGCGGACATTATGGAGATGTTCCACCAAGTATTGATTCAGGAAAACGATCGCTGTGCTCAACTGTACAAGTGGAGAGACTCGCCGGATTTGCCGATGGATACTATGGTAATGGACGTCGCAATCTTCGGCGCTACATGTTCTCCAGCGCAGTCGCAGTTTGTAAAAAATAAGAATGCCGAAGAACACAAAGCCGAGTATCCCAGTGCTGCCGAAGCGATCCAAAAGAAACATTACGTCGATGACTACTTGGACAGCCTGGATACCGCCAAAGAAGCAACGGAGTTAGCACTGGAAGTGGCACACGTTCACGTCGCCGGCGGTTTCACTATTCGAAACTGGATCTCGAACAATCACAGCGTACTGGAGCGAATAGGTGAAACGAATCCAACAACGGTCAAAAGTTTCACGGGAGAAGGTCAAGCTGAACGTCTACTTGGAATTGTCTGGCTGCCGGAGGAAGATGTTTTCATGTTTGCACTAAGCTTTCGTCAAGATATCCGCATCCTGATTGAAGGTGTATTGGTGCCATCAAAGCGAGAAATGCTACGAGTGGTGATGAGTGTCTACGATCCCCTAGGACTTGTTGCGGCATTCGTGATCCACGGAAAGGTTCTTATCCAAGACGTTTGGAGAGCAGGCGTTGACTGGGATCAGAGAGTTCCTCAAGACATATTCAATAGATGGAAGTTGTGGTTAGAAACTCTTTTGAAGATGAGTGAAATAAGGATTCTCCGCTGTTATTTCCCAGGGTATGATCCGGATAGCTATCGCTCGCTGCAGTTACACATATTCGTAGATGCTAGTGAACAGGCCTTTGCTGCCTGTGCATATTTCCGTATTGTCGACAGAGGGAGAGTTCGCTGCTGCTTGGTTGCGTCGAAAACTAAGGTAGCACCACTTAAGCCGCTATCAATCCCGCGACTAGAGCTAATGGCAGCGGTGATAGGAGCTCGCTTGAAGAGGACAATCATTGAAAATCATTCTCTGGATATTCAGCATACGTTTTTTCATAGTGATGCCGGAACTGTTCTCTCATGGATCCAGACCGATCCACGTCGGTATCGTCAATTTGTGGCGTTTCGCGTCAGCGAAATTTTAAGCTTGACATCTGTTGAGGAATGGCGGTGGGTTCCAACTAAGCTCAACGTCGCTGATGAGGCCACGAAGTGGGGAAGAGGTCCATCGTTCGAACCCGGCAGCAGAATTTTAGTTGGACCACAGTTCTTGTATGACGATCAAGGTGAATGGCCCAAGAATTGCCGATCCGAGGTCAAAATCACCGATGAAGAGCTCCGGCCAGCGTACATTTTCAGTCATTTTCTAGCGAAACCGCTGGTGGAATTCAACAAATTCTCCAAATGGGAGCGACTGCTGCGGTGCGTCGCTTACGTACATCGTTTTGTGGAAAATTTGAAGCAGCGCTACAGAAAGGAGCCTGGAACGGAAGGAGGACTAACGAAGCACGAGTTGCAGCGAGCAGAGCTTACACTATGGAAGTTAGTGCAGTCTGACGCGTATCCGGATGAAGTAGCTACGTTGAGGTACAACACTCGAGCCAACAAGCAGCGCCTGGAAAGGCTGGAGAAACGCAGCCTTCTTGCAAAACTGTCGCCGATGATGGACGAGGACGGAATTATTCGTATAGATGGACGCACAGCTCACAGTGACTACGTAACCCACGACGCGAAGTATCCAATCATTTTAGCGAAAGATCATACCATTACAACACTTCTTCTGGATTGGTATCACCGCAAGTTTCGTCATGCTAACAACGAAACCGTGGTCAACGAGGTTCGCCAGAGATTCCATGTTCCAAGCGTGAGGAGTCAGGTTCGTGCGACGAGGAAGCGGTGTACGTGGTGTCAAGTATACAAAACCTTTCCTGTGCCACCGAAAATGGGACCATTACCACAAGCGAGGCTCACACCGTTCAAGCGGACCTTCACCTATTCCGGAATCGATTATTTCGGACCATATTATGTCAAAGTTGGGCGTTCTGCGGCGAAAAGGTGGGTCGCTCTATTTACTTGCTTGGTCACACGAGCGATTCACTTGGAGGTGGTGAGTAGTTTGTCGACGGACTCGTGCAAGAAGGCGATACGGAGGTTCATCGCGCGCAGAGGGGCCCCCGTTGAAATTTATTCGGACCGAGGGACCAACTTCATCGGGGCTAGTCGTGAGTTAACCAAGGAGATTAAACGTATCAACGTAGAACTCAGCAGTACCTTCACAGATCAGCAAACGCAGTGGACATTCAACCCACCGGCTGCTCCGCACATGGGGGGGTGTTGGGAAAGAATGGTTCGGTCAGTTAAAGTGGCTCTGGGTGTACTACCTTTCGAACGGAAACTCGACGAAGAATCCTTGGCAACATTCCTTGCAGAAGCCGAGCACATGATCAACTCGCGACCATTAACGTTCGTACCAATCGAGAGCGACGATCATGAGTCACTAACGCCGAACCATTTCCTGTTGCTGAACTCGAGTGGTGTGAAGCAAGCGGAAAAGACACCGGTGGACGTGGGCATGGCGTTAAAGGGAAGTTGGAATAAAATTCAACACACTCTGGACAACTTCTGGCGGCGCTGGTTGAAGGAGTACTTGCCGACTATAACTCGGCGAACTAAATGGTTCCACGACGTTCGTCATATCAGAGAGGGTGACTTGGTGGTAATTGCGGATGAGGGGGTGAGAAATCGGTGGCTCAGGGGTCGTGTGGTAAGGACATATCCGGGAAGAGACGGCGTACCACGGCGTGCAGATGTACGAACTTCAGACGGATCGGTGATGCGGGATCGACTAGTAATTAAATTGGCCCTACTAGAGATTTCTGCCAGAAATGACGCCGAACCGGAAGTTCTAGCGACACGTGGGGGAGAATGTTGCGGACCCCTCGACTCTGCAGCGATGTAAGCCCCACGTAGGTATGGTGACGTTTGTCAGTGTCATTGCTGACCTGTCATTCGTAAACTGTCAGAGAGAATGAGAAGCAGTTGTTGAAAATTGTAGAAGACAGAAGTTTATTTCAACGATATCAAGTATTTTGTGAATTTTTCTTCCATAAATTTTTATTACATTTTTGTTATATTTTTGTAGATTCCGTAAAGTATAATTATTTACCCTAGTTCTAAGTGTGAATTGAATTGTAGTCGGACACTAAGCTGTAAGAACATACATGAATTGAGAAATTAGAATGGATTAATAAAAAATACTTATTGCAGCTTTAGCAATACCCAGCAAATAAAAGCGAGTTGCTTAAAGACGCCCGAAAGACGGAATTCACACGAACACCAGCAATTCAACATTTCAAGTATAAAAGGACTCTCTAGTTTGCCTCGGATTTTAGAAACATAAAAAATTCAAGTTCTTCTACATATGTAACAGGAGGTGTGGCTCAAACAGCATCTGTTGTGGCATACAGCGGCAGAGTATACCTAAGGTGGCGGCCCAACCACGGTGGATAGGAGACCTTAGGCCAACAACCCACTCTTCTTGAAACAAAAAAAAACTGTTACAGAAAGCGAAAATGAAAGATTACGAACTGATTTAAAGGCAATGACTTTTAGCGCGTAACAACGGACAAGAATGTATCAAGTTGATACTATCAACCCTAGCCCAGTAGGTTAAACTGGCACAACTAGCCAATGAAGCATGCCGTATGATGTTTGAGATCCTAGGACTGAGCGAAGTCCGTTGGCCGAACATGGGACAGATTGGCGTCGGGCCAAATTCTGCTGTACCCTGGCTTACGCCTACGAGACGAACACGCTCCTCATGAAGTGGAAACCTTTTAATGGGAGGATAATTGTTGGCAGATTCAAAACACAAGCTCGAAGCCTTACCATGATCCACCAACCGCTGCTGCCGAATTGCAAGACAATGAGAACTTTTACAATAAACTGAACGCATTACTCGTGTCAACACCGAAGCTCCATCACTGCATATCAGCCGAGATGTTCAAAGCAGACCCCGTAGTATCTGCACAACTGCTGCATAAATTATTCTGCAGAATATGGGAAACTGTGACACTTCCGGTCGACTGGATGCAATATAGACTGTTTCAGAAATTATAAATACACTCATCGATTTCGCCGCATCCAAGAACATGGCCATTCGTAGCACCTTCTTCCAGCACAGCCTCCCGTATCGTTACACCTGGAGATCACCACAACAAACGGAATCGCAAATCGACCACGTTCTGATTGATGGACGGCTCTTCTCCGACATTATCGACGTCAGGACCTATCGTGGCGCTAATATCGACTCTGATCACTACCTGGTGATGGTTAAACTGCGCCCAAAACTCTCCGTTATTAACAATGTACAGTACCGGCGGCCGCCCCGGTACGATCTAGAGCGACTGAAGCAACCGGATGTCGCCACCGCATACGCGCAGAATCTCGAGGCAGCGTTGCCGGACGAGGGTGTGCTCGATGTGGCCCCTCTAGAGGACTGCTGGAGTACAGTCAAAGCAGCCATCAACAACGCAGCCGAGAGCACTATCGGGTATGTAGAACGGAGTCGACGAAACGATTGGTTCGACGAGGAGTGCAGAGCGGTTCTGGAGGAGAAGGATGCAGCGCGGGCGGTAATGCTGCAGCATGGAACCCGACAGAATGTGGAGCGATACAGACAGAAGCGGAAGCAGCAGACCCGTCTCTTCCGGGAGAAAAAGCGCTGCCTGGAAGAAGCGGAGTGCGAGGAAATGGAACTGCTGTGCCGTTCACAGGAAACACGGAAGTTATATCAGAAGCTCAACGCATCCCGCAAAGGCTACGTGCCGCAAGCCGAAATCTGCAGGGATAAGGATGGGAGCCTCCTGACGGACAAACGTGAGGTGATCGAAAGGTGGAAGCAGCACTTCGACGAGCACCTGAATGGCGAAGAGAATGTAGGCACGGAGGACCAAGGCGGCGGAGGAAATGACTATGTTGGTGCAGCAGAGGACGGGAACGAACCAACTCCCACGCTGAGGGAAGTTAAGGATGCCATCCACCAGCTCAAAAACAACAAAGCGGCTGGTAAGGACGGTATCGCAGCAGAACTCATCAAGATGGGCCCGGAAAAGTTGGCCACCTGTCTGCACCAGTTAGTAGTCAAGATCTGGGAAACCGAACAGCTACCGGAGGAGTGGAAGGAAGGGATAATCTGTCCCATCCACAAGAAAGGCGACAAGTTAATGTGTGAGAACTTTCGAGCGATCACCATTTTAAACGCCGCCTACAAAGTGCTATCCCAGATCATCTTCCGTCGTCTCTCACCTAAAGTAAATGAGTTCGTGGGAAGTTACCAAGCCGGTTTCATCGACGGCCGGTCGACAACGGACCAGATCTTCACCGTACGGCAAATCCTCCAGAAATGCCGTGAATACCAGGTCCCAACGCATCACCTGTTCATCGACTTCAAAGCGGCATACGACAGTATCGAACGCACAGAGCTATGGAAAATTATGGACGAGAACAGCTTTCCCGGGAAGCTGACTAGACTGATAAGAGCAACGATGGACGGTGTGCAGAACAGCGTAAGGATTTCGGGTGAACTATCCAGTTCATTTGAATCTCGACGGGGACTACGACAAGGTGATGGACTTTCCTGCCTACTATTCAACATTGCCCTGGAAGGTGTTATGCGACGAGCCGGGCTCAACAGCCGGGGTACGATCTTCACGAAATCCAGCCAATTTGTCTGTTTTGCGGATGACATGGATATTATTGCTAGAACATTTGGAACGGTGGCAGAACAGTACACCCGCCTGAAAGGTGAATCAGCAAAGGTCGGACTGGTGGTGAATGCGGCTAAGACAAAGTACATGCTGGTATGTGGGACTGAGCGAGACAGGACAAGCCTTGGCAGCAATGTTACGATAGACGGGGATACTTTCGAGGTGGTAGAAGAATTCGTCTACCTCGGTTCCTTGCTAACGGCTGACAATAACGTGAGTCGTGAAATACGAAGGCGCATCATCAGTGGAAGTCGTGCCTACTATGGGCTCCAGAAGAAACTGCGGTCAAAAAAGATTCACCCCCCGCACCAAATGTACCATGTACAAGACGTTAATAAGACCGGTGGTTCTCTACGGACACGAGACATGGACGATGCTCGAGGAGGACCAGCAAGCACTCGGAGTTTTCGAGCGACGGGTGCTAAGGACGATCTTCGGCGGCGTGCAGGAGAACGGTGTGTGGCGGAGAAGGATGAACCACGAGCTCGCTGCACTTTACGGCGAACCCAGTATCCAGAAAGTGGCCAAATCCGGAAGGATACGATGGGCAGGGCATGTTGCAAGAATGCCGGACAACAACCCTGCAAAGTTGGTGTTTGCTAACCATCCGGTTGGTACAAGAAGGCGTGGAGCGCAGAGAGCACGATGGGCGGACCAGGTGGAGCGTGATCTGGCGAGTGTTGGGCGTGACCGACGTTGGAGAGCTGCAGCTGCAAATCGAGTATTATGGCGGCAAATTGTTGATTCAGTATTATCATGAATTTGATGTTAACTAAATAAATGAAATGAAATACACTAACGATTAACTGCCATTTCAATTTGAGCACAATATCCAAAAAAAGTTTCTTCTAGCTTTTATAGTGAACATGCTAACGAAGAAAATAATACCAATTTTGTTGATGTTTCTGGTAAAAGTACACAATAAAAATTGCTGTATCGATAATAAAAGATATTTCTCGATTGGTAAGAGTAATTTTTACTGGAATATTTGATCAAGAACCACCATTACGGACCTTCTCAATGCAATTTTTTGTTTCAAATTTCTCAACAACACCAGTAGCAACAAACGTTAAGCAAATGAATGTCTTTATTACTGCTTACTGCATTCGTTTTTATGATATGACAAGCTTTGCCATCTGAAGGATCGGATGAGCTGAAAAAATAAGTTAGTTTAGAATAAATGCGTTCAAGAAAGCTAAGAAACTGTGTGGTAGTTCTTATGTTCCGTAGAAAACTTTAAAAAATAAGAAACTCGATCTCCGAAAAAATGTTGTGGAGATGCCTTTATCGATTTTTCCAAAATTTTGAACACGGCATTCCTTAGACAACTTCTTGAGAAAGCGAATGTGATAAAAATTTAGATAATTTTTGGTATTTAGTGATAATTAATGTTGAATTCATTAAAAACCACCTTTGTGCAAATGTAAATTTTAAAAATTAAGTTATTTGTTAGAGAACTCGACTGTTTTTTAAAATATCAAGACAATTCAAAGGAAATATAAAAATATAGAATACAATATGCTAGACGCTGGAAGAAGTTGGTAAAAATCATTGGAAAAGTTCATTTAATTTAATAAACAAAGTGTATTTATAATTTCTGAAACAGTCTATACGTCTTAGTAAAGGTGCCAAAAAACGATCCGACTGTTAGCGATCATGTTGCTGTGTATAGTTCTCAAAGTCCTCTGCAAAGTGATCCTTAGCCGGATACAGGAAAAGATTGACGCAACTCTCCGACGGCAGCAAGCAGGATTCCGTGCCGGTCGATCCTGTGTGGGCCATATTGTCACGCTCCGTATCATCTTGGAGCAAATTGCGAATTCCAAGGTTCTCTCTACCCGCTGTTCATTGATTACGAAAAAGTTTTCGGCAGTATCAATCACGAAAACATGTATGGAGCCCTCAGGCGCAAGGATGTCCCTGAAAAAATCATTGGCCTCATTGAAGCACATTACCAGGCATTTTCGTGTAGAGTACTGCACAACGGTGTTTTGTCCGATCCCATCCGGTTCGTTGTTGGAGTAAGGCAAAGATGTACCGCTACTGGTCCTCATCGTAATCAACGAGATCCCGGTAGGTGCGATTGATCATGAACCAAATCGTGGATTTTTGTGGCAGCCCATTACCATGGAGCACCTAAATGACTTTGAACTGGCTGATGACGTTGCTCTCTTAGCTCAACGGCGTTCTGATACGCAGAGTAGCTCGATGACCTGCCGATCCCTCAGCGGCAGGTCTTACCATCAACTTCAACAAAACCAAATCGTTGGATGTAAACACGGTCACCCCTTCCAGCTTCACGGTAGCTGGGGGAAGGTAGCGAATGTTGAAAGCTTCCAATATCTTAATCAAATGGCGGTCGATGGCAGCTCCAAGGTCGACATAGGTTCTCAGATCAAGAAGGCGAGGGCTGCCTTTCCGAGTTTAAGAAATGTAAGAAAAAACTATCAAAGTAGTCGACGCACCGAAATACGAATTTTCAACTCGAACGTGTAAATTTGTGCTGCTGTACGCCAGTGAAACTTGGTGTGTATCAGTGGAGAACACTCAACGGCTGCAGGTCCTCATCAATAGATACCTGCGGTATATAATTCGTACATGGTGGCCTGACAATTGGATCTCCAACGTGGAATTCCATCGTCGATGTCATCTAAAGCCGATAGCAACAGAAATTTGGGAGGGAAAGTGGAAGTGGGTCGGCCACACTCGAAACGAAATCTGCAAACAAGCGTTAGATTGGAACCCACACACCAAATTTTTGGTTCACGTTCCAGCAATAAAATTTGCTGAAACCAGTTCAGCAATACACCGGTTTGCTGAAGTACAGCATTTATCAAATTGTTTACTGGAGTTCAGCATTGTAAATTGCAGACCATATGTCATCGCTTCCTTTTTTGCTGATTATCAGCAATTGATTTGACAGATTTGAGAATTCGCCGAAAATCAGTAATTCTGATTACTGAACATATACCAGCAATTACTTTTTATGCTGATAACCAGCAAACGATTTGAACTGTCAAATACATGGAGTATGAGCAAGCAACATGTCTCTCATTCGGGTTAATTTTCTGTGCCATGTTTTCAATCAGTTTATCGGTACAATCAGTGTATTATTGTCAAATAAATGGATTTTCTGCCTCTAGCTGGATCTTTCAACACTCGTATTTGTAAGTATGATTGATTTTTTAGCTGAAAACGAAGAGAATAAAGCTTAAAGTAATCGCTTATTTTCAGGACGGTGGTGACACGGACGCGGAATGATTCAGCAATGTTATGTTGTCGAGGAGCTCCGTAAAGTCGTTTACTGTCCTTAAATTTTTCATAATAAAAATGTATTAGATACACAATACTTGGCTTTCAATTAAAACAAAAATCCTATATTATTTTCCCATACGGCAGCACTATAGTAATTGAAAAAAACAAACAGAATAAACAATCAGTTGCTGATCAACCAGCAACACAAATCACACATTGCTGAAAATTCAGCACTACAACTGTCACTTTCCTGAGAATCAACTTTGCTGGATGACCAGCAATATTTTCATTGCTGGAAGAATTGCTGAACTTACAGCACGCCAAAAATCAGCAAAATTTTGCTGATTTCCAGCAATGAAAATTTGGTGTTCAGCAGGGCATCGCAGCAGTAGTGGCAGACCCAGGGGCTAATGGCGACGCAGCCTCAACAAGGATGTAAGGTCAAGGCGACGACGGCTGGCAATCGCCCAGGATGGAGATCTTTCAATTCGGCCCTCTGCACCACAACGAGTGCTCAGGGCTGAAAGTAAGTCAAATAAAAACAATAAAAATTAGAAAAAAAAACTTCAATAAGCAAATACCTACGCTATACAGTGCGAGAAATAAGTATAAAGACAGAGCCGATTCCCATACAAAATAATCATGTTTGAGGATCAATATTTCTGTTCCTAGCGATTCGATTGTGATGAAATTTTGGCTGCAATTTTAAAATAGCTAGAATTTCAGCTAGTATCATAAATCATCATCCATGCAAATGTTTACATTTACTTTTCAGATTCATATAGATATAAAATAAAGACACTTTTTGTATGGAAATAGTGTCTTTATATTTATTTGAATCTGAAAAGTAAATGTAAACATTTGCACGGATGATAATTTATGGTACTAGCTGAAATTCTAGTTATTGTAAGGTTGCAGCCAAAATTCCATCACAATCGAATCGATGTAGGAGTAGGGCATAGGATATTCATTAATCAAAATTTGTTTTATTCAAAATACATGTTATCACTTCCTTCAGTGTTTCAAATCAAATAGTTATTTCACTTAGGTATATTGAAATCCTGCTCCAACGCTTGCGTCGGGTCGATGATGTGCTACCGAAATCCCCGATGGAACTGCAGCGCGGATGGTGAAAACAGAGATTTTGATCCTCAAACATGATTATTTTGTATGGAAATCAGATCTGTCTTTATACTTATTTCTCGCACTGTAGTAATAGTTTGCATCGAATTAAAAAATAACTATTGAAGTCTCTATATTTCATCGTTATCTGATCTGTTAATCTCACTTCAGGCATTCTGTTACCAGTTTTATTTTTCTGTTACATGTTCGATTTTAGCTTGTGAATATTCTACTAATTTTAATGTGCATTTATATGGTTCTTCTATCACTCAGGAGAAATATAGCCCTAGCAACCGGAGTGGTTGCATACATTAAGGTCATTTCTGGCGACAAATGACTGCAAGACAGGCAAACCGCTCCCTAGCAGGGACATCAAAATGCAGCCGTCTTTCATTAAAACTCGATTCGGGATGGCCAATGAGGATTAGTTTTCCTAGACACAAATAAGCTATGAAAACAGAATAAATACTGTTAACAAAAATGGAATCAGCCAAACAAAATACTGTTCCAGGTTTGACTGTTGGACCAAAACCAATAAATGAAACCTCGTCATCCTGTGATCGTAAATTGTTATTCTTTTGAGGATAACTGGCCACTTTTATGTTTTGGGTTGTAAATGTGAATTCGTGTAGTTATATTTTAATGTGCATTTGAAATGTTCTATTTATTTTTCGTAATGAAAAATAAAATTGAGCATTTATAGGGTTCCATCATTGTTTGTCCGTATTTTGGCACCCAACGCGGGCTATTATTATAGTTTTTTATTTGTAACAATTCTTGTGATCTGAATAATTCTATTCAACAAAGTTTGTTTTTAGAGTTTGTCGAAGGCACATTTTATTCTCAAGTTACTTTACGAAAAATAATAATCCCAATATAGGGTTAACTTATTACTAATTTATTATAACGCAAATACAGTGGGGCCTTACACTAGACGCTGTCAGCCTCTGTAATTTCATGACTAATCCCGCTAAGAAATGTCAATTTTTGTGTTCTGCTTCGGGAATACATCGCCTTAAATGTGCATATTGCTCTTCGAGAATCAGCTGACTAAATAGAAGGTACATGGACGGATCTAGATTTATTTACCATCACAAACAAATCCTACTTTTTTCGCACACTTTTGATTTACAATTGGCAATCCATTTCAACATTCTAGGGGGGTGTGCAGTAGTATCACCCAATTATCAATGAGATATAACAGCGGAGTGGCAGCGTTTTATTGTAGACCTGACTGTTTTTTTGTTTTAATTATTACATCAATTGATCTTACAACTAAACATTTATCGATTTTGCTATTTCAAATCTTGTTTCCACATTCACAGAACATCTTTTTGGTATGTGTATACTTCAGTTCGCACAATCGAGTGCCTTTGCTCTTGAACAGATTGGAAATGTCATCAATTTGGCGTTGCTCTATCATTTGCCTTTGGTTTATCACTAGCCGTCGCGGTTCCAGCACTGGTAGCAAATCGGTGGCGATATAATCGATCCAAAGCTTTACCGACAAGCATTCTATCACGAGAGTATCCAACATAAACTTGCGTATAGATATGACTTTCTGTATCATACGTTCGTGGTACGAGTGAGCACAAATGCGCAGCCTTTTCAGCTCCGCTTTGGAGATGTTGAATATCATTGCTAAACTAGCATTACTGCAGACGATGATTTCCTCCAGGTGGCTGGAATTGACCTGTATGGCTTGCGTTGAATGCAAATCAATCAATGGTGCCTGTAGAAAGCGGATCCGTCGTAGAGCACCGAAATTCACTATGAAATTATATGTATGGCTGTCGCAAAATGCATTCTGGACATTCAAAGTGAAGTCCTCGACGGTTTGCAGATGGTCCTCGTTCGACAGCATGAACTCCCGCAAAAATCGAGAACCGACGGGAACGGTCAAAGTAAATCCACGAATGTCACATTGTTGTACCATGGTTACGAATGTGCTGCACATTTGCTCAAATTGCAGCTGACACCACTCGTCCACAGCGAATCCACGAACAATCAAATTTTGATAGCAACTGGATAGATTATTCACGACACTAGGATCCACGACTTCCACAAAATCGCTCCACCGATTTTGAGTGATTGCAAACTGAGTGCTCTTCCGCCAAGCTTTGCTCTGTCGAACTGCTGTATGCCACTCCTTACAAACCAGGGATGCGCTCAAAAGGTCACTCCAGTTGAGGTAATCAGATATGTAGGAAAATAGATATTCAGGCATACTTTGCCAACTCATGATGAGTGAACTAATGCGTGCTGATGGCACGTCTAAGACTTTGCAACGAAATGTTTTAAAAACGCTGGTTGAACCCTATTTTTATCTGATAGGTAAATTAGCAGATATGAATGTATTTCCAAACGTTGAAAATAAATGTACCTATTGGCGCACAATATTTACTACCCACCGGCCCTACACATTAGAGGGGTAATCTTTTCAATTTATTCGGTACAGCAATAGGAGAAAACCCAATCTCATCGCTCTTAGCAGACGCGTAGTGAATTTTCTTCAAGACTTAGGTTTTCTGTTAGGTTAGGTAAATTATGTTTCCAAGTTGCTGTTTTGAATCATATCTCGTGTCTACTGGCGTATGTGCAATGATTAGCTTTTCTTCATGAATTCTTTCAAAAAATAAATAGTTTTCTACCCAATCATATTTCATATGTACAAGCACATATACAGAATCGTAATAACAATTTCGTAATAATTCCAAGAGAAAATCGACCATAAACATTTGGTAGATGATAATTGTAATCTTGACTTACAATAAATTTAGCCGTGTTCAAAATCTTTTCAGCAATCAAGCCATTGCAATAGATTAGAGTTCTCTTGGACTAACTTTTGTTAGTGCGCATGGGATAATTCCAATTTTTACTTACAGTATTCATTGTTCAATGTCTCGGTTGTTTATTATTGTCTTGTTTCTTCCTATGAATTAGCAATGAGAATTTTTGAATAGATGTACGCAGCATCGATGTTCTGAATCGACGTTTAAGCTTCTCAAAATTGATAGAATCGATTTTTTTATTCAATTGCTAAAAGATTGAGTTAGTATTTTGATTGCTTATCCGCTATTGGAACAAGTAGTGAACATTTAAGTTTCCCAAATAAGTTAGTAATCATGTTATACAACTATTGCATCATATTCATCTAATTTCGCTATTCATCTAAAGCGCCCCATAAAGAATGAATATAGGGGAACTTACGTATTTTCGGCCGTTTTGTTCTCTTCGTCATGGGTTTTTTTTTTTTGGAACCTATTGATCTCAAAATTGGCCTCAATTCTTTCCTAACCAAGCTGAGTTATACTACCAAGTTTCAGGTACACTCATTGCACAATTATGGGTCACACACAATTATTAGTCACTTTTCACTTTAATAGATAAATACTAATTAATTGCAAACTTTTGTTAGCCATTATCATTTTTTGTTCATGAGTTGATTTGTTTTGTGTCGTTATACGTATCGCACAAGGGATTATACGTCAAAACATACATATTTTCAGTAATTTTTTGTTCGGCGTAAAACCATCTGTCAAAGTATCGCTTCTATTGTGAACATCAGAAAGTGGGTGCGCTGCTTTCGTAAGCTCTGTAAAGGCGAGCTTTAGTGATTTTCAAGTGCGAAATGGTATCGTCACCAGAACAAAGGTATAATTTACGTTCTAAATGTAGAAATTCATGTGACTGCAGCTAATTAAAGCTTATTTCAGGCAAAATTTAAGTGACTCATTATGGTGCCAAGGAACACCGAAAATCACACAATTATGGGTCACTTTTTGTGCAGCATAATATTGAGAGTTCCGTGTACGTGGGCATTGCATACTTTTAGGCATTTATCAGTGGTTGTGTTGGGGATTTTGTCCCAATTTTGACAAATTGATTCCAAATCGTGAAAACACGCTTCGTTAAGAGGTTTGTGACCAGTTTTAGATTCTACTATAGTTGATCTATTTAGAATAGTGACCATTCATTGAAAAAATAGACAAAACATTATTGTTCAGGCGATTCCTCTTGAGTGACCCATAATAGGCAACAAATTGACCCATAATTGTTACACAGCCAATTTTGACCCATAATTGTGGTTTTCATTATTCACCAACATTTCAGTAATTTTCACCACCTAAAGTTAATTTTACAAGCAGATTTGTATATAAAACAATAAAATGGAGTTTCAATGAAGAGAATATAAAATAAAAATAAAGAAAGTGTTATTTTTGTATGAAAAACGATTCATATTATGAAATGATTGTTCCTTGAGTGACCCATAATTGTGCAATGAGTGTAATTTGGTCGACAAAAACCCCCCATGACGAAGAGAACAAACCTGCCAATAATACCCTTTGTCACCCTATGTTCCATGAAAAAGTGCAATGTTACCCATAAATAATTGAAAAAGTTCCATACTTTATAAAAAAAAAGTACCGGTAAAACATAAAATTTTCTCATTAAGGCGAAACTGGAAGCATTCCCTCACTTTTTGGTTTTTGATTTTTTAACGAAGCAATATTTTCGGAATCGGTTTTCGTGCACATGTAGAGTATGGATCAAGGTTTCTTCTGATTTTTTTTGTAGTAGAAAATGTTTTTCGTTTTTGCAGAAACCGTTTTTGAACAAAATTTCACATAAAAATGGTTTCTGTAAAAATGGAAAACCTTGATCCATACTTTACATGTGCACGAAAACCGATTTTGAGAATACATATTGCTTCGTTATTCAATAAAAAATCAAAAACCGAAAAAATGAGAAAATGCTTCCAGTTTCGCCTTAAAAGTGAAATTTTGCACCAATAAATAATACTGAAATGCTCCACAGTAAAAAAAAAACAAATGCTCCATAGAAAATGCAAATGCTCCATAAATAATTCAAATTGTACCCATAGAAAATTGAATTTTGCTCCATAGAAAAATTAAATTGCACCATAAAAAATGAAATTGCACCATAGAAAATAGACAAATGCTCCATGAGTATTATCAAACTGCACCACATAAAATACAATTTGCTCCATAAAATATTGAAAATTCTCCATAACTTTAAACATTTGCATCACTAAAGCAATGCAATTCAGCTCTGTCGAATTAAATTATAAAAATATGCTAGCTATGGAGGATTCATATATTCTATGGTGCAGTTTGATAATAGGGGTATTAGGGGCATAATGGACACCCTAAGCAAATGAGTACGTTAGGCATGTATAACAGAGTAAAACTTAACATATTATCAGTTGACTTACAACTTTAACTTGTTTCCTACGTTTACAGCAGGTAGAACGTATTTATTGAGAAGAAATAATTAATTTTAAACCGTGTGTGTTTTCAGGGCTGGCAAAGAAGGATGGGGGTGAAATGGACACCCATCGGGGCATAATGGACACCCCTGCATGTTTTACTGTATCTTTGATAACATCGACTATTTAAGTAATTTGCCTACGGAGATCAATGCCACAGATATAATACTCCATAGGGCCCATATAGCCGAGACGGTAAACGCACGGGAATTCAGCACGACCATGCTGAGGGTGACGGGTTCGATTCCGGGTCGGTCCAGGATCTTTTCGTAAAGAAAATTTCCGTGACTTCCTTGGGCATAGAGTATATTTGTGCCTGCCACACGATATACGCATGCAAAATGGCCATTGGCAGAGGAAGCTCTCAGTTAATAACTGTAGAAGTGCTCATAGAACACTAAGCTGAGAAGCCGGCTTTGTCCCAATGAGGACGTTACGCCAAGAAGAGAGAGAGAGATAATACTCCATCTTAGACGAGTGTACATAACATCAGAGTTAATTAAATAAATTTTAGGCTAAAATAATCGGATAGATTTTTTCCAAACTCTCTAAAACGCCTAACAGTATGCAACGCGCGTACATCCATCCATAATTGCCAGTGTTCATTTCGCCCCGAAGCGACTACAACATCGAAATTGCTATTTTAAGTAAATTCTGATCAAAAATATAATATTTCATTCATTGCTAGATCTGTGTATACATGTAGATAAGCTAACAATACACTTGTTTTTATGGTGGACACACTCAAACACTCGTAATACCTTACACAGCAAATAATTTTTTAATTTCCAGGCGCGTAATTTCTGGCGATGTATCCATTTTCAAACGTAATCTCACTCGAACACATCGTTTTCCAACAATTATCACACTCACCATGTACACCCTGGTAGGCACCGCAAAGTGTCAACAAACCCATTGCAGCGGAATTTAGAAGCAGTATCATATTTATCACCTTTCTTCTAACTCGGTGAAATAGCCGAGAGGCAAGGGATATACCTCACAATTCGCGAATCAGTGTACGAATCCATACCAATATTTTACTTATAAATGAACCATCTATCGTCTGCGGACCAGTCTTCCAAATTTCTTTTGCATTGCGTTTCTTTGATTCGAAAAACAAGGAGCATGAGATTTGTTAAGGCCGCACGGGACGAAGTGTAAATTTTGCTATCTTACCTCTCTTTCTAACAATTTGCCTCGTGATTTTGAAGATGGAAATATCAATTTCCACTGCCCTGACGTAGCTGAAACTTTAATCGATTGTGCACCGCAAGTGAGCAAATGAACGATCAAATTTCTAGTCAAAAATATGAAGTAGAAGTTGAGATTTGCATCTTACTAACAACAGAGCAATGGCGGACTATTCAACCACCGTCCCGTCCGGCCTTAAAAATTCTGCATCATTGATCTAAATCATTTGTGAACTCCTTCTACTGGAAGGGCTCGTCCCGAGAGCTAACAAACATTCAAGATAGGCCTAGCAACGGTTCACAATCCATGGCGAGCTCACAAAGGGTTGCCACGACTGAAAATGTTTGTCGTCGTCAGTCTGTCAGTGGCGATAGTTGAATCTAATCCCCCTACTTATGGAGAATTCATCTATTTTCTATGGTGCAATTTCAATTTTTTATGGTGCAATTTATTTTTTTCTATGGAGCAATATTAAATTTTCTATGGGTACAATTTGAACTTTCTATGGAGCATTTGCATTTTTCTATGCTATTTGTATTTTACTGTGGAGCATTTCACGTGAACACAATCCAGAACTTCATTCAGAGATCTAGGCGGCGGGATAGCAGCCCCGTTGAATGGTTTTGCCATAAAGCCAAGCAAATCACTAAGAAGTTCATGAAGGCCAATCCAGACCTCCTTGTAGTTCAGGCGGACAAAGGAAACAGGTTGACCCTAATGAACATCGAGGAATATGACAACAAGATGCAGCAATTGGTGGACGATAGTAATACCTACAAGCAGATGAGGACCGATCCAACAAGCAAATACAGGGTGTCTACTACCTGGAAAAACCTGGAAAACCGGGAATCCTCAGGGAATTCTATTTGACAGGGAAAAACCTGGAATACTCAGGGAATATCTTGAGTACTCGGGAAATTTTACTCCGATAAAAAAAACATTTTGTTGTATTAATAAATAAAAACCTGGTAGTAAAAATCCATATAGAAGTTTCGCTACAAGGATTTATCCCAGAAATTTCGTCAGGGTTTCTTTCTGGAACATCTTTAGAATTACCTCCTGGAATGTCTCTCAGGATTTCTTATAAAATTCCTTCCGCATTTTTGACACTATCTTGGTATTCCATTTAGTTTTTTTCGGAAAGGTATACTTCCGGATTCCTGAATTCCAACCGATTTCGCCTGGAGTTTTTTCACGGGGATGCTATTTCTTTCTGGATTTCCTCCAGTGTTTTGCTCAAAGAAATCGTCGTAGGATTTCTATCAGAATTTATCCCGAATACTCTATAAGAATCAGTGGCGTCTCGTCCATAGGTCCACTGCGTTCATTACACAGTTGATAAAAAGTAAAATAAATCACTATAGTTTCAACATTATCCTACAAATGATTAAAAAAATACTAATTTATCATTTTGATGTTCACAACATCCAGTGCACAAATCACTGTGAGATACCAGTACGTATCCAATAGGAATCTATTAAAATTTCCAACTTAATCTCACTCTGCCACCACCCTGCTGCTGCCAGAGAGCTCGACGCCGAGCATGCGAAACGCACTTGTGAGAGCGTTGCCAAAATAACTCTCGCCTCAGTTCACTTCCAGCAGTACACGGGATCGCTGTATGCATACAAGAACTGTGTTTACTTGTGTTGGACTGTCCTGTGGTGCATTGGCAATGTATTAGTAAAAATTTGTTCACTTTTTCCAATGGACGCACACTGGGGCAGGATTGAAAATACATGGAAAAAACCTCTAGCTCGTCGAGATGTCGAGATACTCATTTGGTGTCTTCAGAGAAAATATTTCTATGGACATGGTCGATATTCTGAGCGGTAATCAATTTTTCTTACGTTATTCGCATAAAAGTCCTATAAGTCATTTTGGCCAAATTGCATTTTAGCGATATGGTTTCTTCGGCAAAGTTGTTCGGCTATTTATGCTGAAAAAGTTTGCTGAAGACGTCAAATTTCCAAAGCCTACTATTCTTGAGATATTGATCGATTTATAAAATACCTACCTAAAATCGATTTTTTTCATTAAAATACGTTTTTATACCAATTTAATGTCCGTTTTCGAGTTATAATAATGAAAAATACTAAAATAAAACATATATCGAGGAAATTAGTTGAAAAAAATAAAATATGCATTGATTTTATATAGAAAGTTCCCGAAAAACACGCAAAATGTATATAGGACGTTCTTGCAGTCGGGCAAGTTCGGGCAAGTTTTTTCATCGGCAATCACCTAAAAAATACATTAGCTTTCATGTAAAAAAATTTCACGGACATGATATTTAATGATTTTTTCTAAATTGAGTTAAAAGTTTACTGTTTTGGGTAAATTAGTACAAAATTTTTGTTCATAAAATACTACGTTTTAAGGTGCCAAGTGAACCATGAAAAGTATAGATACCATCTAGTCATAGATTTAGTTGTTTCTAATCTCCAAACAAATTGTAAAACACAAAAATGTCCCAAACGCCAATGAAAGTATGCTTTGGTTTTATCATTCGTCAATGCGTTATGCAGTCACACATCATGAATATTTTTTGATTGTATGATTATTATCTTATTTAATACAGATATTAAAAAAATTGGAGAGTTATAAGCAAAAATATATGTATTCAATGATCTAAAAACTTTGTAATTAGAAAAACTTTTCAATTATTTTAACCTAGTCGTACGTACTACTAAATATTTAAAAACTTTGCGTAGCAAAATTAATAATACATAATTCATCAGAAATAAACCAGTAAATAACTATTTTTTGTTATTTGATTCCTCTATTATTTAGCTGTCTTTCAAATTAGTGGTCATCACAGGAAGCAAACAAAACTATTTTTAGGTAAAACCGTTATGACCACCAAATTACCATTTCCGCAACAATATCAAGAATAAGTTATTTATCTATTAATTTAAAACCTTCAGAATGTTTTATGTAATTTATGGAAATCATAGCATTCAAACTTAAATTTTGATCTGGCTGTTTCCAGAAACGAATATTTAATCATAGCAGAATCAATATTTGATATAATTTGCTCTCTTTTTGCGTTCTGTTCTATTGTTTACTACTTATAAACGTTTAAGGAGGATACAGGTAAATCTGCCATTTCATATAGGAGGATTCAGGTAAATCTATAATTATCCTTTTCTATTTCAGATTTGAAATCGAACACCCAACAAGGATCAAGGAACCAGGCATCAACCAACAATACTTTGTGCACCTGAACGTTGACCAAACGTTTCCTTTGAACTTTACCCTTCCACTAACACCCAAATTCCCGTGACGCCTAGGCCTGAAAGAATGTAGAGGTCTCTATGTACTTTCATAGGTGTCCAACTAATCTTCCTTTCCCATCCCTCAGCTGTCGCAAGGACGTGGCCAGGACAGTACTCGACCGTTGGAGGATTGCGTCAATTTTGTCTAAGAGTCAGAGATTAGTCCCAAATCTTTGTGCTTTGGTAACGGACAGGAAGGATGCAATCCTCATAACAGCGATCCAGGGCTGTACCACCTACGAATTTGTGCGACTTGCTTTATGCTAATGCTAATGCTAATGCCAATCACAGGAAGCAAACATATGTCTAGATCTCTACAAAATCTGGATGTGTTGTCCTCCTCTTCTTGGCGTAACGTCCTCACTGGGACAAAGCCTGCTTCTCAGCTTAGTGTTCTATGAGCACTTCCACAGTTATTAACTGAGAGCTTCCTCTGCCAATGACCATTTTGCATGTGCATATCGTGTGGCAGGCACGAAGATACTCTATGCCCAAGGAAGTCAAGGAAATTTCCTTTACGAAAAGATCCTGGACCGACCGGGAATCGAACCCGTCACCCTCAGCATGGTCATGCTGAATACCCGTGCGTTTACCGCCTCGGCTATATGGGCCCTTAATGTTGTAATGGATGTGTTGTAAAACAGTCATTGAATCATCACGCAAATACATTACGAGTGTATAAATCATTAACGAATGATAAAATCAAGGCATGCTTTTATTGGCGGCATTTGGGACAATTTTGTGCTTTACAATTTGTTTGAAGATTGAAAACAACTAAATCTATTACTAGATTGTATCTATCCTTTTTATGGTTCACTTGGCACCTTAAAACGTAGTATTTTATGAACAAAAATTTTGTACTAATTTACCCAAAACAGTAAACTTTTAACTCAATTTAGAAAAAATCATTAAATATCATGTCTGTGAAAATTTTTTACATGAAAGCTAATGTATTTTTTAGGTGATTGCCGATGAAAAAACTTGCCCGAACTTGCCCGACTGCAAGAACGTCCTATATACATTTTGCGTGTTTTTCGGGAACTGTCTATATAAAATCAATGCATATTGATTTTTTTTTCAATTAATTTCCTCGATATATGTTTTATTTTAGTATTTTTCATTATTATAACTCAAAAACGGACATTAAATTTGTTTAAAAACGTATTTTAATGAAAAAAATCGATTTTAGGTAGGTATTTTATAAATCGGTCAATATCTCAGGAATAGTAGGCTTTGGAAATTTGACGTCTTCAGCAAACTTTTTCAGCATAAATAGCCGAACAACTTTGCCGAAGAAACCATATCGCTAAAATGCAATTTGGCCAAAACGACTTATAGGACTTTTATGCGAATAACGTAAGAAAAATTGACTACCGCTCAGAATATCGACCATGTCCATAGAAATTTTTTTTTCTGAAGACACCAAATGAGTATCTCGACATCTCGACGAGCTAGAGGTTTTTTCCATGTATTTTCAGTTCTGCCCCAGTGTGGGACGTGGGCCTCTTCGGCGGTGGAGGAAAGATTGTTTGGTTGCGCTCGCGGTGGGGTAGCTGCTAAGTTTGGCAACGTCGCATTAGAACTACGATAGCTTTACCCGACATCTCCACTAGACAGAAATGTCTTGCCATTTTGCTGGACGGATGTGTCATGACAGAAATGTTCTCTCGCTGTTTGCATGGAAAGCAGCGGTGTTGATCATTTCTGTTACGTTTTCTCTTTCTGGCAGCAAAATGGCAAGACATTTCTGTCTAGTGGAGACGTGGGGTTAGCAAGAGAGCAAAGCGAGAGAGCTTGTACCCAGGCGCCCAGTCACTCTTTCGGCATGCGTGCATGCCTTTGGGTGGAGCTCAATGGGTGGCATTTTCATTCAGTACTTAGTTGCTCGTCGCATACGGTTTCATTTTATCAGCAATATTCAGAAGAAAATGAAGCGCGATATCGTAAGTCAATCTACTCCCGCAATTTGTTTGCCAGGCGGTTAATTGTGGAAAAGCTTAAACCGGCTTCTTGAACAATGTAAGCAGAATAACCTCTTCGATTGGATGAACTCAGATATGTAATTTGAAATCCGTCCTCGAATGCTTATCCTTAGACAGATACGCGTATTTAGACTACAGTCATAGCACAATCAAAAAAAGAAAAGACAATTACACCGTCTTCGACCTTACGGGCCTCTACAGACTGAACATTACAAACATTTGACAACGGACAACACATATTACACCCAGTGGCCCAGTGGAGAATTTTCCGTTTGACGAAAAGTTTTCCCCGACTGGAGCGGGAATCGAACCCACAACTCCGAGGCTTACGAGACAGCTAAACGACTGACGCCGCTAACCACTCGGCCACGAAGCCCACTCCATATCACATGGGTAATATAGCGTGGAGAACTGAATCACTAATAATTGTTACAGAGTGACCTATAATTGTGTAATGGTTCTTCCACTTTTTGCTCAGTGTCAGTTATCCACTTCTGAGTGGATTCTTCGAAGTTTAAAAGCTATTCCGAAAAATTTCCTAAATAATAGGTGGATAATGCCTACTCTTGCTTCCCCAATTCCGATAAAGTAGTATTGACTCCTCTGGCACAAAGGAATAAGGACCTATCTTCGGTTACAATTGGCAAGCGAAGGCTGAATCAGCTTATACAGATGGCGATAGAAAACCCCTGTTACATCAATTGAAAAAACAAAGCAGTTTTATCGACGAAATCGTCGATAGATTCGCTCGTCAAGCGGAGTGCAGGTTCCTGCTATTTTCCATTTGCACTACAGTCCATTGTGAAAACTCTTCAAGTGCACAGTCAGCTCTACAGGTCACGAGACGCCTCTGATAAGAATTTATGTTGGGATAAATCGTAGAATTTCTTTCGGCATTCCTCATGGAAATTTTACACGATTTCTTCCGGAGTTCCTCTTGGGACTTCCCCAGAAGATCTTCCCAGAATTTCTTTCGGAGTTGCTAAAGGAGTTATTCCTGGGGTTTCCACTAAAGTTCCTCCAATGGTTTCTGAAGGAGTTTTCACGAATTAACTGCAAGAGTTCCTCAAGAGATTTCTTTCATTTTTTCCTGTGATATCTTCAAACAATTGCTTTGGGCTTTCTTCGAGATGTTCTTCCTAGTCTCCTACAGGAATTTCTTAAAAGTTTTCGCGAGGTTTATTTTGAAGTTACACCTCTCGGAGTATCTCCTGGAACTTCTCTCAGAAGATTCCTTCCGATGTAGGTCATGAGATGCTTCTCAGAGTTTTTCTGAATTTACCCTGGACTTTCTCCTAAGATTTTTGTTCCAGAGTGCCTTCTGGAATTTCCACAAAAGTTATTGCTGATGCTTCCCATTGAATTCTTCTCTTGCCTCTTGTCTCAACCAATAACATTCTTGAAGAAACTTTGAATAGTTTTGGATGGAGCTTCAGGAGGAATCCAGCGAGAATCTCTGGAAGTATATTGGAAAACTTTTGCAAGTAATATCGGGACGTACTCAAACAGATATCTCGTGAAGGAATCTTGCGGAAAGCCAGGAAGAAACTTTGAAGGAAATTCCAGGAATTACGCTTAGAAATCTTGAAAGAATTTTTAAAGAGCAGGGAAACTTACATATTTTCCGCAGTTTTGTTCTCTTTGTCATGTTTTTTTGAAACCTAGGTTTCAGCTATTGAACTCAGAGTTGGCATCAAATCTTTCCCAACCAAGCTGAATATGATCAAGTTTCAGGCAATTTGGCCGACATAAAACCCTCATAACGAAGAGAACAAACCTGCCAATGATACCCTAAGGGGTCGTACACAAATTACGTCACGGTGTTAGGGGGGAGGGGGGGTTTTGCAGAACGTGACGACCCGTACAAAAAATACTGAGGTCCAATATTGATACAAAAACTGTGACATAGGGGGGAGGGGGGGGGTTGAAAAAGGTCGATTTTAGCGTGACATAATTTGTGTATCACCCCTAAGTCACCCTTCATAATTTTTAGAAAATTTGGGTTATTTTTTGAATTATAAACTTTTAAAATTTCATCTGGAAAAACCTGGAAAACTCAGGGAATTTCATTTTGAGTTATGAGTAGACACCCTGAAATACCAACGCGATAACAACCGAATCGTGCAGCGCTTGTACGATCTCAAACTAATAGATCGGAAAACTAAGTATCGACTAAGCTGCCAAAATGCTGTCTGCCCACGCATTTACGGACAACCGAAGGCGCACAAGCCGGATATTCCGCTACGACCGGTAGTACCTAACATTACCGCACCAACGTACAATCTATCCAAGTTTTAGCTGATATTCTCAAAAAGTCGTTCTCCAGCGAATTCAACAGAAAAGACTCCAAGGAATTCTGCCAATATGTCAACGCACTCCATGTACATCAAAATCATGTCGTAGTGTCGTTCGACGCGGTGTCGCTTTTCACTAATGTCACGAAGCACGTTGTGATACAGGACATTAGAATGATGTGGGACCAAATATGCAAAAACACTGATATCAACCTAAGTATGTTTGTAGAGATCGTTGAGTTCTGCATCGACGCCAGTTTTTTTCCGCTTTTCATCTCCAGAAATCAGATACAGCTATGGGCCGTCCTCTGTTACCAATACTGGCGGACATCGTCATGGAAAACACCATAATAAGAGCCATAAGAGAAACCAACATACCTCCTCTACATATAAGCAAGTACGTACGTTGATGACCTCTTTCTAGTTTTGCCCCAAGAGAAAGTGCAAGAAATTCTAGCGGTTTTCAATCAACAAAATGAAAACATCACATTCACATGTGAATTGGAACGCGAAGGAAAACTACCATACCTAGACCTTCTGGTAGTCCGGAATGATGATGGAACGCTTCAAACTGACTGGTATTCGAAACCAATGGCATCGGGGCGACACTGAATTATCACTCCTTTCATCCAATGGATCAAAAACTGGCCGTAGCTATGAATTCCATCGATCGTCTGAGATCATTAACTACGATCACAAGCGAAAACGAGCAAAACAAATCAATCACAACAATTCTCCGGAGAAATGATTACCCGACCCATCTAATAAACAGATTGATTCGTCAACCTCGACAGCCCAATCAGATAGAAAAACCCACACTATATAGATCCATCATCAACGTTCCTGGTTTATCACCACAGATAAAACGAATACTTCGGAATAGCCTGCCATCCGTAGGCATTTCGTGTAAAAACGAGCACGCAGTCAGCTGTCTCTATAAAAATGCGAAGGATCCGATCTTCCTAATGGATAAAAGCAATGTCGTATACATAGTACACTGCAGGGACTGTAGATGTTGCTATGTGGGCATGACAAGAAATAGTTTGAAAACTCGGATGTATGGACACAATTCACACCAAAAATCGATTGAGGGTTTCAGCAAAATTCTGCTGAATTTTGCCGAGCTGAAAGTTTCAGCAAACATTTTGCTGACTTTCAGCAAAATTTTGCTGATTTGTTCAGTAAACTCTGCTGATCACCAGTAACGTTTTGCTGAAATTCCGCAAATTTTGCTGAAAGTTCAGCAAACAATTTTGCTGGACCCTTCAGCTCGGCAAAATTCAGCAAAATATTGCTGAAAGCGTTTGGTGTGTACACATATCAACGCTCTTCGAAGACTCTTGGACAGTGGAGTTCAGTAAAGAGATCCCAGCATTCAGCAGTTAAAAGAGAAAACTGCCCTTATGGATCATTGTATATCCCACCAACACTGGTTCGATATCAACAACCCGAAGATCGTCGACATCACCTACAAAAACCAATCTCTTCCCACACTGGAGATGTGCCATATACGTGGAACGGCGCATACTGTAAACATACTGTAACAGTACAGTTACCTTCTCTCTTCCATCAAACAACTGCAAACAGAGAAATTCTCACGGTTTGCAAGTCACTCACAGAGTACTTCAGCTGATGGGAATACAATAATGAACACGTCAGATTCTCTTTCTAACACCCGTACTAACCAATAGTTTTATTAGTCGTTTTAATATCGAGTAAGTTTGTAATTGTCCAAAAAACAAAATTTTGTAATTAATTGAAATAAATTTTAGGCCCTGAAGAAGGCCCCATCCCGGGTCGAAACTTAGGCGAAGATAACCAAGTAGTCGACGTAAAATTCATGACTGAGAAGCCGAAACCCACGTAATATTATTATTTTTTTAATTACATTTTATTTTCTTTTGAAGTCTAGACTTTTTGGTGGAGATCTAGGCTTGAAAAGTTACGTTTTTAAGGGGATGACCCAAAAAATTTTGATCGATAGTGCATATGTGAGAGATGTTCATCTCATTCCATCCGAAGAAGATGAAGATTACGAAAATGAGGAAAAAATTTGCTACACGCAGAGATAAAATTCAGCTCTATGCATATAGATGAGACTTGCAAAACATCTGTACCTTGTAGATAAAAATGCGTCCATTTGGAAAGGTTTTTGGACGCCAAAGCCATACTACGACTAATTCAAGGTTTGTAAGTTGTCTGTCATATGTGAGCTAATATTAGACTAGACATGTTCCCTTTCTCTCGTTTGTCGGGTGAAGATCATTGCGTCCAGATTTTCATACTTCACGGTGTGTCTGGTAGAACAATATTATCGCAAAAAATAGGCATCGCCAAATTCTTCGTTACTCCAAAATATAGGTTTTTAGCTTTCATTTAACGGGTCGATCAAAAAAATCCACCGAGGGACCTCGAACAACTTTTTCATTTGAACATTTTTGCTCACTGGTGATCATTTATTGGGAGAAAGTTTATTTCTGTTTATATTTTTGGCCTATGTGAATTCTGTACATAGGACACATACTCTGTTAACAACAAATAATTGAACTAAATATGTAATGATCTACAGTTCTTGCCCTTCGTAACACTTGGTGCGCCACTGTTTATTACATTGTAAAAAATAAGAAGAATGATTTTGTTTCAAGTGCTTTCTGCTCGTTTCTTTACAAAGCCATTTTGTAAAAGCGCTTCTTGAACTATTTGATATAGAGCTTTTTATTCTTAAAATAAAGTGTTTCCATATACTGTACAATGTATTTTACCACAGAAAGGAAGTATTATTCCTATTATTCTTTCAGGAGTAACACCCCAACTCAAACAGTGCCTGATTTGAAATTTTGCTCTTCAGTTGAATTTGTTTCTGATATTGACTAATCAAAAAGAAAATAATGTTTCGTAAAAGCAATGACGGAGTTATATACCCCAACACCTTGTTTGTAGAACTAGAAATGTTTAGTGATCTTGTTGATCTTTCTGGCGTTTTGTCTTACATAGTTGGGAAAAAGCCTTCTTCTCAGATTAATGTTTTATGAGCGAGGACTTCAACAGATATAAACGGCAAGCTTTCTTTGTCCTTCGATCGTCTTAGTATGTCTTGTACCAGTGGATATTTATGTTTCGGAAAGATCCTGAATCGACTGGGACTCGAACTTGTCACTCTCAGCATAGCTTTTCTGAAAACCTGCGCTGTCACCGCTTCGACTTTATGGACTAGATAGTGTTTATACATATAAAATGCCTAGCCTTCTCACAATTTTATGCATGTGCCTTGGTTCTGCTATATACAGTCAATGTTATGTACAGTGTGGCATAATTTTTGGTACAAGGTATGTAATTACTATGGGAGTTTTTTCGGCTTTTGCAGTCGGTGACGGCAGCAAAAACAAGTATGCCTCATGTTACCTAATGTTTGCTATTTTTGATAATCCATTGACTATGCAGCGTTAACTCCAATTAACTCAAAGAAGGTATAGAAAAACAAGTTTATTATTACTATTTGTAAAGAAATCCCGTACATTTCATTTTATATTAAATTTGACTTGAAAATTGAAAAAAGAAAAAGTATGCACTAAAGAACATCAAATATCAGAACATCTTGAAAACTTATGTCCAATTGTGTTGAAGCTTTGGCAATTTAAAATAATGTAGACATTTTTGACAACCATTGGAAAGCTCTGCAAATATTAGGATGGTTCACAAAATGTTTTTTTTTGTTTGTTGCATACACAGATAAAAATAATGACATTTACACGTCATGTAAACTTTATTTTGGTAATGTAAACTTAGTGTTATGATGGTTTACATGATATATCATGTATATTTACGTTATATGTCATGTAAAAACTCAGAGTCATGCTGAATTGCATGACATATAATGGAAGTTTACATGATATTTCATAAATTTTACATGATATGTCATGTAAACTTCTGTAATATCCCACGCTCCAATTATGTGCATCATATGTCATAGAATTTTACACTCTTTTTTCGAGCTGTGTATGTTGCAATGTTTTATTTATTCAGACTACACAAGCCATTAATAGTTTCAATAGGAACTAGTGTGAGAAGCAATCGGTCACGATATTTCTAGTATCTTAACGATTAAATTGAATTTTAAGTCACGTGCAGTCTTTGAAAAGGAATCTTTTAGAATAATACATCCTACGCCACCATGGGATGACTCATGCAAAATTATAGTGCATCCTATCGAGATGAAATTTTGACAGCTGTTATGGGTCGAAAATAAATCTAGGTCTTAACTTGTTTTTACCCAATCAGAATAAACATGCGAGGATTCGATGCCAGAGTAGAAAAATGGAGCAAACCATTCTAGAGATGGCGTGACAATTTTTTATTATGACATTGGGAGCAAACAATATTTATCTTTTTTTCTTTTTGGATGTACGTCGGTTCGTGGGTAATTATAGTTTTATGAAACAAAAAGTCCATAAAATATAGATGTGGACCTGAAACATAATCGCTCAAGAAAGTTCAGTTCAGTATGTTTTACCTTGCCCGCTATTTTTAAGAAATATTGCATGGGAAACTTTCGATTTGAAGTTTTTTTTAGCTCCGAAATACGGCAAAAAAAGCTACGCTTGCTCTTTTTTTAATCAAATCCATTCCTGAATTTTACACGCATCGGGATAGACCAAGAAATGTCTTGCGATCACCTTACATATCATTATACAATTTTAATAATAAATTTTTTCCACTTATTTGCTCTATTTCTATTAATTTTAAATCAAAGTAGGCCCAAATCAAAGTAGGCTGTTTTCTTTGTATTTTACTTATCATATAAATCTTTTATTTTAAGAATAATTGGCTTTTTTGTTTGCCTTGCGCCACAAATCCCAAATAGCAACTTAAGTAACACCCGTAAGAATTTCAACTAAAATTCCTTTTTATTTCATCAGAAAAAGTTGTTCGGGATCCCTCTGGGAATTTTTTGGGGAACACGTTAAATGAAAGCTAAAAGTCCATATTTTCGAATACTGGCGGATTTAGCGATGCCTATTTTTTTTTGTGATAAACCTTCACCATATACACGCCGTGACTTGTGATATACCCTGTCGCTGTAACAAACAAGTTAGACATAAACAAAGCCACCTTCTAACGAGCCTGGATAAAACAAAGAGGACAAACTTCAAAATTGGAACAGTCGAATTTCGAGCATGATACCTGTCTAAACGACAAGGATTCACTACTTTGGTATACTTGAGACACTTTACTACCTAACACATAGGTAAATGGACGTGTTGGTGTTCGACACAAATCCCCAGGAAAAACGCCATTATTGTGGGGCGAGATGAAAGGAACTCTTCACGGCGTAACGGGAAATAATAAATGGAGATGGAGGCGCATGGTAGTTGATAACAAATTGATGCATCTTAAAAATGCAAGCACTCCAAAGCGTGGTAGAGGACCAAAATTTGTAAAACAAAAATAAAAAGAAAAAAGCCCGCAAATGGTCAAATCCCATCGACTATGTATTTACTCATTCTATTTTTCATGTTCTTGATTAAAAAATGTTCTATAATGTAGTTTTATTTAGTACACCGTGTCCAATAAGTTCTCATACAAAATGCAAATTTAGAAAATATAATTTTATTTCATATCTGTGATTCATATTTTCTAAATTAATGCATGTAATGAAGGCCCTGATTAAATGAAGCATATGATTTAAAATAACGTTATTTTCTATATGTGTTTACAAGCCTAGGAATACACTTCCGTTTTCTAAAATCCGTTTTCTCCAGCACGCAAGAAAAACGTTCGAAACGTTTTTCGTTCTACGGTAGCTAAACAGACTCCATGAAGTTTGATTTTGAGTTTTATCCCAACTATGATACCAAAAGGGGATAAAATAAAGCTAAAACAATACAATTTTAGTGATGATTTGGTAAGAAATTTGCAAGTAAGCTCAACTTGGGCTCATTTCCTTGAAAGTGACCGTTATATGAAAGATAAACATCATAAAACGTAAATTTTGGACAAAATTAACCACAATAGCGATACAAGAACGTTTGAGAAATTTTGTGAATCATCATGATACGCATGCAGTCATGCTTCTTTAAGGACAGACTTGTTAGAATCCCGAAATGGCCGCCACAATGGCCGACTTTGGCACCTACTCACGATTTCGAGCGCACAAATCTACAAACAAAACCAGCACACCTGATCTTTTTATTTGAAGCTAATTACAAGTGAGCAAGAACCGAATAATAAAACGCACTGTTGTTTGCAGCTTGCATCTTGAGATTTGTGCATCTGAAGTTCTGATGCACTGTTGAAACGGGATTTCAAGACGTTTGTCCTTAATACAACAAATCTAACAGGTAATTAAACATTTTTGTTTAATTTACGTTAAATTTTGTACAAAATAAAACGGCATCGTGCTTCACCAATACAGATTCTTAAATTTTCTCTAATCTGGTCATAGTTGCTACTAGCTATGGTGAGGACAGGAACCTAATTTGTGTCAACATTAAACCATTATCCGTTAAAATAAGACGAAATACTAATGAAATGGCGTGCGTGCCAGCTGAAATGCACCGACAAGCGATCAGCAGAGAAGTATAGAGGGCAGTGAATTCCAAAACAAATGCTGTATTTTAGCCTTTCAATCAAATAGTTTACTTTGAAAATCCTAATTTTAGATGTGAAATGAATTCAATTTGATTTTGTATGACAACTTATTGGACACTGTGTATTTTTTTTTTTTATAATTGTACAGGGGATACTCAAAATAACTGGGACAAGTAAAGTTTTCACTTTTCAAAAAATGTTCAACTAGTTATAACTTTTCGAAAAGGGCATCAAATTTTCTCAAATTTTTACTGTAAGTTCATCAATTAGGTGTGTATCAGTGGATCGATTTTGGAAAAGCTCGGGCTATTCTTCACGAAGTTAGGAAGATTCTTGAAAAATGTATAATTATTCGATAGCCAACTTTGAGCTGTTATATCTCAATGAACCGAATACAATAAATTTTTTATCATTTATGACTCATATAATGAACTTTGACAAACATTCGACTTAATTTAAAATTATTATTAAGAAAAAAAAAAGTTATAGCGATTTCATTTATTCTATGTTTTTTTTTAGTAAATTTATCTATTTTTAATATGCATCCCATTACTTTTTCAGCTTGGTGCCGGCCATTTGGTTGCTTTTTTTGGAAACAAAAATTTATTCAAGTCAATTAGAGGAAATCTAAATGAACTGTAATTACTATCTCGAATTTTGAAACGATGATGAAGTTTTGGATAAATTGATGTTATATTAGAAAAATAATCTAATCGTTATAATTTTCTTTCGTGTAAAGAATTTTAAGTTTAGTCAAAAGTTTTAAGTAGCTCATAAATGATCAGAATTTCATTGCATTCGGTTCATTGATTCCGGAGATATAACAGCTCAAAGTTGGCTATCGAATAATTATACCTTTTTCAAGAATCTTCCTACTTCGTGAAGAATAGCCCGAGCTTTTCCAAAATCGATCCACTGATACACACCTAATTGATGAACTTACAGTAAAAAATTGAGAAAATTTGATGCCCTTTTCGAAAAGTTTTAGCTAGTTGAACATTTTTTGAAAAGTGAAAACTTTACTTGTCCCAGTTATTTTGAGTATCCCCTGTAGTATCACAGACTGTCGTAAATAATGTGCCTAATAGTATGAACAACAATCTCAAAATACACCTAGGGCAATTTTCCAATTGTTACACGGCTAAAAATTCATCAATTGTTGCACACCTCATAAGCATAACATGGAGTGTGCAACAATAGGCGAGTTTTTAGCCGTGCAACAATTGGAAAATTACCCTGAATACCGATTGCCACAAACTCATTAGGGCAGTCGGAATAAAAATCTATTAATTCGCCGCATGCACTTAAAATCCATTCTCGCAACATTAACTGCCCTTTTCTCATTATCGCCCCAGTCAGTAGAGGCTGAAATACCAGCACAGATCGACAAGTGCCCTACCAGCCAGGTGGGTGTCGACGATGCAGCGATGATTCTCAAGTATACCGTAATCGGAAATCAATGAAATCGATTAGGGACTAATTTCAATGGAGTGAAACTGCGCCGCAATTGATTTGCAATTCGAATCCATCAGCACGTAAATCCAACCGACAATAATGTTCCCACATACCTACTTAACACTTACTCCACTGGCAATCGACACATATTGACCGTTAGCGAATCTCAACGGGAACTGCAATGTGATCGACAGAACTAAACCTTCAAACGTGACTTTGTTTAGTCAAATTTGGGCCACAAAAAAGTGATTGCTTCTACGTTGAATTTTTATGGGTTGTTTAAGAATGGCGAACAGTATTTCGAAAACGTATTATTTTCTATTAGGTTGTATGTACTATTTCCCTAATTTATTATGAAAATAGCCACAGTATTATGAAAATAGATACAGGGTTAAAATATAAAAGACTCATAAAAGTAATCATTTTTCATGACAAAATCAGAAATTGTCAATAAAGAAGTAGGGGTGGGAGCAATAATAAACAACAAAATGTCCATACACAAATTAAAAAGTGCATAAATAAATCAAAATTTCTCATAAACAATTGATTTTCGAGCAATAAAAAAAGGTCGAAATTTCCACGAATAATTCAATAACTGCAATAAATAACTACATTTTTTCCACCAAAAAAAATTTAAACTTTCCATGAATATATTTGATTTTTTCATAAATAATTTGAAAATTCCCAATTGATAAACACCAAAAAAATTAGCAATGAATACGATACAATGCGCAATTAACTTGAATGCTATTCTACATTGGCGTAGCTAGGGGGGGTTCCAGGGGTGCCTGGCACCCCCTAGAACAAATTTGGCACCCCTAGAATTTTTCCTTGATAGTTATCTAAAATTTAAAACTCCACACAATACATAATTCCAATATTTATTAATGGCACATTCGAATAAAATATAAGCACACCCGTAATACTTATATACCTGTTGTACGTTTTGGCGCTATGAATATCGGTAAGAACAATCAAGAGACTTCTCCATGGATTCCTCCAGAAATACCTCTTTCCAATCATACAGTGATTTCTCTAGGCTTCCTTTATGGATTCTTCCCGATATTTCTTCAATAAACTGCCCTTAGGATTTTCCAGACAGTTCGTCCTGATGGGGTTGTACATACTAGAAATTTCTGCAGAGATTGATTCAGCAATTTCTCCTAGGATTTTGTTGGAAGTTCTTACTATGATACTTATCGGAATTATTCTAGGAATTCCTCTAAAATTTTCTCTTGGGATTCTTTGAGGAATTCCTGGTGGGATTATTCTAGACAATCTTCCTGGGATTCTTTCAGAATTTCCTCATGCGATTCATTTTATTTTATTCAGATTTAATTCAGAGATTATCCCAGAAAATTTTCATGAAATTTCTCCAGCTTTTATTGGCCTTCTTCCGGGAATTGTGGCTAGGATTCCTCAAGCAACTTTTGCTGCGAATCTCTTAGAACTCTTCCAAAAACTCTCACTGCGGTACCTTCAGGAATTCTACTAAGGAAGATCTTCCGGCAATTCTTCCGGAAAATCTACCTGGAATTTGTCTAAAAATCCCTTCGGTGATTATTCCAAAGATTTATTCAAGGATTTAACCAGGACTTCCTCCAAAGGTGCTTCCAGAAATGCCACAGGGGATTTCTCCAAGAATTTCTATTGGCCTTCCCTCATGAATTCCAGCTGGAAATCTTCAAGCAATTCCCATTAGGGCTCCTTCAGAATTATATTCAGAAAAATTAGCACTCCTGGCATACTTACATGTTGCAACACTTTCGGAATATCTTACTGAGATTCCTCCAGAAATTCCCCCTGCGATTCCATTCTTTAAAGGAGTACTGTGTGTATTCCTCTAGGCGTATATTAGAGGAACTTCTTTTAGAATACCCCCGGCATTGCTGATTCTAGGATTCCTCCAGAAATTACTTCTATGAAACCTCCCGGAATTCTGGGAATTCCTTCAGATATTCCTGCTGGAATTCCTCAAACAGTTCCAGCGGTTTTTTCAGCTATTCTTCGTCCAGAAATTCTTACTGTGGTACTTCAGAAATTGTGGTACTGTTTCTTTTAGAGCTTACTCCTGTCTATTTGCAGCGATTTTTTCAGGCAATCTTCCTGGGATTCTCGCAGAAATCTCTTTTGTTGTTCCACCAGGGATTTCTCCAAGGACTCATCCAGGAATTCCTCCAGAGATTTTATCCAAAGATTCCTTCAGAAATTCCTGATGGAATTCCTGTGGAAAATCCATTTGGCTTTCCACCAAGAATACCTCAAACAACGCCTCCTGCGGTTCGTCCAGCAATTCCTTCAGAAATTCTTACTATGATACGTCTAGAAATTCTTCTAGTGATGCTTACACGAATTTATCCTAGCATTATGCCTGTAATTCTTCCGGGAAATCGTCCTGGGATTTCTTCAGAAAATCCTCCTGGGATTCCTTCAGGGCCTTCCCCATAGATTCTTCCAGAATACCTTTACCGGTCCTTGCAGGGACTTCTCTAGGTATTCCACGAATTTTTGCTTTGGATTCCCCCAGGCATTCCTGATGGGGTTTCCCTATAAATTCTTGTATAGTTTCCTCCAGCAATTCCTCCTAAGATTTCTACAATGATACACCGCAGAATCCATCTAAGAATACCTTCTGAGATTTTTCCTATGATTTCTTCAGAAGCTCTCCGGTGGTTTCTCTGGGATTTTTTATCCGATATAGTTTATCCAGGGACTCTCTCATAAATTTCTCATGGGATTCCTCGATGAACTCCTCTAGGCCTTCCTCCAGAAATTTCAGCTGGATTTCTCAAGCTATTCCTGCTGTGGTTCTTCCAGCAATTCCTCCTCACACTCCTCCAGAAATTCTTACTGTTATATCTCTCGGATTTTTTCTATGGATTCCTCTAAGATTTTCACCAGGGATTTCCCAAAAAACTTGCTAGGATTATTCAAGGCAATCTTTCTAGGAGCCTTGTAGAAGTACCTTCAATGCTTTCTCTCGGAAATACAATTTTTTTTCCTGGGATTTCTCCAAATACTTTTTATTGGATTTTTTCAAGGATCCCGCTTGACTTTCATCCAGGAACTCCTCCTGGGATTACATAAGCGATTCTTGCTGCTTCTAATGTTTCAGGAATGTCTCTTAGGTCTCCTCCAGAAATTCTTACTGTGATACCTTCAGGAATCCCTCTAGGGATTTCTCATGACATTCTTGTTAGTATTCTTCTAGGCAGTTTTCCTAAGATACTTTCAAAAATGCCTTTGATTTTTCCAGGCATTTTTTCAAAGACTCATCCAGGAATACCACTAGAGTTTTTTTTTTCATGGATTACTCTAGAAATCCTGGAATTCATCTTGGCCTTCTTCAAGGAATTTCAGATGAAGAAATCCTGATACAAATCTCTAGAGGCATCCCTAAACAAATTTCGGGAATAGTAGAAATTTCCAGAGAAATCTAGGTATTACTAGTGAAATCTCTAGTGAAATTCTATATAATTGTACGGAAAAAAAACTTGTAATTAATTAGAAGGCACAGAATCTTGCTGATTGACAAATTGGGAGATGATCTTTCGAAAAAAAAAAAAGAGTTCTGGTGGGATTCCAATCCACGACTCCGTTTTCGCTAGACCGTAGTGTGGCCAATTCTTTGAGGATTGCTTCGGCATAGGGTAAGTGTGCCCATCGTTGTGGTATTAAGGTAAATTCATTATAAAAACAATGATCGTACCATCTAATGAAGAGTTGCAAAACGTTAGTTGGTAGTTTTCTATCCAAATTTGCTTGAAAAAATATAAAAACTATCGTTTCTCTCTGTTTTCGATCATAAATCACTTACCGCAACATTAGGCACACTGTTCCTATTATGTAGGTAAAATTTAATTTTGGTTCCTATTGTTGCGGTATCCCATTGAAATCATATGGGATACGGCAACATTAGGAACACAGCAGCAACAATTTTAAGGAAAATATTTTTTTAAAATAGGTTTTTGTGCAAATCTTAAGCACACAAATGGTGCAATCTCATAATTTAAGCATAATACATCTATTAAAAATGCCTTTTGGAAACATTTCAGTCGAAAAAGTGCTCAATTGCCACTACCGCAACATTAGGTACTACCGCAACGAAGGGAACAATTACCCTAGTTGTTTTTTTAATTTCATAGAAAGTTTCAATGGAATTTAGTCAGCAAATTCTTTGGATATTTTCTTATAATTGCAATGGCTATTCCTCTGAAATTATTTAAGCAATTTCTTCTTCAGTTATTTTGCAAATTTCTTAGGCAATTTTACCATGATTATTCCTGTAATTCTTTATGATTTAATTGTATTTATATTTATTGCTACCGAAAATTGCTGGATTGGAAATTCACAAATTCTCAACTAAGCTTGCTCAAGAAAATCCTATGAAACTCACGAAAAACTTCCTGACAAATTCCCAAAGAAATTGTTGGAAAAAACATCAAAATTACCTTGAAACTTTCTAAGTATTTGCCAAACGAATTCATATAAGAATACCCAGCCTTTTAATGAAATTGACCAAATCCAATCTCAAAATAAATTGCCGACATATAGTATATAAAAATTTCCACAAACATTCACAAAACAAAAATTTCAGAGAAATTCTCAAAAAAATTTCCGAAGACATCGAAGGAATTTCTGAAGAAAACTTAGAAAGAACTCCAAAAGTAATTTTCGTAGAACAAAAAACATTTTTTTTTCAAATAAATTCCCGAAGGAAATTTATAATTAACTAGCTGTACCCGGCAAACTTTGTCTTGCCTACTGCGTTTTTTGACGTTTCAAGTTTCTAGCCAAGACCAAGTCCCCGGTCAAAATGTATGAAAGATCGATTTTCAAAAACTCTCAATTTTTCCATGTTTTTTGCCTCATAAACCTTCCTTGGATGAATACTAACAGAACAAAACAAAGACGACCAAAATCGGACCTTCCGTTCGCAAGTTATGCGCAGTCCCACGTATGCCACTGCATTTTTATATATATAGATTTCCCAAATCAATTTTTTTTAATTCAATTCAATTCAATTTCCAAAGGAATTACCGAAGAAGTTCCCAAAGTAATAATCGAAGTTTCCAAAATTTCCAAAGGAATTGCTGATGAAATTCCCAAATAAGTTTTCAATGCAAGTAATATCGAAATTGCCGAAGGTATTCCGAAATCATCTACTGTAGGAATTCCTTACATAATTACTGAAGAAATCTAGAAGAAATTGTCTGAAGAATTTTCAATAAAATTATAGAAGCGATTTTTGGAAAAATTTCCAATGAATCAGCTAAGGAATACAGAATAACATAGATAATGAAAGTCTAAAAAAACGACGAAAATCCAAAAAAAAGTAGAATGACTTGCCGAAGAATTTCCAGAAAAATTCCAGAAAAAGTCATTGCCGAATGGATTACCAAAGGCTTCACTAATGGAATTCTCAAAGGAATTTCCTGAAAAGTTATTTAGAGAATTTTAAAAAGCAAATTTCTATAGAATTGTTGGCATTAACAAAACAACGCTTGAAAGACTACTAAAAAATTGGCGAAGGAACGCCCGAGAAAACATTTCAAAGGATTTGCCAATGAAATAAAAAGCTAAATAATCTCCTAATGGAATTGCCGCCGATGAAATTTTCAAAGGATGTGTGAAAGGTATTTAGTATCAAATTCCCAACATACTACCGAAATAAATTCTTAAAGAAAGATCCAAAGATATTACTAAAGAAATTTGTCAAATCCAAAGGAATTACTGGGGGATTTCCAAAAAAGGTATTAATTGAAATAAATTACAAAACAATTCCCAAATGAATTACCGGGAATATTCCCTGATGAATTACCGAATGAATGTTTTGCCGAAAACATAAATTTCTTGTATTACACGTACAAACCAGGCTCGATTATCCGAAATATAATTTCCCTGTAAAAGTATTCTCATGTACACGTGGTAGTGTTCAACTAATAAAACAAAAACACTGTCGTCATTACTTTTGTGGTAAAACCAAAAATGCAAATATGTATCCTGATTTTGCAATTTTAAGTAGGGTAACGAAGGGTATTATCGGCAGATTTGTTCTCTGCGTTAAGGGTTTTTTTGTGGGCCAAATTGCCTGAAATTTGGCATTACTCAGCTTGGTTGGGAAGGATTTGAGGCCAACTTTGAGATCAACAGGTTTCAAAAAAAAACCCCATGACGAATAGAACAAAACTGCCGAAAATACGTAAGTTCCCCTTTTTATAACTTTTACACTTGTTCTTGAAAACTATTTTAATAAGAGTTGTTATCATGTAATAAAACAAAGAGGATGTCACGATGAGTACAAGTTACACGCAAATTTGTTATGTTCAAAGCGCGATGATTGTTATGTTCAAAGTGAAAATACAAATTCCATGTATTATACACAATCAATTTATCAAGTTTTCGTACCTCCATGGCAAGTAAAGTGTTAAATAAGTACAACGTATCGAATTTTCCAAAAAAAAAACTATTCTCTAAAATATAGTGCGTTTAAATTTGTGGGCTCATTTTTTCCGTGACTGAGAATTGAGGGTGAATCAGTATTTAACAAAAAAAAACAATCTGGAAACCACTGAAACTGGCACCCCCTAGGCACCCCCTAGGAAAAAATCCTAGATACGCCAATGCTTCTTCTTCTTCTTCTTCTTCTTCTTGGCGTAACGTCCTCACTGGGACAAAGCCTGCTTCTCAGCTTAGTGTTCTATGAGCACTTCCACAGTTTTTAACTGAGAGCTTCCTCTGCCAATGACCATTTTGCATGTGTATATCGTGTGGCAGGCACGAAGATACTCTATGCCCAAGGAAGTCAAGGAAATTTCCTTAACGAAAAGTTCCTGGACCGACCGGGAATCGAACCCGTCACCCTCAGCATGGTCATGCTGACTACCCGTGCGTTTACCGCCTCGGCTATATGGGCCCTGGTATACGCCAATGCTATTCTAGCTAAAAGTATTGGCCGAGCCATGCGGGGAAGCCGCATAGAGGATGGAGGAACTTCGGCGGCAGAAGGCCGCCGAAGTATCCGAAATCCGATGCCTCGTAACTGTGCCGATTCTATTCTAGGCAATCCACAGATCCAAGAATATGCCCGGTAGAATGCGACCAGAGATGTTATCCCTTTTTAAAGTCCGACGAGTGTTAACGAGTTCGAACAGCAAGTGATTGTCTGTTAAATTGCACACTAGTTTCAGTATTTCTATCATAATTCTACGATGTAGTATGTTTAAAATGTTTTGTTGGAAAAATATAGTTTTTTATTGCAATTGTTGATTTATTTGTGGCAATTCTGACATTTTTTATTGCTCGAAAATCAATCATTTATGGGAAGTTTTGATTTATTTATGCGCTTTTTGATTTGTTTATGGAACTTTTATAGTTTATTATTGCTTTCACCCCTATTTATTTATTGGCAATTTTCGAATTATTTATGGAATTTTTTTAATTTATTATGGGGCGTTTAATTGGCTGCCATAGTTACAGTAATAATAATGTTGCAAAAAGATATTTTTTCAGCACGAGCCGTACATTTATCCAACGCGGCTTGCCAAGTTAATAAAAACGAAAAGCGCTGAAAAAATCGAGTCATGCAACGAATTGAAAACTATTTTTTGCTATTACGTTCTAAAAACGTATTTTTTTCACTGACCAAAAGAACGCTAAAACGGCTTACTTTATTTCATTAAACCAAAAGTGACGAAAAGTACTAAGCTACACATTTCAGCCCTTTAGCCAACAAAAAAAAATCATTCATAATTGTGTGTGTAATCAATGCTAAGATGAATTGTATGTTAAATGAGCTTGATTGACCCTGATACCTCATTCTTCGGAAGTACACTCCCGATCAAAAGTTTGGGGTCACTCCCTCAAAAACATGTCATTTTTTCAGGCCCATATCTTCGCCAATTTGTGTCCGATTTCAAAACCCTAGGTCTCACTCAAAAGATAATAAGTCAAAGTACCTTTGAACATGATTTATATGAAACTCTTACAAAAATATTTGTAAGTAAACTTAATTCAAAGTTGCCAAATTTTCTGTTCTGTGTTCTGCCAAATGAAGATAAATTTACGGCAGTGTCGCTGGAAATTGGGTCGACCAAATTTTATGATGAGAGCGGTAATACAACCTATTTTCTATTAGCTTTCATCTGCTTTTTACAGAACTTGGCTAAAAAATCTAAGAAAGTAAGTTATTAAGTAAACTAACTCTCGATGTCATCGACCAAAAGTTTGGAGTCACCCCTCAATATGATGAGTCGGCCAAAAGTTTGGGGTCACTATCGTAAAACATGGAAAAGTGGTTTGTTGATATCTTTGTCATCTTTCATTCAACTTTAATTCTTCTAGGCTCATTTGAAACCTAATGAATGGTACATACTGCACAGAAATTGAAGCACACATAATTGATAAAATTTACATACTTAAACTTATCGTAAAATGGCCTCATTTTTTGAAATGCGGTGAAATGTGTTAACTTTACATAACATTTTCATGTATACAAATCTTTGAATACGTTAAATGAAAAACATTAAACGTAAATTTAGTTCATTATCGTTGAAATGAGCCAAAAAGAATTGAAACTAAACTATAGATGACGAAGATATCATCAAATCACGTTTCCATGTTTTACCAAACTAATATTGAGGGGTGACTCCAAACTTTTGGTCGATGATATCAAGCGTTAATTTACTTAACAACTTTTTTCTTAGATGTTTAGCCAAGTTCTATAAAAAGCAGTTGAAATCTAATAGAAAATAGGTTGTATTACCGCTCTCATCATAAAATTTGGTCGACCCAATTTCCAGCGACACTGCCGTAAATTTATATTCATTTTTTAGAAAATTTGGTAACTTTGGGTTAACCTTCTTCGGGCATTAAAAAAAAGTTACGAATAATGCATTGGGGTCATTATGACCCAGAAAATCAAACTCTTATAGAATGATGATTTTTTCACCAATTCAAATGACCAAAGTCTTATTTGATAGATAATTACGTCAAGAATGTGTTGATATGTTGAAATAGTGGTTCCGGGATCATTGGCCACCGGGAATCTGCTACACAGGGCACCATGTCGGACATGTGGGATAGCACTACATTTTGCCAGTAGTTGTGGAATATCTCGCATTCTGGACCACTTAGAAGGATACTGTCTACGGCAAAGTTGCTCAGAATACTAAGAGCTTTCACATAGGAAACAATTTAGTTCGAGAATCACTCACTGCGTGGCGCTAGTGTTCCTATAAGCTTCCAGTTCAGTCTGAATGTCGTATATCTCGCGTTCTGGACCACCTAGAAGGATACTGTCTTCGGCAAAGTTGCTCAGAAGACTAAAAGCTTTCACATAGGAAACAATTTAGTTCGAGAATCACTCACTGCGTGGCGCTAGTGTTCCTATAAGCTGCCAGTTCAATCTGAACGTAGTATATATCGCGTTCTGGACCACCTAGAAGGATACTGTCTTCGACAAAGTTGCTCAGAAGACTAAGAGCTTTCACATAGGAAACAATTTAGTTCGAGAATCACTCACTGCGTGGCGCTAGTGTTCCTATAAGCTACCAGTTCAGTCTGAATGTCGTATATCTCGCGTTCTGGACCACCTAGAAGGATACTGTCTTCGGCAAAGTTGCTCAGAAGACTAAGAGCTTTCACATAGGAAACAATTTAGTTCGAGAATCACTCACTGCGTGGCGCTAGTGTTCCTATAAGCTTCCAGTTCAGTCTGAATGTCGTATATCTCGCGTTCTAGACCACCTAGAAGGATACTGTCTTCGGCAAAGTTGCTCAGAAGTCTAAGAGCATTTACATAGGAAATAATTTAATTCGAGAATCACTCACTGCATGGCGCTAGTGTTCCTATAAGTTTCCAGTTCAGTCTGAACGTCGTATATCTCGCGTTCTGGACCACCTAGAAGGATACTGTCTTTGGCAAAGTTGCTCAGAAGACTAAGAGCTTTCACATAGGAAACAATTTAGTTCGAAAATCACTCACTGCATGGCGCTTGTGTTCCTATAAGCTTCCAGTTCAGTCTGAACGTCGTATATCTCGCTTTCTAGACCACCTAGAAAGATACTGTCTTTGGCAAAGTTGCTCAGAAGACTAAGAGCTTTCACAATTTAGTTCGAGAATCACTCACTGCGTGGCGCTAGTGTTCCTATAAGCTTCCAGTTCAGTCTGAACGTCGTATATCTCGCGTTCTAGACCACCTAGAAAGATACTGTTTTCGGCAAAGTTCGTCAGAAGACTAAGAGGATACTGTCTTCGGCAAAATTGCTCAGAAGACTAAGAGCTTTCACATAGGAAACAATTTAGTTCGAAAATCACTCACTGCGTGGCGCTAGTGTTCCTATAAGCTTCCAGTTCAGTCTGAACGTCGTATATCTCGCGTTCTAGACCACCTAGAAAGATACTGTCTTTGGCAAAGTTGCTCAGAAGACTAAGAGCTTTCACAATTTAGTTCGAGAATCACTCACTGCGTGGCGCTAGTGTTCCTATAAGCTTCCAGTTCAGTCTGAACGTCGTATATCTCGCGTTCTGGACCACCTAGAAGGATACTGTCTTTGGCAAAGTTGCTCAGAAGACTAAGAGCTTTCACATAGGAAACAATTTAGTTCGAGAATCACTCACTGCGTGGCGCTAGTGTTCCTATAAGCTTCCAGTTCAGTCTGAACGTCGTATATCTCGCGTTCTAGACCACCTAGAAGGATACCCGAGCAAAGGCGGATAACAAAGTGATATCACTTTGATAATAAACTGTGTTATCGGTGTTATCATTTTGTTATTTTTGTTATCATCTTTTCCAATTGATGATAAACAGATGATAACAAATTTAGTTATCGATAATTTTGGTCTATCGCGATACCATAAAAATACTAAATGATAACAAAATATGTTATCTGTTTTTAAACGCACATTTCAAAGCTTTCCCAAAACTGAGAGTCTGATGAACCTCGAATCTAAAAATAGATTCCGCTTCCCACCTACAATGCGACTGCAGTACGAAGAGCATACCCTTTTATTACTCTCACTCTCAATGAGTCCCGTTGGTATAGGGGCTATCGGCTGCGACCGACAATCACTCGATCAGGGTTCGAGGCCCGCCTGGGCGCAATAGTCGAAAACATTGGTTGTAAGTTACAAGAAACTTTTTTCAAAAGGTGACGATGTCGGTAAAGTAGATTTTTACTATTTTGGTCGATAAAATAGCTCTAAATGATAACTAATTGATAACAAAACCAGTTATCAGTCACATGTATTTTTTTCATGTTGATAACTAAATGAAATGTTGCACAAAATATTGTATAACACAATTAGTTATCAACTTGAACTCAATGATAACTTAACTTCTTATCATTTTGGTATTCGAGAAGTAAATATGGGTTATCATTTTTGTTATGTTGACTCTTAATTCAACCTAAATGACAACAAACTCAATTATCAAACGAATGATAACCAGGTAACAGAACTTGTTATCATTTTCTTATCCGCCTTTGCTCGGGGTCTTCGGCAAAGTTGCTCAGAAGTGTAAGAGCTTTCACATAGTAAACAATTTAGTTCGAGAATCACTCACTGCGTGGCGCTAGTGTTCTTAGGAGCTTTCAGTTCAATCTGAACGTCGTATATCTCGTGTTCTGAACCACTTAGAAGGATACTGCCTTCGACAAAGTTGCTCAGAACAAATAATTTAGTCCAAGAATCACTTACTGCGTGGCGCGAGTGTTCATAGCAGCCTCCAGTTCAGTCTGAACGTTTTATATCTCACATTTTGAACATCTTAGAAGGATACTGCCTTGCGAAAAGTTACTCGGCAGACTGAGAGCTTTCAAATAGAATACAATTTAGTTCGAGAATCACTCACTGCGTAGCGCTAGTGCTCTTGGTTGCTTCCAGTTTAGTCTGAGCGTCGTTTATCTTGCGATCTGGACCACTTAGAAAAGTAACTTGGGAAAAGTTACTCAGAAGATTGAGAGCTTTCACATAGAATACAATTTAGTTCGAGAATCACTCGCTATGTGGCGCTAGTGCTCTTGGGAGATTCCAGTTTAGTCTGAACGTCGTATATCTCGCGATCTGAACCACTTAGAAGGATACTGTCTTGGGAAAAATTGATCGAAAGACTAAAAGCTTCCGCATAGAAAACAATTTAGTTCAAGACGGAATCTACTTCAGGATTCCCTTGTGAAATTTCAGTAGCAATTCCTTTGGAAAGTCATTCGGTAATTTCTTGAGGGTGCCTTCAGCTATTTCCTCGGCTATTTCAACATTCAAACGTATTTGGAAATTGCTTCTTGAAATATTCTGAATTTTAATTTTTGATGGTCTTCTTGAAAATACCTTGATTTTTGGAAATTCTTAAGGTAATTCCGATGAGCTTTTCTCCGGCCATGCCATTGTGTTTTTTTCATTTTGTGAGGAGTATCTAATTGAATTTCCAAAGTAATAACAAACGAAATTCTGTAAGGATTTTCAAAAGGAGTTTCCAATGCTGAAAGAATACTGAAGAATTTTTTAAAAATTCAATTTTGCAAAGAGCTGTCGAAAGAATAACAAAAGTAATTGTCAGCTAAATTTCCAAAGGGATTGCAGATAAAACTTCCAAAGAAAGCCGGTATGAACCTGCCTACGGCAGAAAATTCCCGAATAAAGAGATAAAAGAAAACTTCCAAAGAAATTTATAAAGGAAATCCCGTAAGAGTTGTCTGATAAATTTGCACACCTTCTTCAGCCAAAGACCACAGACTGTATATAACTTACACTAGACAACGGATTACATGTAAGACTGTAAGATATCCAGTGGCTCAATGAAGAATTTTCCGTTTGGCGAAAATTTTCTCCCGACCGGGATGGGAATCGAACCCACAATTCGTGGCTTACAATACGCCTAAAAGGCTGGCGTTACTAACAGTACAATCACGAACTTCACAGTTATGCTGTAGGTATTTTCAAATATAATAACTTCAATCAATTTCCAATATTACTGCTGAGAAATTTCCAAAAGATTTATCGAACAAAATTTCAAAGAATTGCCGAAATAGAAAACCCAAAAAAACTTATATAAAGTTTTGGATCAAATCCACTAAATATTGCTAAAGGATTTTCAAAGAATTTGCTGAAGAAACTCCGCCAAAAGGAAATTCGAAATATTTTCGCAGGGTTACTTTTACGGAATTTGCCAAAACGATTTGCAAAAGAAATACCGTATCAGTAAGAATTGGCACATATGTTTTCAAAAGAATGTTACAAATATTCCCAAAGTAATAAGCATAGGGTTTTCCAATTGAATTGTAAAAAAAAAAAACAAAAGGAACTTTCAGACGAGATTCCCAAAGAAATTTCCATAGAAGAAATGTTTTGAAAAAGTCCACAAAGCCATTGCCGAAGCATATGTTACATAAGTTCCTAAAAAATCTTGAAAACATTCACCAAAGAATTTTTTATATCTATTCGTATATTTGGAAGGCTCAAGCGCCACATGGGCATAACTGAGCCAAAATCTTTTGTTATTACATTGATTTTACATTTTTCAATTTAATACTGCCTTAAAACTATGTTAGTTTGGGACGCCGAAGTACTCGCGGCTGTTTCGAGGTTAAGGATTGAAAATAAAATAAAATAAAATAAAATTGGGAAGGATGGATTTATGGGTTTAAAACAAAGTTTTTTGCTTACTTATTCTAAAAACATTGATGGGACAAATTGTCCATATCTGTAACGGAACCAAAAAGAAAGGACTTTATCGGAAGACAACGACAAGAAGGGGACAAACGGAAGACGGGCGACGACAGACAGGGGCGAACAACAAAACCAAAAGGCGGACAACGAAAACAAGGTACATAATACATCAAACTCTGACAACAAAAGCTGGTAAATCAGGTTCATGTATTCCAAATCAAGTCCTGCCAACACTTCACTAACGGGTTTCTGTTGTTTTCCTCTGACCCGGAGAATTTCATGCAGCTCAAATCTGACCTCAGGAATTGCTGCACAGATATCCAAAGTCGTAGCTGAAAAAAAAATCCGAATAAACTGCATGACCCGAGATTAAACTGACAGCTCCAAAGAACACAAGTACCATGTTGTGAGAAAATTTTGAAATAAACTTTCAATGTAAAAGCTTCTTTTCTTCTTGGAAGGTTTTACAAACAAAGTAACACGGATACACAACGATTATATCAAGCTTTCAGCTACTAAGAACAATACACCCCAAAAATTTTTAACTAAAATTTGCCGAGTTTAAAGTTTTAGCAAAATATTTGTGAAAACTCAGCAAGGTTTGCTGATTTGTTCAGTCAAATCTACTGATCACCATCAACGTTTTTCTGTAACTCAGAAAATTTTGTAGAAAGTTCAGCGAAAAAGCTTAATCTTTCAGCTCATCAAAATATGGCTGAAAGCGTCTTGGTGTGTAGCATCACATCATGAAAACTCTTAGTCTTCTGAGTAACTTGGTCGAAGATAGTATCCTTCTAAATGGTAGAGAGCGCGAGATATACGACGTTCAGACTGAACTGGAAGCTCCTAAGAACACTAGCACCACGCAGTGAGTAATTGTTGAACTATTTTTTTTCCTATGTAAAAGCTCTTAGTCTTCTGAGCAACTTTGCCGAAGACAGTATCCTTCTAGGTGGTCCATAACGCGATATATACTACGTTCAGATTGAACTGGCAGCTTATAGGAACACTAGCGCCACGCAGTGAGTGATTCTCGAACTAAATTGTTTCCTATCTGAAAGCTCTTAGTCTTCTGAGCAACTTTGCCGAAGACAGTATCCTTCTAGGTGGTCCAGAACGCGAGATATACGACATTCAGACTGAACTGGAAGCTTATAGGAACACTAGCGCCACGCAGTGAGTGATTCTCGAACTAAATTGTTTCCTATGTGAAAGCTTTTAGTCTTCTGAGCAACTTTGCCGAAGACAGTATCCTTCTAGGTGGACCAGAACGCGAGATATACGACATTCAGACTGAACTGGAAGCTTATAGGAACACTAGCGCCACGCAGTGAGTGATTCTCGAACTAAATTGTTTCCTATGTGAAAGCTCTTAGTATTCTGAGCAACTTTGCCGTAGACAGTATCCTTCTAAGTGGTCCAGAATGCGAGATATTCCACAACTACTGGCAAAATGTAGTGCTATCCCACATGTCCGACATGGTGCCCTGTGTAGCAGATTCCCGGTGGCCAATGATCCCGGAACCACTATTTCAACATATCAACACATTCTTGACGTAATTATCTATCAAATAAGACTTTGGTCATTTGAATTGGTGAAAAAATCATCATTCTATAAGAGTTTGATTTTCTGGGTCATAATGACCCCAATGCATTATTCGTAACTTTTTTTGTGGCGCCATTTTGGTTTCACCTTAAGAAAATTTTTTTTTTTTCAAAAGACTCGTTTCTGCAAAATATTAAAAGTCAAGAAGTTTCATTACGATAAGTTAACAAACAAAAGAGATATTAATGCTTGAAATCGCGTTTTGGGTCATAATGACCCTAATGCACGACGAAGGTTAAGTTTACTTACAAATATTTTTGTAAAAATTTCACATAAATCATGTTCAAAGTTACTTTGACTTATTATCTTTTGAATGAGACCTAGAGCTTTGAAATCGGACACAAATTGGTGGAGATATGGGCCTGAAGAAATGACATGTTTTTGAGAGGGTGACCCCAAACTTTCGATCGGCAGTGTATGTAACCTAAAAATAATCCTATTCCAACCTAGGGAAGTGGAACCATCTCGGCAGGGGTCCTATTTTGGGCACTTTTCTGCTATAACTCAGCCAATTCTGAACCAATTGACACAATTGGAATGCGATGATATACGTAAAGTATCTAACCGTGTACAAAATTTCAAGTCAATTGGTTTGGAATTGACTGAGTTATAGCGAAGAGTGCCCAAAACACCGGCCGCTGCCCAAGTGATCCGCTACCCTATTTATTCGTAATGACAGAAAAAAATGTGTATGCGACTCGTAGCATAACTTGACTTATTTTAACACTCATCGCATTTAAGGGCTGCAAAACGGTGAGTCGAAAAGGAGAGCGAGCGTCCAACATAGCTCACAAGTTTCTACCTCATGCTTCCACAAGTCAAGCGATGACAAAGACCACCAGCTAAGAGTTGAGTGCTTAGCTGCTAGTGTAGCCTGGGTACTGTTGTCCTTCTGGCTTCTGAGTATGACATGCTCCTCCCATAGGCGAAACTACCGGGGGGGCCGGGGGTGCCAGGCACCCCCTGGAATTTTGAATCATTGCTGTGAGATATGGGGCGATGAATGATGAATGGATGAACGAATGAATATTAGTTTGTAGTGCACCCCCTGGCAAATATCCGTAGTTTCGCCAATGTACCTCCACCGAAAGCTATACCTAAGGTGGCAGCCCCACCACGACGGTGGATAGAGGACCTTAGGCCAACAACCAACTGTTCCCGAAACCCAAAAAGCAAGCCCAAAAACCGTTGCAGAAACTGAAAATGAATTATTACGAACTGATTCATCGGCACCGACTTTTAGCGCGAACCAACGGACAAGAATTGGAACATGGAATGTATTAACCCTAGCCCAACAGGGTAAACTGGCACAACTAGCCAATGAGGCATGCCGTATGAAGCTTGAAATCCTAGCACTGAGCGAAGTCCGTTGGCCGAACTTTGGAGAACACAGATTGGCGTCGGGTCAAATTCTGCTATACTCTGGCCTACGAGGTGAACACCCTCCTCACCACCGTCGAGTTGGCTTCCTGCTCAGCGCTCACGCCCATGCTGCGCTCACGAAGTGGGCACCTAATAATCAGAGGATAATTGTAGCCAGATTCGAAGCACTGGTTCGAAACCTTACCATAACCCAATGATACGCGCCAACCGTTGCTGCCGAATTGCAAGATAAAGAGAAATTTCACAGCCAACTGAATGCTGTCGTGGACAAGCATCCGAAAGGTGATATCAAGATCCTCATGGGTGACTTCAACGCGAAGGTTGGTTCCGAAAACTCCGACTATGAGCTCGCCATGGGACGCCATAGTCTCGGAGAAATGAGCGAAAACGGAGAGCTGTTTGCAGAATTTGGTGGCAACAATGACACGGTGATTGAGGGATCGCTCTTTCCGCATCGAACAGTGCACAAAATGACATGGCTTTCCCGTGATGGCGTCACGGAAAATCAAATCGACCACATCTGCATCAGCCCAATACAGAGACGGAGCCTTCTTGATTTGCGGAACAAACGTAGTAGCGCCGACATTGCGTCCGACCATCATCTCCTAATCGGCGAGATCCGATTGCGCATTGCTGGAAGATGCTGCGGTAAAAAGGTAATTCGTCGAGGAGCTAGAGAAGCGTGCTATGGATATTCCAGAAGGTGGAAGCATAGAAGATCAATGGAGCGTCATCAAGAATGCCTTCATCGCCTCCGGCGAGAATAATTTGGGTGAGCGACGCACCCGGAAAAAGCAGTGGATCACAGATAATGCCCGCGAAAGACACGTCTGGACAGTTACTGAACGACCCTGCTGACCAGTTGAAATGCTGGTTCGAGCACTTTAGAAACCTTTTTCAAGTGTCGGCCACGCCATCAATATCTCAGCATGATCCGCCAAGGATTTGACACATTGCCGTGTCAACACCGAAGCTCCATCAGTGCAGGAGATAGAAACAGCTATCCGTAGCATGAAATCGAACAGGGCCCCAGGGGTCGATCGCATATCAGCTGAGATGCTCAAAGCTGGCCCGTAGTATCCGCACAACTACTGCATCAATTATTCTGCAATATATGGGAAACCGCTACATTTCCGGTCGACTGGATGCAAGGCGTCTTAGTAAAGGTACCCAAAAGGGGTGACCTGACTGTATGCGATAATTGGCGGGGCATCATGTTACTGTGTATCGTTCTCAAAGTCCTTTGCAAAGTGATCCTAAACCAGATACAGGAGAAGATTGACACAACTCTCCGACGGCAGCAAGCAGGATTCCGTGCCGGACGATCCTGTGTGGACCATATTGTCACGCTCCGTATCATTCTGGAGCAAATCAATGAATTCCAAGAGTCTCTCTACCTTTAAGACAACAGTTATTGTGCAAGTTGAGAAATTGAGAGAAGAAAGTCAAGTGGAATATTTTTCCAATAAATTTAACAGCAAGCTGTTGTTTGTATGAGGTCTGGCAAGTATGAGGAAATCCTTCAAATGGACAGATAAAATTTATGACAAAACTCCCTCAACCCCATAATGGGTTCGAAAAAAATTAACGGTTTCTTGTCGATGGATGTTAGGCTTATTAGGAAAGGTTACTATTTTCATTTTAAAATAAATCAAGCACCTTCGTCTCAAATGTCTCAATAGCCCCCGTCAAAACTGGCGTCAACTAGCAACGTACTCGTCTCGATATTGCGTGTATATATGTATGTACGTAGAAACACTTCCGACATATATAAACCCCAAATGCTTCGTGACCTGAGCGAGCGCACACACAGCCTGACGTCGTAGCCTGGACTGACATTCATGCTGCTAGCTGAGGACACACATGGCTGGAGCGAGAGAACTAAATTGCTAAAGGAATTTCGACACGCAACCCAGAATGAACGAAAATCAAGGATAACACTGTTTGGCAGATTCCTTCGGGTAACCATTTGTTATCTAGTTGAGATTTTTCCACGAAATAAGCAGACATTCAGACACTAGGGAGGTAGAACATATAATTTACCTAAATTTTAACTAAGAGGTGGCATTCCTGCTATTCCCGCCACCATTCCGGACCTTGTTGTTTTCCTAGCTTCTGTCTGCTGCCAGAATCATCAAAAAGGACAAGATTTTTCACCCTGCTCACACATCAGCTACACAATTCCGCTCTGCTGGTGTTTCTATTTTCTCTTCCTTGTGTTTTTATTGATCACAAACATTCACGCCGTACACACTTCTTCGTATTCTTTTTGGGGTTTTCCCTCACTTCACAGAACACCAATTTGTGAACTGAGTCGGATTTTCATATTTTCCACTTTGATCCAAGGGCATTCCTGCTTCACTCTATTTCCACGGACAAGAGGCTTATTCTAAAGTAAGGCTAACGCTGGGCAGCCTTTAACCATACATTTTCACGGGCACTACAGAACAAGAATATTCCTCTTTTGCTGCTTTCATCCACATTGCTTTTAGGAAAAAAGAGAACACCATTCGAGGGACTGCACTTCAGCCAAGGAATCACGAATTTCACATCAAAGCTCTCAGGATCTGAGCAGAAATTTCCCTCTTGCTGGAACAGAAGGCTGCTCTTCCTTTGTTGCTATCGTATTTAAGCGAAGATTATTTCGACATCCTAGATCACACACTCAGAGCGCGTTTGCACGGAAAATTTGTGCACTTAACAACGAAAACGATCAGTGCACACACGGACATTAATTTAACAATTTTCCTTTCCCGTATTTTATGTAATAACCGAATACTGTCAGCCACACTGCTAGCGATACTAATAATCACTCGACTCTGATGGCAGCTTATGGAAGAAAGTGTCTAATATACGGCAGCCAGCGACTGATATTGCTTTCCAAGCTCATTTCGCTCTCGCGTCGCTCTCTGTGTTGGGGTTCATCCGGAAAACAGGCTCAAGCTTTATCTACTGTCGTGCGGTTTTCCTCCCACGGCTGGAAGAATCGTTCGAAATTCTCTGCTGGTTCGAGGGGTACTGGTACAAGTTTATTCAAAAGTGGCTTATCGCAATTTTAATGTTGCACATTGATAAAAAAAAAGCTTTTATGCAATTCAGGAACATAATTTATATTTTACCTAACTCATTTTGATATCATAATGGCCAATTTTTCCGAACTGGTTCATTATGCAACTGAAATGAGTTGCATAATGAAAAAAAGTTGTATAATTTTCATAATGCAACTCATTTGAGTTGCATTATGAACATTATGCAACTCAAATGAGTTGCATTATGAAATAAATCATTGCATAACATTTTGTATGGAACTCGTTGCAAAACTCATTTTTTTTTTCAGCACTCTTCGTAATTATCCAACTCGGCAAGCCTCGTTGGATGAATGTACGACTTGTGCTGAAAAAATCAACTTTTTGCAACTCGTTACATAAATAACTATTATGTAATTCAGTATCATAATTTCTATTTTATATAACTCATTTTGGTATCATAATGATCATTTTTTTTCCGAACGGGTTCATTATACAACTGAACTGAGTTGAATAATGAAAATAGTTACATAATGTTCATAAAGCAACTCATTTGGGATGCATTATGAACATTTTGCAACTCAAATGAGTTGTATAATGAAAAGATCATTGCATGAAATTTTGTATGGAACTCGTTGCAAAACTCGATTTTTGTAGCACTCTTCGTATTTATCCAACTCGGCAAGCCTCGTTAGATAAATGTACGACTCGTGCTGAAAAAAATCAAGTTTTTGCAACTCGTTACATAAATAACTATTATTTTTAGATGTACAAATCATTAAATATTCTATATTCTTATAAGATGTCTGTTTATTCTACCTTACTATTTATTAGTATTTCATTATAATACGAACTTTAACATTTATTCAAGGTTCTTATTTCATAATTCGATTTATTTAATTTAGTTTTATGTGGATGGCTGGATTTGCTCTTCATGTGATTTTGATTTTTTTTTTCAAATTCATTGCATACTTTTACCATTGTTCTATGAAAAAAAAAATTAAACACACTGAGAATACATCTCAGATTTTCGATATGAGATGCAATTTCACAAGAATCTCAACATCAGAATTGTTGATGGAAAATAAGAGAGCAATCTATTGAGGTGAGGCTGGCATCTTAGGTGTAGCACAGACAAACAGACGTATCACTTGGAATAAAGTGCGATTAAAATCATCGTCCCAAACGTATGATCGCTGTGTTTCAAAAAACCCACTGAGTAGATGGCGGTAGTGAGCAAACGTCAAGTAAGAGCAACAACGATGCGAGCGCCATGACCGAGAGATTTGCGAACTACAGAATATTTGAATAGTCCGTTAAAAAGAGAAGCAATAGGAAGTGAGTAGAGTGAGTCGTCTGTTTGTCTGTGGGTATAGCTTCTGGTGAAGGAACATTTCATATTCAGCCGCTGGATGCCAGGAAAAAACGCTGGTTGAGCCGCACCTCCTCGGTGAACAGACGCTCGGGACGTGCCTCCTCAAACTAGCAAAAGTCAGAAGGACAACAGTGCCCAGGCTGCACTACCAGCCAAGCACACAGGTCTTAGCTGACGGTCTTTGTCATCGATTGACCCGTGGAAGCATGACCTAGGAACTTGTGAGGACTAGAGCTATGTTTGAGGCTTCTTCCATCTCCATTTTTCAGCCCACCCTGACGCGCCTTGAAACCCCTAGAACTTCATAATACCTTTTGAATCCATTGAAACGCCCTGAAACCCCTTTGATATCCTACTAAAGGTCTCCTTAAAGCCCTGAAGCTTCACCCTCTGAAACCTGCTGAGACCCACCTAAACATAACTAAAACTCTCTACAATCCCCTTCTAGCTCTCTGAAACCCATTATTTACCATATAAATTAAGCTTAAAATTAAAACTTTGACATGCTGGAGCAAATCCTGGATTCACATAAAACTTTCCATACAAAGCTGGCGAGTTTAAATCGATTTTTTGTACTATTTCAATCAATGTTGCTCTCTTTATTAATCTCATTCTCCGTAACCAAAACCCGATTGAGCTGAAATTTTTATTGTAACCAGCTTACAGGTTATATTTGAAATGTACCGTCGTTGGGGGTGAGAATGGGTCAAAAATGGATACTCAAAGAATGTTTGTTAAATAACAAATACAATTGAAGTCGGAATCACTTTTTATTCGGTATGTATACTCTTCTATCTGGTAATGACAGTTTAGCAAGAAAGTATCACATTATATGAATTGCTTACTAAACTACAAATGATTGAAAATTGACCCAATCTCACCCCTTAGAGGGGGTGAGAACGGGTCAAAGTATTCGAAATCGCCTATCGAAGAAAATAAGTTAACTTTATTGAACATATCTAGCAAAACTTCTTAAAATACAATGTAACCATGACGAATAAAAACTTAGGTAATTTTAAAAGATGATTAAGTAAACCACCTAAAAGGGCTAATACAACCGAAAAAATGGTTGAAATTTGATAAAATTACGTTTGTATGTTGTATCGCCATTTTTAGCTACCATCCTCATCTAATGTTTCAACCTCCATGAGAGGATGGGGAGGATTACAACGAGAGAGGGGCGCATTGAAAGATCGATTGAAAAAAAAACATAATATTTTTAGTATACTGCATAAGAAATGTTTAACCAAACCCGCTATAAACTCTTATGATCATTGGCCACTATACTGCCAAAGCAAATCACTCTATCTCAAGATAGAGGGTCGTTTAAATATTATGTTACACAACATTTCACATTATTAGCCCCCTCTCGCAATAACTTTAAAGTGGATTTTTTTAAATAAATGTTGTATGAGTTCTAGTAGACTTATTCTTCTGTCCAAATGCATGAGTTTATTGTGATAAATGAGTTTAGGCACTAAACGTATGAACACTCCCGCTTGCCACTTCTTCGACATATTTTCCAAGAAAAGTGGGCTTTTATGAAGATACGGTAAACATGGCATCATTCTAACGTCAAATGGGGACTGGATAACAAGTTGAATTTTTAGTTAAGGTTATGTGCACTCGATAACTTGCCTGACCCAATCTCACCCCCATTCTTAATATTTAGACATTGGGTCGAAAATATTGAATTTTTAAATAAAAAGAGCACTGACAGCCCGCGTTTTTCATTGCATCGACCAGGTAATACCTACAGCTAACCACTTATAAGAAAATTTATGGTTAGGTACTCGTGTGAAACATTACGATGGAGAATTTTTTTAGAGTGATTCACCAGTAGTTTCATCATATAAGTTTAGCCATAAATTTAACAAAAAACCATTATTGCTAAACATCTTATTCTACATCATGACGAGTAAAAACATCTCCTCTTTGAAATAATATAAAGTTTTCAACATAAATTAGCGATAGTTGATGAGCTATTTCAAATTATATGTTTCTCCGTTTTGACCCAATCTCACCCCCAGACCTATTGTCACCCCCAACGACGGTACGTTGGTATAAAACTTTTCATGTGTATTTTTAACCCTCGAGCGATCGCGCTGTTGTATTTTGTACAACACGTTGAAAAAACCTCGCTTTTTGTACTCAGCATTAGTGTGGTGCTGAGGCAGGTAGTCAACCGCGCGAGTTACGGAAGGTTAATAATAAAAAAAAACAGGAGATTAAAAAATTCAATAATAACACTACCAATTAAATTTTATTGATTTGTTTCGAAACGTATGTTCGGATAAATGAATGATACTATATTTAGTTATTTATTCATGCTAAAAGTTGGTTCACAACAACGCACGATATTTGAATTTTAGTAAATTCCGAATCTTAAGCAATTACACTATTGTTCGATCCTGTTATAACACAAAACCAATTTTAATGCCGGGGCCCGTGGCGTAGTTGGTCACACGTTCGCTTCATATGCGGATGGTCATGGGTTTGATTCCCAGCCCCGGCACTTGCAATTTTTCGTCAGCTGCTTTCCCCCCCCCCCACCCCCGAAAGCGTCTGACATTGACCCTCTTCTGAGCCTACGGCTCAAACGGAATCGGATACCTGGACATCGGCGAACTGCAACTCATTATGGACCCCCAATTGAACTGTAAAAGGAACAACAGCCACCCATCTACATCCTCGTGCTCTTCATTCTACCATGAATAGAGTAGAACAGTGAAAGAAGCACGAAAACAATCAGCTCGATATAGAAGAATATAATAGAATAGATGTAGGCGCTGTACAAAGTGTGAGTGCAGCTGTCAATTGTAATCGCTCACGTAGTGCCCAAGTGGACAATAGAGCTGTAAGTTAGATTAAGTGATTAAGAATAAAAAAAAACAATTTTACTTAAAAATTTTAGAAGCACGGTTCAAATCCAAGGTACCGTAATCCGGGGTCAAATTGATCACTTTAAAACAACTTTTGCGGATAACATTAGTGGAATTCCAAATATTACCAAAAGAATTTCTGTAAAATCAGTACCCAGTGGATCTCCATGGAACCACGTAACAGAATTTTGTTCAACAAATTTAAACTTTAAGCTCAATAACTCCAAATATCATTAAATTGGAAATGCCACTTTGGGGCGAAATTGATCAGTATACAATTAAGCATCGGTTGGAAAGGAAAATTTCCTTGTCCGCTTAATTTTGCCCTTCTTAAACCGAATAACGCGTTTAAAATCTTACAACTAGTGAATTTATTACTTTAAATGCAAAATTAAATTTTGAAATTTTCCCTTAAACGCCTACAGGTAGGCAATTTCATTTGAAATAAGTGATTTCTGTCACAATAAATGACTATTTCAACATAAAATGAACTTTTTTTAACTACTTCATGTTCTTATTAGCTACGTAACTTTCCAACCAAGGCTCCACAAAAATGTTAAAACAGAAAATTTACGGGAAGTCCTATTATCAATCGATTTTTTAGAAGCCATGATTTCAACTAAATGAGTGATACATTGCAAATTCCTAAAAAAAATAATGCAAAACTAACTTTTTTCTATAAAAAACAAAATTCTACACTCATCTCTAGACATCTACGAACCAGATAACGTAAAAAGTTTAAAATCATTACGACGCTTAAGAGTTCCTAGTATGGAATTGCAATGTAGTATCCGAATGATCAATTTCACCCCCTGATCAATTTGACCCCGGTTTACGGTACGCGAGAGTTTGATAATAATCAGAATTTTGACACCGTTCCTTCCTTTGAAAAAATTATTTTGGGAATTTGTAAGATATATTTCCAGAATTTCTCCCAAAATTTCTCAAAATAAATTTAAAAAAAATTAACTTAACTGAATAAACCATTTCTAAATCTACATCAGGTTGAATACATAGTGCATGATAATCATTGTACCTAACGTCATATAGTGTACATGTAATTATGTTAAACAAAATGTTATAGGAGGTGCATTTTCAACTTCACTCCCTTATTTATCAGAGAGACAATTCTACAATATTATGGAAAATTCATTCCTTCCAAGAGAACAAGAACATTTGCTTTAGAAAAGCTAAACTCTCGCACGCTACCTCTCAAAGCACCCCCGGCGAGCTTACAAAAGCAAGCGTGGTCATCTCTCTCTCTCTCTCTCACCGTTACGGTGGTGGGCCATCGACACCATGCTCTCCGTACTATCAATGGAAGGCTTTTCCTTTGGCGGGTGATTTTTCCTCCCATGTGCATCGTACACACCAAGGTACACACTCATACACTGACGAAGGAGCTAAACATTCGATCCCAGCAACCGACGTATTTGATAATGAAAATGTTTTTACTACTAAGTGACGCTCGTTTTTCTCTTGGCTCACTCGCTCACACGTTTTGCTGACCGTTCATCGTAGTAGGCCATGTAATAGTACTAGTAATGTACGAAACGTGTAGCAAACGCAACAATGACGACGATGACGGGTGATTGTCTCGCCCTTTTCTCTCGCCTTAGCACCCCCGTCCACCCGCAATCAGCACTGTGTGAAAAGGAGTCACTCGACTGTCCCACCCACTCGACGGAATTATCACCGAACGACAAATGATGTGTTCAAGTGTGACGCCTCCTTATGTAGTGTGACCTTGGCGACTCATTCGCGTCAAAATAGTCAACCGTTCTGAGAATATTTTATCTAGGGTGGCGGCGTCTGGTGTTCATCTCACGAAGAAAAGCACTTCATCGCCCATCAAACGTTTATGGAGGTAAATTTATGACATGGCAAACTTTGCCATGCCATATCGAATTTAGATAGTTTGACGTTTGTGATGCTCAGTTTTGCTACGCAATCTAGATTGGCTTTATTGCGATCGTTTTTAATTTCTTCACAGCTCATATTGCAGTGTGCATTCAAAATGCAAATATCAAATGCGGGACCACCAAATGCGGTAAGATTTTCTAACAAGTAACCCGATGTCAGTGGGAGCTTTCGAATCCTAGGTTGGCGGTGATATTGGCTACGGTTGCTACGTTGCCTTTGGTAACATGTGTTACCGCGTTTGAAGCGCATTTGGGTGCCGGTTGCATCTTGAACGCACATAGCAATACACATTAGTATTACATATCCCATTTTTCTACTTTTTGGTTCTCAATGTATAAACGCTGCTGCGATGACGGCGGTGATTATTCAATGAAGCAATATTCAATATTTTATAGAAAATTTTATGTTTTACTAGTGCATTTCCTATAAAGCATGGAAGGTTTTCAGTTATTTATAGATATCATTGCAAATTTCCATGGAACATCTCTATGGAGCGTTTCTAGTGTTTTTATCATGGGTGCAATAAATATAATACCGATTCGAACTGTGGAGAATTCAAGCTGATCGGTTCATCCGTTCGTACATTTTGATGCCTGAAAAGGAATTCAAACTAACTTTTATGTATGGAGAAGAAGATTTGGGATACCTACCCAAGAAACATCTTCAAGTCAAATTGATTCTAGGAGGACTCTGGAATCCTCATAATATTATAACCAAACCAAATAATTCAGGGTTTAAAACGGTACCCCAATTCACCGTATAAGCGATATGAACTACGTCACTATGAAATTTCATTTTTCGGGTATTGGGTATCACCCTAGGCCTAGGGTATCTTGTTCTAAATCTTGATCTAGGAGCCTAGTGCTTGATCTAAGAGCCTGAGAGCTAGTGGTGTCAGAGTGTCAGGTGGTGTCCTTAGAAAAAAATAATCAAGTAGGCTAGTAGCTTTGGTTTTTAGTGGATCTGGTTTAGCTAAAACGTCATGAAACTCACCGACGAAGATCTTCGCTTGTTAGAATTTCCCACCCATGAAAAATACCTTCAAAGTCTCGTTACCACCCAGGATCTCAGATACCTCGGACACAAACACAATGGTCTAAGATTGTACCAAACAGGATATAGGTATTTACTCAAAAGCCACCTATTTTTCTAAATTATTGTTGTAATCCATATATTGCTTCTCTACACAGATCATTGACCGAGTCAGCTTTCCAGAGCCGAAGAAATGAAATAACTGACTTTCTGTATGCAACCCAGGATCCGAATGTATATTTCAGTAGAAATCTGCGCACCACGGATCCACTGTTGAGTGAGCTTGCAACTAGAGAACGGCCAAACCGTCTCGGTTTGTTATCGGTAATATGCAGCGACACTATGCTTAATCATCAAGTATGTAATTTTAATTTTCCACTTTTCGTTAGACAATAATCTACATTCGCTATTTACGGAAAAATGCTGAAATATCTGGATACATTGACTACGAGCAAGCTCTCCTGCGGGTCAATAAAGACAAGGAAAACTCTCTAAATTGGAAAGCGATCTTCCAGGGAAAGCAAGTTCTCTATCCTACCAAGTATGATCTTTCGTACTACAACTCCCGAACGGACAGGGTTTTCAATAGAAACTCGAAAAATTACATTGTTTTGTGTGATCCCGTTCGTGGAATCATATTTCGGAACACGTATGACCGGAAGGATATCTACCCGGACCCGATTGGAGGCTTTTTCGGAACTAATACAACTCGTTTGGAAATCGACAGTGATGTACATGAGCAGGTGGTGCTGTACGATCATGTAGTTAGGAAAAATTATTGAATAAAATACTTAGTTTTTAGTGGCTGCCACTCTTCATCCTCGACCACGTTCAATGGCCAGATTCCACTACACCTAGCTCGCTCGCTCTCTGCGCTCCAGTTCTTTTTTTTTGACAACCGAATCAGTAGCGAACACCAACATTGCAAGATTGTTGTCCAGCATTCTTACAGTATTCTTCCGACTTTGGTCACCTTCAGGATGCTGGATTCGCCGTGCATCTCTCGCCACACACACACCATTCTCCTATACACTGCCGAAGATCGTTCTTAGCACGCATCGCTTGAAAACTCCGAGTGCTTGCAGATCTTCCTCGAACATGCACCCTCATGGGCGTATCAACTTTCAAACGTATTCGATTCGTTCGAATCTGTAGCTCATTTGATTTTCCTGGAGTAAACGAAAGAATGATTTACATTCGAAAGAGGATTCGATCGAAAACAAGCGGTTATAGCAAGCGGTTCAAAGTTTGAATAAAATTAAGATACTGTGGAACATCTTACACTTACAGGGAAAAATCTTAGAGGTCGCCCCTTATCTTACCCCTGTTCTCAGGAACGAACACGTCTTGAAAATTTCACAGCATATAGCTTATGTAGTTCCCTTCCAAAAATATTTTTTTCGTGATTTTTTCCGGACTTCCTAAATAGTTTTTCCGACTTTTCCAGCCGATTTTCTTCAACTGTGGAAAATTTTGTGGAAAACAATTTTTATTTTGTATTTTTTTAATTGCTGAGAAAATTTGCTTATGATTTTACAAAAAAAAAAGTATCTACGATGCTTCGTTCTTGAGCTATGATTTTTCATAGTAGGTGGTGTCTGTCGAAAATGTTTGATTCCCACTGATGTTTCCGAAAAATTAGGTGACCCTGTTTAACCGTTATGTGTCCGACAAACTTTTTGCTTTTTTCTACACCGTGCTTTTTAAATGGGCGCTGGGTACCCGGGTACCCCGTCGGCCACATAAGGGTTAAAACGTTAGACGACCTCCTATTCTCCCATACATTTTGCTGCAGACGCCACGCACATGCATGCGATTCCACTGATCCTGTTATCGCACGATCAGATGCGTGCGTGAGAATGTATGGGAAAATGGGAGGTCGCCTAACGTTTTAATAGGTATATCATTGTTGCGGTCAATGCATTCCTAAATTTTTGAATGTTTTGAAAAGCTTAGACTCTCAGGTTTCTAATGATGAGTTCGGATTTGAAATCGGTGGTTGCGAACACAGCGAAAATCGCAATTTAATGATAAAACTCAAAACGGCGATCAAATCCAAGATGACTTCAAAAGTTTTTCAACTGCAAATGAAAGGGTTATACTTTCCGTTCATAGAAAAGTGAAGTTTTGTATATATTACAAAATTAAATTTTGTGATATTATGTGATAAATTAGGTGCAATTTGATGAAAAATCGTCATTTTTGTCACCTTGTCAGTCCCTTGCCAAGCGAGGGGTCCATCAATTTAACCCAACCAAAGTGGTATTCATCCTTTTGTACCATATTCTAGCGAAAAAGCAAGAAAAAAGTGAAATCCCAGGCTTTATGTAAATGGCGGCCTGGTTTCAGCGAGAATTACTCCATTGCATTACCATGTTAAAAGCTTTATGGCATCCAATAATGCAAGCATTCATAACTTTATATGTGCATATTGTGGATTTAGCGGCTACTTGTATTCTACCGGTCGCTTCAGTATGGCCTCCAAAGTAGCCGTTTTATAAAAAGAGTAACTTAAAAATGATTTAAAACATTTTTATTGTATGCGCTAATCCTTGTTGCCACTAGCTACTCAGCGACATTCATTTTTTGACAATCAAGTTGATATGAAAACGGCTACTTTGTAACGGCTACTTAAGTAACCGGTAGAATACAAGTAGCCGGTAAATCCACAATATACTAAAGCTTGCATCGTTGTAAATAAAAAATCTCAGTTCGAAAAACAATCGGTAAATACTTCAAGAAACAGAACCATTCAAAACATGGATTGCTGCGTCGCACTCAGATGATTATGCTCAGAATGCTGTATGAAAATTTATATTATGAATGGTTTTTCGGTTTCTGATTGGGACATGAAGCATACCAGGTATTGAGGGAACAAAAATGTTATGGTGTATATATTGGTTTCCTTATTAAGCATTGTGATCCCGATTTCATTATAGGGTCTGGGACCATTTGGGCAGGAGCACCTATTTTGGGCACTTGCTGCTATAACTCAGTCAATTTCAAATCGATTGACTTGAATTTTTGCGCATGGCTAGATACTGTGCGTATCTGATCATGTCTCAAAAATCAAGTCAATCGGTTCAAAATTGACTGAGTTATAGCAGCAAGTGCCCAAAATAGGTGCTCCTGCCCAAATGGTCCCAGACCCTACCCAAAATAAAGGATTGAAGCGCGGTTTGTATTGTTCCATATTATTGTTTTTTTTTTTTTTTTGTTAGAAGTGAGCACGTATGAAAACATCAAGAACAGAATCAATCGGTTTTGTAATCACTTGTTTTTGAATGAGATGGATTTGTGTGGGTAAGATAACTAATGGCATTCTAGCACAACTTTTCAGAGCTGCTGGAAACACAACTCAACAAGTTGAGGGTTTGTTCATCGGCTTTTTTCGGTGAAATTTCACCGAAAAAAGCCGATGAACAAACCCTCAACATAATCATCAACGGTGATGATCCATATAGAACAACTCAACAAGGCACGATCTGAGTATACCTTACTTTATATTGCACATTGTTTCATGTGCAAATACATGGTAATCGTAGTACCAAGCGTAGTACACAGCGTTAGCGCTTCCGGGTTTCATCGTAATCCAGTCTCAGCAGTCTAGGTTCAATTTCCGAAATAGAAAAAAAAATAGAAATGGTATAAGAAGATTGTTTTTCTTTTTTTTTAGTTGCCTAAAGTATACTTACTAAATGGGTTTAAAAGTTTTGGGTTGTCGAACGATAGCAGATAGATAGTTTGCTAATTCCTGTCTTTGGCCTTGTTATTCCTGGCCTAATTTATAGACTGTTTCAGAAATTATAAATACACTTTATTTATTAAATTAAATTAACTGTTCTAACGATTTTCACCAACTTCTTTCAGAGTATAGCATATTGTTCTCCATATTTTTATATTTCCTTTCAATTGTCTTGATATTTCAAAGAACAGTCGAGTTCTCTAACAAATAACTTAATTTTTCAAATTTGCATTTGCATGAAGGTGTTTTTCAATGATTTCAACATTATTTATCACTAGGTAAATACCCAAAACTATCTAATCTTTTATCACATTTGCTTTCTCAACAAGTTGTCTAAAGAATGCCTTGATCAAAATTTGGGAAAAAATCGATAAAGGCGATACCACAACATTTTTTCGGAGATCAAGTTTCTTATTCTACGGAATATAAGAACTACCACACAGTTTCTTAGCTTTCATAAACACATTTAATGTGAACAAACTAACTTTTTCAGCAAATTCGATCCTTCAGATGGCAAAGCTTGTCATACCATAAAAACGAATGCAGTAAGCAGTAATAAAGACATTCGTTTGCTTAACGTTTGTTGCTACATGTGTTGTTGAGAATTTTGAAACAAAAAAATTTGTATTGAGAAGACCCGTAATGGTGGTTCTTATATTTTCGTCGGTGGCTTCTATTTTCGTCTGTTTTCCGCTATAACTCAGTCCAATTTGAACCAACTCACACATTTTTTGGAATGCGGCGAGATAGGTATAGTATCTACCCGTGCACAATATTTCAAGTCAACTGGTTCAAAATTGACTGAGTTATAGTGGAAAACAGACGAATATAGAAGCCACCGCCCAAGTGGCGCGATATCCTAGTTTACAGAGCCCTATTTCTTAACTTTTACTAGAAACATCAACAAAATTGGTATTATTTGCTTCGTTAGCATGTTTACTATAAGAGATAGAAGAAACTTTATTGGATATTGTGCTCAAATTTGAATGGCAGTTAATCGTTAGTGTATTTATAATATCTGAAACAGTCTATACTACAGTAGATGTATGAGTAATTAGATAGCTAATGGCGCTATACTGCCCATATTCGCATAGTCGATGTAACCACCACAACGTCTGCTCTGATGGGAAAACACGATTTTATAGATTTTTTCCGGATTTACATATGCACCGACTATTTCAATGAAATAATCGGTCAGTTTCGTGGATTACAGCTACAAAAAGTGAGCCACAATGATTTTAAGACGTTTCATGTAATTTTCCCATATTTAAAACGTGTACGTCAGTTTATGCGACCATTCAGTTGTTTTGATGAATGATTACACGGATAAGTTGACGTAACAACCAGATTGCTATGACCGTTATGTTAGCTATTACGGTACCCGTTTTCTGAACACGTGTTAGATTTTTTTTTTCGGAATGCCCGTCTTCTTCTTCTATATGGCTTTACGTCCCCACTGAGACTTGGCCTGCCTCGCTTCAACTTAGTGTTCTTAGAGCACTTCCACCAAACTTCCACAGTTATTAATTGAAGGGCTTCCTTTGCCTGCCATTGCATGCATTTGTATATTGTGAGGCAAGTGCAATAATACACCATGCCCAGGGAGTCAAAAAAAATTTCTTGACCGGAACGGGAATCGAACCCGGGTCTTCGGCTGCATGTCCGTATTCGTGCGTTAAATACATTCTTTGTTGATAAGCAGCAGTCCCGACTCGAAAGAAGATGAACTAACCGTGGTTTCAGCAAAAAAGCTAACACGTCACATTCTGAAAATGTGAACTATCTGATAGTGCGTTCGAGCGTATCATAAAGCGTGGGCATCGAAGTAAGATTCACAGTTGGTCGGCTTTAAATCAGACCAGACCAACTGTTTTTCAATGATTATGGGAAAATGTCCTGCAAGAAATTGGGATATCAAAGCATGTGCATTATTTCTTGAAATACTATGATTCTTTGGCTTATCTTTACCTGTCCAAAAAAATATCTAGTTCAATTTGACTTTACGCCGACCAGTTTTCTTATTTCGTTTAATGTGTGCGATCACTTTGACACATTTTGGTTGCCCTATCGTGCCTAAATTTGTGATCAGACACGATTTGTATTTCGTATATGCAAAATTTAGCATATTTGCAATTTCGTGTCAAAATATTAGCTCAACTCTTGGGGCAAGACACTGTGCTGGAGAGTACATATTCCGTCACAGAGTTGCTCAGAATTTCACTGGATTGCTCCCGTTTTTACATAAGTGTTGCCTGATTTATTGCAAAATCAAAACTATGTTGCCCGATATCTCGCTTTTCTTGCAGTTTTAGGGGTGTTTTTCAACAAATTTCGTCGATCATTGGTGAAAAGAGTTACTCAGATTTTCTCAGAGTTACTCCCGTTTGCACAGTGTCTTGCCCCTAGGCTCAACTCATCAAAGAAATAAACGTTTAGCAATCATAAGATTGCGTATTTCCTCATTATTGTCTATTATTTTCTAAGTTTTTAAAATCAGTCCTGACTTAACTTAGTTATTTTTTTATTGATTTTATCACTATTATGTTATCTCTGCATGGAATGGTTTTTGCTACTTCAGAAGAGGGGTGTAATTGTCGAGAATTCCATGACATAATATCTAAATAAATGCGTTGCTACCCGTCATTGTTCTACTTATTCAAATAAAAGTTCTTCATGAATCTAGCCGTATTTTTAAGCCTAACTTAATTTAATATACGTACATTGGAGTGTCACAAAGACCTTACAATATTTCAAATATACAAAGTTTTGCCAAAATTTGAAATATTGTCCATTTACTGGAATCCTAATATCTCAGCTCCTAGACAAAATTTTTTTAAATCTTTTTTTAGAGAAATGACCCATACAAATAGTACTATTAGATTAAACTTTCAAAATAAAAAATAAATAATAGTGCATGTATTTTTTTTTTCAAATTTAGATGAAAAATTCTCAAAAAATAGTTTTTTTTTATCAGCACAAAAACGATTCTGCCGTCAATATAAATACAATATTCCAAAAACTTATCCCCTTCAAGAATGCCTAGAGGTCCACAGAAAAATTCAAAAATATTGAAAAAATTCAGAAATTGAAACAATATTACGAAAATAATAACCTGCTAGTATACACTTTATATGAGGTCAGCATTATTTTTTTGAAAAATAATTTTCCTTAGACTGGTCAAAAGCTCATGCAAGATAACAAGCGAATATAATAATAAAAACCTGAATTAATCCACCTATGGTGAACAGAACCCTTCTTACACTTATTAAAATTATTGTTGTATTATTCGTATGTATGATTGTGGTTTTGGTCATTCTAGAAAATATTGTAGATGATTGCTTTCCACAATAGAATCATCGACCATGGGCTCAACTACCAGATTTTTTTATCTCAAAAGCGTAAATTTTATTACTCCTTAGTACTCCTGGAAAGATATTTCGGAAACAAAATGTCCAAACGGCATGAAATTTAATAGCATACTACTAGGATGCTGCAGCTTTCATTTGGTGCTGAGAGAACTCAAATCGATTGACACACGGCTGATTAATTTATTATGAAGCATTTTGTCAAAGACCTCTTAAAAAGTGAAGTTGTATTACTCCAAAGTACTCCCCGAAAGATATCTCGGTTACAAAATGTCCAATCGGAATGAAATTCAAAAGCGTTCTTCTAGGATGCAGTAGCTTTCGTTTCGGGTCTTAAGAACCCGAATCGGTTGATAGACGGCTGAGAAATTTATGGGGATACACTTTGTCAAAAATATCTAAAATAATTAAGTTGTACTACTCCCTAGCACTCTTTGAAAGATATCTCGGTAACCGAACGTCCAATCAAAAAAAAAATTCAATAGCGTTCTACTAGGATGTAGTAGCTTTCGTTTGAGGCCTTAAGAACCCAAATCGGTTGATAGACGGCTGAGAAATTTATGGTGATACACTTTGTCAAAAATATCTAAAATAATTAAGTTGTACCACTCCCTAGCACTCTTTGTGTATATCTCGGTAACCGAACGTCCAATCAAAAAAAATTCAATAGCGTTCTACTAGGATGTAGTAGCTTTCGTTTGGGGCCTTAAGAACCCAAATCGGTTGATAGACGGCTGAGAAATTTATGGTGATACACTTTGTCAAAAATATCTAAAATAATTAAGTTGTACTACTCCCTAGCACTCTTTGAAAGATATCTCGGTAACCGAACGTCCAATCAAATTAAAATTCAATAGCGTTCTACTAGGATGTAGTAGCTTTCATTTGCTTCCAAGAGAACTCAAATCGGTCAACAGACGGCTGAGAACCGTGAGTGACATTTTTTTGTAACATACATACACACACACACACACACACACACATACACACACACATACACACACACACGCACATACAGACATTTGCTCAATTCGTCGAGCTGAGTTGATTGGTATATGTGACTCGGCCCTGCGGGCCTCGGATCGAAAGTCGGTTTTCCAAGCGGTATTTATACCGCTGAAGGGTAAAAAAGGAATACTCTTCGAAAGATATCTCAGTAACCACATGTCCAATCGAAATAAAATTTCAGGGCCTTTTACAAGAATATTGTAGCTTTCATTTGATGCTCAGAGAACTAAAATAGGTTGACAGACGGCTGAGATATTTATTATGATACACTTGGTCAAAAATCTCTCAAAAAGTTAACCTGTATTACTCCCAAGTACTCTTTGAAAGATATCTCGGTAGCCAAATGTGCAATCCTAGTAATATTGTATAGGGTTCTACTAGGATGTTGTAGCTTTCATTTGGTGCCAGCAGAATCGAAATCGGTTGACAGACGGCTAAGATATTTATTATCATGCACTTGGTCAACAATCTCAAAAAGTTTAATTGTATAAATCCTAAGTACTCTTTGAAAGATATCTCTGTAACCAAATGTCCAATCGAAAAAACATTCTGGGTGATTTACTAGGGTGTTGTAGCATTCATTTAATGCTAAGAGAACCCAAATAGGTTGACAGACGGCTGAGATATTCATCAATATGCTAAATGTCAAAAATCTCTCAAAAAGCTAACCTATATTACTTTAATGACAAACTTCTTGAAATCCCGCGCCAACAGTGCATCAGAACTTCAGACGCACAAATCGCAAGAAGCAAGCTTTAAAAAACAGTGCATTTTATTATTCTATTCTTGCTCACTTGTTATAAGCTTAAAATGAAAAGATCAGGTACGCTGGTTTTGTTTACGAAGAGATTTGTGCGCTCGAAATCGTGAGTAGGTGTCAAAGTCGGCCATTGTGACGGCCATTTTGGGATTCTAACAAGTCTGTCCTTAAAGTACTCTTTGAAAGATATCTCGGTAACCAAATGTCCGATCGTAATAATATTCAATAGGGTTCTACTAGGATGTTGTAGCTTTCATTTGCAACTAAGAGAATCCAAATCGGATATCAGACGGCTGAGAAACGCGCGTGACTTTTTTTTGTAACATACGCACACACACACATACACACACATACACATACATACACACACACAGACATTTGCTCAGTTCGTCGAGCTGAGTTGATTGATATATGAGACTCGGCCCTGCGGGCCTCGGATCGAAAGTCGGTTTTTCGAGCGGTATTTATACCCTTCTTATGGGTGTAAGAAGGGTAAAAAATGATTATTTGAGAACCCCTGATGAAGAAGATTGAAACTACCTGCTGAATTCGATCCAAATTGGAAACTAGTAGTATTTTGGCCTTTCGATTCTGGTGAATTATTTCCAATGCGCATGCGTTCTGAATAGCAAAACAACATTCTTCGTGTTGCACTCTCTTTCACAAGAAATGAACTATGTACTGCTGTTTGGGTTGAACAAAGCTTTATCGTAAATTTACAAACAAGTGAGGACATTTCCGACTTTACCACAATATGACCTCATCCAACAATTTTCCTTCTCTTCACTTCGTTCCGTTCATTCTCTCCCATTTCCGAGTTTTGACCCTTTGCATGTTCCCTGTTCATTGCAACGTGTACACACGTTCGTCGTATATCTATGGAAATAAGTACATTAAACACGTGTTGTACCTATAGTTAGTGCACAATCAACAGTGCACAGCCTTGTACAATTCAAGGTGTGGGTAACTGCACTGAACAGCAGCCCAGCGAATATTATGCATGCAACAGGGCCTGTGTGGACGTTTTCGTGCTTCGATGCACAAAACGGATGGCCATCCTTGATGGTGAAACGCTCGATAGGCCAGTTTCTGTGAAACGTTCCCCATTTGTGGCGAGCCGGTTTACCATAGTGAGTGTTTCGTGGAATACGGCTCGAGGACCTATTCCAGTTGTTGGCACAATAAAAGTTTTCTGATTCTTGGTATTTAGACAGGCGAGTATAATGCCATTTTTAAAGGTTATCGTTCACCTCATGATATAGGTACGCCTATGGATTTTGAAAAATTAAATATATCATTATCAGATGATGAATCGATTTTTTTATAACGTTTATAACTATTATCAGTAGGCAATAGATTTTGCTCAAATGAAGTTCCACAACATCTGTTCCTTGTAAATCTAAATCCATGTGCAATTGCGTTTCTATTTCAAAACTTTATTAAAAACCACATAAAATCTACCAAGCATCAAATTGTAACCAAAGCATCAAATTCTTGGAAAGCTTTCTGATGGCTTTAATCCACCACACGAAAATGACTGTCATCCGTTATTATAGTATTGCATGAAAACGTGGGAGAGACGATTCCCACATGAGTTTTCGTCCACAAATACGGAAGATTACGTTCAGTTATCCGCCCACACTGACTGGAAAATCCGTCAATACAGTGGTGAAGCAACCGAATGTTTTACTTTATGCGTAGGAGTGTGACCGACCACCTCCACGTGGTTCAATCTGATTCAAGAACCGCGAGATGTCATAACCCATAGAAGTGTGGTGGGTTTACCACAAGTATTGAATAAAAAATCACCCACGTTGTTCCATCCTATAGGTGGCAGGAAGCTATGGAAATTCAAAACGAGCAAATCAGTTAATCCAATTGTCTATCCGTCTGCTTTGGTGCCCATTCAACTGTCCGAGCTTGCGAACTTCCTCGTCGGGGGAGTTTATGCATGGCAGTGTACCTAAGAACAAGCAAACCGTGAATTTCGGGTCCAAATTTGCGTGGGAAGATTAACGTTCATTTCAGGTGGAATGGCAGGATAAAAGTGTTTTGTGACCAATCCTACCAGACACGCTCGTTGTGTGTTGGTTGGTTTGTTTGGCTTCCCAAAGGAAGTGGAAACATATAAATAAATTAGGAAGGGGATTAGGTCTGCGATTGCTAGGCATGGATTGGCAATATATGGATTTGATGCAGACACGCAATTGCTTTTTTTTTGAAAGACAAGCATTTTCTACGGATGCGAAAGTTGTCTATGCAAGGCTACTGGTGAAACAATAGGTTTAGTCAATTATGATTTATTTAACTAACTGTTGCGAGTAAATAAAGCAGGTGCTACATAAAAATGCTTAATATTAACTCATCATTCAGTACTGCCACAGCACACTAGAGTGCGACATAATTAAAAAAAAATTGAAAAATTGAAATTTGTGTGCTTTTTTTAAACTTAAATCACATTAAACGTGAAACCTCCCAGTTCGAGCAAAAAATATTAAGGTTTAAAGGAGGCGTAAACTCCATAAAGCTGTATTTATTTTCGAGTAATAAAAAGACGCGTTCTCTTTGCTGTCCATAATTGCATCACAGTAACATTCGATAGAAGTAGGCATTGGATAAAATGGAGCCCAAAATTTGCAACTAACGCTAGTATGAGAAAGGACAAAAGTTTTAAAAAATCTCATAAATTCAAAATCAATTATTTAGCATTGCAAACTTCTCCACCACTTCTTGTATGATGGACCAATAGTCAGAAAAAAAGACCTAAATATAAGCGATCGCACGCTTTGAAGCTTCACTAAGGTCTTTATTTACAGGTTTTTTTACACGGCTTTTTTACACGGTTTCTCGAATTAACACGGTTTTTTACACGGATTCGCGAATTAACACGGGTTTTTCAACTTTGTCCAGAAGAAGGGGGTTGAAGAGTGGTATGAGGTAGGGGCGGATGTGTGGAGGCGTGGTGAGGAGATCTGCTTAGTGGAGGGGGGGTAATACATGGGGGGCTAAGAGGGGTTAAATGGGGGTTTCCTAAAGGTGATGACTGTAGTATGGTTCTGTTAAAACGAACTCAAAGATGTTGTAGGTTGTCCAAGAACTTAAGTTATCCGAGGACTTCCGCGAGTAAAGGCCTTAAGATCTATAAGCGTTCCCTCGTTTTTTTTACACGGGTTCCAGAATTAGCACGGTATTTTTGTACACGGTTTCTCAAATTAACATGGTTTTTTACACGGTTTCGCGAATTAAGGCGGTTTTTTACACGTTTTTTTTACACGGTACGTGTTCCCCGTGTAAAAAAGACCTTGGTGTATTTTGTTTTCCCCGTGTGACTGTTATGCGGTTATATTTGACAATGTAAATTTTACAAATATGCAGTTATGGACAGTTTAATAGCAATTATTCGGGTAACTACAGCGCATTTGGCCCCTCAGCTCCAATGTCGTGCTCGCTTTTTATGCACTACAGCCAGCGTGCATGACATTGGAGCTGTGGGGCCAAATGCGCTGTAGGGGATTTTTTTTTTATTATCGTACAATTGATACGCAGGTTCGCAGAATTTAATGAAATTTATTTTCACATATGAACGAAAACTAAGTTGAAAAATACAGGGTCGCCTAATGTTCCGGAAAACTCAAGTGGAAAACAAACATTTTTCACAGACACCATCTACGTTGAATAATCATAACTCAAGAACGAAGCATCAAAGATACATTTTTTTTGTGAAATCATAAGCGAGTTTCAATAATTGAAAAAAAAATCAAAATGAAAATTGTAGTCTTCTTTCATATTATTTAATTTTTGATCAAACTTGTAGGCTTCTGTTCATAATTATAGAACCATGGTTTCAGTGTTGGGTATATCCCCAAGTAACCACGGTGATGAAGCCTTATTGCATGCAGATATACGGTGTATTTAGAGAAATCATTACTTTACATGAACATTCAAGGTTTATTTAAAGTGGAAATGGCAATTATGCGACTGAACTAAGATTATACCAGTATATAACATGTGTTTGTCCTTTCTGTTGGAAGAGCTCTGTGTAGCGTCGTTTCCATTCTTCGATAGTTTCTCTTTTTTTTTGCTAAATTTATTGCGTCAGTTAGTGGTAGTTTGGTGCAGGGCGCAAAATTTTCGAGCAGACGAGTTGAAGTTCACCGTGCGGCAATTTTCATTCTCTTGCCTGCATATTCAATTCAGATGCTCGATACTCGTTTGTCAACTGAATGAAAGTCAATGAATATTTGTGAACATCTTATAAAGTGTTAAATTGCTGATAAAATATTAACGTTTCGATTACATTTAACGGCGCTTTACACAGATCTTTCCCCATTTGATTGTTGTGGAGTGTTTTTGGAAGGAATCGTAGCCATAAACGTAGGTAATTATGAAGATGTTTCTCGATCGGCTTCATATTCAATGACTACGAATTGACAGACTGTGTGAAGAGAGAGAGCGAAAATGAATTTGATTGTTTTGAATATTCAGTGCAAAATCATTCAAGTTCGTGCTGTTTTCAGTCAATGACTATGAAAATTTTGCGCCCTGAGTTTGGTGTATATGTTACGGGCATAAATATTTGTTACATTAATAAGACAGAATAATTGTATAATGTGTTCAAAGTTTAATATTCGTGCGTTCTTTGTGTTACATGTTGAATTTTATCTTGTAAATATTCCCCTTGTTGTAATTAGCATTTAGTGGGTTCTGGTAGAATAGAGGCCCATGAAGTGCGCAATCTTATTTCGATTGCCAACATTCAGGCTATTTCGGGACGCAATTAGGTACCGTAATCCGGGGTAATATTGATCAGAATTTTCTATCTTTCTTGAATAATTCTCTTGTTAAAGCAAACGTTACATGTTTTATATTTTTAAAAACAAGTACTGGCCCTCTGAGTATGTGTTAAGCTACTCGAAAAAGCATTGTAAAACTTTAAAACATGTTTAAATAAGTTTTTTAATCTAATTTTTGATTGATTGGGGTAACATTGATCATGTCAGTGATCAATGTTCATTTGTGTTGAAAATACCCTTATTTACTAAATTCGGGGTCGCTGATTTCGAATATGTTGCCCAAATTCTTACAAATTATGTACTTTTTAAGTTATTCAAGGATTAAAATCCTCTAAACCACGAATAACGCCTAAAGGTAGGCAATAGCTTAAGGAATTGATAGCCGACTTTTAATAAATCGTATATTTTACTAAAAAATAGCATTTTCATAAAAGTTTCGTTTATTAGATCCAACTCTAGGATATCATATTGAAGTAATATAGTGATTTCGAACCTCATATTGCCAGTGCACGATCACATCTCGATCGGAGTAGACGCGTTCGCTCGTAAGTGGTTTCTCGTTGCTTCATATAATCGTGTACGTTCATCTACGATCGAAATGTGCGGTGAAGCGACGGTTAAAAGCACACTGGCTTTTGTCTTCCCGGAGAATGCTGCTCAGCCAACACTTGCTGACATGGCTCGTTTTATCAAAACGCTTGCCGGTGATAGAACAATGATGGAGACCGCGTATAAAATCCCGGATGAAAAATCGGTTTTTATACGATTCCGAAACGACGAAGCCATGATATTTTCGTTTGAGAATAATCCTGAGCTGATTCCGTTTCATTATTGTCGTCGCGGTTGAAACCCGAAGTTTCCCCACACCCGACAATCGAATTTTCTCAAAATCCATACGTGAAACCTAACGTCGGACGTAGTGCGCTGGACAGCGGACCTGGCCCTCAATCCAGCGCACTGTGCCCGACGTACGTCCGACACACAGTTTAGCAGAAAAATCAATTTTCGCGTGTCAAAAATTCCGATTTTCAACTGCACGAACAATACACGGATGGAAAACAAGTGATGGTGCGAATGTCCGTTGCGAGTGGAAATACACGCTATGCGCTATGTCCGATCAGAAATTAGCTTCTGTATTTTCGAAGTATGGGAAAATAAAACGCATTGTGCGTGAAAGGTTCCCATCTGAGTTCCAACTTGAAATGTACACTGGAGTACGCGGAGTCTACATGGACATCGACCAGGAGATCCCAGAGGTGCTTTATTTTCATAACCGTAAAGGAAGGATTGTCTACGATGGACGGAAACCAAAATGCTTCTCGTGCAAATCGGACAGCCATCTTAAAAGATATTGTCCAACGCTGCAAGAGCAACGAAAAGGAGATGGGAACAAAAAGAACTCATCGTTGGTACTCGATAGCGAGAAAGAAGAGATCGCTGCTACTGGAGAGGCGTCCGAGCAGTGGAATATACAATACAATAAAAAATCTAGAAAGAAGGCGAAGAGGAATGATGTGAAGCAACACCGGTCTGTTGTTTCAGCCGTCAGCAAACCGATGCTTGAACTTACGAACGCGACCAACGCTTCTGCAAGCGAAAGTGATTGCAGTCGCACCTCGGTTCCCGACATAACTTGTGTGAAGAGGAGAGTGCGTATCCCTACATACGATTGTATTAGCGATGGAAATGAACGTCAACAGCTTATCGATGAGGATACAGTCCGGATAGCAGCTGCCTGTAAGCTCACTGTGGATCAAATAGAATTTTATCATTGATTAATTGTAAATATTTTTGTATGGTTAAGCACTTTAATGTTCAATATTTTGGATAATGTAAAAATGTACAAATGATTTTGGCTCTGTTATGCTCCTGTGGCGCCCGAGCCTTCCAAATAAACGAATAAGCAAAAAAAAAAAAACCTCATATTGTATCTAGTATTCACGCCAAGCATGAATGTTTGACAATGTATCTCATTGCGCTACGAAACACAGTTATGGAAAAATTGATTTAATTCAATGTTTATGAAATTCAATTTTCATAAATTGCATGTCATTTAATAGCTAAATGATAGCAGATTACGATATACCATTCCATAGCAGAAACTGATTCAATGTAAAATGCTTGTTTGAACATTTCATGAGGTGGGTCAAGCCGATCAATGTTACCCCGCTGATCAATGATACCGTGATTTCGGGTGAAATTGATCACTTTTCACAGTTTTTGGCTTCTAATGTTTGAATACTTATCGATATGGTCAAACTCAATGCTTTAAAACAAGTACGACCACGAGTTTCATCAGTCAACGAGATTGAAACTTTTACTGCAAATCATTTTATTGCAATAAATATCATTTAAAATAAAACATCAGAAATTTTAATTTCGGGGTGAAATTGATCAGCCTGTGAAATGTTTTTGTAAGTGCTGAAAATATTTTTTTCACCTTAATTAACCACCCCGGAATGCGAAAAACTTTGTAAAACTTATAAGTTTTTAGTAAATTCTTAATTATTTAAATTTTAAGTTTAATAAATCTAATGAAAACGCCTAAAAGTATGCAATTTTCATTCTGAACAAGTCATTACTTTAGAAAAAGTACAATTTTATGCATAAATATCAATATTTATAGAACTTTTGATGACAAAATCGGGTTTAGCGAACACTTGGCAGCTATGAACATTCATTCAAATGTTTACACCATGTGTGATACAGCTACGGTAACAAAAGTTTGAAAGTGTCTTTGAAATTCGTTAAACACGCAGTTTCGGAAAATATTGAATTCAATATAGAAATATGTGACTAATTAGCTGTAAAACATGTAAACTCATCAATTAATAACCCTTGAGCCAGATGATGGTCATTTTCAACAAATTATTTTAAGTTCAAACCTTAATTTTTGACAAATAAAAATTGCCCTCACGTCGATCAATTTCAGCCAACTGATCAATTTCACCCGAAATCACGGTACCCCGGATTACGGTACTAGAGACGTAAAACTTTCCCTGGCCCAGACTTCAAGTCATAGAACTCTAGTGATGAAACCCGAAACGGGATGCCCTATTAGGGTTAGTTTCCTAGACAAACGCAAGCTATGAACACAGTAACAACTACTGTGAACTAAAAGGCATACTGCCAACTTAAATACAATTCCAGGATGACTGATATGGGGGCAAGACACTGTGCATACGAGAGCAACTCTGAGGGATTCTGAGTTACTCTTTTTATCGATGATCGACGAAATTTGGTGAATAACATCCCTAAAACTGCAATTTTCATTCAGCACACGCAACACTTTGCAGTTTGACATTGGTGCCAGATCACACTTAGGCATAAATGGTAGAAATTCTGAGGAACTGTGAGGAATTCTGAGCAATACCTGGAACACGGATTTGCTCTCGTTAGATCTGTCTTGCCCCTAGTGACTGATGGACCCAAACCCGCCCAAATCAATAAATGAAACCTCGTCATCCTGTGATCGGAAGGAGTTATCCATCTGGATAACGGGGCACATACCTATTTCCAATGTATCCAATTCCCGTACTTAGTATATCTACACGCAGAAAAATCACACATATTAGAACCAAATTTAATGAGACTTTGTTTCTAAGTCGCGAGGTTTGTTGAATCAAAAAAAAATATTTCTTTGTTTTCAATATTGGAGAATGCATAATACCTACCAAGAATGAGCAAGGTGATTCAGTTTTACCTTCAGATTTTCAAGAGCAGATCTGGTCGTGAAAGATAGCTCGCTATCAGTATAGAACATTATATCAGTACCCGTGCTCGTACCCGTGTTCGATTCTCGCTCGTTTTTTTTTTTATTTCGCTTTCACCGAGGGGCGGATCACTTCGAAAACAACTGAATCGAAAATACGTTTTGATGAAAATGCGTTACAAAATGCTCCAATGCGTTGAAAAATGCATTTGAAAATGTAATGCGTTGAAAAATGCGCCAAAATATCCAATGCGTTGAAAAATGCACAGTAATGCATGACGAGTTTATGGAGTTTTAATATTGTCGTCGCGGTTGAAACCCGAAGTTTCCCCACACCCGACAATCGAATTTTCTCAAAATCCATACGAGAAACCTAACGTCGGACGTAGTGCGCTGGATAGCGGACCTCCCTCTATCCAGCGCACTGTGCCCGACGTACGTCCGACACACGGTTTAGGAGATACATCGATTTTCGCGTGTCAAAAATTCCGATTTTCAACTGCACGAACAATACATAATTTGTTGAAAAATACGCCAATGCGTAGAAAAATGCGTGTTATTTATCAATGCGTAGAAAAATGCAAGTTTTTTTTTTGTCAATGCGTATAAAAATACGAACAATTTTATCAATGCGTTGAAAAGTGCATGCTGTAAAATTTTGACAGGTGTTGTTAAATTTTAGAAATGCGTATCTTAATACGTATCTTAAAAACTATTAATAATAATGCGTAACAAAATGCGCCAATGCGTATGTCAATAAATACGCAAGGCTGAATCGAAAATGCGCTAGTGATTCGCCCAAATTGGCCTTAAAATGACTTTTTTCGATATTTGTATGGAAAAACAGGAAAGAAATCAAAAATATCAAAAAACCAAAGATGAAATATTTCAAACCGCAAGATTCTGGAACTAGAGGTCCAAAGCTACGATCCTAGGCAATAACATTTGAGGTACATTCGATTTTCATAATACTTCCCTTTGGACATAGCGTGTACGGTGCAACATCCTACAGGTGCTCAGAGCATAGTTCTATAAAGAAGTAGTTTTCAAGGATATTAGGATAGGACCTCCAAGAACTTCCGCGAGTACAGGCCTGAAAATCTACGAGCGTAATCAATCAATTGTTGCTATATTACTGATACGGTGTAACATCCTACATATCCATGGACCGGACCATGGTTCTGTAGAAAACTACTTCCCAAATATGCTCTAGGTCATCCAAGAACTACCGCGAATAAATAATTTAAGATCTACAAGCGTAACAAATGGCTTTTTGTTACATAACTGATACGGTCTAACATCCTACAGGTCAATAGAGCATAATTCTGAAGAGAAGTTATGTTTAAGGATATTCTAGGGCATCCAAGAATTTCCGCAAGTAAAGGCCTTAAGATCTATAAGTGAAATCAATTGGTTATTGCTACATTACTGATGCAGTGTATGATCCTATAGGTCCATGAATTGATTCAACTGAAATCTTATCAAAATTAAACTTTTACATACCCTCACGGCAATTGCGAAATCGACACTTGTTTAACCGTTATGTGGCCGGCAAAATTTTTGCTTTTTTCTACACCGTGTATTTTAAATGGGTGCTGGGTACCCGGGTACCCTGCCGGCCACATAAGGGTTAAAACTACCCATAGTCGCACAAACTATGCCAAAAATGAACCTTTGAATCAAATCATGAACATTTATAATCAACACTGTGAAACTATTGACTTAACTATGTCGCGGCATAATTTAAAGAAATATTTTAACACTATAAGAAATAACATCAGTAGTAGTACTTAAAATATTTAAAAAGCACAAATTATACACACATCCACCAGCATACACTATTTATATATTTTCTTATATGTATTTTATTAACAACATGTACTACACTCAGGAAAATTGCCTCATACTTAATGGTAAATATCCATGTGCCAAACCACATCCAAAGTATATGCAACCAATACCCGATTACGCAGGCAAATTAGCACATGAATAGTATGTGCTCTAAATTGTATGAGTCACTGCTGTATGGTGCCTCATCAAAAGTATGAGTCGCACTAATGGAAAATATTTGTTTACCCCCATTGCAAAAATCCATGTCCCGGACACATAGAAGGAATGAAGATTTTTTTCCCAGTGTATAGCTTTAAGAAATGAAACAAAAACTGTATGTATATGTACTAGTCTACGTTGTTTGACGAAACTGAATAAATAAATAAATAAATAAATAAGCATGGTTCTCTAAAGAACTAGGCGCACGGTTCTGTAAGCGTGTTCTAGGTCATCCAAGAACTTCCGCAAGTATAGGCCTGAAGATCTACTAGCGTATTCAATCAATTGTAGTTACATTACTGATACGGTGTAAAATCTTACAGATTTATGGAACACGAAGATCTAATTTGCAAAGATATTCTAGGTCATACAAGAACTTCCGCGAGTAAAGGTCTTTTCATAATCAAGCATAATCAATACATTATTGTAACATTACTGATACGTTGCAGCATCCTACAAGTCCATGCAGCATGGTTCTGTAGAGAACTACTTTCCAAGATGTTCTGGGTCATCCAGAATTTCCACGAGTACAGAGTTTAAAATCTACAAGCGTTATCGATGGATTTTTTTTTTTCATTACATATCTATGTGCAAAATTGTTTTCGCCCGTTTTGAAGTAGACAAAAATGTTGCATTGGAAGCAGATTTCTATAAGACTGGTACTCGATATCTGCTTAAATTAACGAGTCTGGAATGACAAAGAGGAGAAAAGTCAAAATTGGAACAGCCGATTTGCTGTCATCTAGGGGCAAGACAGATCTAACGAGAGCAAATCCGTGTTCCAGGTGTTGCTCAGAATTCCTCACAGTTCCTCAGAATTTCTACCATTTATGCCTAAGTGTGATCTGGCACCAATGTCAAACTGCAAAGTGTTGCGTGTGCTGAATGAAAATTGCAGTTTTAGGGATGTTTTTCACCAAATTTCGTCGATCATCGATAAAAAGAGTAACTCAGAATCCCTCAGAGTTGCTCTCGTTAAACATAGAGTCAGTCTAGTTAGAGTCTGGCGGACTGTCACTTTCGATCGGAGCCAATCGAGCATGACGTCACGGTGTAGCATTTATCGGTGAGGACACCATGACGTCATGCTCGATTGGCTCCGGTCGAAAGTGACAGTCCGCCAGACTCTAATTATAGGGACTCTAGTTAAACAGTGTCTTGCCCCCAGGCTGTCATCCCCATAGTACAGTCACTATATACACAGTCTGGCGGACTGTCACTTTCGACCGGAGCCAATCGAGCATGACGTCACGGTGTAGCATTTATCGGTGTGGACACTATGACGTCATGCTCGATTGGCTCCGGTCGAAAGTGACAGTCCGCCAGACTGTGTATATAGTGACTGTACCCCATAGTGGTTTCTGCTTTAAGTGGTGTTGCGTGTACGTACACGTTGCATTACACGAACACAACCTGAGTTACTGGTTGAAAATAGTAAACAAAAATCAGCTGTTCCCGGCAAAATCAAATGGGCATATTTTCAACCAGTAAATTTGCATTAGTGTTCGTGACGCCGCGCTGCGAAACCACTATAGTTCCAATCGAGCAGGAAACCTGTCAAAATGACCAGGATTCGCCACTTTGGTATACTCGGGACACTTTAGCTTAAATATCTACTAGAAATTTTTGTTTGTCTACTAGATACCTACTAGATTTCTAGTTGAAATTTCTGAGCGGGAAATATTATTTTGAACGAGATTTTGAATTTTTCGTTCCCTCCGTGTACTTCGTTTGCATCTAACACACGGTGCGTTAGTGTTCGTACGTCAGATATAAACAAATACTAACCATCTGGTATTTTGGTCATACCTTTAACGTAGTCCTTGAATCTGATCTGTGTTTGTGATTTCGCCAAACTGTGACGCGAGGTCTCTGTCGAAGTGTTTTCTTCCTTCGCCGCCGCCGTGAAACGTTGCGAAAAATCAAATCTCCGCTAGATTTGCTAAATGTGTACTGTGGAATCGTGTCTGTGCCGTTGTGATTTTAAGTGCAAAACATACCGGAAGTCGGAAGCATCCAAATAAACCCGAACAATCAACGGAACAACCCGGCGGACAAGGCGAATTAGAACCGGAAAATTTTCCTCTCGATAAGTGCTGCTGCCTGCAAGCCAAAATGGGCGCGTATCTGTCGGAACCACTGACGACAAAGGATTCCAGCGAGGAGGCCAACGACTTCCTGGCGTGCGGTTCCAGCTCGATGCAGGGCTGGCGAATCAGCCAAGAGGTAAGTGGGAAAGGCACTTGAACGGCACAATCGGAAGGGGATTTTCATAATCCGGCGTGGTAATCTTCCGGCATCTTGGTTTGTGTGGTGTTCCTCCTCGCTTTGCCTGCTGCGCTGCAGCAGCCCGGCATGAACACGAAAACGAGCCGATGCACATTACGTTACGAGAGTGTGCGAAAGGTGGGATCATGGTCGATCCATGACAGTGTTGTTCTGTCAAACGCTCACCAACAGCACCAGGGCTCGTTTAGTAAATGCATTTTTTTGCTTTGGAAGTTCTATTTGAAATAAGTTTAGTCCGAGTGAGATGACAGTAAAGTATCGCCATTCCTAAAAGACTAGACTTAAAAACGGTGTTGTTTGATTTTTTTTTAAATCAACATTCATAAGACATACTAAGCAAACATTTTCACAGCATAGGTGTATATCTGACCAGCTTGTTTTTTCTTTAACAGGACGCTCACAATTGCATCTTGAACTTCGACGACAAAACGTCGTTCTTCGCCGTTTACGACGGGCATGGAGGGGCGGAGGTCGCTCAGTACTGCAGTTTACATCTACCCAAATTTCTTAAACATCTGGCATCATATAAAAACAAAGACTTTGAACAGGCGCTTAAGGATGCCTTTTTGGGATTCGATGCCACTTTGTTGGACGAAAAAGTCATTGAGGAGCTGAAGAGGCTCTCCGACAAAACCAACGGTGAGGAAGCAATCGAAGAGGACGATGAGGAAGAGGAAGATGACAATGTGGATGATCTGTGCAAGGAGGCATGCATGCCATTGAACGAGGTCTTGCAGATGTACAAGAAGGATAAGAAGAATCCTGCACTTGCCAAGGTTAAAGAAGGAAACTGCTCGAAGCCACTGTCGCCGTATTTAAAGGGCAAGCGAAAGGGTATTGCGGAAGGGGATGAACCTGGTCCCAGCTCGAGCAGTACGGGATCTTCAGCTGAAGCAGCTGCTTCTAAAGACAAGAAGCCAGCTGGTTCGGATGCAGCTGATTCAACCGTGAGTAGCTCGAGCAACAAAACCGAAGAAGCTGCTCAGAAGCCCGAATCTTCGACGGTAGATAAGAAGGCCGAGCAAAGTGACGAAATAAGCGACACTGATGGAGTCATCGCCAAAAAGACGAAAAAAGAAGAATGTGCGCCTGATAGTTCTTCCGCTGCGCCTACCGTCAATGGCGAAGTAGGTGAGTCGGCCAGCAAATCTGCAGTTTCGTCCTCTTCTGTGTCGGCACAGGAGAACGGAGAAGTCTCGAGCAATACGGCCGCTGGTAGCAGCAGCAGCAGCAACAGTAAGAACATGCCGGATCTACCCGCTGGAGGATCGTCATCGAGCGGCAAGAGCAGCGCAGGCGTTGATAGTTCATCAGCCGGATCTTCCTCGTCGGCTTCTGCAGCGGCTGCCGGTGGCTCGAAGAAAAGGAAAGCCAAGAACGGAGCAGCGAATGTCGTCCAGGATGATTCGGATGACGACGATTCGGAAACGGACGAAGAGTTCCCTCCGGTCCAGGATTCAAACGAAAATTCCAGCACAGAGGATGGGGAGGAGGATCCCTATGGGTAGGTTATTATTACTTTGTCATATGCAGGGTTTTTAAGGCTTTACGGGCGTCATCAGACTCATCAATCATTGCTCTCAAACTTTGAAGATGCAAATCTCGAGTTCTACTACATGGAATGGGGAGGAAAGTTGATGGTTTGTGTAATATCCCATCCTCGTCGCCACTTTAATATTTTGCCTTTTGTTAAATAAAAAGATTAAGAATTACGCTATTTGATTTTAAGATTTTCTTACTAAACTTTCAATTAAAGGACACACGTTTGAAATGCCTCCGCTTACGGTTGCGGCTTAAGTTCGAATGAGCTCATTTATTATATCTTTTGAGAGAATTCTTTTTAGTACAATATCGATAGCACTCTTAATGCAGAACACACAAAATAGGGATATTACAGTTTGTATGCTTACATGTGATGAACAATCGACTAAGTTTTCAGTTATATCAGTCCACTGGAACTAGGGATTTGCATCGTCAAAGTTTCGAGGGTAATGATGATTAAAGAGACGGAAGATAGCCACGTCGTCGTATCACCTTAAAACGAACTTGGTTGAAAGGATAAAAAACGACTTAACTACACTTCAGCTTTTGTATATACACCCGATTCTTTTTTTTCAATCGGTATCAATAAAAGTAGTATCTACCTACTACAAATTTTGAAAGTTGCCTAATTATTGAAATTTCATTGCAGCGAGGAAGAAAGTGAAGAAGAAGACGAAGAGGAAGGTGAAGGCGAGTACGATGAAGAAGAGGAAGATTACATGAATGAAGAGGACGAAGCATTCATGAACAACATCACAGACGAGCCTGGCAAGGACAGTGGCTGCACGGCTGTCGTTGCATTGCTCCACGATAAGGAACTGTTCGTAGCTAATGCTGGTTAGTAAAATTATTCCATTTGCTTTAATACGAAAGAAATTTGACTAGGTAGTTATTGATTATCTTTCGTTTGCAGGTGATTCGCGCTGCGTTGTGTGCCGCAATGGAAAGGCATTGGAAATGAGCATCGATCACAAACCGGAGGATCAAGTCGAGTTCGAGAGGATACAGAAAGCTGGCGGTCGGGTGACGCTGGATGGCCGCGTCAATGGTGGACTCAACTTGTCCCGGGCTATTGGCGACCATGGCTACAAAATGGTATGCAAGTAAATCCGGGACTTATGTGAAGGATTTTAACGTTTCTCTTTCGCCGCAGAACAAGAAGGTGCGACCGGAAGAGCAAATGATTTCCGCTTTACCGGATATTAAGAAAATCACCATCGAACCAGAGGATGAATTTATGGTTTTGGCTTGCGACGGAATCTGGAACTTCATGACCAGCGATGATGTGGTGGAGTTCGTACAGGATCGCATTGCGGATCCCACCAAAAAACTGACAGATATCTGTGAAGAGGTAAGATCATTAAAATTTCATAACAAAGAAAAGATACGACGTATATTTATTTTGGTCTCAGTAAGACAAAGTGAGGGGTATACCTCATTGGCAGGATTAGAATAACTTGATCATCTCGAAACCTGCACCGAAAAAAAAAACTGTATCTGTAGTTCCAATGATCCCAATAGTATAATAAGTTGATTAAAAATTCTAACCACCTACAAATCATGATATCATTTCTAATTCAACTATCACTTTTTAGATGTTCGATTATTGTCTGGCGCCGCACACCAAAGGTGATGGCACCGGTTGCGATAACATGACTGCAATCATCGTTCAATTCAAGCCAAACTTCACTGGTGCGGCATCGAGGAAGCGTGCCTGCTCACCAGAACCACAAACCGACTGCAAGAAGGCCAAAACCGAATCCACGGCGAGCAACGGCGACAAATGCGAAACAACAAGCAACAATGATGAGAAAGAGGCCGCCGCTGCCGTAGCGTCGATTGAATCCTCCACCAGCTCGGCCGTTATGGATACCGATGAAAACATTGCGTCCTCTTCGACGTGAATCCTCGGTTGAACATTTTTCAAGTCCTAACAATGTCCCCGTAAGCGCATTCATCTATCCACCTGTCCGAACCGCAGTAAGTACATTTGCCTACTTTTGTAAGGTACTCTCTCATAGCAGCCTCCACCAGCTAGGAACCAAGAAATCGAACTCAGCAAATGATGATAAACCAGTTCATGTATAGGAACAACAACCATTTCCTGTCCTTCCCACATCCTACTCATACACTCGCTCACTATGAGCCAGATTTTAAAATGTTGACCCACATTAACCAACACCCATAAATATGTAAGGCAAAAGATGATGAATCTAGATTATGATGAGTAATAGTGGTAGCCAAAAACACATTCACACTTAACGACACTATTGCGTATGTTCAGTATTTAGTAGTAGCCGTTGCAAACAATGTCCAAACTCTACTGTAAGGACTACCGTGGAACCAGTTTGTAGAGCATTCTAGAACACTTCAAAACAGTAGTTTTTCCCACGTAGTACCTCGAAAGTTTTGATTTTTAAGAAATTGCGCTGAATTATTGATCAGTGTTACAGATTGCGTATCCCAAATATTGTAGATCTTACAGACTCTTAACGAAAAATACGTTAAAATCGTGCTGAATAAAATTTTATGCAATTCTCCAAACGTAATAAGGATATTGATCTGTTTTTGCCCACCCTAATTTCTTTGCCGATTAATACTAATCTAGCAGAATCGGCTGAATTGTTAAGCAATTTCAATTGACAAAAAACATTGGCAATATTTTATCAAAAGTCAGCAATTTGTTTTTTCTTGAATTGCTGGGAGAAAATCCGCAAGAAATAGGGTAAAAACTACAATATCTGACCGAAACATAAATGTCTGTATTGAAACTTACCTGCAGCATGACGCCATGAACAAAACAAAATAAAAAGCTTTTCATCTCTAATGTAAATATAATTCGAAGCTGCATTAGCTCACGCATATGATCGATGATGATAATTTTTATGCGTTAGGGCAAAACAATCAACTGTGGCTCTCATACTCGATCGCAATTCACAGATATACCGTCAAGGCACCATTCACCGTGGATTTAAGAGGATTCGGGGCAAATTATGGCTGTCATTTGACACCAGTGTTATAAACATTGTTAGTGCCGCTTTTAATTGCCTTCATTATAGGTTAAAATTAAAGCAATATCCACAGAAGTAGAAAATTTTTCACAAAATTTGGTGATATAGTACAATTAGTAAAGGGTAGTAGGGTCGCCTAATTCCGTGGTAGGTCACCATTCACCGTGGTAGTAGGGACCCATTCACCGTGTATGAGAAATTTTATTCTACTTTGTTTAAAAATGATCAAAACAACCCAGCCAAGGGAATTTTCTTCGTTTAAATTCATTTCAAGTAATAACTTGCCAGATTATATTAGAAAAACGAATGTTCAAATTTTCGATTTTTTCTAGATATATGGGACAATATGGGGCACGGTGAATGGAGACCATTGATTTTTAGGGTACCCATTTACCGTGCCTTTTTGTTTCAATAGAAAAGTACGAGTAATCGTACTTTCTTGTTGAACTTACTTCGGTAGTGCAAAATACATACCTGATATGTGAATTTAATTGCTTCTTGGTGGAATAAAAACGTTACTACATTTAGTTTATCACTTAAATCACCTTAGCGCAGTTTTCGTTTTTTGACTATGAATGCAGTGAACGAGCAGAAACCCGCTTCATGTAAACACACTTTAGTGTCAAAATGATACTTTTAAATGTTTCTAATGAGCGTTTTGACATGGTAACAATACATTAGTGTTGTATTGATGAAATTGAAGGGAAATTATCATATCATTCAATCATAATATGGAAATAATGAAAAAAATATTCGAAGGCACACGGTGAATGGAGCCCCCACGGTGAATGGCGCCTTGACGGTAATAGTGTCTAAAAAAAGTGAAGATTCAACTGGGCCCTTCATACAACCTACCTAAACACGCCACACACACACAGTTTGTAGTTTGTAGTTACAAAAAAATAGAAAGGGCAATAAAGTGTCTTTCGTTTGAACATGTCGGACTTTTGCTGGCGTCAGTGATGTATCACAATCCGACAAAAAGTATAATTTCAGTCAGGTTTAAATGCTTACAAAAACTCAAAGTCAAAGAGACTGAAGAACTAGCCATAGTTTTCTCGATTGTACTGCTTTTCTCCAAATGCCTGTTCCCCGAATGTTGTTTCTATAAATACCACATTTTCCCAAAATGTACATTACATTATTGTTCGAAGTGATCCATTAACACAAAATGTTCATGTCTCTAGGAATCAGGTTGTTTAAAGAGTTATCCGATCTCAAAAAGTCATTAGGGACAATATAGAAAGAACGAGCAGCTATGACAAGAAGCAGCCATATTGCCATTCTTCATTCTGCATTTTTCCTCCGGTCTGGTGAGTAATATGACTTCATAGAAACAAACTTCAGTATAGATTTCAAAATAAATTAGGGTAAGAAATCAAACTTTGAACTAGTCAAATTGTAATCTTAATTTGAACCATTTCGAAATTCATTAAAACGACGTACTTCTTAGGCAAATATTGTTCCGAAAAAGATGTTAAACAGCTTTCCGTAATATAACCTGATAACATGGACTTTAAAAGCATTGAAAAAAAGCGTTTTTGTCATGGAAAATAGGCAATTGAAAAAACATTGTGATTTCACCATTTCCCACCAGAGAAAGCATATTTTCGGTGCACTCGTACAGCTCATGCATTGTGTCACACGCAATATGTGAACACGTCAAATGAAAGCTTATTTATCGTAGAATCGACCAACTCAATAATATTCCGCATTATTTGTCATAAAATTATCAAATTTAAGTAATTCTTACTTGGAGAATGTTATCTTAAGTTGAACCATTTGTAATCTAAATTTGAACTAGTAAACGGGGGCGAGCTTCCAGTGTTGGCCAACAGACTGCGCTAGTGGTTGTTTTGTTTACTCTTGGGGGATGAAAAATTCCAAATTTAGTTTCCAAGTTCCTGAAGAGTTTAAAACATTCTTAGTTGAAATTCCACTGCCTAATGAAAAATAGTTATGGGAATTAGCAGATCCATGTGTTTTTCTATTCTTCAGCACGAAATTGGCTGTTGTGGGAGATGCTCGAGCTGCTGCCGCCAGTAGTTCAAATTAAGATTAAAATTGGTTCAAATTATGATTACGATGGTTCAAATTAAGATTAAAATCATTGTTGACGAAAAATCGAATTTTTCAATGAAATTCGGTGCAAATACAAACTTTTTACCACTTAACAGAAAGCTTATACCCGTGGCTTTCATGTACATAAAATTTTGCCGTAGTACATTATTTCCATGTGGGAGAAACAATCACTCAAAATTTGCGCTACTTCGGAGAGCTGCAATTTGGTTCAACTTTTGATTACCTACCCTAATATAGAGTATTCTAGAAATTCGACCCAAGCTATTCTTCTAAAATTCAATTCCATAAATTATCCTCTAACCCTCGAGCAGTCGCGTCTTTGACTACCTGCAGCGACGCCGTGCTCACGCTGTGTACCACAAGCGTGTATTTTTCACGTTGCGTGTACGTGTGCTTTTTGAGTGTGAGTGGACGTGAAAAACACAACAAGCAATTATGAGTGTTAGACGAACTCCTCGCTGCGCGACAAGCTCGCGCTCGGTGCTATTGAGGATTTGCGTTGTGTTTTCTGAGTTTTATTTCCACTCCTCAGAAAATCGCCGAAATCGCTTCCTCATTTTCTCGTGAGGGATTTTCTGTCAAGCCTACCAGATATACCCATATTGCATGGTTTTAGAGCCCAGAACTCCATTGAACAGCCACCATCTGGTCACTATTTTTTGGAGTCCACAATTCGTCCCTATATCAAATAAACCCATATGACACGGATTTAGCGCTTAAAACGCCATTAAACAGCCACCATCTTGAATTTGGAGCCGTCATCTTGGTGTTTGGGCCACCATTTTGCATATTGCGGTCGCTATTTTTGACTCCAGACATCTTCCCTATACGAAATATACCCATATTACATGCAGTTAGTTTCTAAAACTGCTTTAAACAGCCACCGTCTTGAATTTGGAGCCGCCATTTTGGATTTTAGATCGCCCTCTTGGAAATTGTGGTCGCCATTTTTGGACTCCGGATATCTTCCTTATACCAAATATACCCATTTTTCATAGTTTTAGGGCCTAAAACTCCATTAAACAGCCTCCATTTTGATTTGAAGCCGCCATTTTGAATTTTAGACCGCTACCTTGGATATTCAGGTTGCCATTTTAGGACTCCGGACATTTTCCCCATACAAAATATACCCTTCTTGCATGGTTTTGGGGCCTAAAACTCCGTTATACAGCCACCATCTTGAATTTAGAGCCGCCATTTCGTATTTTAGACCGCTATCTTGGATATTCAGGTTGCCATTTTTGGACTCCTGACACCTTCCCCATACAAATTATAACCATATTGCAAGGTTTTAGAGTCAAAAGCTCCACTTTACAACCACCATCTTGAATTTAGAGCCGCCATCTTGGATATTCAGGTCATCATTTTTTAACTCCGGACATCTTGCCCATACAAAATATACTCTTATTGCATGGTTTTAGAGCCAAAAACTCCACTAAACAACCGCCATCTTAAATTTGGAGCCGCCATCTTGGATTTTAGACCGCCATATCAATGTACCCATATTGCATGGTTTTAGGGTCTAAAACTCCTTTAAACTGCCTTCATCTTGAATTTGAAGCCGCCATCTTGAATTTTAGAACGCCATCTTGAATGTTAAGGTCGCCATTTTTGGACACCGGACGTCAACCCTATACAAAATATACCCTTATTGCATGTTTTAGGGCCTAAAACTCCGTTATACAGCCGCCATATTGAATTTGGAGCCACCATCATGAATTTCAGACCATTTATGGTCTCTAGACATCTTCCTCATACAAAATATACCTATATAGCATGGTTTTAGGGCCTAAAACCACCGACGAACCGACGTGACAGCTAGAACAAATAAATTCAAATTTGTTGTCCGCGACGCCATGATGAAAAGTAGCCGAACACTATCGCCACCTCTATAACGGCTCGCGATGATTTGATAGCTCGACACCAAACCCCCGTGTGTTCGTATAGGAAACGGTTCGCGTCTGTGCTGATTTGACAGAAGCGATCGCTCGCTTCGCTGGTCGACCGTTAAATTAGAGGGGGACAGTTTTGGATCGCCACTGTCACGTCGGTTCGTCGGTGCTAAAACTCCATTAAACAGCCGCCATCTTGAATTTGGAACCGCCATCTTGAATTTGGAACCGCCATCTTGAATTTTAGACCACCATCTTGGATACTCAGATCGCCATTTATGGACTCCAGACATCTTCTCCATACAAAATATACCCATGTTACATGGTTTTAGTGCCTAAAACTCCATTAAACAGCCGCCATCTTGAATTGGAGGCGCCATCTTGGATTTTAGACCGCCATCTTGGACATTATGGTCGCCATTATTTGACTCCAAACATCTTCCCCATACAAAATATATCCATATTGCATGGTTTAGGGCTTGAAACTCTATTATACAGCCGCCATGAATTTGGAGCCGCCATTTTGGATTTTAGACCGCCATCTTGAATTTTGGACCGACATTGTAGAATTTTCGGTCTCCTGTGTTAATATCCGCACAAAATTTGTCAACCATACTGAAGGTTACAAAAATCGACGCAGTTTGATGGGGCTTGGTCGGGGACTTGGTTCAGTTTTATATGTGGCCAGTTCTACCGGTGCTGGTCCGAATCATTCAAATGGCCATAACTCCGGAACGCCTTGACCGATCCGGACAATTTTCGATAGCAAACAATGCGGTAAAATTCCGGTTCGATTCAAGCTATGATCCAAAAAATCGGCCAATGGGAAGTGCTTTAAAAGTGAGTGATCTTTTTGCACACAGGCATACATACACACATACACACATACACACATACAGACATCATCTCAATAGGAAGCAATCAGTGAAGTACTAGATTGAAAGTAGTGAGCTGGATTTTTGTATGGTGAGATGATCAATTCTCCATTTCTGCAATAAAACGGTGCAAACAGCGTGGGTTATACGATTTCTTGCCTAATTTGATGATGTTTAAGCAAAAGTTTGAGTAACTGTGTTGTTCAAGTTGCAAGAAATAAATAATACAATCGATCGATCCAAACAATGTTGCCAAGGAGCTTGGCAAATGTTTCTCAAGCCTTTCCGCTATCGACGGATATGAAACTAGTTTCAAGAACGCCGTCAACCCATCCACAATGTCCATAGGAAACTTCATCGTTCCTCCGCACACTGCAGACCCAGCGTTGGACCAGCCATTCTCATCCAGAGAGATAGTCTTTGCCCTTGCACGCAGTAGTGGCAAATCTGCAGGTCCTGATGAGATAGGATATCCACTATTGAAAAACTTGCCGAGCGTAGGTAAGCTTGCCCTTCTAAATCTGTATTACAACATCTGGTTCAACGACGCGTTTCCGGACATGTGGAAGGAAGGCCTAGTGGTTCCAATTCCCAAGACCAATACCCCCGCACTTGTGACCCATACAAATACCATCCAATCACTCTGACATGTTGTGCCGGAATATTATGGAAAGAATGGTTAACCGTCGAATCAAACAATACCTAGAAGCTAACGAACTTCTAGACCTAGACCCTCGACAGCATGCTTTCCGAAACATCTATATTCTTTGCCGAACTTAGCAATGTTCTTCAGGAAGCTCCCAACCAAGGACACCACGCGGAAGTCATTTCACTGGATTTTTCTAAAGCGTAAAAAAACTTATTGAAAATGCTTTCTTTTCTTTTGTTTGGTAGGCTGTGATTTGAAGCAGATTGTAAGCAATATGTTTGTATTATTGTTTCATTTTATTGGTTCTGGTAGAAATTATCAATCATTTCCTGTTGCTCTGATTCTATTCTTTGCAGGTATTGAAATTCTATCTTTAGTTTGTCCAGCTCGACCATCTTTTCGATTATTTCACTCTGTAAGTCAGACATTAAAAAAAATAGTTAGACATTCATTACTTTTTCTGTAGTATCCATTACCAACCTGTATTTGTTGCTGTTCCGATTCTCTTTGTTTGGAAAACGTTTTCAGCAAATTTTGAATTCCGATTGCACGCATTTTCTCGTGATCAACTTCGGTTGCAAAACTCTCCACAATGCTGGTGAACTGCTCTATTATTCGCCGGAATTCAGTTAATCCTGTTAAATAAAAAATAAGGAATCGTTATCTGCATATCCATAATAGGGTGCCTGTACCAGCTGGACACTAAACTCTTTCTACAAAAATAAAGCGAAGATCTACGAATGTCGTCAATATGTCAAATGATTGCTAATAGGGGTGTGTCGATATCGATAAATCCGATATTATCGATAATTATCGGGTCCAAATTATCGATACGATATCCGATAATCAAAAAACCGATATCGACGATATTCCTTGCGCGATATCGGACGCAGTGCTACAAAGCTTTGGAGTTATCATGAATGGATAGTTCAACGCGAGGTTCCATTATGTTCAACGACATATTTTGGAGTTAGCCTCTATTTACTTAAGGGTCCATAAGGGCAGGAGGAGGGTGATTAAGAAATTTGTATAGCAGCATTTTCCTATTACTGAGAATATTTCAAATGTGGGTTTCCGTTGTTGTATCAAGCTGCAAAAAAATAATAACCTTGAATTGCTACGCCAGTTAATACTGCTAAGTATTTGTTTCCGGAAAGTCTTAATAAATGAACAAGATGTTAATATTTTCACTTTTAAAAAGTTACTGTAAACTGAAACTGACAAATATAAATAAAAAGTGAATAAAATTTCATATATTTTTTCATTATCGGATATCGGATCCGATATCGATAATTGAAAACCGATATCGTTTCGATATCGATAATTTGGAAAACCGATATCGATAATATCGATAAATTAGGTCGCGGCACACCATGCTAACAGGAAAAAAAGTAGAATCGAAGCCAAAATTACTTCCAGTATTTATTATGGATCTCAAATGAATTGCTCCGAATGTGTTACGTTTCTTTTTCCAGCGAGCAGTTTGATGCAAATATTGGTTTTGTCTTTATTACCGATATTTTAAACGGTAAGCTAGTTCACATCGGAACCCACTGCCTGCTTTAATTCCCTTCCGAAGGAAAAACCTACAATTTGTGAGTTGATCGGGAGTGTGATTCAATCCCAGGTCCTCGTCGTGATTAGTCTACCCTGCGTCTAGACATTCCGTCTCGTTTCCGAGTTATTGACAAAAAATCAGAGGGGTGTGTACAAGACACAACCGCATGACGTAAACTACGTAAAACAGTTTATTATGAACGACAAAGGACTACTATGCAATTTCTTTGGATCAATAATAGAATTTGTAGTGGCTAATGGTTTGGAAATCGTTAATTTTAACAAGGTAAATTCTACAAGATTCTGGTGGATTCTGGGGATTTGTGTTGGAAATATTTATTACAAAGTTTGAAGCATAAGCAAAGCCTCAAGAAATTCCTTAATAACTAGGGTCTGGGATCATTTGGGCAGGAGCACCTATTTTGGGCACTTGCTGCTATAACTCAGTCAATTTCAAACCGATTGACTTGAATTTTCAAACATGACTAGCTACTGTGCCTAGCTGATCGTGTCTCAAAAATCAAGCCAATCGGTTCAAAATTGACTGAGTCACAGCAGCAAGTGCCCAAAATAGGTGCTTCTACCCAAATGGTCCCAGACCCTATACACTGTACACGCAAGAAGGAAGCGTACTCGCCAGATTCGGTGACACGGCCAGGTGATAAGACAAGCTGTTGCATTTAGTTTAGGAGTAGGAGGTTGCAAAATTCGGCGGATTTGACACTTATGTGACCACCAGCGTCACTTTGTCAGAAAATCTGCCGTTTACTCTTTCTGAAAACTGCTGATGAAGCCCTCAAAAGGGTTGTTTGAACCAGAATTTGTTAAAAATATTGCACGTGTCATCAATAATTTCGTTGTTCTGCCAACAAATGTCAGAACAGCGACGATGATAGGCTTTGTAAGAATAATTGGTTTGATAGTCTCAATTTTCAAACACTTGTTATGGTGAAAAGGAATGCAATAGTGCAATTTTCGCACTAGAGAAATGTTGCCTTTTGTGCGACAAGATGCGGATTGATTTCCACAAAATGCTTTTGATGTAGTTGGTTTCAAATTCTTGGCGGTAGCAACTTTCTCGGAAAACTCACCGTACCAACTTTCAGAAAATTGTTGGCCCTTTAAAGAACTGTTCGAATCAATTTTACAGAAAATTGAGCTCCTATGCGACAAAACATGATTAAATTTCCGCGCCGCGCCTTTGATGCAGTTGATTTTAAATTCTCGGTGGTTTCGACACTTTCACAACGCACACCAAATGCTTTCGATTAAACATTTGCATAATTTCGATAAATCATGCAAATTTTTAGGCAAAATTGTAGAGATTTACGAATTTTGCGAAGACTTGCACACATTGAAATATGGCAACACTGAGTAATACATTCATCAAAGTGAAATTTTCTTCGTCATGTGAGAAGAAGAAAATGTTATCGAAATTGCCAATCAACTAGCACAGTTTAAACAAATTTGTATTGAATATGTCATGGTAGCGACGGAGCGCTATTCACACAGCGCTCATAGTGATTGACACTTGTGTCCCGGGCTTTCGTCCTTAGAAAATTATTCTTTCACCCCCGTGGGACATTTTCGTAGCCCTTACAAGGACTGTTTTACTGCAAGCGCTATTCAGCGGTGTAAATTTGTTCGCTTCTGCAAAGCTGCCCGGACGCCCTTTGAGCGAGAGTGAAGAAAGTTTTCGCTCCTGCCGCACCAGAGATCTGATCCGGTGTGAACTGGTTAGCAGCCCCACTGGTACCGCGCACAACGATGCAAAGACGACTAGCAACAACCAACGACCACCGCGCCCGGCTAGCCAAAGCATACTGAAGGGAGAAGCAAACGGAGAAACTGGCTAGCAGTCTTCCGATGCGTCTTCCTCGAGGTGTGAATGGATGATGAAAGATGCGTAGAAGTTTGTGTCCCGACGTCTTTCTTGGAAAATTATTCGGTTCTCTCTTGTGGAAAACATTTTCAAAGCCCTTAGAAGGGCTTTTTGAATCTATATGCTGAACAATAATTGTTCAATTATTGCGTACATGAGGTGAAATTCGGTAATTATGACAACCAAATCCAGATCGGCAGCGTTAGCTTTGCGTGACGATGCTGTGCAAAACGTCGTCGGGCAGCAAGGCTACCGTGTCGTATCAGTTTTGCCGTGCATCAGTTTGAACCGGCTGGTGGGGGCTTCAGTAGCGCCGCGCACGACGACCATGCGAAGGGAACACACGAAAGCGCAACCATCGACAACCATCGCGCTTGGCTTGCCAAAGCATACTGAAGGGAAAAGCAAACGGAGAAACTAGCTAGCTGTACTCCGATGCGTTCTTCTCGAGGTGTCACGAAAGAATGATGGAAGATGAGAAGAAGACAATAACTTATATACTAGACGGCTGGACGGCAAAGAGGTTCAAATTCCCCTCTCGCACGTGATTGGTTCGATGGAAGAGGGGTGTAAATTAGTGATGCCATACAGATTTTCGCACAGTGCACATAAAATGCTTTCTAATAATAATTATCTCATTGAACTTTTGCAAATCGATCAGCACAATTATGATGTTTAACAAATAATTTCTATAAATCTATAAATCTTTCGGCAAAATTGTAAAGAACATTTAAGAATTTTGCGAAGATTTGCACACATTGAAATATGGCAACACTGAGTAATACATTTCATCAAAATAAAAATTTCTTCATCATCTGAGTTCAAGAAAATGTTTTCCAATTGCCAATCAACTAGCGCAGTTTTCACACATTTGAATTGAATATCTCAATGTTACGACAAAGCGCAGTTCAATTTTCACACAGCGCTCACAGTGATTGGCTTTCCTCATGAGAAAATTATTCGGTTCACTCCCGTGGGACATTTTCGAAGCTCTTACAAGGGCTATTTTAATTTACTTGCAGTATTTCTGCAAGCGCGTTCTATAATTTTGTTGATTCCGATGTTGGCTTGTGCTGCCCGGACGCCCGATGGAGAAAGTTTTCGCAGATCCGATCCGGTGTAAACTGGTTGGCGGCCCCACTGGTACCGCGCACAGCGTTGCCATGACAACTAGCATCAGCCGATGACCACCGCGCATGCCTAGGCAGAACATCCTGAAGGAGGCTTTCCTCCTGAGAAAATTATTCGATTCACTCCCGTGGGACATTTTCGTAGCCCTTTCAAGGGCTGTTTTAATTTGCTTGCAGTATTACTGCAAGCGCGTTCCATAATTGTGTTAATTCCAATGTTGGCTTGTGCTGCCCGGACGCCCGATGAAGCCAGAATGAATCCGGTCTGGTTGGCGGCCCCACTGGTACCGCGCACGGCGACGCGACGACGACTGGTGAAGCAAGTGGCAACAGCCGACGACCACCACGCTCGGCTAGCCAAAGCAAACTGAAGGGAAAAGCAAGCGGAGAAACTGGCTAGCAGTCCTCCGATGCGTTCCCCTCGAGGTGTCGCGGAAGAATGATGGAAGATGAGAAGAAGACAATAACTTATATACCAAGCGAGAAAACCCAAAAAATGTGCTCGCTCGTGATTGGCTGAATAAAATTAAAACATAGGTTCACTTTTCCGCAATTTTCAATAGTTTGCTGTTGAAAACCAATAGTTTTCTCTATTTGACATGAAAGGGACATAGTTTTGCGATTGTTTGATGGCAAAATTTTAAAAATCGGTCAATAAATGGCTGAGTTATTAGCGTGCAAAATCTTTCATAATTTCGTGACGGTCGCAAAATTTAGATTTTCATTTTACACCCGGTGCCGTGGTACAGTACAGTACCGTACCTTCCCCATAGACGTAGTTTACGTCAAAAACAACCGAAAAATCATCATTTTTGATCATTTTTTTAGATTCCGAAGAAAACCTACCCTATTTTGTTCAATAACTTAAAAACAAGTAGAGATATCGCAATTCTAACCACATTATCGGCCCTTTAAGGTCCTAAAATCACCGGTTTAGTAGAATAGCGTATTTTTTATGTCAAAAAAAATTTCATGTTTTTTGGTCCCATACCATTTTTGATAACTTTAGGCCCTTTGAGGGGCCACTTAGCCTTGAGATACGGACTTCAAATTTTTACACGATCATTTCTTAGCTAAAACGATAATTTGTCACTAACGAACTTATAACATTTCCAATTTTTGCAAAATAAGGGACGGCCTAGTGCTGGTGTTTATTCTCGTGAGCAAAGGCTGTATCAGTCTTACTCACTTGGTAGACACTGCACCGTTTTTCAGGCCGAAATCTTTGCTCTTATTTGTGGAGTGCAATCGACACTTCTGCAGAACGTAATGGGCAAAGTAATATACTTCTGTTCAGATAGCCAGGCTACTATTGAAGCACTTGCTTCGGCCAACTTTATGTCGAAGATAGTTATCGCTTGTCGAACTCTAATCGAGGAGCTGAATTCAGCAAACGCTGTTCACCTTGTAGAGTAAAGTGGGGCAAAAGTTCGACCCTAGTTGAAAATTCAACTTATTTCAAAAAATCGAAGCGGATAAAAATAAATAAATACCGTGTGGTGATTCTACATTCCATGAGCTAAAATTTTGCTGAACAAAGTTACGCCAAATGTCTTTTCAATTTTGAGTTACAACACTTTTTGTACATATGTGTTTTATTCGAACTCTTGCCCCACCACTGGGGCAAAAGTTCGAATCTAGTGTTTGTGGAATTTCGCTAACCGTAGCACATTATTTTGACACTTTGGTAATAGGAATAACTGAGACCACTTGATATTTGATGTTGGAACTGGAATACACTTTAAAGTTCGATCTGGATTTTACCCAAATCAGGGTTAAATTTACTTCACTAAAAATTAGTAGTTTTCCGCCAGATTCAGATAAAACAACCTTTTTTTTTCAACTTTAATCGAATTTTCTCACTAATTCCATCACTCTTGGAGATAGTATGTACATTTTGCAGAATTTTAGGGGTGTAATCAGTTTCGTACCTTTTAATTCCGCCCTATGTTGCTTATCCTTTGACAGATACGCGTATTTCGACTACCACTTGTAATCTTCCTCAGTGTCAGTTATCCACTGACATGGAGTGGATAACTGACACTGAGGAAGATTACAAGTGGTAGTCGAAATACGCGTATCTGTCAAAGGATAAGCAACATAGGGCGGAATTAAAAGGTACGAAACTGATTACACTTATTCATAGAGGGTATTCTGCTTAGAGGGTTCGAAAAGTCGGTACAAGATCAGAATTTTAGGTTTTTACCTGAAGTTGCCACATGACTCGAACTTTTGCCCCACTATTCGAACTTTTGCCCCACTATGTGTAAAATATGATTTCCAAATCTTTTTTGCAAAAAGTTATACATGCTAAAGCATCTACAAAATATACCTAGTTACGCCCCAAAATAAAATATCGAAGTCGATTTCATTACAATTCCATTCCATGCGTTGGAAAGACCATCGCATGTTATACTTTTTTGATCAAAAACCAACATTATGTCATAACTTTTCGAAATTAAGATCAATTTTCATAATTTTTGGAGTGAAAGACTCTTATTCAAAAAGGGTTCGAACAACCTTGACACCCGGAAGAAATAATTTGAATTGAGCTCAAAAACTACAAAAGAAACTTTTACCCCACTCGAACTTTTGCCCCACTTTACTCTATGGGTACCTGGCCATTCTTCAATGCCACATTGGTCGGGCTCCATACAAAGGGGCGGCCAAAACTCTCAAAAAACGAAATTGATATTTTTAAACTTTATTTCACCTTATAACAAAGTTAATGTATTGTACTTTTATGATTCTTAATTAAAAGCATACCAGCTTTTGTATTTCAATGACATTTTCACTGCCAAAGTGGCCTAAGTCACAAAATTGAAAAATGAATTATTCGAAAAAAGTAAAATAATAATATTTTGAGATTGGAATAAATGTTTTAAGTTATCCAGCATATGAAAGCTTGTTATTGGACTATTTGAATGCACGTATGGTGCAAAATTAATATGTTACAAAACTATTTAAATTTTCATATATTGTACCTTAGAAATTTTGGTAATTTTTAAGTTAAAAAACGGTTCGTGTCGTCGCGTGTCGCCGCAATTTCGAATAGTACATCTTAAACATCATGCTTAGGGCTGTCTAAAAACGTTTAAATATTTTGCAGAAATTTGCAGTTTTTCAAATTAGAGCTATTTAAAAAAGCCATGTTTTTTCATATATTTTACGTTATTTTTTCCATTTTATACTCAAATAAAATTTATCTTTCCACATTTTTCACACGTTTGGACATACTTGATTGGATTTGATCGAAAGATGATCATTTATTTAAATTCGAATTGATTTTCTAACAAAAAACGCAAAAAATATGGGGTTTACTGATTTTCACCGTTTTTTGAAATTATTGAAATTACGTAATTTTTGAATACCCCTTTTTAAACACTAAAAATACTAAATAACATATCTAGGCAACCTATAACTTCGATTAAACACATAAAAAGAGTTTTGGCCGAACTTTATCTTTTTCCGACCATTGTGCAATGGTTGGAAATGTATTGGCTGATGAGTTAGCTCGCACTGGAACATCACGTGACTTCATTGACCCTGAGCCAACTATTCCGATATCGAAGTGTTGAGTAAAGCTTCACATTAACTTACGCAACACAGACAATACTGGAATAGTTTGGAGTCATATCGTCAAACCAAATTGTATTGTACTGAGCCATCTTCAAGGGTGGTGAAGTATCTTACAAATCTGTCAAAGCAGAATAGCAGCATTCTGGTCAAAGCATTGACTGGCCACTAGTATGGGACACGCTTGTATGGAAAAAAATAAATCTTCGCTCCAGTCGACTTTGTAGATCCCATTTAGGTCCCATATGAACTGTACAAAATTTCAGCGCAATCGGTGAAACTATAATTTAGCGCAAGCGGCTCAAAAATCCTTAACCGTTTTTGTTTTATTTTTGAGGGATTGCGCGGAGCTTCGTAGCCGTGCGGTTTGTCACCAAGGTTCTAATTTCACCATGCATGGTGAATCCGGGCGATGAAACTTTTCGTGAGAATAGTTTTTTCTTCGTATCCACTGGTGCATGCTCCGTGTGTCTCTGGTCTAGTGTTAAGTTTCATTCAGTCTGTACAGCCTCTGGTTGAAGACGATGTCCGCGTTTGTTTTACGGAGTTCTTGGAAGAATTCAGCAAAAGGGGAATTTCTTGGATAACAATTCTAGCGCATTTTGGTCTTACTTTTTTTTCTTATTATTTGGTATTTCTGTATAGTGTCAGAAAAATATATAAATTTCATAAAATTTGTTTAATTTGTTTGTTTAATAGTTTTTGCCAACTTTACCTGGCAAAATGTCGAAAAAGTTTAGTTTTTTGATACAGGTATGTTCCGTTTTTATCAACACGGTCCGCGATTTTCAGTTGACAAAAACGGAATAGTGATAAAAACGGAATAATTTTCTTTGACAAAATATTTTGCAACATTTTTATACAAATTGGACGATTTCCTGTAGAACACGTTTCAAAAGTAAAAAGATGCAGTTTATAATGAAATTTTATTGTTTTTGATGTCGTTTAACACATCTTAGTTGCACAGTTCAAATTACAGTTTTCTGACTGTGACGTCGAAAAGAGGTTTTCACCACCTTTTTAACAGATTCCTTTGAAAGTTTCAACTAGGATACTACTTGATAATTCATGAGCTACAACTCGGAGCGGTGAGTCTACGCCGAATGAAGCATTCGCCTCCATTAGTCTCGGTCTTGGGCCAATCGCTTCCAGTCACCCTTAACGTTTAGAGCCCTTAGGTCCTCCTCAACTGCAAAAAGCCACCGTGTGCGCGGCCTACCACGAAGCCGACGGCCCCTACCTGGTTCTCTGCTGAATATGGTTTTAGCTTATCGTTCCTTCGTCATACGAGCTACGTGCTCAGCCCATCGCAGCCTGCCGTGTTTTATTCGCTTCACTAGGATACTTTTAGGATTCACTAGGATACTTTTAGAAAATCTTCTGGAAATTTGCTTAGCAATCACTTGTATTTTCTCCAGAATATTGGATTCTCCAAGAAGTTCCTCCAGAATTCTTGTAGGTTACCTTTTACCATTCCGCTTGTTTATCTTTTGAAATTCGATATGGGTTGTCCATAAATGACGTAGCATGTTTTAGACGATTCTTGACACCCGCTCCCCCTCGTAGCCTATTTTCCCATACCTTAAACATGGTCCGTAGCATAATTAGAGGCTCCCCCCTCTCTCCTAGAATGCTACGCCATTTATGGACGGCCCCTAAGAATTTTTAGAGAAGAGGCTCTGCCTCTTATGATTTCTTCAGAAATTCCTTCTCGGATCAACCTGAATGTCTGTTTTTAAATTTCTCCTGGAGTTTCTTTGGGGATCCCTTCAAATATTCCACCAGGAATTGGAATTTTTTAACCATACTTAATACTTATGCATTATGTTGGGAACAGCTCGCTGACGTTGTGTACGATTTGTGTCTGGAATAACCCTAATGCACAAGGTGGGCTAAGAAAATCATTCTGGGATTTAACCTAGGTCCTAGTTCATCAATTCATCCAAGAGTTGCTTTGGAAATTCACCAAGATTTTATTTTTGGAAGATAGGAGTTTCTCCGTTTCTTCAAAATTTCCTACGGGAATTCTTCCAAGACTGCTTTCTGAAATCCTTCCAGGGTTTTTTTTTCTGATATATCTCCAGGGGTTCTTTCTGGGATTCCTTCAACAGTTTTTTCTAGAATTTCATCAGAAGTTCTATCTTGGATTCTTTAAAGATTTTCTTATGATATTTTTTGACTTTGTTTCGGTATTTATGCGAAGTAGAAACATTTACACTAGGCCTGTCCAGCTTTTCAAAAATGTTCTCTGATTCTCAAGTCCACCCCCATATTTTGATTGGCATCCTAAAAGAAGTAACTGGTCAAAATTTCAGCCAAATCCATTGAAATTAAGAGGTGCATCAAATCAATTTTGTGTTTTTCGACTATTTTTGAACTTCAAAAAATCATAACTACACTAAAACATGTCAAAACTTAATTCTTTCGGCAGAAATTGAAAGCTATACTTGTTTGCTACAACTTCTCCAAACAACATGTGCCAATAAAATTGAAGGAAACATGTGTAATTATCACATTTGTGATCAGAAAAACCTTAAAAAGTTGATTTTTTGATAGATTTTGCTCTGGAAAACTCTAATATACGTAATAAGTTTGATATTTTAAAACGGCATCATATTCTCTCATGTTTTTGGGTTATTTGCTTCTTTGACACCAATGCTGTAGGAGTTGAGCAAAAAATATTAAAATTCGAGAAAACCAAATCTGGCCTAAAAACTAGCTTTTTGGAGGCAATCACGCTGTGGCACGAAATTGTACTGAACGTAGTAGCTTTTCTTCCTTGTAGTTTGCCTTGGCTACCCCATACCACGGGTGATAACAAACAAGCGTGATGACAGGTGTTGGCTATCATATCAGTGCTGACGCGATGCCACTTTTTGCGCGCCAAAGCGTGATTGCACCCGAAAAGCTAGTTTTTAGGCCACATTTGGCTTTCACGAATTTTAGTAATTTGTGCTCAACTCCTACAGCATTGGTGTCAAAGAAGCAAATAACCAAAAAACATTGGAGAATATGATGCCGTTTTAAAAAATCCAACTTATTACATATATTAGGGTATTCCAGAACAAAATCTATCAAAAAATCAACTTTTTAAGGTTTTTCTGATTACAAATGTGATAATTACACATGTTTCCTTCAATTTTATCGGCACACGTTGTTCGGAGAAGTTGTAGCAAACAAGTATAGCTTTCAATTTCTGCCGAAAGAATTAAGTTTTGACATGTTTTAGTGTAGTTATGATTTTTTGAAGTTCAAAAATAGTCGAAAAACACAAAATTGATTTGATGCACCTCTTAATTTCAATGGATTTGGCTGAAATTTTGACCAGTTACTTCTTTTAGGATGCCAATCAAAATATGGGGGTGGACTTGAGAATCAGAGAACATTTTTGAAAAGCTGGACAGGCCTAATTTACACCTACTGGAACTTTCAGAGTTGTTCCAATACAATTATATGTTTCATCTTTGTTATTTCCTCATGATTACTAGATGAACCAGCCTTAGGCTGAAAAACTCGTTAATAAAAATAATATTATAATAATTATCCCCGATTTCTTGGTGGGGCTGGCTCACCGACACTTCCGGTCCGCTTTAGTGCTTTATGCATCATTGTGGCCAGGTGTTGCTCTAGTTTTTCCAACTGTATTGTAAAGCATGAGCGGTGATCCTTGGCATACTTGTGTAAATTGGGGTAGGTACTCGAAATGTTGATCGATCACCGATTATTGCTGGCAGATGCAGTGGAAAGTTTGTCTTAATACGTATCAATCGTCTCTGACAAACGAGAAAAACTGACTTCACTGATTACCTGTCTCTGAGCCAAATTTGGTATAGAGTCTTCAGTCTCCGATTAATCGCTTCATGTTTGATGGAGGTTTTTAATCCAATGGGTTACATAGCCGCTATCCGAATGAAGAGAGTAATGTTCCGCGTAATATATCACAAATCGAAAGAGGTACGGTACATTACGTGGAGCGGATATACTGAATTGGGTACCAGACCAAGTCCCTGCTGGGTGGCGCTAAATAGGTGAGCCATAGACAATAGAATCGTCAATGTCGTAGGGCATAGTATGTGACTATTGTCGAAACAACACTATTTTTGGTCATTGTCCACTAAGCGCATAACTATGTTAGGGTCAAGATTAGGATGAAATCATTGGTAAAATATAATAACACTTTTTAGTTTGTGTAGTTCGATATTCGCATGGTTAATTATTTTATGAACAATAATTTTATTGACGAATCCGATTTAAAATAATTGAATAGTAATTTTTGTTAAGCCATATTATATTAAAATAATCACTATCATTATCAATTAATGCTATCCGCTCAAGATCTTCGCTACATTGAATTTTGAAGTACTGGAGGCTTCACTTATCAACAAATTAACAACAAACACACTATAACAGTATCTAGAGAATCGTGGAGGGTGAGAAACCTGAACTAGTAGCAGTATTCATATAGATTAACAATTATACTCTACTATTTTCAATCATTGCAACATTATACTAATATGTGCGGGCCGCCCATTTGCGGAGTTGTGCGGCCAATTATTCTCTTTCCATTCCAGAAACGACCGTTTTGAAGCAAGAAGTGTCCCAATGGCCAACACAAACGGGACTTGTCCGAAACACACAAGATAAGTACAACAATTTTATAATCAGGCGCCCAACTCTTTCTACGACTTTGCTAATATATAATGCAATATGCATACTTCAATATCAATTATTTGTTTGTTTGCGCGTATTTATGACACTATTGAAGCATTCGTGTCGCCGCGGAATAGTTTACAATTTATCTTATTTACATTTTTCAATTCACTTTAAAGTATCTAACACTGCTTTTACAATTGTGTATGCAAACTTATATCTTAATTATGTTCATTATTAATAATAGTCTGATAAAACAAGTCTAGTGATTTTTTTTTTTTTTTTTTTTTTTTTTTTTTTTTTTTTTTTACCAAGGAATAGAAAGAGTTGGTGTCATAATCAATACAATACTTGAAACTGGAAACTCCTTATTTCCCCCTATGGGTTATAGGGAGGGGCGGGACATTCGAGCCTACTCATCAGTGGAAAGGACTTGATATGCTAATCGGTTTAGCATAGGGCAGATACAAGTCTACTGGTAGACGTATCGCCCAGCGAAACAACGCAGATTGGCCACGGCCCGGGGGTGCGTTGATTATAACAGAATAACAGAATTATCCCCGATTTCTTACTGCGTTTTCTGGGAATCTCCCAGATGTTTAGTCTAGTAATCTTCCAGGAAAAATCCCTACAATCCCCCAGAAGTTTCTTCAGGGATGATGTTCTGTATAGAAATCTCCGGGGAGTTATTCCTGAGGATCCTCCAGAAGCTCCTTGTGGGAATCCTTGAGAAATTCCTTCTAGGAATCCGGTATAAATTCTTTCAAGAAATCATCCAATTGTTCCTCGAGGGATACTTTCAGAATTAATGGGATTTCTGTAGGATTTTTTGGGAATCTTTTGTTTCTTCTTGGAATCCTTTAGGAGTTGCTGGAGAAATCGTTTCCAAGATCCTACATAGACTCCTGATTCTTTGAGAAACTTATTTCTGAAAGATTTAACTCCTTCTGAAGCTTCTGAATTTTTTCCTGACGATTTCTCTGAAGAAATCCATTAAAGAGTTTGGAGGAATACAAGAATCGCTAGTAGGAATTACTGAATAAAATCAAAATTGCATTTTTGGAGCAAACGAAAGATGAAATCTCGGATAAAATTCTATAGTAATCTCCTGTTAGGCTAGTAAATATAGCTGTTTCGATCTGGAAAATTTGGACAGGGTATCAAGGATGACAAGAGAGATATCTGGTAGAAATTTGAGCCCCGTCGGAAAGAAATAGCGACCAGGAGAGAAGAATTCAGCGCATCGCATAATTTCAAGAAAACGTTGATTGATTTATTTGTCTTCATTTAAGAGACTTTCAGCCCTTGGCTGATTCGTCTCTGAAGAAAACGTGTACAAAATCACGTGAAATTTATTTCACTTGAAAAAAAGTCTTGTAAAAAAGATTGTAGTGTAAAAATCCAGGCAAGGACAGGCAAAGAATGCCCTAAACTGTTTAAGTTCTCGAAGAACACATGAAGTGGCAGGCCAAGTTCCAGTTCCAGAAGAAGAAGAAGAAGAAGAAGAAGAAGAAAGGAGAAGGGATCTTCAGAAGGAAGCTTTAATTGGTTTAATTTTTCTCATTTTCAAATAAGAAGTAAAATTATGCTTGAGAGAAAGCATAATTACTTATAGCTGATTTTGAAATGTGTTGAAAGCTACTGTGGCGTATACGTCTGTCTTCTATGTCATCATTAGTAATTGTTTCAATTTCATTCATCGGTGCATTGCCTCAAGATTAATGTTAAGCTTTAAATAACTCGTGTTCGAGGGAACAAATTTGACAAAAAATTTAGTGTTGACAAAAACGGAATGAAATGTTGACAAAATCGGATAGTGACAAAAACGGATAGTGATTAAAACGGATAGTGACAAAAACGGAACATACCTGTACATGTATTCTTTTAAAGTCTATTTAGGATCTATTGCATAAGAATGCTCACGAAGAAAAATGATTTATCCATTTCAAAAAATGTTTTAAAAAATGTTAGTTTTTCATTACCGTCTTCAAGCATGCGGGGCAGAATGGACACCCCCATGGGGCAATATGGACACCATGAGACTTTTACGAATTTCGTACATTATTTATACCTATAAAGTCATTTCATTACAAACAACTATTATGGATGAATAATACGCCGAAGTAGTTCATTTTTGTTCAGTTAATTTAAATTCAGGCTGTTTTGGATAAAGCTTCGTTTTTGTCGGTATGTACAGCTGTGCCTAGAACAACTATTTTCCACTTCTGTCGTTTTTTGACCAATTTGTTTCACCCTATGTCTACTATAGTGAACATTTAATTGAAAATATACTGAAGTCGAAGAATTTGGTTGGTTTGTGATTTAGGTTATATATTTTTCCCTTGCCGCTTCTTTCAAAAAGGTGAGTGTCTATCTTGCCCCGGCAGCAGAAGATGTTTCCAAACTTGGTTTTTGATATAATAAAGAAGAAAATATAAACATGTTAAGCATGTAGATACAGCAAAACTACTTGCATGTGTTCTAGAAATATCAGGTTTTTAATCGACCTGCAATAAATCAATCACTAAATCTTATTTTAGATGGTGTGAAAATTATAATTTCCATGCACAAAAAACGGAGGACGCAACTTTTTCGTGTAAAATCAAGTAGGGTGCGGGCACCGGTTTTGGCCAGTCTAAGGGAAATCATTTTTATAAAAATAACCAATAATCCTATGAAAACAACCAATGCGTCAAAAGAAAGGTTTCAATCTATATTTTGAAGGAAAAATGCAGAAATCATGCCATACTTGATTTTTGTATTAAAAGTGGCACTGGCCAAAATAGAAGCTCTGCCGCAGTTTTGGCCATATTCTTAAGTTTGGTTTCTATTTTGGCCAATCACGTGTATTTCTTATGAGAGTGGCCAAATTAGAAGCACCCTGGCCAAAATAGATATATGGGAGCAGATTTTTTAAGGAAATATATTTTTTTCTTCCAGTTATTAAAAATGTGTGGTTTTCACAGCTGTAATCATCATATTGTATTAGAATCTACTAGTAAAAAATAAATTTACGCCGATTTAGATCGCAACAGGCTCAATACCGCACTATGGCCAAAACTCCGGACTGGCCAAAACTGAAGCTTCTACCCTATAATTTTAATTTCGAATGTTTATTTCCTGAAACTACGTTTTAGACAAGTGGACTATATTCTCCATTCATTAAAAGTTCAAAAAAGTTCTCATATTTAAAAATATTTATGGTGTCCATTCTGCCCCGGGTGTCCATATTGCCCCGCCTACCCCTATATTGAATTAATACTTTCAAAATTCCTCCTAGAAAAAAACCCTGAAAACTGTACCTTGGAGGAGCAAACTAATCCCGTAACGTGGGTAGATCACCTTAGAATGGTGCGTTACGGTGTCAGATCTATCACATCAAATTTTGATCTTGCTGTTCTGTCCTGTCTAAAGTGGCCAGCCACTACCTGACAGGCATTAGAGGCATTTCAGGATCAAACTTTGATCGGCCGTGTAGCCTGGTTTGACCAACAGTTTGACTGATCTGTAGGCAGTCATTTCGACATATCTAGATTCAATCATCTGCTCTGCAGTTCATTTAAGGACAGACTTGTTAGAATCCCAAAATGGCCGACCTTGGCACCTACTCACGATTTCGAGGGCACAAATCTCTTCGTAAACAAAACCAGCGCACCTGAGCTTCTCATCTTAAGCTTATTACAAGTGAGTAAGAACAGAATAAGGCTGCGGCCAGAGTGGACGCGTCACGCGACGCGGTGCGGCGCGTTTTTGACGCGGCTTCCAACGCGGCTTGATAGCCACAGTGAACGCGGTGCAACGCGTCTGTTCGTAAAGCAAACTGAAAAGTTTTCATAATTTCCGTTACCTTTGCACATGAATACTGACCATAACTATTTTATTTATTAACTACTAGCTGTCTCGGCAAACGTCGTGCTGCCTGCCTACTGCGTTTTTTGACATGCAGATCCGTAGAAAAATTCCCCGCACAATGAAATTTCAAATTTTCTCGTTTTCGGTGCTTTCCCGGTCGATTTTTCTAATTATTTTTTCGCACGAACACGTCGGAGCCCTGCACGAATAAAACACTGAAAGAATGGTGCAGATTCGTTGGCCCGTTTCCGAGCCTATTCGTGACATACAAACACCATTCCATTTTTATTTATATAGATTTTATTAAACTGACCATAATTATGTCATCTTTCAAAATACAACAAACGGTGAGAAGTTTTGATAAGATTTTTTGGATATTGGATAACTTCACACCATCAATGTATAATTTTCAACTCGGGTTGCAGAGACAGATTGTGACAGGTTCGCCTTGACAACCAGTAGCACACAATCAAAGTGAGCTGTCTCCTCTCTATCGGTTTAAGAGTCATAACATTTTAACAGTTTTCTAGAGGTTTTTGATGAAAAATTTCCAAGAAAAATGTGATTATTGTGCTCAACCTAAAATTAAAAAATGAACCATTTATCTAAATTTACCTTCAAATGCTATTTACTTCTGATGATTCAAAAGAGGTGTACATTTGGGACAATGATAATTCCCTAACCTCAAATCTACCCGTCCTTTAGGTACAAATTTTGAAATTTTATGAAAAACTAGATTTAACGTATACAACAAGAGCTACCACAGGGTTGTATACGTTAAAAAATGGCGCCCTTCGTTTATTTTTAAAAAGCAAGGCAATGGAACAAGTTTGTTAACTTAAAATAGTATATTTTTATTTTGAAACTATTTTTTAAGCTTACAGCCCTAGTAGAATACTTTGAGACAGTAAAATAAACGAGAGGGTGCAAACGCCTTTTTGTGCATGAAACATGGTAGTGCTAATGTGAAAGCTCTGCTTGTAATGGGTGTAGAATGACAGAGATTTCGATTATTTCCGTTAAGTCTTTAGTCGTAAATTCAAAGGAATTACTGATTTTGATTCAGGTGATAAGTGAGGTTACGAGACGCCACCGGATAATAAACATGTGGTATTATTCATGTTAATATTTTTTACATTCACATTTAAATGCATTTGAAAAACAATTTCGTAAAATAACCGCCATGATTTGGTAAAAACGGACGAAACCCACACAAAAATACAACCCACACAAAAATACAAATTCTCGCGGAGAATTTTGTATTTTTGTGTGGATTTTGTACGTTTTTACAAAATCATGGTGCTAATTTTACGAAATTGTTTTTCAAATGTATTCAAATGTGAATGTAAAATATATTAACATAAATAATATCACATGTTTATTATCCGGTGGCGTCTCGTAACCTCACTTTTCACCTATTTTGCGAATCAAAATCAGTAATTCCTTCAAAGTTATGACTAAAGACTAAAGACGGAAATAATCGAAATCTCTGTCATTCTACATCCATTACAAGCAGAGCTTTCACATTACCCCTACCCATGTTTCATGCACAAAAACGGTTGGCACCCTCTCGTTTATTTTACTATCTCAAAGTATTCTACTAGGGCTGTAAGCTTAAAAAATAGTTTCAAAATAAAAATATACTATTTTTGAGTTAACAAACTTGTTTCATTGCATTGCTGTTTAAAAATAAACGAAGGGGTGCCATGGTAGCTCTGACTACAAGCTCAGTTGTTCATAAAATTTCAAAATTTGTACCTGTAGGACGGGTAGATTTGAGTTTAGGGAATCACCATTATCCCAAATGTATACCTCTTCTGAATCATCTGAAATAAATAGCAGTTGAAGGTAAATTTAGATAAATGTTTCATTTTTAATTTTAGGTTGAGCACAATAATTACATATCTCCTGGAAATAGGCCTTTTCATCTGACAGGTCCGTGTATGCCACTGTTTACAACCGCCGAACAAAGGCGCAAACGCGAAACTGTCATTTTCATAGGAGAACTGTCAAAGACCCGAAAAATCAGCTGATTTAAGACGTAAAGGAATTGGCCGACCGGATACCGAAAAAGCAGTAAAACGCCGAATGAACTTAAACAGAGAAAAATGGTTTATTAAAACGAAAAATGCGAGTGGTCGCTACGAATGGTTGTTAAGTACTAGTGTGAAAAAATTTGACATGACGATCGTTTCAAAAACTCTCGGCCTACTTCGTTTTCATCCCCTCTCGATCGGCATTTTCTTGGGTCCATCAGATTTCTTGTGTTCATCAGGAACGTAATTCCACGACGAGGTCTACATCGATGCTCCAGGCGGTTGAACAACGTTGGCTTTCCAGATATTTTCGAGGTATTAATCGCTAGCATCACCTTAGATCTGAGCGATCCAGTATTGTCATCCGCGTCCATCCATGATTCGTCGCCGTCATCACTGTCGAATTCCGCCGGAACTCCACGTACGGTGACTCCTTGCTTTGCCTTCGACTTCGCCAAATAATCACGTCGGACGAAAGAAGAAGCCATTTTATGATTTGTCACCTTAGGTTCCGCGCCGCCAGCTGCACCTTCATCAGAGCTTCCAGTAGAACCGTCGTCATCATCGGTTTTAACTCTGTCGTCTCCGCTATCAGCATCGTCGTCTTCATCAATCCCCTCTTGCTGATAACATACAGGTATGATCCTTGATTTGTACTCCCTTACCTCTTTCTTGAATGGCGAACGCTTTAAAACTCCTTTTGAATCTGCTTCACCCATTTCTACATCCAGTTCAAGTTCGTAGAGGCTGTTTTTGAGGTAAGCCACGGCAATTACATCACCCTTAATCTTCAGTACAGCCTTTTCTCCGCCGTCATTGGTGAATAGCACATCAATTCCCGCCTTAGACAATCTCTTCACCGACAATAAATTACCTCTTAACTGTGGCAGGTACACTACGTTCTTCATTTCAAATCGAGTACCCTGCAACGTCGTGCCTGTCACTAGTCCTTCCAATTTTCCTTCTAGGGATACGCCGGCCTTGGCCACGTCAACTACGAACGGGTCTTTCAATCTTCGGATGGATTGTAAAAATCGTCTGTCGTTGATCAAATGATCACTACATCCAGAATCGACGTAGAAAACGATTTTCTTCTTATTCACCTTACCTTGGCTCGCATTGAATGATACTGATTTTCGAATACCAGTCGCTTCATGTTCACTATCAGAGTTGTCCGCATCACAATCCTTTTTCATATGTCCAGCCTTACCACACCGATGGCACCTTCCGTAGAATTTTCGAGATTTTTCCCATCCGCCAAGGAACGCTGCACTATCATCATAGCAATCGTTTCGGTCAGCACGCTTCGATTCTTCACCCAGCAACCGTTGTTTGACCGTCTCCAAGGTGAGCTCATTATCATCAATGTTTTCCAGAGCAGTCACGAAGGGATCGTAGCTGTCTGGAAGCGTGAGGAACAATTGTGAAACCAGGTCGTTCTCCTCAAGCTTTGCTCCCGCAGACTTCAGCTGCCGCACCAGGTCATCAAAAACGGTGAAATGGCTCCGCATCGCCGTTCCTTCTTTCATACGAAGCCTTGCGAGTTGCTTACGCAAGAGTGTCTGGCTCGCCACCGACTTCTTCGCAAATGCAGATTCCAAGGCATTCCACATAGCCTTAGCGGTTTCCTTGTCCCGAACTACTCCAAGGCACTCGTCCCCAACGAATCCGACAAGCATGGATTTTGCTCGGCGGTCCATTTTCAGGAAATTTGCTCTTCTAGCATTACCTTCGGCAGGAACATCCGCTTCGAGTACTTCCGAAACCTCAGCAGCTTCCAAAAACAGCTTCACTCTGAACCTCCAATTTTCGAAGTTGGTTCCATCCAGCTGGGGAATTCCAGCACCTTCCTTTACCGAGGAGCCCATAACCTAAAGGAATTGGCCGACCGGATACCGAAAAAGCAGTAAAACGCCGAATGAACTTAAACAGAGAAAAATGGTTTATTAAAACGAAAAATGCGAGTGGTCGCTACGAATGGTTGTTAAGTACTAGTGTGAAAAAATTTGACATGACGATCGTTTCAAAAACTCTCGGCCTACTTCGTTTTCAAGACGTCAAATGAACAGGCCCATCTTTCACCAGATAACTCTAGAAAACTGTTGAAATGTTATGGCTTTTAAACCGATAGAGAGGAGACAGCTCGCTTTGATTGTGTGCTACTGGTTGTCAAGGCGAACCTGTCACAAACTGTCTCTGCAACCAGAGTTAGAAATTATACATTGATGGTGTGAAGTGATCCAATATCTAAATAATCTTATCAAAACTTCTCACCGTTTGTTGTAATTTGAAAGATAAAATAATTATGGTGGTGGAAATTATGAAAACTTTTCAGTTTGCTTTACGAACAGACGCTTTGCACCGCGTTCACTGTGGCTATCAAGCCGCGTTGGAAACCGCGTCAAAAACGCGCCGCACCGCGTCGCGTCGCGTGACGCGTCCACTCTGGCCGCAGCCTAATACCCTGCCCTTCGGTTCAGAAAGGGGTATGGGCGCGTTCTGCCAACTTGGTCGAGGCAGATTTCTTGTGAGAACAAGTTGCATACAGACATTCAAAAGTGCCTGAACGGAAGATGTTGCTTGCAGAGCCGTAGCGTGGTTCCACGGCGCCCTTGGCAAGCACCCTGATATGCGCCCCATAGTAATGTCTATTGTTTTCAGTTTTATAAAATTTCTTCAAAAGTTGTTTTGTTTTGACATGGTGACATCACAGACAAACAGACGTCTCACTCTACTCACTTCCCATCGTTTCACTTTTTAACGGATTATTCAAATATTCCGTAGTTCGCAAATCGCTAGCTCATGGCGCTCGCATCGTTTTTGCTTCTGTTTGACGTTTGCTCACTACCGCCATCTACTCAGTAGATTTGCGTACCACAGCATAATTAGCATTGGGTGATTTTGTTTGCGTGACGATGATTTTTATCGTATTTTCTTCTAAGTGACACGTCTGTTTGTCTGTGGTGACATGTTTTGAGAAAAAATATTTTTTTCTCGAGAATTTCATATTTGTTTCGAATTTCCATTAAAAACTGTTTTGAAAGCATTGTATTTAATTTGTTGTATTTTCAACGTTATATTTTTTGAGATATTTAATTTTATATCTGATATTTAATATCTGTTTATTTCTACCAAACTGTTTCACATGTTTTATTAGGAATTCATTCAGTTTTTTATATCACTTTTCAGCACAACTTCAATAGCTTTTTTAACAGCATACTTCCTAAAGTTTATACCTATCCTGGAGTCCTCTAAGAAGCCTCACATGATCCATTCTTATATTTCCGTGAAAAGTTCTTTCAGTTTTGTGCGTACCACAGGTACTTTATGAAATTTACAAGATATTAAATCGAAATATTTCATAAGTAGATCTGTAGTAGTTAATTGCAAAAGCAGTTGAGATTGGTAGGGGCTGTTTTTGGAATTAGTTGCTCTAATAACAAAATCTATCTTATCAACCTTAACTTTCATCAACTTATGTTGATTCGGGGGCACGGACTATGAAAAGAACGCTTGGAATAGCCAATAAATTATTTAAAAAACATAACTAAGACAAACAACTTGTAGCCATACAGCTAGATTTTCACAGGAACCATATTTATTGATGAGATCAAGTTTTAAAATGCAATGCTCAAGATTTTTTGAAATGGTTGATTTGGTTGAAAATATATTTGGAAAATAACTTGAGACATAGTGAGAATGCTGATAGATTTAATGAAACTTCTACAGAAATTGTGATTTTTTGAAAATTTACACAAAGCTTCCTATTTTTATTTCTTATTTTTTAAGGTTAAATTGTGAAAAATATAGAATAATATCTTAAAAGGGGTATGAATTCCCAGGAAAAACTATTGTAAACATTCAAAAGAAAGTCTGAACAAATCTGTATATGGAAAAATGCTACAACAGCAAAAACATGATAACTATGGGGTGTGAAAATATGTGTGTTTCTGAGATACAGTGCATTAGTTTGAATCTTGCTAAAAACACCATACCATTCCTTCCAGCCTTTGGCCAATTTGGCGCCCCTCTGAGGCTGGCGCCCTTGGCGGGGGTCAACCTGGCCAACCCCACGCTACGGCTCTGGTTGCTTGTGAGGATCACTTGAAGATCGGATGGAAGATCATTCTTTTTTTTATATAGGGCCTTGTACCTACTATTTGGGCAGGTGTACCTATTTTGTTCACTTGCCGCTATAACTAAGTCAATTTCAAACCGATTGATATGAAATTTTGTATAGAGTTAGGCACGTACAGTATCTAACTCTGTACAAAAATTCAAATCAATCGGTTTGAAATTGACTTAATTATAGCGGCAAGTGCCCAAAATAGGTACACCTGCCCAAATGGTACAATACCCTATTCGCGTTCGCCTATTTGTTGCTCTTCGTGTTCGTATATTTTAAGTTTCATCTTCAACTGAGTCTAATGAACAGCAGGAATGATCTTTGCATCTGCATCCGTTGAACCATTCTGAATGGCCGTCGTGAAAGTATCACCAAAAGCGCTACTAACATTTCTTTTATATTTTCATGTATCTGAGTATCATGAGTGATAGCAGTAAGCAGAGATAGCAGTGAAAAATGGAAGTAATGCAGTACGACGGTGGTGCGATGCTGGTAAAAAAATATCGCTGAAGATGAGCATTGTTTGTACTCAGCCATGTCTAAGACGTGCTCCGAAGTGTCAGGAAAGGAAGCATGCATAAAGCACTAACCTACAAAATCCAGGGAAAAAGTTGAAAGACCTTATTTCACGTGGAAATCCAGCGGTAGACAAGAGGTGGATATGGATGGATGTTCCTTGGAATTGGAAGGACATTGGTAATGACAGAGCCGAATTTAAGAAAGCGACGAAGCGATTGTAGCAGGAGATGGTGAAGTTGGACTACGAAAACGATTTGCTAGAAATCGCAGACAGCAAATGGCATAGGCTTATCGTATTTCGTTGGAGATGGCGATGAGGAAGAAGCAGCATTCCAAGTACATAACCAAAATTTAATCACAACTACCTACCACAAAAAAACAACACGATCGAACGAAAATAGGAAAGAGCAACCCAGCGAAACCAGTATGTTCAAAACGCTTACCCTAAACAAGCGACCCAAAGGTAAATTACGTTGACAGGGTGTCTACTACCTGGAAAACCGGGAATCCTCAGGGAATTTTATTTATCATGGAAAAACCTGGAATACTCAGGGAATATCTTGAGTACTCAGGGAAATTTTACTCCAATAAAAAAAAAAACATTGGGTCTTATGGATAAAAAACCTGGTAATAAAAATCCATATAGAAATTTCGCCACAAGGATTTTTTTCAGAAATTCCGTCAGAGTTTCTTTCTGGAACCTCTTTAGAAATCCTTCCGCATTTTTTACGCTAGTTTTCTTGGTATTCCTTTTTGATTTTTTTTCCGGAAAGGTATACTTCCGGATTCCTTCCAGGATTCCTGAATTCCAACCGATTTCTCCTGGAGTTTTTCACGGGGGTGCTATTTCTTCCCGGAGTTTCTCCAGTATTTTGCTCAAAGTAATCTTCGTAGGATTTCTAAGAGAATTTATTCCGAATACTCTATAAGAATTTCTGTCGGGATAAATCGTGGAATTTCTTTCGACATTCCTCATGAAAATTTTACACGATTCCTTCAGGTGTTCCTCTTGGGACTTCCCCAGAATTTCTTTCGGAGTTGCAAAAGGAGTTATTCCTGGGGTTTCTACTAAAGTTCCTCTAAAGGTTTCTGAAAAAGTTTTCACAAATTTACTGCAAGAGTTCCTCAAAAGATTTCTTTCACTTTTTTTTTCTTTCAGAAAATTGCATCAATTATGTTATTCATAGGGTATCGCGCCACTTGGGCGGTGATTCTATATTCGTCTGTTTGCCACTATAACTCAGTCAATTTTGAACCAATTGACTTGAAATGTTGTACTCGGGTAGATACTATCCCTATCTCACCACATTCCAAAAGTTGTGCCAATTGGTTCAAATTTGACTGAGTTGTAGTGGAAAACAGACGAATATAGAACCGCCGCCCAAGTGGCGAGATTCCCTACGTGGATAATCTAATTGCCGTAAGTTTTTGAATTATCTTCAAACCCATTAGTCTGCACAGTGGGCCTGGCCGCTTTAATATTTGTATCATATCATCGTTGATATGCTGCAAATATTAATAATGACAAGAAAATATCAGAAGCAATTTTGGTATTTCCAGGATGCTTTTCAAAACTGGCTGTGCAAGCACTAGAATAGAATAGAATAGATTTCTTTCACTTTTTTTCCTGTGATATCTTCAAACAATTGCTTTGGGCTTTCTTCGAGATGTTCTTCCTGGTATCCTACAGAAATTTCTTAAAAGTTTACGCTAGGTTTATTTTGAAGTTTTATCTGAGATTTCTCTCGGAGTATCTCCTGGAACTTCTCTCAGAAGATTCGATGTTGGTCATGAGATGTCTCACAGAGTTTTTATTTATTTACCCTAGACTTTCTCCTAAGATTTTTTTTTTCCTGAGTGCCTTTTGGGTTTTCCACAGGAGTTATTGCTGATATTTCTCATTAAATTCTTCTCTTGCATTCTTTCAGAGCCAGGCTGTTCCTTCCTGAGATTTTTTTTTTAATTCTCTGCATTATTCGCAAGATTATTCCTGGAATCTTTACCAGAAATTGTCACGAGATTCTGGATACTCCTTTAGGGATTTCTCCCAAAGTTATTGCAGGGATTCTTTTATGGGATTCTTCTACGGGTTTTCCTCAGAATGTCTCCTGAGATAACTTATGAAATATCTTATAGGAAATTCCTGGAGAAATATTCGAGGGAATTCAAAGAAAATCTTGCGAGAAACTCCGCAAAGCGCTTTTGAAGAAATCTCGACAGGAACTTCAGGAAAAAACCTGAGAAAAAATGAGACATCTCGAAAAAAGTTCTAGGTAATAGTGATCCCGAGAAGAAATATTAAGGTTAAAGGATGCGTCATTGACAAAATCGTCATCATTGATAATTCGAAAGCAGTTTTCTCGTTCAAAGATTAAATTTCCGCAATGAAAATGTATTCACTGTATTGCGGGTGCAGAATGGAGTACAGTGAATACATTTTCAATGCAATCATTCAAGTTTTTAGTGAGAAAACTGCTTTCGAATTTCTGATGACGACGATTTTATCAATGACGAATCCTTCAACCTTAAGAACATCCAAATAGGAATTCTGAAAACCTCATAGAATCCTGAAAGCAGCTACGGACGAAGTTCCGCGAGGAAAACAAGGTAAATATCGGGAAACTATCGGTAAAAAATCCCGACATAAAATATTGGATAGCTATCCCGGGAAACCACTAAAAAGACACGGACACTGGCTTCAGCCGGCGGATGTACTGATTGAACGAAACTTAACACGGAGTGGCTACGGAGAAGCTATTCTCGTGAAAATTTTCATCGCTTGGAGCGGGAATCGAACCCTCATCCATCCGGACATCCAATGGCATTCTTGAAGAAACTTTGAATAGTTTTGGATGAATCTTAAGGACGAATTCAGCGGGAATCTCTGGAAGTATATCGGAAAAACTTAGCAAGAAATATCGTGACATACTCAAACAGATATCTCAGTGAAAGAAACCTGCGGAAAGTCAGAAAAAAAACTTTGGAAGAAATTCTAGGAATTACGCTCAGAAATCTTGTAAGAATTTTTGTAGAGCAGGGAAACTTACGTATTTTCGGCAGTTTTGTTCTATTCGTCATGGGGAGTTTTTTGAAACCTGTTGAACTCAAAATTGGCATCAATTCCTTCCCAACCAAGTTGAATATGATCAAGTCTCAGACGATTTGGCCGGCATAAATCCCTCATGACGAAGAGAACAAACCTGCCGATGATACCCTAAGTCACCCTTTATATTTTTTATTTAAAAATTGGGTTATTTTTTCAATTATAAATTCTCAAAATTTCATCTGGAAAAAACCTGGAAAACTCAAGGAATTTTATTTTGAGTTATGAGTAGACACCCTGGTTGACCATTTAACTAACAACACATTCTCTTACAGCTCAATACACCACATCGATTTCCCACTTTTCTCAATCCTCAAGGCCACGCAAAACTTAAAAGCCGCAGGGCTAAAGAGGTTGCTATGCCTACTCCCAAATTCAAAGGTGTATTATGGACAATGTGAGTTCTCGGACTTGCATTGGAGACTTGGCCCTATGACCCCCTTGTGCATCAATAAAATAAAACAATAAAATAAAATAAATGCAAGTGAGTAGGGGTGTGCCGATATCGATAAATCCGATATTATCGATAATTATCGGGTCCAAATTATCGATACGATATCCGATAATCAAAAAACCGATATCGACGATATTCCTTGCGCGATATCGGACGCAGTGCTACAAAGCTTTGGAGTTATCATGAATGGATAGTTCAACGCGAGGTTCCATTATGTTCAACGACATATTTTGGAGTTAGCCTCTATTTACTTAAGGGTCCATAAGGGCAGGAGGAGGGTGATTAAGAAATTTTTATAGCAGCATTTTCCTATTACTGAGAATATTTCAAATGTGGGTTTCCGTTGTTGTATCAAGCTGCAAAAAAATAATAACCTTGAATTGCTACGCCAGTTAATACTGCTAAGTATTTGTTTCCGGAAAGTCTTAATAAATGAACAAGATGTTAATATTTTCACTTTTAAAAAGTTACTGTAAACTGAAACTGACAAATATAAATAAAAAGTGAATAAAATTTCATATATTTTTTCATTATCGGATATCGGATCCGATATCGATAATTGAAAACCGATATCGTTTCGATATCGATAATTTGGAAAACCGATATCGATAATATCGATAAATTAGGTCGCGGCACACCACTACAAGTGAGTAAGAACAGAATAATAAAATGCTCTGATAGGTATTTGAAGATTGCTTCTTGAGATTTGTGCGTCTGAAGTTCTGATGCACTGCTGAAGCGGGATTTTAAGACGTTTGCCCTTAAGAAGTTGAACTTGAAAATATGGTGTATAAAAAACTTATGCGGTTAGACTAGTTCTACAAAAGTCAAGGAAAACCCGCTCTCACTTAAATATTTAAGGTCAATATCATCAACTATATTAGCAAAATGTCAATTATATTCATGATAAATATCAATTGGCATTTTTCGAAGGTAGTCGATGGCATTTACCTTAAATATTGGAGATGAAGCGGTTGTCTGTGACTTTCTTGTAGAACTGGTCTTGCCGCACAAGTTTTTCATATACCATATTTTCAGGTTTAGCTTCTCAAATGAGCTGTAGGTGATTGATTACTGATGTCGAAATGACATTTTCAGCACTGTCTGTAGAAACCCTTGAATGACTTTATATCAAATGATTCACGTTTACTTCTTATAAGATTTCTTTATGGAATATGGCGTGAATTGGTCCAATAATTGTATAATCAATTTTGTGACTTTCAATCAGCCCTGTTACACTAGCTCAGAGGTAATCCAATGCTTACTATCGGTGAACTGCTCACATTCATCTTTCAGTTCGTTAGTTTCGCTGGCTACTTCAGGATCAATCACTCGAAGAGAGTACAAATCATCGATATAAAGACCCGATTTCCCGAATTCCTCACTCATTTTTACATAACTTTAAAATAATTCAATAGGTTATGAAAAACTCGACTTAAATAATAGTTTCGTAAATGTTTGATCATTTATTGCCATAGTAATCTTGCATGCAACCGTAGTTTTAACGCGTATGGCATCTTTACACATGGGGGTACCATAAACGCTGATTCTACTGTAGTTCTGTTTTGACAGCAGGCGATTCGTCATTACCCAGCCGTCATCATCTCTGCCCCCTGAGCAGGAGGCAGCAGACAACGAAAATAGTGAAAATTCAATCAACTGTAAACTTTAATTGTAAAATTAGTGCGCTACCGTAACTTCCCCGGAACAATCGTGGAGCAACGTGTGTCCAGTGGTATATTAACAATCCGTCAAAATTGAGTCCCAGGGGGAATCGTCCAGGATGTCGGGTGACCAAAAAACCCTCATCAAGGGCAACCCATCGCAGTACGTGAAGCTGAATGTAGGCGGATCGCTACACTACACGACCATCGGAACCCTCTGCAAGCAGGACACCATGCTCAGGGCCATGTTCAGCGGCCGGATGGAAGTGCTGACCGATTCCGAAGGTAAGATTTCTCCAATTGTCCCGTTCCCAGCGCCGAATGCGGATGCATTTCTTTTGTTTTCCTTTCACCTTGGTTTTGGAGAGAGTGAGTCGATTCGCCATGAATCAGGCAGATGGTCTGTCTGCTGGTGAAGCAAAGTGTGACTCAATGATGAAGGTTGCAACATTTTCGGGGGCTATAATTTCTATGCATTGAAAGAGTTTTAATTTTTGAAATGTATGCTAGGCGTATTACAGTTCCATGGACGGATCACGATTTAAATATTCTTTTTGAAAACTACCTATGTTTCAATGTGTAGAGTGTTACATATATTGAGATCACAACAACCTAAAAAAAGGGCTCATGCAGATGAATCGGGTAACGCTAGGTCCGAACGTTTTTATCCTGTGACAAAAGGATTAATTGGCAATGAAATCATTTCTAGTCCTTAATCTCTCCTAAGCATACAATGTAGCAGACATGTTTTGTGTATGATTCCTCCACTTTTTCTGTACCAAAGATTTGATCATCTCCCCCTTATTTTCCAGGATGGATCCTCATCGATCGATGCGGTACTCACTTCGGTACGATCCTGAACTTCCTGCGCGATGGAAGCGTTGCTCTCCCGGAGACCACCAGAGCGATTGCCGAACTGCTAGCTGAGTCCAAGTACTACTGCATCGAAGAGTTGGGCGAAGCGTGCGAGAAGGTACTAGCCAAAAAGGAACGGGAATCCCGAGAATCGGAACCAATTTGTCGCGTTCCGTTGATAACGTCGCAGAAAGAAGAGCAATATTTGATAACAACGGCCACCAAACCAGTCGTGAAGCTGCTGATCAATCGTCACAATAATAAATACAGTTATACAAACACCTCGGATGACAATCTGCTAAAGAACATCGAACTGTTCGACAAGCTCTCGTTGCGATTCAGTGGCAGAGTGTTCTTTATTAAGGACGTCATAGGCTCTAGCGAGATTTGCTGCTGGTCGTTCTACGGCAATGGGAAGAAAGTGGCAGAAGTGTGTTGCACTTCCATCGTGTATGCAACGGATAAAAAACACACCAAGGTAGAGTTCCCGGAGGCGCGCATTTTCGAAGAAACTCTCAACATCCTGCTGTACGAGAACAAAAACGCTCCCGATCAGGAGCTGATGCAGGCCACTTCACTTCGAGGCGCCGTAGGCGGAATCTCGTCCTACACGAGCGACGAAGAAGAGGAACGCACCGGTTTGGCTCGATTGCGCTCCAACAAGCAGAATAATCCCACATGATTCACACATCAGCTGGTTCTGAGGAAAAAGTTGTTGCCAAAGAGAAACTGAATGGAAGAATTAGCTGCTTGCGTTTCCGTTTTGCGCCCTTTTAATAGAAGCCAACAGCTGCGAGCAACAGGACAATTTTTAATTATATATTACTGGGGGTTTGTTTGTGTGTAGGAGGATACTATATTATACTTTACAATGCGTAAAAGAAATCATCTTGATGGAATTGTCGCTAAAATCAAGTAGGTTTGGTTTTAACGAACATTTCTTACACATTCGTCACGGCTAAAATAAAGGCTAGAAAACTAGATTTGGCGAATTCCAGTGTTCCATTTTTCAAAACTAATGTACGTACACGTAAAGTCGTATGGAAGTCTATTACAACACGTGTATTATTGTTTCCTCAATCCTAGATTTCTCTTTCGCTGCTTTTGCGATATATGTATGTGTGTATTTGTGTACCCCAATTCCTTATAATAATACGAATATTCAAGTGACAATTCGCATGATAGGTTAATGACCCTATAATAGATTTGCTGTTTCAAGAAATATCCTGCATTATCAAGGCATGTGCGTATTTGTAGTGAATCGACGGCTCTAAAGTAGTTTTGTTTCACGGTTTACTAAAACTTGTGTTGCAACTATAAAAAAATAACTACCTATGGCATAAAAATAATCACAATAAAATTTTAGGAAATGTTGAAATTGTAATTTGTATGCTTTTGTTTTCAAAGAAAGAAATCTTCCTCCTATATTGCGATGTGATATGTTCTACTTTTCTCCAAATCTCGTTTTCCTACGAGAAGGAAGAAGAACAAAAGCAACGCCTAGAACAAACGTTCAATTTTGCTAATTTTGCTGCGGTCGATCCCGCGAACGGTGATGATCAACGAAAATTGCCGATTGAAATATGTGATGATGATGACGACAACCTGGACAACAACGACAATAGTGAAACCGAGAAACTATGAACAACTACGAAGCGGCGACTGTCCACTAGAACATCGAGTAGCAAACGCATGTAAAGAACCAGGAATATATAAAAGAACAAGAAGGAAAAGAGCGATGTGAATCTTCTGATCCGATCAAGGAAATGTAAGAAAATAGATTATATTAAATTTGAACATTTGAAATGTTGTAGTAATTGGATATGAACCGGACACGAACGCACTTTTCAAGTGTAAAGTGTCAAAAATAGAAGTAAAAAAAAAATCGTTGAAACTTTAGTATTTTTATTCAGTCGATTGATTAAAGGTTGCGTTCGGAAAAGTAACAATATCTTGGTGTAACAGCAGACATAAATATTAGACAAAAAAAAACAGTCCATGAGAGCTTACTCCTGAAAATCTCAAATTAAAACGGCTCGATCAGGATGCACCTTAACAATGTGAACTTCGAGCGAGCGATCCTTATCGAAAATTTCAGCACAGTAAGCGCATTTGATCGTATAGCTAGTAGCTTCGCCAGACTTCTTGTGTCGTTGAAAGTGGATATAGTATCCGGTGTTACTGTTCGACTGATGATCGCACACCGTACATTTGTACGGACGTTCGCTGGTGTGAATACTGCGGAAGTGGTTTAGCAACCGAGTCCTGCAAGTGACATCAAATGAAATAGTTAGCCAAAACCTATTTTTTTGCGTAACGAGTTTTTTTTTTAACTTACTTGATTGACGTACTGAAATCACATTTCGTGCACTTCAGGTCCCGAATTCCTAAATGGACAAACTTTTTGTGCTGCTGAAGATAACTTTTGAATTTATATACCGCATCACACATGTCACATTGGAATCTCTCCTCCTCGTGCATATTTTTCTGAAATTTAAAAGTACTTAAAAAAATCACAATAAACAAATGTATGACAACATACTATATGATTCTTTCGCGATGACCAAACGTAGAATATTTTGCCACAGTATCGACAGGGAAATTCGCGCTCCTTTGTGTGGCGGTTCATGTGGATTCGAAGTTGTTTCCGGTTTGGACATACTCGGTCGCAAAATGTGCACTGATAATTGGTTTCCTCGTGGCTTTCAATGTGTCTCGCTATGTCATTTACCCGTACGCCGCAAAAGTGGCACTGCTTTTTGTTTACTTTGTTTTTCTCCCTTCTCGTCCGGTTCAATTTGCGATAAACGAGCTTTTTCCTCGTAGTTTCTACTTTTGGATTGTCTCCGGAAGTTCCATCGCCCGGTGGAGCGGTTGATGTTACTGTAACAGTTGATTCTGCAGGATCTGTTACTGCATTGTCCTCAGCTTGGAGATCCATGGGAGTGGGCACGTCCAAATTGGACTCTGAATTGTCCTCACAATGATCATCGCTAGGAGCAACTTCAGCAAGTTTGGTTTCTTCCAGATTAACTTTGCTGTCTATTTCCATATTGTCATCCTCTGGGTCGAAATTGTCGTCAAATCCGGGAAAATCGAAGGCGGTACAATTAGAAGCTTCCTCATCTAAGAATTCGATGTTAGTGTCGGAAGCCTCAAGTTCGAGTTTAGTGAATCCTGAGGTTGTGGCAGCGATGTCTTTGGTTACTTTGAGTGCACCGCAGCTGTTACGGCATTGTTGTACAAAAGTTACAAGGCTCGCTATGAAACCTGCACAGCTGTCACAAAGGAAATTGGACTGCAATCCATCATTGATCATCTAAAAAAATAGTTTAAAAAAACACCATTTGTAAATTTATAAAATATAAGAAAGATTATTGATATGTTTGTGAAATATACGTTTTAAGAAAACTAGAATAATGAGAAACTGGTCCGAAAAAGCATTTTTATCAAATTGACAAGTAAACTGTCGCGCAGCTAAAAATAATTGAAAAAAATGTTAAAAAAATAGGTTTTGTATAGGTAAGGCGGGGTGAGGCAAGATGGGTCACCTAGGAATGAATAATTAACCTTGTAAATACAAATAGGCTTAGTTTGTTTTTGTCCTCTACACTTCAATACATTAGTTAGCTATGCTAAAAATCGATAATTAAATTACAAATCAATATGAAAAATTGCCATTTTAATGTTCATTTAAAGATAGGTAGTTTTGATCTGCAATATAGGTAATGGGGCACGTTCGGTGTAGTACTAGATTTGTAGTAATGAGCTGAATTTTTGTATGGTGAGAAGGTCAATGCTCCGTTTCTGCAATGAAATGGTGCAGAAAGCGTGGGTATTATGATTCCTTGCCTAATTTGATGCTGTTTGAGCAAAACTTTGGGTAACTATGTTGTTTATGTTGCAAGAAACGGAGAAAACAACAACATTGTTGCCCAAAGTTTTGCTCAAACAGCATCAAATTAGGCAAGGAATCATAATACCCACGCTTTTTGCACCATTTCATTGCAAAAACGGAGAATCGACCTTCTCACCATACTAAAATTCAGCTCATTACTACAAATCTAGTACATCACCGATCTGTCATATTGATTGAAGGATGATTAGCAGGAATCATATACATACATAGTTATTATCGGTAATGTTATATTTTTTATGAGATTTTCAGCCCGAGGCTATAATGTTATAGATAATACAATGTTTCACGGGTGGAATCTATACTATACCCTATAACTTAGCTGCTCCAAAACTAAATTAACGCAATGTGTATAAACTCTAGCGTTCTGAAGCGCTGCGGTATTTTTTTCTTTAACCCTTCAGGACGCGCACCATCTAGCAACCGAAACTGCACCGCGCTCGGGCAGTACCGTGATTTCGGGTGAAATTAATAACTTTTCGCAGTCTTTGGCGAATATTTTTTGAATACTCAACGATATGGTTAAATTCAATGCTTTAAAACAAGTACGACCATGGTTTTCATCAGTCAAAGAGGTTGAGAATTCTACTGCAAATCATTTAATTACAAAAAAAATATCATTTGAAATAAAAAATCAAAAATTTAACTTTCGGGGTGAAATTGATCAGTCAGTGAAATGTTGTTGTAAGAGCTGAACATATTTCTTCCATCTAAATTAACCACCCCGGAATGCGAAAAGCTATGCAAAACTTTTGCAAGTTTACTAAATTTTCAATTATTTAAGTTTGAAGTTTAATAAATCGTAAGAAAACGCCTAAATGTATGCAATTTCCATACTAAATAAGTTAAAACTTCCAGAAAAGTACAATGCATAAATTTCAATATTTATAGAACTTTTGATGATGAAATCTGATTCATTCATTCAAATATTCATTACATGTGCGATACAGCTACGGTAACAAAAGTTTGAAAGTGTCTGAAGTTCGCTTTACACGCAATTTCGGAAAATTTTGAATTTAATACATAAATATGTGACTAATTGGCTGTAAATAAAACATGTAAACTTATCATTCAATAACTCTTTAGCCAGATGATAGTCATTTTATACAAATTGTTTCATGTTTAAAGCACTACCTACAGAAAGTCTGTTGATGTAAACACAAATAAATAAATAAATAAATAAATTATTTCGAACATTTAAAAATGACTCTTACATCGATCACGGTGCGTGAGCGGGGGTCATGTTGAGTCTGAGAAACATTTGTCTTCTTCACTGCTTTTGAACGAAGAGCACACGTGGTGTTGTTGTTGTAGTTCGTGTATCGTCCATCGGAGGGGAGGTCTATTTGTTTGCCGTGGTTAGGTTAGCCAGTTGTCAATTTCATTAGAGTCTTCCGCTGAGAAGCGGGTAAATGTCAATCGGATTGACGAAAAGTTTCAGGTTGCGCAGCTGAAAATTGCAATCATGACCACCCGCTTACAAAGCGAACGTGTGATCCTCACGACCACGAGTTCTCACCAGCAGCGGAACATTGTCTTATTCATTTTTTTTTGCACTTTTAACAATATTATTGTATTTAAGTCACAACACTTGAACGCTTTGAGTACTGTCACGGTCGCCATGTTATATAATGTTTCGTGAAAACTGGAGTGATTTTGATTTCAACTTGATTCAAATGCCTCTATCTGCTGAAATCGAGACATAAGAACTCCAAAAGGAAGAGCAATATGACGGGAAAATAGGTCATTCGGGGAAACACCATTTGTGGAATCGGCATTCAAGAAAACGATATTCGAGGAAAAGTAGCACAACCCTTCTTTACAATTATAAATTACCTTAACGTTCAACGTTTCTTGGATGATGTCGGCATATGTTTGTGCATTATGTGCATCGAAGAATAGGTCCTTAGATTGATCGAGCAGCTGTGTCTGACAAATGCGGCAGAAATCCGTTTCCACTTTCATGTTGCATTCAGCAAAGTCAATATGCTCGATCGGTTCTATTTTCTGTTCATCGCAATCATCACTTGGACCGGAATTCCAAAGCTGAGTTGCCTCCGGCGGTAAACTTTTGGATGAGCCACTAAGGAATAGTCGCTTCAATCTGTGATAGTCTTCCATCAGCTGGTCTATATCCTTTCGACGGCATAGTTTCTGCGATTGCATATTTTTCAGCATTCGGTAGAAAATTCTCTCGCTGTTGGGATCGGATTCCACTTTGTTTTTGATTGCTTGCTTAAGTAGTTCTTTGATTTCCGAACTGGATAAGAACGACGAACCCGTTTTATTATCTAAGCTGGACTGGATCAATCGTTCCCAATGGAGATCGTTCGCTTGCTCTGAAAATAACGCATGGTAAATATCATCATGAAGCAGGTAAATATCATCTTTGCATAAGATTGTTTTGTTCAAATCAATTGAAGTAATAATTTAGATAAACAAAACCAAAGTAAAAGAATCTTCCTCTCTTTTTCGCGTATATTTTTGCAAGAAAATTAAATTTTTGAAAATTTGTAAAAATCGCAAACTACTTACCCTCTTTGCTGGTTCCTCGACTTCCCCACAGAATTCTTGCCTCTGGTGGATACGGCTCCAGCTGGTCATCCTTATACTCCCGTTTTGTTTTATCGTACATATGTTTAAGCATGGGTAGCCTTCTTTTGGTAAACTTGCCATACGCTGCCATCTGTTGTTGTACATCGTAGAACAGCGGTTCTATTGGCTTCCCTCGAGATCGGACCTCTTCAACACCAATATCATAGCATGCCTTTAGCAAAGCCTGTATTTCATCTCGTCTAATAATTATTCTGAGAGTTGTCTTACAATTATTAGACAATGCTTCGTCTTCTTGATCCGGTTTCGATACATCCGATTGTGATGCTGAAACATCTTCCGCCATCGCACAAAAAATTGAATGTTGTTTCAGAATTAACCAGCAATGGACAAATTTGAAAGGTTGGTTATATTTGACTTTGTAAGACTGCATCGCCCTTTGTAAAACACTTTTTTCTGTGTCTGTCTGCTGTTTCAGCGGTACGAACATGTTGTAGCAATCCGCAAACTGTCGTGTATATTTTAGAATCACATGCATCCTACACTTTAAGCCTTTAGGTGCTCGTACTACAAAGCTCGAATCTTTGGAAACCGCATTATTATAAACAGTTTGCCAAAAGCCGCACGGTTTTGAACTGGCAGAATCGAATAATGATTTTGCCTCCTTTGCATCGATCCATGATAGACAAAGTTGCCTATCCTGACTAGCGGTGAAATTTTTACCTCTCAAAGGTGCTCGTTCACCATCCGATTTTTCCTGGGCCACGGGCTGGTGTTTGTCTAGTGCAGAATTAAGAAAAAAAACAATTAGAGAAAAGCTTGAATGTTATATAGAAGAAAATTTTGTGATTTCTTCATGTTTAAAAAAAAAAATTGGAACGTATTTTCAGTATCAAACGCTTTCTAATAATAAAAAAAAGGCAAACTAGGGTAAAAGCTCCCTTAGTGGAGGTAGTACCTGTGGTAACGACCTAAAAGGACCATGGATAATAGCACGCGCGCTGCGAAGGGAAATGATCCGTCCATGCGCAAGGTAGCAGAGAGACTGAGGATATGCACAACAAAGTGTGTAGGCCGAAAGATGATCAGTGCACGAGGCGCGCACGAAGCTTCAACGAATATTAATTGAGACTCTACCACATCCCCCTTTCCTTATTTTAAGTTTTATGCAACTAGATAATTAAATACAATTCATATCAAAATGAGACCTTACAAATGTTAGCTCTCAGTTGAATCTTTCCTGACCTTCTTATCACAACACTTGACCACGGTCACAAAAACTTAATGATCGTAAACATCTAATTAAAACAGTAAATTGAAAGCATTTTTTTTCCACCTACACCCTTGTTCATTAAATCTACGTATATATCTATTCCGACTATTTGAACAGTATAACATGAATAGTGACAGAAACATAAACGCAAGGCCATACCTCTCCCTTATTCTTCATAAAATTAGCATGAATGCTATTCCAATAATATATAGTTTATAAACAATACCAATAAAATATAACAACTCTGCTGCAATACTACAAATGAACAAAATTAAAATCTGTTATTTTGATAAACAGTGTTAAGCAGAGGACCAAAACCATCGTATTAGCCCAGGTGACAGTATTGGAATTTTCAACTATGATTCTTTTTATGACAATGTTCCATGCAACCTATATAAATTTAGAGTTTGTACAAATTCATAGTTACACTGCAACCACACGTCAAAATTTAAAAAAATACGATTGTGGATCGAATTTTGTGTTTGAACACATTGTTGTTAGTATACATTTTGTGTACCTCCCAACCAAAATATCACTAAGTTGACAATCTTCTTGTCATATAGCGGACTATTTGAAATTGTTTTTTTTTAATTAGAATCTCAAGCAAATGTTCATCATCGTGATAACAATCCTGAATTAAAGATCCAATAGAAGTGGTATGCATTACACTTGTTCCACTGAACACCAGCCATTGACCTTTGAATAGCGTTTGAAACTTTTTGAAATACAGTATAATACAGTATACTCAGTTGAAAGCTAGATATAAGGCAAAGGCTCTTGCTTTACAATAAAGCGCTACAACATTTGTCCACAGCGTAACGTTTCATGCGAATACATATTAAAACTACTTCCTAATTCTTTAGGGCCGAAGGGGTCATATATGACCTCTGCGATGAAACCGAGTATAACAAACGTGTTCGAGACCAGCGCAATTGGTTCAAAATTTCCAATTGCTCTAATATCCCTATTTGTGGATTATTTTACAATAATAAGGGCAGAACAGGATACAAAGAAAATACATGTATTTCATTGAAACAACCACGATGAAGACCATGTTGTTATAATCAAAAATCATACAGTGCTGTTTCGTTCGTTGGAGGTTCGTTAGATGGGCTGTCTCCCTGGCTGAATGTTCACTGTTTGGGGCAAACCCCAACTAAAAGCACTGTCAACAAAATCGATGTGAAAACAAGTTTGACGTCTGACCGCTGTCGCATCGCAGCTCCTATAAACAGAACGCAAGTATGTGAGTGTTCCGTGACGTAATTCATGTCACTTGCGTGTGTCTAGAACATTCTGATCAGTTGTCATTTGCTCCAACGTACGTACACGGTTCGCTAATCGGGGCGCAGTCGTGACCCAACCAGCGAGGACAGGCTATAATCGGAACATTTAAATTTCATAGCTCAATGCATTGTTTGCCACATACTGCTAAGATGTATTGGTACACATTTTTTTTCGGCTAGTTAGTTTTTCTTTAATCCTGGAACACATACATTGATTTCTACGGATAAGGTCTGTTGATGCTGGAATTGTAATCGCTCAATGACGATTAAAACACTTATTCTTAGTTCTTAGCACAGATTAGTGTATTTTTTTTTCTGTAATACTGCAACCTACTTTACAATCATAAGTACACTGTTTTTCGCAACCAACTTTAAAACATAAACAAAATGATCATCATCTAACGTATACTTTGTTCAATTCCGGCTAAAATTCTACTTTTGACTTGAGTTAACAGCTCTTCTATTAGTTCTTTTCTCCACCCTTTTCAACAATTGTAATCAGACAACTTATAAACTAACTGGTAAATGTATATCTTCTCTTCAAAAACGGCAAGCCCTTGAATGACAATCACCAATGATCTAATTTTTTTATTATGTACGATAACACTTGGGGACAACATATCATGATCATTCTCATGAACAAAGCAAATTGTGTCATTTTATTCGATTTTTTTTGCGGTTGACAACGAATTTTGAAATATAACTATGCTTAAGAAACAGACTAGATCATTTGCGTTGAAATAAATTCTAAACAGCAATTTGTTTTTTTTTCATGACTCATCAATATCAATATCAATGACAATACCAATATTGTAAATTCTGTCCTTTTTACAATCTATACATAAGTGCTGTAAAATATATTCACGTATATTTATTTTCCGTATACCTACAAAATCATTTTTTTTGACAGAATAAACTAAGGCATGCTCTTGATTTTTTTTATAGGCTATCCAAACTTATTTTGAGCACAGTGTTCCCATTTTTACTCTACTCAAAACAAAGGGTTTAAGTGATTAATAAAGGAAACACTTTGGTTCATGATCGATCGTTTTCAAATAGCTTATGATTTGGTACTGCTGCGCATTTGAAACTACCTTAGCATAGTCTTTTTTTTTATTAACGCTAGTATCACAATTTATCTAAAACACTGATTCTTGCGTAATCCAGAAACGATAGCATCATTGAAGAGCGATACTGCCAGACTTCAGAATCTCCCATCGTTAAGGAGCGCATATTTTCGTGTCATTCAAGTGTGGAGACTTAAAAGATCCCATTTTCGCAACATTAAAGAGCAATAACATCCAAAATCACACTGTTCAATAGCAATAACTTAACCTTCCTTGAGCATTAGGGTCGTTTTCGATCGTATATTAAATCATCGAGCTTTTCCCAACGTGATGCATTAGGAAGGTTAATAACAAATACTCTCGCATCATCCAAGAGCGATTATCAATGAGACACTTTCTCGCAACATTCAAAAGCGAACACTTTCGCATCATCCAAGAGCGATTGTCGATTAGACACTCTGTCGCAACATTCAAGAGCGAACACTTTCGCATCATCCAAGAGCGATTGTCGATTAGACACTCTGTCGCAACATTTAAGAGCGAACACTTTCGCATCATCCAAGAGCGATTATCAATGAAACACTTTCTCGCAACATTCAAGAGCGAACAATTTCGCATCATCCAAGAGCGATTGTCGATTAGACACTCTCTCGCAACATTTAAGAGCGAACACTTTCGCATCATCCAAGAGCGATTATCAATGAGACACTTTCTCGCATCATGCAAGAGCGAACCCTTTCGCATCATCCAAGAGCGATTATGGATGAGACACTCTGTCGCAACATTTAAGAGCGAACACTTTCGCATCATCCAAGAGCGATTATCGATTAGACACTTACTCGCAACATTCAAGAGCGATCAGTGATGCGGCACTTCATCACAACATTTAAGAGCGTAAACACCTAAGTTCTGGCATCATTTAAGAGCGTACATCCTCACATCGCCCAAGAGCGTAAACTAACAAGACCGCATTTTCGCAACATTTAAGAGCGATAATTCATGAGGCTACGTACTCGCAACATCCTATATTTTGCGTGATGCACTTTCTTTCATCATTTAAAAACACAAATTTGTTAGAGCAGATTCTCGCATTATTTCAGAGCAAACTCACTCTAATCCAATTAACGCTATAGCAAACGATATGACATGCACTGAAGACTCAGATACTGATAGTTATCTCGCTTGAAATAGTGTGCCTTAGATCTATACATTGCCATATCATTAGCATCATCTTTCAGAAGGCAGTTTTACATCATTTGAAAAAGTCATGGGTGATTGCAAATTATATCATTACTCCTTTTTCAGCGTTGACCTGTAGCATATGTAGCAAATGTATTGTTTTACATCATGCACTGAACAAGCTAAACGGCTAAATATATGTCCTGCGAATCTTTACGCATGTGTCGTTTAATACAAAGCAATAGTTGTTAAATATTACACAAGACTAGCTCAAAGTTTTATTGCAGTTGCGTTTACTTGAGCTTGAGAACCTTACTTTGAAAGAATACTAACCTTTTTAAATTACAACAAGATAATCGTATGTAATATTACTACTACATATTCTTTTTCATTGTCAATTGTAGCTTAACACAATCTACAGTTAGTAAACTTTTGCATTACTACGCTTCCTATTTCTAGAAATTTATCCACTCTAGTCATGAGACATTTCCAAGGAATGTGTCATAGTCCTTTTTGCTATACATGATAGTGAGGAACATCTTAAGCTAATAACTTACATATAACATCTTTTCCTCACCGCACTCGAAAATTTGTTCCGATGTTCCCACAATCTGCCGACAATGCAATACTAGTTGTAACTATTATTTTTTTTTTTTTTTGTAACATTACTAGCACACTCCTAGAGAACTTTACCTTTTTGCAATTCAGTTATGTAAAGAGGCGTCATTTCAATAACAAAAAATGATTATTTCAAGAATCATCAAATCATTCTAGAAGTATTATTATCCAAAACCGCTCAGTATGTGTGGCCGCTACAAATATCATCATGACCCAAACTGCGCCGAGTCCTCCGATTAAGGCTCAAGCATCCGTCATCATTTTTCGGAAAATAAAAAGCAGTTTTCTCGCTGCAAATCAAAACAAGGATCATGAAAATATATTCACTGCATTATATTCCTCATGTGGAGTACAGTGAATATATTTTCATAGCATAAACTTTTGTTTTGAACGAAAAAACTGCTTTCAAATGTTTGATGATGACGATGATTTCAATGACGAAAAGTTCAACGTTAACAGTCGTAAATCATTAAATGCAGTTCACGCAGATCTTATGCATTTTACCAGAAATTAAATTGGCATAAATCAATCGAAAATAAACTCAAATCCAACAAACTAATCATAAGATCCAACATTATGTGATCACTTGCTTCTGGCTCCCTTAATGCATCCATGAAGATAAATATTTGGCAGAAAAATAAACATACTCACGCACATGTCATTTGAACGAAATCCGTTCTTGCTCAAAGACGCAACAATAGAATCGAATGACATACCTTTTCTCTCGCGGCCAGGGTTGCCATTATGCCAGATTTGTCTGGCGCTGCCAGATTTTCAGGTGGCAAAAAGACAAAAAGAGAAACCATTGATTTTGCCAGATTTTTTATTTCAAGCCAGATTATTTATCAACGCAACTCCTTCTTGGTGTTTTGAAAAATTATCTTATCTATCCAGCAATTTTGAGACAACACAAAATTCGGCGTCTTTTATCTTAATCTGTTTGCCGAAAACTCGTTAATTTTCTTGCACATTCAAATAATCATCGATAATTATTATCAGTTCTTGTTTTTCAGCTGAATAAGATTCAGAGAATATTTGTAATTATGTTATCTAAGTACAAAATTACATTTACGTTTTTAATACATTTGAAAAAATATGAGTTACACAGCTTTTATACTGTTGAGTTGATTTGGTGGAAATTGTAACTATACTCGTGAATAATTCTTGTTCGACTTCGTATTTATTGACTAAAATGACTGAGTCGACGAAGAGAGGAAACGGCAATGTGTTTTTGCTTTGATTATTCAATGCAGAAATAGTCCAGTTAGCTCTGTTCTTTCTCAATAACTGTAAACATTTTGCATTTTGAACACAATACTAATATTTAAGATAATTTTGAACTACTGATAATGATTTTTATCATACTAAATATGAAATTGTTTTGAAGGCATTCCAATCTAATAAAACAAATATTATTGAACACTGCTTTATTACTCAAATCATAAATTCAGTACAAATTTGATCAAAGCTAGGGATTTTCTCAGCAACGTGTAGTGCCAGATTTTGCCAGATTTTTAATTACGGACTTGCCAGATAAGTTCAAAAATGTAGTGGCAACCCTGCTCGCGGCTATTCAAAAGCGTGACCTTGGATGGCTTTACCACTTTCTGCAGCAGCAGCAGCAGCAGCAGCAGCAGCAGAAACAATGTTGAACAAAGCGGAATGAAAATCTTCCGTCCCGCTAAACACGTCACTTTCTCTTAATTTGATTATCTTATTTGCATGTTTCCATTGACTGAGATCAATCGCACGTTTTAAATGAAATAATTCATTCAGTGCTCGCTTTTCTTTTTGCAAATAATCGCACAATTGATCAACCACTCCGAAGCACACGATCGTTCACTTTTCCCCCACGCTGTACATATCTGAACACTATTTCTTTTCCAAATCATGCTTCATTTTTTTTCTCTTTTCACTAAATATTGTTGACCACTAAAAATATACAATCACAGGATTCTACATCCTCGTCGCCATCTTGTGGTAACGACCTAAAAGGACCATGGATAATAGCACGCGCGCTGCGAAGGGAAATGATCCGTCCATGCGCAAGGTAGCAGAGAGACTGAGGATATGCACAACAAAGTGTGTAGGCCGAAAGATGATCAGTGCACGAGGCGCGCACGAAGCTTCAACGAATATTAATTGAGACTCTACCACAGTACCAATAGTGGTGGTAGCAGGCTTCCCAAAAGTACCGCATCATGATAGCATTTTGATGGCTGTCACACTCTTCTTCCCATGACAGCCTTGTGAATGCATGGTTCATGACAGCCCACTTCTTCTTCTTCTTCTTCTTATTTCTGGCGAGCCGACACCGTTCGGCATCAGCTCTAGTTTAACGTCCGCCTATTTCTGGTACTAAGCCTAAACACGGACGGTCAGGGAGACATCCACACACACCTGACACCCTACATATCGAACCCATCAACACATGGGCCGGGACCTACGGCTTTACTTCCTATCCGAGGGAAGGCGTGATCAGATATTTTTGTCTCAGAAATACCGACGGCGTCGACTAGGATTGAACCTAGACCGACTGGGGTGAGAGGCAACCACGCTTACCACTACACCACCGACGCCGCTTATGACAGCCCACAGCATAAAACTCATGCGACGTACAACATCACTGTCGGGAACTGCTTACATCGTCTGCTTTCGCTGTGCGTTCGTTCGCCGATGACAACCTCGGCTCTCACCCAAACCGTCTCTCGTTAGCTGTACACGAAGTGACGAAAATCGCTGCGCTCCGCCCGAGCATTTTACTTCTGTTGAACGTGTCGAATATCGTGGTATATCCCACGCTAAAGATTTTCGACGTATTTAATGTGTTATGTATTTTTTTCAAATAGAGAATATGTACTTGTAAGTCTTGTTCTAGTAGAGTATTTTGCATAGCATTATTTTTTATTGGCATGTGAAATGCACTGCCATGTTTCCAATATAAAAGAGAGTTTAATTTCACATCAGTGGTATATTTTTGACAGATTACAATTTTGAAAAACGCTTGCACAAACTCCTTTCCGCCCCTGGGGCATCTTGTGAAAGGCACATCATATTTGTAAAAAAATATTTATTGAGCACATATTTTGTGAATAACTTTTAGCGTTAAGTCATGTGCTTCCGTGACAGCCTATGACACCCTTTATGCGACAGCCGGCTTGTTTAGTCGAAGATTGTCATCGCCATGCGGCCAACAGTACTCACGGCGTTTTCCACTCGGCTCGATACGACTCGAGTATGCAACTGTCAGACAAGCAGCCGAAGCAGTGGCTGTTTCAATACATCTTTCGCTCATGCGTGTGCGTGCTGTTGGCGATACATTTCTCACTGATGGTGTTGAACACGGTAACGAGAGATGGTCTGCACACGTAAGAGAGTATCGATTCAGCCTAGCGCGGGCTGTTGCGAGAAGGCTGTACATTTGGAAAGCCTGGGTGGTAGTGGCAATTCAGAACGTTTTCTACCAAAAAGCTCTCAAATGACATTTTTAATAGATGCATTATACTTAATTAATAACACTAATTAAGTTTTGAATTTAGGATTTGTAGAAAAACCTATTTTAAACAATTATTTTCCTTATTTTTTTTGCTCCTTTGCACCTATAGTGGTGGTAGTGTTCCTATAGTGGTGGGTCCCATAAGAATTCAATGGGATGCACCACTATAGGAACCAAAGTTAAATTTTACCACCATAACAGGAACCGTGTACCAATAGTTGGTGCAAGTGATTTATTAGCAAAAACTGAAATAAACGATGGTTTTTACATTTTTCATAGCCAATTTAAGTGAAAAACTACCGATTAACGTTTTTAGACTTTTTATTTTGTGGTATTATCAATTTTATTCAATTATTTTCCTACAAGGAGCTACTAATTGCACCACTATTGGTACATTTACCCTACATTTAATTTGAACTTTCTTCTCAGGTGTATTCTGCGGTCGGTCGAGAAAAATGAAACGATTGCTCATTTATCCAGCAACTCCGTGTCAGAATTTTTCACGTATCGAGATATTCCATGATTTTTTTTGCCATCTGCGTACTTATCGTTAGTAGTGAACTTATTAAATTAAACAACATCTGATCGACAAGTATATCGACTAATGCGGCTCGAACTAGCTTCGTTTCTGTTTACCTTTCCGCTTTAGGTACTTAATGTACTGTAAGCCGAAATATATACAAAAAACTGGGAACCCCTGTACGACTTGATGAAGAAATACTCGTAGGAATCTTTAGAGTTTCTCTGGAGAAATTTTCGGAGGATTCCTAAGAAGAATTTCTGAAGGATTGTTCGAAAGAACCCCTGAATGAACCATAGAGGAAATCCGAGAAAAATTCTTGATGAAATTCCCAGAGAAATCCTTGAAATAAGCCCTAAAAGAACTTATGAGTGGAACGCTGAGAAGAACAAATCATTGGTGAAATTTCGGGAGGAATATCTGATGAAATTATACCTCCAAGAAACCTTTGGAAATTTCTTAGAGAAATTCCTTAATGGAACCTTGAAGAAATCCCTAGAGGGATACCCGGGAAAATCTTTGTAATAATTGTTGATGAAATCCCCAAGTAATCACAGGGTACTACTAGTCGCGTTGCATGGCAATATAATGCTGATGTGGAACTGACGATCTCTATATGTATAGCCATATTAGCCTAAAAAGGCGAAATATGCTGCTAATGGTTAATTGTATCTCTAGAGAAATCCATGGAGAAATCTCTAGGAAATCCTTGTAAAATTTCCGAACGGCTCTCTGGAGGATTTCCTGGAAAACCCCCTGGAAGAATTGCTAAATAAATGAATGGTGAAATCCTTATGGGAACTCCTACATAAGCCCCTAGTGGAATTCCTGAATACATACAGGGGATAGACAAAATGATCGGGACAGGCAAAATTTTCACTTTTCAAAAAATGTTCAACTAGCTGTAACTTTCCGAAAAATGCATCAAATATTCTCAAATTTTTTCTGTGAGTTCATCAACTAGTTGTGTATCAGTGGTCTAAATTTGGGAAAGATCGGACCATTCTCCACGAAGTTATAAAGATTCTTGGAAAAGGTAAAATTATCCGATACCCAACTTTGAGCTGTTATATCTCCGGATTCAATGAACCGAATGCAATGAAATTTTGACCATTTATGACTTGTATAATAAGCTTTGAAAAACCGTTGACGCAACTTAAAATTCTCAACACGGAGGAAAATTATAACGATTAGATTATTTTTCTAATAAAACACCAAATTATCCAAAACTTTAACATCATTTCAAAATTCAAGATGCAAATTATAGTTCATTTAATTTCCCTCTAATTGACTTATATATAAATGTGTTTTGAAGGAAAGTAACAACATAGCCGCCAATAAATTGAAAAAGTAATGGAATACATATTAAAAATAGACCAATTTGCTAAAAAATCGTGAAAAAAATGAAATTGCTCTAACTTTTTCTCTTGTTAAAAATTTCAAGTTAAGTTAAATGCTTTTCAGAGATCGTTATATAAGTCATGAATGGTCAAAATTTCATTGCAATCGATTCATTGAATCCGGAGATGTAGCAGCTCAAAGTTGGCTATCGGTTAATTTTACCTTTTTCAAGAATTTTTATAACTCCGTGGAAAATGGGCCGATCTTTCCCAAATTTGGACCACTGATACACAACTAGTTAGTGAACTTACAGTAAAAATTTGAGAATATTCGATGCACTTTTCGGAAAGTTACAGCTAGTTGAACATTTTTTGAAAAGTGAAAATTTTGCCTGTCCCGATCATTTTGTCTATCCCCTGTAAGTGACCCGATTTTGATTGATTGATTGATTTGTCTTTATTAAAGAGACCTTCAGCCCTTGGCTGGTTCGTCTCTATTGACCCGATTTTGTCAGCCCCTTTTCAAAACATATTTTTTGCTTCCCTCGAGTTTTCAAACTTTTTATTCCCCTATATTCTGCATCTCAGCTGTAGTTTGATGATAAACATGAATGAATTAATTAAAACTTGGCCGTAAGATAATGAGAGCAAAAAGTTTGTCGCAAAATGGGGCTGACAAAATCGGGTCCTCATTATAAATCATTTGTGGGTTTCCTAAAGAAATAACTGATGCAATCTCAATAGAAAACTTTACAGGCCTTTCTGGGTAAATCACTGGTGAAATTCTTGATGCTGGGTACACTTTCATCATCAAATCACTAATGAAATTGCTGAAAAAACCTCAGGGAGAATATGTTGACTAATCCTTGCAGGAATTCTTGAAGAATAAAACTTTGATGGTGTGGGATTTCTGGATAAACCCCTAGTTGAGCCCCTAGCCTATCATATCGGGATCTTGAGGTACCGTCAGTGTACCAGTAGCCGCTCATGACCCAATAGCCGCTCACTGTTGCAAAAATCAAGTTTACACGCATAAATACACTCTTTTCGGTGCTGATATTCTTGGACAATATAAATTAGACAAGAGCAAAGACATTTTATCAGTTCATATCGAAACGTCAAACCGACTACAGCATCTTTGCTATACGACGGTTACTTTTGATATTTTTTTTGCGAAAAGTAAATCGGTAAATCCGCAAACCTGGGTAAGCACACGTCGGGAAGTGCTCCAGATGCCGCGAGTTCGAAAAGTGGTTCGAATGGACCGTCCTCCATAGTAATCCGGAGGAATTACGATAAAAACAAAATTCGCATAACCTCATCGCATACTGAGATAAATGCTATGGTTGATAAACAACTATTAACTCCAAATCATCACCAGGAACGTCAGCGAAGCACTTCGCTAAATGATAACGGTGAGCATTCTCATGCTTCGGGTGCCGATCAACACGGTGGCCAAATGATTCCGCCCCAATCGCAATCCGAAGGCGATCAGAGAAAATAGGTAGAGAAGCGAAGAGTGAACAGCCGTCTGAACGGCAACACTTTTTCTGTTTTGATTTCGTAACTCGGATGTTGGCAACTGCCGAAAAACAGATTAATCCACCTATCGAGGGTAGTGTCTTTCTCATGTACTGCATTAGAAAATGATTTTTGCTGTTGATTTATTAACAAGAAATCATCTAAATTGTATACCAGAAAGGATCAATTTTCGTCAATTTAAGGAATCAATGTTATTTACAGTAATATCCTTGATATTTAAAAATATTGGTAAAAAAATGTTTCGAATGATCGCAATGCTTATCATGAATTATGCGGCAATCGTCAAGGTTTGTTGATTTTGTTCGATAGGATACCAGTTTGACGGTTCGATAAGGTTTTTTTGGCTTCACACTCTTCGCTTCTCTACCTATTTTCTCTGAAGGCGATGTAAACAACCGCTACGAAGTGCATCCGAGTGTATCAACTGAAAACATCTTCGACGCTCTTATGAACGACGATGCAAACCACCACCAGCAAAGTGAACAAGCTCGGCCAGGCACTAATGCTAAGATTCGGTGCCCACCGATATTTGTGTACAACTGGTCTGTAACGCAAATCAACAATCTGATGTCCTCTCCAGCGGTCAGTGTGAAGTCGTTTACACAGAAGGTAATCAAGTCCGGAATCCGCCTGCAAGTGAAGGAAAAAGTGGATTTCGACAAAGCGATTGGTGCTCTCAAATTAAGGAATGCAAAATTCTACACTCACGGAACGAGTGACGAGATGCCTATCAAAATTGTTCTAACCGGCCTTCCTGTCTTTGACTTAGGAGAGTTGAAAAGTGAGCTGCATGATAACGGTATTTCACCTTCTGAAGTGAAACTAGTACGCTCGACTTCGGATGGGGATCTCGCCTGGTATCTTCTTCTCTTCCCCAAAGGAGCAATCAAGCTACGTGATCTCCAAAAGACACACGCTCTTTTCAACGTGACCATAACCTGGCGCTACTACTCCAAAAAGCAAGTTGACGCAGTTCAGTGTTTCCGTTGTCAACAATTCGGCCATGGCATGCGGCACTGCAATATGGAACCGAAATGTGTAAAATGCGGGGAACTTCACCTTTCCAATGAATGCCCCCTACCTTCACTAATCGGAGATGACCGCCAAGCCTCACGTTTGGAAATTCGCTGCGCTAATTGCAGTCAAAACCATACTGCAAATTTTAAGGGTTGCCCTTCTAGGAAGAACTTCATTCAGATGAGTGAAGAGAAAAAAATGCGACGTCGTACTGCAACATCTACCGGTGCTTCGAAACCATTCGGAGCCACATACACTAGCCGCAATAGGAGGTTCGCGGATGTAGTCAAGGAGAACTCTGCTACTGATGCTGCTGTAGGTGGTGCTGCTGCTGCTGTTGGGGCTGTTAAACGTGTTGCTGCTGTTGTTGATCTCGCGGGGTCCGCATCCGGAAACCAGAGCTGTGCAAACAACAGTTCGGATCTTTTCTCCCTTTCGGAGTTTTTGAGTTTAGCCAACGATCTTTTCACACGTCTGGCTACGTGTAAGACGAAGGCATCGCAATTTCTCGCTCTGTCTGAGCTGATGTTCAAATACGTTTTCAATGGATAGTTTGAACAGCTTGCGCATCATGAACTGGAACAGTCGTTCCATCCGCAATAAAGAAGGTGAATTTTTCGACTTCATCGACAATCACAAAATCGATGTTGCTGTAGTCACAGAAACATGGTTACAGCCAAATAATTCCATATTCCACCCAAACTACTCTTGTGTTCGGTTGGATCGCTCTACTCAAGTTGCAAACCGAGGAGGCGGAGTTGCCATTTTCGTTCGGGAAGGAATTTCATTCAAACAAGCAGATGGCTTAAACACTACTACTATTGAGGCAATTCAAGTTACTCTCAACTTAGTGCGCACTCCTGTGCACATCATTGCAGCTTACTTCCCTGGGTCATCGAATCGTACGATCCTCAACAACTTTAAAAGAGACCTCAGGAAGATCACCAATTTTACGGAACCTTTTTTCGTTGTTGGTGATTTCAACTCTAAACATAGTCAGTGGCTTTGTTCGAGGAAAAATAAAGCAGGAGAAGTTCTTTTTCAAGAAAGTGAAAGCTCAAATTTCTTCGTACACCACCCCGACAGTTACACTCGCATATCCCCGGGCGGAAAACACTGCTCAGTATTAGACTTGGTGCTATCGAACAACCGCGTTAACATGACTGTACCCAAAACATGTCAAGAACTTTGTTCAGACCATTACCCTGTTGTGTTTACTGTCAACCCTGATAGCCCAATTGAAATCCATGTGCGTAGCTATAAAAACTACAATCGCGCTGACTGGAGCCGCTTTGCCAATTCCGTTAAAAGAAGGCTTGATCTAACAACAGAATTACTGAATAACCTGGACTCCACCGAAAAAATTGACGACAGCATCCATGCATTCATTACAGCTTTGAATGCAGCCGAAGCAGAATCGGTTCCTGTTGTTAATATCACTAAGAAGAAACACGACCTCCCTCTCCAAACCAAGCTGTTGATTCGTTTAAGGAACGTTCGAAGAAGACAATTCTACAGGACGAGAGATCCTCTCATGAAGACGGTAGTTGATACACTTACCCTGAGGATTCGTGAGCAGTGCGCAGCCCATAGGTACAAGAATTTCGAACATACGATTCGAGATTTGACCCAAGGAAGCAAAAATTTTTGGAAAATTAGCAGACACCTTCGATCTACAATTAAGTACCAACCCCCTCTGCGAGATGGAGATCGTCTCATGGTCTCTAATAAGGAAAAGGCCAACACACTGGCGACCAACTTTGCTCGTGCTCATAACAACATTCTTCGGAGTGACCAAAGAACAGTCGAGGAAGTGAATCACACGATGGAGGTACTTGCTGATTCCAACGAGATGAACCTTGACCCTTCCACCCTAGCAAAACCTACAGAGATCAAGGAAATCATCAAGCGCCTTAAAAGCAAGAAATCACCGGGTCAGGATGGAATCCGTAATGCGTTGCTTAAACACCTACCCCGAAAGGGTCTGGTCTACCTAACTAAAATTTTCAATGGATGCATTAGACTGATGTATTTTCCCTCTATGTGGAAACATGCAATAGTAGTGGCCATTCCTAAGCCCAAAAAAGATGTTACGCTGCCTACCAACTACCGCCCCATCAGCCTGCTTAGCAGCCTTAGCAAAGTGCTTGAACGGATCATCCTCAATCGGTTGAATCGGCATTTGGATACCAATGCAGTGATTCCGAATGAACAATTTGGATTTAAAGCTGGCCACTCTACTAATCATCAACTAACTCGAATAAGGAAAATACATAGTGAAGGAAGGATTTGTTACCAAAAAATCGACTGGAATGATTATGCTAGATGTGGAAAAAGCTTATGATTCTGTTTGGCAGGAAGCAATAATCTACAAACTACATAGAAGCAACTGTCCGCTGTACATAGTGAAGTTGATACAATCATTCCTTCTCGAGCGAACATTTCAAGTGTCAGTCAACGAGTGTAGGTCAGAAAAGTTCGACATTCCATGCGGCGTCCCCCAGGGATCAGTTTTAAGCCCTACGCTCTACAACGTTTTCACCAGTGACGTCCTTATGGTTGACGGAGTTACTTACGCATTTTTCGCGGATGATACGGCGTTCCTGGTTTCTGACGTCGACCCGAGAATCATCAGCTGCAAACTTCAACATGCGCAGAACAAACTAGAGGAATTCCAGCAGAAGTGGCGTATTAAGACGAATGCTGCAAAGACCCAGGCAATCTTCTTCACGCGAAAGAGAGCTCCAAGACACCTACCAGCAACTGAACTCAGCGTAAATGGAATCAGGATCCCATGGAAAAATGAAGCTTGCTACTTGGGGTTAACCATGGATGAAAAACTACTGTTCGACAAGCACATCAATAGTAGCATCAACAAAGTCAACGGTTTGACACGGTCAATGTATTCGTTGATCAATCGCAGATCATCCCTCCAATTGGCGAACAAACTACTTCTTTACAAGTGTGTGTTCAGGCCAGTCCTCACCTACGGCTGCCCAGTGTGGCAAAGTTGTGCTCTGTCCCATCTAAGACGCCTCCAGGTTAAGCAGAACAAGCTATTAAAGATGATCTTCGATTTGCATCCCTGGTTTCCAACAGATGAACTTCACCAAATTGCTGAAACAGAAACTATCATCGAATTTGTTCAAAAGGCAACAAACAGGTTCAAAACATCTTGTGAGATGTCCACAAATCCACTAATCGTGAACATTTTTCCATAAAAGCTGTGATATTTTAGTATAGATTAGGTTAAGCTTAGTTAAGTTATTCGAAGGTTTTTGCTGAATAATTTTTCCCTTCCATTGTTCAAATTTACTGTTCAACCATAATTTCTCCATATGGACTTACTGATTCATTCGCAGCTGAAAGTGTTACAAATCTCTGCCAAGCCTAACAAAATTGTAAAAGCCATGATTTCTGATAAATAAATAAATACTCGATTTGCATTTGCAAAAAAAAAAAAAAAAAAAAAAAAAAAAAGACATTTTATGCAATATTTACCGGATAACATAAATTTTAAAAACAAAACAATGATTTATTTGAGCGGCTATTGGGCCCAAAAAAGCTGTAGCTAATTTCATGTGTTCCAATAACCGCTCACGCAAAAAATACGTCAAAATAGTAAAATCTGCCGATTTTAGTACACAGTGTGTTTAATCCCTATTATACACTCCTACGGAACAGGAAAAAATAATTGTAAAAACATAGAGTTGCAAAAATAATGCACTTTTCCGCAAAAGTCTATTTAAAAGATGGCATCAATTTGTTCGTGAGCGGAATTAGGACCACTTTGGTCTCACACCAAATGTAATAAAATCATACTTTTATGAAAAGTTTTACATAAGTCTTGATTTATATCTGATTGCACTTAGATTGAACTAACAGAAAATGGAAAAACATTACAAATTGGCTTAACAGTCATTCAACAGATGATGTTTTTCTGCGAAACTGGCCTTAGATGAGCGGAATCTGGTACCCTGATGGTACCTATACGCTGGTGCATGGTATGTGACCAATTGTAACACCTCAAGACAATCCGGAATAACTTATTCGAAACCATGTGGATCAGTAGGCGAATTCCAACGTACTTTTTCTTCGAAGAAAAGAAAATTTTCTTGCTGGTGAGCAATGGAAGAAAATTTCTTTTCTTCGAAGAAATTGTGCGCCGGAATTCGGCCACAGGTGTCCATGTGCCCGGAATCCTAAACCAGAAAAGTTTTCCGGAAAGCTTCATCAAAATCCGTCGAAAACACAAAAGTTATGACCATTTTTGTGCTATTCGAAGGCGAATAATGTATTTTCACCATGATTTTCACCAAACTTCCAAAATTTTTTGAAATATAACACGGGAATTCCTAGTGTTTTATTTTTCATAGATCACTTACCTTCATTGAAAGATGTCGTCATGGCCTGAGTGAGATCCTCGGAAGTAAACAATCCCAGGGGAGGAACGACGTCTGGTACAATGGATGTTCCCTGGTCGTCACTGTCAAGATTGTCCTGTAATTTAGATGTTGTAGCATACACTGCATCCAGCTGTTTCTGCATTATTGGATGCTTTTGAAAAAGGTGAAAGCAGTCCAAAAACTTGAAATCTTCCTTGTATTTGTCCATGTAGCGCTGCATTGCCAGTGCCAAAACCATTTCCGTGTCATTTTCATCTTGCACAACCTCATTGTACAGTTCGAAAAAGTTTTTAACCAAATGCTGGATTTTGAAAAATCTGCTTCGCAAACTCAGATCGCTGCGATGATTGAAATCCGGATTTTTAGTAGCGGCGTGGTGACGAAGGGCTGTCCAAACATTGAAGGGCTCCAATTGAAAGGTATTGCGGCCAAGTTCTTCATCTTTTTTCGCATAAAGCCAGGAAAGGCATATTTGCACGTCATGCTCAGCGGTAAAGTTTCTCCCTCTCGTTCCTTGTTTTCGGTTGCACTCGGATGCATCGTTACTATTTCCGGTAGAAACTGGTTCACATTCTTCATCATCTCGGTTTGCCGTCATCTTTTCTAAAGCAATACTCGGATTGATTTCTGGCATGTCATGGAATTTTGGATGTTTCCTCAATATTCGGTAGCAGCACAGAAATCGGAATTGCCCCTTGTAGACTTCCGAGTAATGCTGCATTGCATTGGCGAATGTCTTATCGGGGTCGCCTTCCTCCCTCATCGCGACCGTATAGCACTCGGCAAACCTCCGAACCTGACGCTGAAGCAACGTGAACCGGTGCCGCAGTCCATCGACGGAGCGCTTTTCGAAATTGGGATCATTATGAACGGCATGCTCGTAGAGGGTGTCCCAAACGTTGAACGGATCCGAGCGAATTTCATCGGCCGGCGCATTGTCGCCCAGTTCTTCTTGCCTTTTGGCGTGAATCCATGAAAGACAAACTTGACGGTCTTGGCGGATGTTAAAATTTTTACCTCGTTTTCGATTGCTCTCGGAGGTGTCCAGGTCCATTATGGAGGCAATGAGCTATGAAGAGGGATTGTATTTATGCCGGAACTATTGAAGAAATATTTAACTTACCTCGAGTTTGTTATATGCTTACAGTCGAGCTTCCGCAGAGTAAATTTTAACTGATTTTCACTTTCTATGTGCGAATATCAAATAATTTAATCAATTTCTTCGCACAAAAAGTTGCGGAACAACAGCAACAACTGCTGAAAACGCTGTAAACAATCAGTCAGATTTCAAACAAAAACAACAATGTAGAGGTGCACGCAAAATTGTTGAGTAAAAAATCGATATTGCGGGACGAATAAAAAATCGATTATGGGGATCATGAAATCATTAAACAAAAAATAAATTGCTATCTTCTGTGACTGCTTAATAATGGAAGACAGGATGTCCTGAGTACTAGTAATTATTGACCACCTCACGGCGAAATTCTATCTCTTTTGCTCCTTCAGAGAGTTTGAAAACAACAGGACCAGTACCTGTCAAATTTGACAGGTGTTGGTCCTGTTGTTTTCTAATTTCCCGAAGGAGAGAAAGAGAGCGATTTATTGATGACGTCACCGTGCAATGGGCAATGGTCCAAATGCACGAATTTATGCTGGCCTGCTTACTCTCACGCGAAATTTGACGTTTGAGCGGTGCCGACACCGCTCAAACGTCATATTTCGCGTGAGAGTAAGCAGGCCAGAATAAATTCGTGCAGTGGACCATAGCCTAAATAGCGTCCACTGTCAAAAATGTGAAAACTCTCAGGCGAAAACGAGTTTTCCCAAAGAACTGAAAATGTATATTTTGAGTAGTTTTGCATTACAGTGTACATATTTATTTTGTTTGTTGTTTACAAAACACCAGTAAAATTTTCAGGAAATATTGGGTGTCTGAGCTGACTTTTTCTGAAAATAGCCAAAAAATAATGTAAAATAAAAAGTTAATTTTGCACCTCCTAAAATTTCGTAACATTCAGCACTACAGCGATAATTGAAAGTAATAATAGGTGATTTAAAAATCCAAACAGGACGCGTTTTATTTTTTGTTTTGTTATACCGTCTTACCCCGCTCGTTCGACACGTTTTAATACGACACTTTTTAATTCGTACCCCGCTTATTCGACATATGTCGAATTAAAAAGTGTTCAAATGTCACAGTGATGTACACTGTAAATGTAAAACAGTTTTATATTGCGCTTATACTCGTACCCGCAGCAGCTCCTCCACTGAAAGAAAAAGTATAGTACTGTGAACCACGACAGTGTTCTTAATTTTACCATGCCCAAATTTCGTAAACATAACCAAATATTTATTTATGTCTACCATGAATCAGTGAAAATTACCATGTGTCAAACATTTTGTGACATGGTGAGAATCATAATCAACATATTCATCACAACTATTCAGCTTTTACTATTCGTCGAGCAAACATGGTAACGCTAACTCTAAAAATGTTTGCCTCAAATCCATACAGTTTCAAGCGGTTTCAAGTTCACAACACATCATAGTTATGGTAAATATTGAGATGTTATTCAGTTTTCCAGATCTCCGTGTATCCTCTGCGCGACCGCTCGCCATTTTTACGTATTTCCTCTCGAATGGCATACTTGTCGTAATAATGGCAGATTCAAGTATGGAAGTAATTGTAGCAGAAGAACTTATTGCCGATTCCGACCTTATTAATGGTAAGTAAGATAAATCATGTGAATGATTGTTGATAATCCGAAAACAATGTTTTTTTTTCAGACGCCGACGAGCAGCCGGATCTAAGAAACATCATTTTGGAGGAGTGGGAACTTAAATCCACGGTGTATGCCATCTTGATTAGTAAGTAGTATTAAAATAATCTTTTAGTATTGATGTTTAAGGAATCATCCGCATAATGTAGGTCACGGTGTCACACTGGAGTATTTAAAAGTCCTGGACGAAAAAGCACTGAGCGACATATTTTCTGTTGTCAAATGGACCGGACATAAACATGCCTTGCGCTCCAAGTTAGAACAGTGGAAAGAGAGTGTATTGTACCGCCCGTTGCCCTCCACCACCAGCAATCCGGCAAGCGAAACGTCCCCAGCCCACAATGCAGTTCCGGGACCATCCCATATGAACAAATTACTCCAAACAACCGTCACAAACAATGTACTGCTTGGCATACTCGAGAGAAACGAAAAAGGCAAAATTGTTTGTCAGTATTACCAAGCACACCAACGGCTGGATGTGGAGCAAAGACGATCGTTGGCACACACCATAGTCGACTACTACATTGCCAACAACACATATTTTACACTGGCAGATATGGAACGTTTTGCCGACCTGATTGCAGCTCGATTTCCTCCGGAAATATCTGTAACTTAATGGAGAGTGTTATTTAAAAACCCATATAACATTATTTTTTTTTACAGGAGACCTACTACAATCCCCGTGATTCAGCCGCTGGCAAGAAGTACCCCTCTGGTCTATTGTATGATCGATTTCATAACCGAAAGAAAACCGGTTCAAGGCGCCAGGTAGGCGAGATCGACCCGTGGACACGTTACAAGGTGGAAGCAGTCAAGCTCACTGCTGATGGTAAGATTGGGGCCGGGTGGGTGTTCATTTGCGTGGGTGGGTCGTGGTGGACCTCTTGGGCCCTTTTCAAATGTTGCTCCAGAATTGCACAATGGTTAATGAGGCAAGGGGGTCTGAGAAATCGTACGCGCCATACAAAACTAGTCTGGTTTTCATACAAAAAATCTACCCTTAGAAATTTCAACTATTGGAACGTAGACTATTAACGTTACCCAAAAATGATCAATCACATTCTTTACTTTATAAGAAACTCCAGAATATACACAAAGAAATTATGAAGAGCTCCAGAATCTACCTAAAGAAATTGATCTAATGATCATTTGAAGCTTGACGGATTGTTACAAAAATAAACTATACAAAACAGTATGCCCAACAGGGGATTATTTCAAACAAAAAATTAAATAACAGAAAAATCAATAATTATATTTAGTTCTTCCCAATTTGAATGCTGATACATACGACCCATTCAAAACTTTTTCTAGAAAATAAACATAAACAACTTCCACCCATCCACCAGAAATAAACCGCTTGACATCGATTAAAAACTGGCTACGAAACAACCTGGAACCATTTGATGAAATTTTGCAGCGTTGGAACGACTCTCGGCTGCTGCGTGTAACAAGCATCATCAAAGAAGCTGAGATCAACAAATCAAACATCCTTCAGGAGTGGCCACGTCTTGCAGATCCGAATGGATATTTGCTGGTAAGTACTATCATATTATTTGTAGCTCCAATCCCGCATGATTAGTGATAATGGTGTACAGCCATATTGGTTACTAAATTTGTAGCTCGTTCCTTGGCTCATTCTTTATAATCACAATCCTTTGCAGTTCATACGTATACATAAAACAAAATCGTGAATAATGTACCACGATTCTTGTATTTTCATTTTCAGATTGATGCTGACTACGGCTCTATTTATGAAAGCTCAAGGAACGCGTCGACGCTGTATGACAACTGGGGCACATTCCTGGTGAAGTTTCGGGAGTACGTAAGCAAGTGCAACATCAAGGATCATCGTTCGCTTCAGCTGCTGGATTACTTGGAGGAAGGTACGCTGGCCGATGGTAAGTGAACATCCAAAGCTAATTCTCAAACATATCCTATACAAATCCCACCAATATGTTTATGTGTACAACGGCAATTGAACATGGAAGATATCCATGAATCACAAGTCGTCTTCTACATGACCTACTTTCCTACAGGGACAAAACTAGTTCCTCAGCTTTTTTTTTCTCTATGTCCGGCCGGGGCGTAACTACTGCTACCAAAATTTGATCTATTGTGGTATACCCCGTGTCCTTGTATAGTGCATGCCGTATTACTTTATCACCGTTGTGAAGTTATAAAGTATTCGGTTTTGTTCAGGTTTTGTTACAGTAGTCATTTTCAACTTAATCGTAAGGAATGATTCTGATTGATAGGTTCCGCTTTTACATGCTCCTTTTTTAGTCAAAATAGGATACCTTAACGAGAACTCCAATAAATGATACCGATATTGACCATGCATCAGAACCCTAGTCTTATCTGTTTCAATATTAATGGTTATTGATAATATGTTGATGATTTTGTTAGGTGACCGCCATGCATCTACGAAAGCTAAGACCCAAGTAACCACGCCGTTCAAGCCGTAATGCTTGCATATATGGTGTAAATAAAGCATACATTACTCTGTATGCATTGAAGCTAACTTCAATTTGGCTTTATTGTGGCCGTTTGTCCACTTTAATTCAACTTAAATTGTACATACAGAGTAATGCTTGCTTTATTTACACCATATTTATGCATGTATTATGGTTTGAGTAGCATGGTTATTTGGGGAGTGTTTATTGATAAAATCGACAATGATTTTTCATAAGGGTTTAACTGACATGATCGATTTATTTTCCCTGATCCCTTGCCTGATCCTGTCTTTCTGTTATTACCTGGGTGCGATACCACCGTGATAAATTCGTCTGTGTTATTATTATGTCTAAATCGTTTTTTTTATAAAATAAATTGATTTGAATTTTATGCTAAACCTAGTGCTAAACGATGAGAGTGTAGGGTTTTGTAAATTATTCTAAACTACTCCCATTATACTACTACGAATTTTGTATTTTTTTCGTTTTTCTTCTTACAAAAATACAAATACTATATTTGCTCATTAATATTTTATTTTTAATATCAATTAATATAAAATTATACATTATGGATTACAAAAGAAGTAATTTTCTTCAGGGATTCTCAAAGGTGTTCGATAACGAATTTCTCCAGAAAATTCTTCAGGGAGTCCTCTTGCAGTTCTTTGACGAATTCCCAGGCGAATTCCTTTCCTTTAGGGATTCCATTGCGACTTATTTGAAGATTCTTTTAAACGTTTAATGAAGCCTTTCTTCAGGAGTTTCTTCAGGGATATCTCCTGGAGTTCCTTTGAAGTTTCTTCCAGGAGTTTCGTCAGGGATCCCTCCAAAAATTTAATTACGGATTTCTACAGGAGCCCTTTCAGGGTTCTCTACAGGAGTTTCTTCCGGAATTCTTCTTGAAGTTCCTTCTGAAATTACTTTAGAAGTCGCTTCAGGGATTACTCCAGTCTAGGGGCAAGACACTGAGCAATCGGGAGCAACTCTGAGCAATTCTGAGTAACTCTTTCTGTTCGAATCCATTCAGAAACGTCTCTGAAACGCTAGAGATTTTCCTTGGATTTTAATCAAGGATTACTCTAGGAGTTCCTTGAAGGATCTCTCCAGTAGCTCATTCAGAGATTTTTCCTGGAGTTTATTTTGGGATTCCTGCAGACAACCTAAAAGAAGCGTCCAACATAGCTGGTGCTCACAAATTCCTGCCTGATGCTTCTACGGATCGGTCGGAGACAAACACCGCCAGCTAAGAGCTGTGTACTTAGCTGGTATTGCTTATGACTTCAGTAAGATTGAGGAGGTACATCCCTAGCGACTTTTCAGCAAAATGGTACGGCTAAAACAGCGTCTGTTTAGGCATCTAGTGGCTGAATATGAAATGTACTTCCTCTGAAAACAATACCGAAGATAACCGCCCTACCACGGTGGATAGGGAACCTTAGGCCAACAACCCACTATGCCCGAAATAAAAAAAAAACGTTACAGAAACCAAAAAGGAAGGATTAGGAACTGAGTTAACTGATTTTTCCTGGAAGTTTTACAGAGATTCCACCAGAAGTTCTTACAGCGATTATTTCTGAGATCCTTCCCCAGAAGTTACTTAAGGAATTTCTCCTTTAGTTCCGTCTGGGGTTCCAGCAGAATTTCCAGCAGTGGTATCTCCAGGAACTCCATCAGATATTTCTCCAAAAGGATAATGAGGATTCCTCCAAGGATTCGCTTAAAACCCAACTAACATTTTTGCTGGATAGAAGCTTTAAAGAGCTTTCTTCCGAATTTGTTTGCTCAATGAGCTCTTACGCTGCTACTTTTGTTAGTAGGGAAGGATCTTCCAGTAGAATTCGCCAGGAACTCTTTCAGGGATTTCTCTACAAGTTTTTTTCGGAGGGTTCCTCCAAAAACTTTCTCAGATAATTCTCTAGAAGCTTCCACATCAGATCCTCCAGGAGTTTCAACAGCGATTAGTCCAAGATTCCTTTCAGGGGTTGCACCAAAAATTCCTTCAGGGGTTCCAGGAGTTCTTTCGTTGATTTCTCTAGGATCCTCCTGCAGTTACAGAGGATTCGATATATGTTCCTTCGGGGAATGCTCCAGGAGATCCAACAGTGGTTCCGGAGGAAATCCTTTCTTAAGAGGATCCTCTAGGAGCTTTTTGTTTCAGAGGTTCCTCTGAGAGTTTCACTCTGGATTTCTTCATGAGAACCTTCAGAGGTTTCTTCTGAAAATACTTCAGATATTCTTCTACGAATTTCTGAAGAGGCTTCTTTCAGGAGTTCCCTCAGCATTTTAGCCCGAAGAATTATGAAGAATTCCTTCAGAAATCCATCAGAGTATTCCCCAGGAGTTCCCCTAAAGAATCTTGCTGGACCTCGGAATTCTTTTTTCTTCATGGATTTCTCTAGGAGCTCCTAGAACAGATCTTCAACGGGCTTCTCTAAGTTTTCCCGCAATGAATTCTACAGGAATCTTTTAAGAGAATTCTCTAGAAGATTCTTCAGATATTTCTTCCGCAGTTTCTTCAAGGATCTCTCCAAGTGTTCATTTTATGGATTCCTCTGAGGCCGTTCATAAACCACGTAGACTTTTTGGGGAGAGCTGGGGTCTAGATAAAGTCTAGGCTCCACACAAATTTTAAAATTTTTGTATGGACAGGAGGGGGAGGCGAGTGGTCTGAGATGGCCAAATTTTTGGTCTACGTGGTTTAGAAACAGCCTCTCTTGGAGTTACACAGAGATTCCTTCACTATTTAAGCTGTTCCACCAGGTAGTACGGCAGAAGAATTTCTTAAGAAATTTCATCAGAGGATTCTACACAAGTTCTCAAAAATAATCCTCCAGAAATTCCTGCAAAGATTCCTCCAGAAGTTTATTGATGTTTTCCTTCAGGAACTCCTGCAGATAGATTTCCAGGTTTTTCTGCTTGCATTCCTCCTTTTTTCACAAGGATTCCCCCAGGAGTTCCATCAGCGATACCTCCAATACCCTACTGAGGCATTAGCCACAGACAAACAGACGTAACACTTGCGAAATTCCCATCGACCACGTTTTTAACGATCATTTTAAATTTTCATAGTTGTGGCTTTCACAACCAGAGGCGCGCGCATCGTTTTTCTATGCGTTTGACGTTTCACACTAGCGCCTTCTGTTGACGATACTGCACAACACAGTGATTCGTGCAACTTTTCCACCAGGTGATGGTAGTGTGAACTATGCGATGGATTTCCATGAAAATCGTTCAAGGTGTTACGTCTGTTTGTCTGTGCATTAGCCATTCTTAAACAAATAAAATCTACATTTAAACGGTTCAACACTCGCTAATTATGCATACTTTATATTTTTTTTATAGATACAAAGAATTTAATTTACTGTTCCGTCTTCCATGCTGTGATAAAGCCTTCGCGAACATCGTCAAGGAGATTGCCCACCATCTTGCAAGCACAGGAAGAAAATTGCCGTGTTTGTGATACGGAGCAAGACTACCAATTGGAAAGAGACACGTTGAGACAAGAATCTGAATCAAACGGATTACAATTTTCTCCCAGAATCTTCTTAGTCGGCAAACCTGAACATCTGGACGCATGCTATGTAGTAACACAACGGTTGGAATACAGACTACCATCATTTTTACGCTGCGTTGATGTCGTCATAAAGTTGAAACTAGTACTGCAGTTCAATTTTCCCGAAAGCTGCGAATTATTCTACTGTTTCGTTGCCAAGTATTTTTACAACGTGGACTGTGGACGTAAAACTAAGAACAGTCAGCTACTTGAGCTCATATCATTCCTGGAAAAGGCAGAGCCATGAACTGTTTCCTGTGTCAAGAAGTGCTTACATCATTCCCACGTTACCTGGATCATCTAACCGTCGGCCATGGCACACCACCTGTATTTACGTACAAATGTACTGCTTGCATACCAACCTTACTATTTCGGGATGTATACCGTTTCAAACGCCACATTTCCGGACAACATCTGTGCCTTTTCCGATCACCGAGACAGCCACTACAAGAATCCACCAGAACTCCACTCAGACAGACCGTTGAAACGGAGGATGACGGACAGCCGAACCTGCGCTCGGAAAATGTTTCAACGGATTCGGAAAAGGAAGATATAGAGAACCAGAGTATGGGCGAAGATGCTGTTTTAGATTTGAATGCTAGATTAAGAGAAAAGGTTTTGAATTTTTCATTAGGCTTATACAGTAAGACAAATTTGACAAGGAATGATGTAGTCGAAATACAGAAAAGCATTACAGAAGAAATCGTTAAACCTTTACTACAAACGTTTAGCACTTTGTCCACTTTGCCTGAAAACGAATATAAACAGAAATTAATAAACGATTTGCACGACCCTTTCAACTTCATTGCAACAGAGCATAAATGATAAGGACTAAATGACAATTTTCAAATAGTCGATTTTGAAGATAAAGAACTACAAGTCAAGTCAAATGCATGCCTAATGCCAATAAAACATCAAATAAAATCGTTCTTTGAAAGCCCGGGAGTATACAACAAAACCGTCGAAAACATGAAAAGTCTAGAATTAGAAAAAAAATCAAGTAATGTTGTTAATACTTCTCTTTGGAAATCGATAAAACAACAAAGTGCAGATAAGATGATAATGCCATATTTTCTCTACTCGGATGAGGCAGAAATGAATGATGCGATAGGCGCTCACTCCGGCACACATAAAGTATGCTCGCTATATTATAGTTTCCCTTCTATTCCTTCACATCTGCTATCGAGGTTAGATAACATTTTCGTTGCTGGATTTGTGAAAGCGAGTGATATGGCTAAATTGGGACCATCGAAAGCATTGCATGACTTGATAGATGTATTGGTGGACTTAGAGGCTAATGGATTAGATCTACAAATTGAAAGTACCTGTGTGAAAGTTCATTTTGTTCTGGTAGGAATATTGGGTGACAATTTAGGAATGAATATGTTAATGGGTTTTGCTCCGTCCTTTAGTTCCATTTATTACTGTAGATTTTGTAAAATCAATAAGTACGATGCGCAGTCTGCTGTTGCACTCGACGGCGAACTAAATAGAACCAAAGATAATTATGAAATTGATTTAGAAAAACCGTACAAAGAAACAGGTATCAAGGAGAACTCTGAGTTCAATAGACTAAGATATTACCACGTGGCTGATTTTACGATAGTCGATGCGATGCACGATTTGTTTTCGCACGGCATATGCAGTTATGACATTTCATTGGTTTTAAGTTTTATGATTCAAAATCTACACATTTCACTATCAACAATCAATTACAGAATTCAAATGTTTAACTTTGGAGAAACTGAAAATAGAAATACTTTCAAACAAATTTCAAGGGAGCAGATAAAATCAACAAACTATAAGATGACTGCAAGGGAAATGATGTTGTTTGTTCATTACTTTCCATTGATATTTGGAGAAATAATGCCGGTAGGAGATGATGTGTGGAATTTTATTTTATCATTAGTTGAATTGGTCGATATCGTATTGCTCCCAAGTTTCGATGAAGAAATGTTAAATGTTTTAGAGAAACAAATTACGTATCATCATTCTATGTACATCAAAACTTTTAACAATAATCTTAAGCCCAAGTATCATATTTTGCTACACTATGTGCAAACTATTAAGAATATTGGACCACCTAGATATACATGGAGTTTCCGGTTTGAGGCTGCTCATCAAATTTTCAAGAAATACTGCAGAACTATTACTAGCCGACGAAATATTTGTTTAACACTGTGTAAAAAAGCAAATACTATTTTCATTAACAATCTCAAAAATCAGTCCCACTTTGCAGAAGATCTAGAAATCAAACGTGCGCTAAAAATGAAACTTGTCAATCTACCTTATTTTTCGGAATTAGAAATAACAACTGAATTACTTACATCCACTTATTACACGTCGAACGCTGTTAAATATAAAGGTACCGATTATAGAGTTGGCTACTTTCTCACAATATCGATAAATAATATGAGGTCTGTAAAGCTATATGAAATCAAAGACCTTTTGGTTAAGGATGATCAGTTGTTCATAGCATGTCGAGAATGGGTATTGAAAGGCTACGTAGAACATTACGCTTCTTTTGAGGTGCAGTTACCTTTAGATATTTATGTTGTAATTAATGCTAATCGATTTGATGGACCGCCGATTCATTTGTATCGCATAGGGAACGAACACTATGTAAGATTAAAGAAATACTTTGTATAACATTTTAGAAAAATTATATGACTATTGCGATTTCAGAAAAAATGGAGGAAAATTTAAATAGATCGTAAAATCTTGTGAATCTGATACATTTTACGACTTATTCAAATGGAACTCCATAAATGTTGTTTTATTTTAGCATTAAATTTTAATTATTCTGGTACTAAAGCGCATTTTGCCCTCTTCTCCTATAGCTGAGTAAGCAATAAGAGGGCAAAATGCGCTCTAGTACCGCCATCAACCTTCAATTCAACAGAATGTACCACGGATACATGTTAAAAATTACCATGATTGCATAGTTACAATTATCATATTTCTATGGTAAAATCTGCTAAAAAATGGTAACATTGACCCGTGTTGAAAATATTGATTTTGATACAAATTATTTCTCATTCTGACCAAAACATAGTAAATTTGAATATATGCATCATTTCTGTCAAAGCATAGTAAATTTGGCCATGCCGATGGTTGTTTCAATAACAATACATGGTCTACCAAAATCAAGTAGTAAAGATGTTTTATTTTGACCCTATGAAATGGTGCAGATTACCATGTTCCTTTTTTCAGTGTCTTGCAGCCGGTAATTCCGGAAGTTCTGATTTGATGCTATTCGAGATCCAAACCGGCTGGAGACCAACCGGAACGAACTGAGGATGACAACAATCGTAGAAAGAACGAGCTTTTCATTCGCTCCACCGCAATATCTGTTGAAATTATTTTTCATAACAAATCCGGAAATCAAAACAAAAACAAAAACAGAGTTGCTAAATTTCAATGAGCATGGTGGTGTAGGGTAACCAGTTTGTCGAATTAAAAGTTTACCCCGGTTATTCGACAACAGTCGGTGTCGTATTAGCGGGGTAATACGGTAGAAAATTCTCAATTTAATTGGGTTTTTAAATTTTGAAAAATGTATCGATTTTTTGATTTTATACGAAAGAGCACCTTTTTCTGAGCCACTATGATTTTTTTCAGATTTTTAGAACTTTATTTTGGCACCTGAAATCAATTTCAAAGAGATTTTTAGAAATCACCTTTTGACAGCTGGGCAACTGTTTGACAGCTCTGCCCAGTACAAACTGCGACGAGGGGTGATTCGGCAAATCGCTCCCATACAAACTTCAAATTGATTTTTAAATAGGTCCCCGGGCACCAAAATTCATGAAAATTTGGATTTCGGCTCAGTTTGACATGCAGATTCAGAATATCGAATTATCTCAACACCGTTAAAGAAGCCAATTGCCGTCAGGCTTTATTTTTTATTAGTTTCGCCCTAAACGCTGATGCTCCGTTTATTTATTTTTTTTTCTCTCCCTTATTGGCACAGACCTACTGGTCCATATCGGTTGTATGGGCCTTTTCATTTGACGTCTTAAATCAGCTGATTTTTCGGGCGTTTGACAGTTCTTCTATGAAGATGACACTTTCTTGTTAGCATCTGTTGTTCAAGCTTTCAGAGAAAACAGAGAAAATAGGTAGAGAAGCGAATAGTGTGAAGCCAAAAATACCTTATCGAACCGTCAAACTGGTATCCTATCGAACAAAATCAACAAACCTTGACGATTGCCGCATAAGTAAAGATAAGTATTGCATTCGTTTCAAACATATTTTCACCAAAGTTTCCAAATATCATGGATGACAGTGCAAACAACATTGATTTCTTGAAATAATGAAAATTGTTCCATTTTGGAACATTAGTTTGATAATGTCTAGTTAATAAAACAACAGTATAAATAGTTTTCAAATGCGGTATGCGAGATAGGCACTACCTTCGATGGGTGGATTAATCTGCTTTGCCGCAGTTGCCAGCATCCGAGCGATGAAATCAAAACAGAAAAAGTGTTGCCGTTCTGGCGGCTGTTCACTCTTCGCTTCTCTACCTATTTTCTCTGAGAGAAAATAGGTAGAGAAGCGAAGAGTGAACAGCCGCCAGAACGGCAACACTTTTTCTGTTTTGATTTCATCGCTCGGATGCTGGCAACTGCGGCAAAGCAGATTAATCCACCCATCGAAGGTAGTGCCTATCTCGCATACCGCATTTGAAAACTATTTATACTGTTGTTTTATTAACTAGACATTATCAAACTAATGTTCCAAAATGGAACAATTTTCATTATTTCAAGAAATCAATGTTGTTTGCACTGTCATCCATGATATTTGGAAACTTTGGTGAAAATATGTTTGAAACGAATGCAATACTTATCTTTACTTATGCGGCAATCGTCAAGGTTTGTTGATTTTGTTCGATAGGATACCAGTTTGACGGTTCGATAAGGTATTTTTGGCTTCACACTATTCGCTTCTCTACCTATTTTCTCTGCAAGCTTTGTAAACAAATGCATGCACGGAACTGTCACATGAAAAGGCCTATTTTTGTTTCGATTAAGCGTTTGACAGAATCCTTGGAAGCTTCGTCTTGGAAGTTTGTTTTACTGATTTACGAAATTTTGTGGAAATGAATTATCAGTGAAAATCTTGTTATAAACTTGAAAAATTAAATATCTGGATCGTTGATTGTGCTTTCATCAAACATGGGCAAGAAAAAGGATATGTATTTGGATCGCGAAGGTATGTTTATAATACAAATTGGATATCTGTTTCAATCCACTAATAATAATGAATCTTACATATAGACGACTTCCATGGATTTTCTCACAAGAAACACAAAAAGCATAAGAAACATAAGAAAAGCAAATATCAACCGGAAGAATATGCACCTCCGACGTACGACTATGTCCCGGAAGAGGTGGAACAAACCGTCGAGGTGATGGAAGAGATCGAGTACATGGAAGCAGATCCGGAGCCGGAGATTATAGCTGAAGTTGAGGCGGAGACCGAGCCAGAACCGTCCACTTCAATGGCAATACCAGTGGCTCTGGCATCTGCTTCATCCATCATGCCCTCCCCGGGGCCATCGTCAAAAACAACCCCGCCAGGTAAAGGAACTTCAGCGACAAAAACATCAAAGAAAAAGAAAGGCAAAGGTCGGGACAGCGGCACGTCCAGCGAAGAGGAACGATGGCTTGATGCAATCGAATCCGGCAAACTGGAAGAAGTAGACGACGAGCTTAAGAAAATAAAACCTAAGGATCCCAAGCTGATGACGGCCCGCCAGAGGGCAATGTACGAGCGAAACACAGACAAGGACACCAACAACTTGAGCGGCGAAATGCTGATGGCCCTTCCCACTGGATACAAAGAAAAAGTAATGACCGCAGAAGCGATCCAAAAAGCCCAGCTAAAATCCCAGAAGCGCAAACAGTTGGCGGATGAAAAACGTGAAAAGGACAAAAAGAAAACCATGGAGCGATTGCTAAAAAAACAGGATTCAAAGTCAGTGAAGGCCATCAAAAATCGACCCGTGAAAGCTCAACTTCCGATGATAACCTATGTGAATACGGTGGAAGGTGCGACGATTTCCCTTCCGCCAAACGTGGAGTTTCCACTTCAACCACAGACACCAATAGAACCTCCGAAACCCGTCATTTGCGGAATGCCCAACTGCACCAACGTTAAGCGGTATAATTGCTCTAAAACCAATATTCCACTATGCAGCTATCGATGCTATAAAATGAATGTAGATTCAATAAAGCAAATCATATGCTAGATCAGTGAAATAGTGCAAATTTTATTTATTATAATATTTGAAGGTCCATTGCCTATACACTGAAAAAAATATCATGGTAAAATGAACTATTCAACCATTATTAATTTTACCATGCCTAAAAATAGTAACAATGACCATGTTTTCAATGGTGACTACTATGTTTCCCTTGAAATTACCATGGTTTGACAGCAAAGCTAATAGTAATCAAAACCATCAAACGTGGTTATCCTGATTACGTTGTACGTGCTTGTCAGAACCATATTCATGTTTGCTATTACTATTCTCATGTTTATTTATACCGTTTCCGTAGGTTTTTCTCGTTATCAGAATTTTTTTGTCATCTAGTCATTTTCCAACAAAAAATGTGAAGTTGCTTTTTTATTGCAAAGTAAGTTTTTCCATCGACATGTGTGGTTTTGAACGCTAACAAGACCCGCCAACGATATTCTCACAAGTTCTTCTGCCTAAAAGACTACATACAGGAATTCCGGAAGAAAATATTAAACCTTCCTTGCCACTACTGCTTTTCCGATGCGGCCATAGAAAAGGTGTTCCCTTGGGTGTTCCGGAAGCAGGCTAATCAGAAGCTGGAGAGAGCAGAGGAAGAAGGCAAAAAGTTGGTAACGATTTTATTTTGGAAATTTCCCACATTCTTTAGCACAGTTTTATCATTCACAGGTTACATGAAAACACTTGGACCTCCAGATTCCCGTTTGTTTGAAGAACCGGAGAATCAAGACGGTTCACCCGAGGTTGCGCTACCGATTGATATTGAATCACCACTTTGCCAATAATAGGCAATCCGCGGATGGACGTCGATGTTATTTTCCCTGCTCCTTAAATTCCTTCGCCGCAGCAAACCGAACAAAGGTGACCTAGCAACAACTTCCCCCGTCACCGCATATTTCCAGTCTCGCTCAGGATCTTTCCGGACGACGTTGTTTCATCGCAGCTGGACGTCCCCAGGCATGCATCACCAGACTTGTCACCAGAAACAAAACCCGAACATCTTTAAAGGCGAAAATGAAGCTTGTCATGGCGCTCCCGGAGGATATTGATTTAATCATAAAACAATTATGTATATTTTTTATTTATAATAATAGAAAACAATAAATATAATCGATAACATTATTTTTTACAACACTTTCTTAAAGGTAAACAATAAACACGACACTACCATTCAACTACACGCATGGTAACTAAAACCGGATTGCCATAGTCAAATGTACTATGCAGTTAATCATGCACATAGTAAAATGGACTATGAAGTGAGGTTCACAGTTACCATGAAATGTAAATAAAAAGCAGCATGGTAAATTGAACCCTTCACATGGTATTTTCAAAAATAAATCATGGTCTACCAAAATCAAGTAGTAAAAGTGTTTTAATTTCACCCTCGATTTGGTCACCGTTACCATGTCCTTTTTTTCAGTGTATACAAGCTTTGATTTATTGAGCTAACAAGCAGTCTTTGAACTCAGCAGTTATTGCGCATTTCCCACCCCAGTGGACCCCTTTCGCAGTTAGCATAAGTGCGGGATCATGAATAAAACTGCGATCTCGTATCGAATCGTGTCGGTATCTTCTGTGCACTTATTCATTTAAAGATGCTGGAGTCTAGTGGGGTGGGAAATGCGCACTATGATTTTGAAAAAAAAAACTGGAAATCACAAGTCGACTTGATTTCAAATGTCAAAAAATGCAATTTAAATCTCGCATACAAACTCTTCAGACAGAAGACGGGCTTGGTGGTCTAGTGGCTACCGCTTCTGATTCATATGCAAAAGGTGCTGGGTTCAATCCCTGGCCCGTCCCTTTCCTCCTACTTTGTATCTTTCTATATACTTTCTCGTCTGCATGTCAAACTGAGCCGAAACCCAAATTTTCATGAATTTTGGTGTCCAGGAACCTATTTAAAAAATGATTTGAAGTTTGTATGGGAGCGATTTGTCGGATCACCCCTCGTCGCGTTTTCGTACTGTGCGGAGCTGTCAAGCAGTTGCCCAGCTGCCAAAAGGTAATTTAAAAAAATCTTTTTACAATTGATTTTAGGTGCCAAAATGAAGTTCTAAAAATCTAAAAAAAATATGGTGGCTTAGAAAAAAACGCTCTTTCGTATATAATCAAAAATCAATACATTTTTCTAAATTTAAAAACCCAATTAAGACCACCATAAAATACCGGTTCCTAATTCTGCGCACCTAAGAAGAACAAGAACATGAAGAAAAGAAGAAGAAAACTCAATTGTTTTTTGCCGATTCTGATTTCTCGAAGACAGCAGTACAAGATGCGCAAGGAAAATCATACATTTTATTCATTATATCCACGGTAACCACTACCCGGTCAACCATTTCACTAACTTATATATTTTCGAAGTTTAAGAGAACTGTAGAAAAAAAGTATTGAGCAGACATCATTTCAGTCCGAGGGGTACTGTTATAGTGTTTCACTAAACTTGGCAGCACTGCAACTAATAGATGAAAACGACACCAACATGTAAACAAGAAGAAGAGCATAAATAAAAGTACACTTGTAAACTCCACACGTGTAGTGTTTCAATCCCAACATTTTTGGCGACTAAAGATGGGATTTCGCGATTAAATTCGAAAAAAAAGTTGCTTAAATGCGGAAAGTATCGGTTTAAATACGAGTAGATCGGATAAACGTATCGGGCGCGGCTGTTCCGGATTGAAAGTCGTCGGGATCGTTTTCGCCGATTGCATACAGTAGCATAACCTCAACCAGCGGAAAATGGAAAAGACAACTTTGGCACCTTTCGATGTGACGGACTCGGCATCTATTGCGAGTCGATGGACGAAGTGGAAAAGATCCCTTCAGCTATGTTTGGACGTGAATTGTGTAGCTCTTCCCTCCCGCAAGCGTTCGTATCTGCTGCACTATGCCGGATCAGAAGTGCAGGATATTTTCTACAATATCGAGGGCCATGATGCAGATCCTCCTCCAGGATCGGATGTTTTCACAGAAGCTATTCGTTTGCTTGATGCTCACTTCGCTCCACTCAACAACATTCCGTACGAAAGGTGCGTGTTCCGGAAGATGACACAACAGGAGAATGAACCGGTTGAGAAATTCATTCACCGGCTTCGGGATCAAGGCCGTCTCTGCGATTATGGTGCCGCTTTAGAGATGAGGATCACGGAACAAGTATTTGACAACTGTGTGTCCGACGCACTAAGAGAGGCGATATTGAAGAAGAAATTAATGACGGTTCAAGATATTGCGGAAGAAGGTCGAGTACTGGAGACGGTGAAACGAAATCGCGATCAGATGAAGAAATCAGTGGAGGAAGCGCAGTTGAGCCTGGTGAAGAAGCAGGGCCGTGAAGAAGTTTGCTTTCGCTGTGGAAACGTAGGGCATTTCGCAAACGACAAGAGATGTCCGGCCAGGTCAAAAGTATGCGACAAATGCCAAATCGTGGGTCACTTCAAGAAGATGTGTAAGACCAAGATGAAGACGAGGCCAGGTAAAACGTCGGCACGGAAGCAGAAGATCCAGCAAGTACGGGAAACTCATGACAGCGTTTCGGATTCATCCAGCGAAGGAACGGAGTCGGACGACGATGTGCAGCAGGTGTATGCGAACGGTTCGGGCCTGGATAAAACTACTTGCTTCGTCGGAGGCGTCAAAACGGATTGGATTATTGACTCCGGAGCCCACGTAAATGTGATAACGCGAGGAATGTGGAAGTGGCTGAAGAAACAGGGATGTGTAGTGAGCAAGGAATGTAAATCAGAAAAAGTGCTTCGAGTGTATGGCGATGGGAAGTTGAAAGTGCACAAAGTTATAAAAACGGACATCGCAACGCAAGATAAAACGGTGCACCACGAGATTTGTGTTGTTGACAGCGAAAAAGGGGCCAATCTCTTAAGCAGAGCAACCTCTATCGAACTCGGACTACTTGAAATTCGCGGACAAGTGTTCAGTGTTGACAATGGTGAACCACCGATAGGAAAATTGAAAAATGTGCAAGTTCAAATCAAACTGGATCAAAGTGTATCGCCAGTTCAGCAGTCGTGCAGACGTCTGCCGATTCCGTTGAAATCTTTAGTGGACGAAAAACTTGCGGACCTACTCGAACAAGACATTATCGAGCCGGCGCCGTTGAACATCAGTTGGGCTTCTCCTCTTGTAGTAACTCCGAAGGACGGCGGGCGTTCTGTTCGGCTTTGCATAGACATGCGTAAAGCGAACAAGGCAATAATTCCAGAAAAGCACCCTTTGCCCACATTCGAAGAAATAATGCCTCATCTGGAAGGGTGCAAGGTCTTCAGCAAAATTGATTTGGTAAAGGCATTCCACCAAATTGAGCTGGCACCTGAATCACGTGATATCACTACCTTCGTGACTCAGGACGCGTACTACCGCTACAAGAGGCTTATGTTTGGGATGAAAGTCGCACCGGAGATATTTCAACGGTGCATCGAAAGAGTGCTGAAAGGGCTGAAAGGAGTAAAAGTGTTCATTGATGATGTGCTGGTATATGGAGCGACTAAGGAGGAGCACGACTTACGTTTGAAAGCAGTACTGGATCGTCTTAAGGAGAATGGACTCACGATCAACGAGGCGAAGTGTGAGTTTGGCCAACCGATGGTTAAATTCATGGGACATCAACTGTCGGAAGACGGAATTCTTCCTACGAACGAAAAGGTTAGTGCCATTCAAAATTTTCGTCGTCCTGAAACGGCCAGCGAGATGCGAAGCTTTTTGGGGCTAGTGAATTACGTGGGGAAGTTTATCCCCAATCTGTCGGCCGTCACTGCTCCACTTCGCAAAATGATAGTTAAGGGTGTCAAATTTCACTGGTCAAGAGAAGCGAAATTATCGTTCAACGAGGTGAAGCAGGCCATGGCGAACCCTAATCACTTGGCTTTCTACAATCCCCGGTACAAAACTACTCTGGTTACCGACGCAAGTGATAATGGGATCGGTGCTGTTTTGCTACAAACCAGCAACTCCAAAACGAGACCAGTTAGTTACGCTAGCAAGAGTCTCTCTAAAACGGAACAAAAATATTCGACCCTGGACAAAGAAGCGCTTGCCATTGTTTGGGCAACCGAACGATTTGAAATGTATCTAAGAGGCTTGGATTTTTCGATTCTCACCGACCACAAACCGTTGATTCACATCTTCAGTGAGTCCTCCTGTCCAAACAAGCGGCAAGAGAGATGGGTGCTCCGAATGCAATCGTATCGATACTCCATAAAACACGTCCCTGGGGAAGTGAACATTGCGGACCCGCTGTCCAGGCTCTGCGAAACGGTTGATGCGAAAACGTATGACAAACGGTCGGAAGATGCGTTGTATTCGATTGCGGAGGTTAACATACCGTCTGCGATAACTATGACCGAGGTTATTCGAAGTTCGCAGAATGATCCGGAATTCGAAAAGGTGAAGAAAGCCCTGAATGACGACCAATGGAGTGATTTGAAAGCTTACGCACCATTCAAATCCGAGTTGTGCTTTTCGAAAGACCTTCTGCTGCGGAGAGATAAAATCGTCATCCCTGGTGACCTTCGTGAAGCAGTTGTAAGGTTGTCACACTCTGGACACCCGGGTAAGGAGAAAATGAAGCGTCGTCTACGAACAGCGGTGTGGTGGCCGGGCTTGGACGCAGATGTCGAGGATGCATGCAGAAGCTGTGTCGAGTGTCAGATGGTTGGACCTGTAAACAAGCCGGAGCCCTTACGAATTCGTGAATTACCGTCAGCTCCTTGGGTACATGTTAGTGCAGACTTTTTAGGACCTCTTCCAAATGGCAAGTATATATTCGTACTAGTGGATCTTTACAGCCGGTTCGTGGTTGCTGAGTTTATGAACCGCACTCTGTCTGCAGATGTCATTCGTGTACTGCGGCAGATTTTCACAAAAATGGGCTTGCCTTTCGTGCTAACAACTGACAACGCTAAAAATTTCTCAAGTCAAGAGCTCAAAGACTACTGCGTTGATTATGGAATCAAGCTTACTCACACCACGCCATACTGGCCATGTGCTAATGGTGAGGTCGAGAGGCAGAACCGCTCGTTGCTGAAAGTTCTTAAAATAAGTCAGCAACGGGGTACGAATTTGGAAGAAGCGCTCCAGGAGTACCTTTACATGTACTCAGTGACGCCACATAGCGTCACAGGAATCCCACCTGCAACATTGATTTTTGGGCGTCGATTCAGAGACTTATTTCCCCATGTGCAAGATGGAGCCACGTTCGACGATGAAATGCGAGATAGGGATGCCACTGTCAAGTACCGTGCAAAGGAATATCGTGACAAGAAAGTAGGAGCGAAGGAAACAACCATCAATGTGGGGGATGAAGTCCTCATGAAGAACATGCAGCCGGCAAACAAACTAACACCAACGTTCTTGCCAGTTCCTGCAACTGTGGTCGAGAAAATGGGAAGTATGGCAACAGTGGAGACCCAGAGCGGACAGCGGTTCAAGCGAAATACATCACATCTCAAGGCATACCACCCACCTACTGTAGCTGAACCTTTGGACGTTTCGAGATCGGTTTCCGGTGAGCCAGTTGAGGTTGCAGAACCCCTTGACGAACATCACCGCCGACCTCGTAGAAGTGTGTCGTTACCTAAGCGTTTTGAAGATTACTGTTTGAGTTAGTTTGAATTCCTTTCATTGTTATTCTTTGTATTAGAAAAAGAGAGATATGTTATAGTGTTTCACTAAACTTGGCAGCACTGCAACTAATAGATGAAAACGACACCAACATGTAAACAAGAAGAAGAGCATAAATAAAAGTACACTTGTAAACTCCACACGTGTAGTGTTTCAATCCCAACAGGTACAACGGATTCATCTTCGTGGATCTATGTTTACTAGGCTTGTTCAGCTTTTCAAAAATGTTCTCTGATTCTCAAGTCCACCCCCATATTTTGTTTGGCATCCTAAAAGAAGTAACTGGTCAAAGTTTCACCCAAATCCATTAAAATTAAGAGGTGCATCAAATCAATTTTGTGTTTTTCGACTATTTTTGAACTTCAAAAAATTATAACTACACTAAAACATGTCAAAACTTAATTCTTTCGGCAGAAATATAAAGCTATACTTGTTTGCTACAACTTCTCCGAACAACGTGTGCCAATAAAATTGAAGGAAACATGTGTAATTATCACATTTGTAATCAGAAAAACCTTAAACAGTTTTTTTTGATAGATTTTGTTCTGGAACACCCTAATATACGTAATAAGTTAGATTTTTCTAAATGGCATCCTATTCTCCAATGTTTTTTTTTTTTTTGGTTATTTGCTTCTTTGGCACCAATGCTGTAGGAGTTGAGCAAAAATTACTAAAATTCGTAAAAGCCAAATGTGGCCTAAAAACTAGCTTTTCGGCTGCAATCACGCTTTGGCGCGCAAAAAGTGGCATCGCGTCAGCACTGATATGATAGCCAACACCTGTCACGCTTGTTTGTTATCACCCGTGGTAGGGGGTACCCGGATAAAAACTAACCATAGGGTGTATGGTGAAAACCATTCCTGCACCATACAGTGTACCAGCTACAATAAAGTGTATTGTAATGAAATGGTTCGCTATACTATACATTTACATTGGATTTTTATGTAACAATATATTATACTGTTTTTCTTACGTTTGAACCATTCACTTTTCCGAAACATTATTTTTCCGTGAATTTTTAATTAGTTCTGGTGTTCGATTTGAATAGATCGTATGTTTGCTGTGATTCCTATGCAGATTCGACCTATTCAAATCAAACACCAGATTTATTCAGTCTAAGATTTTTTCCGTGCTTTGTTTTGTTGATGTTTGTGACTTTTTTGATGCAAAGGAAAGGAAAGAAAAAAAAAGTGAATAAGTTGAAACATCAATTTAACCTTTTGGAATCGATTTTTTTCGCCGCTGTTGACGCAACCTCGCTGATGTCGAACACGTTTGTTATGCTCGGTTTCATCGCCGGGGTCATATATGACCCCTCCGTCTCCAAAGCTATATTATACTGCTAAGCTTCAACTGTTAATGCAATCAGAGACTACTCAGACTTAGACGTGGGCGATCCTATATATGAAGGGTTATCCAAAACGCTCTGGGAATTCCCAAAGCGCATTCTAATAAATCTAATAAGCCTAAGATGCCATTAACAGGAGGAAAATGGCAAGATAATATAACAATATATGGTTTATGTAATGTAAAACAATTCAACATAACAAAAGAGAACCATTCTAAAACCATTTGATTACCAATAGTGAAATTACAATTAAAAACAATTTATTTACGGTACATTTTATTGTTTGAAACCATTCATGTACCATACAATGTACGGTATATTTAAACCCACGTATCAGTATTTTGAACAATTCATTAACAATAAAATGTATGGTTTTGCAAAAAAATATATATGGAGAAAAATATTTTTTTATATTGTTACGATACTTAACAACCTGTATAATATATTGTAAAAATCTTATTTACAATTTACGGTATGGTATCCTACATTACATCGTATTGTTTTTGTATTTTTATTTTTACAGTGGTGTCTATTGTAAAAAGATGGTTCTAAATAGTACTGTTACAATATATCGTTCGGTTTTTCTACTGTATTTTTTATTCGGGTAGCCAAGGCAAACTACAAGGAAGCAAAGCTACTACGTTCAGTACAATTTCGCGCCACAACGTGATTGCCTTCAAAAAGCTGGTTTTATAGGCCACATTTAGCTTTCCCCAATTTTAATATTTTTTGCTCAACTCCTACAGCATTGGTGTCAAAGAAGCAAATAACCTTAAAACATGAGAGAATATGATGCCGTTTTAAAATATCAAACTTATTACGTATATTAGCGTGTTCCAGAACGAAATCTATCAAAAAATCATCTTTTTAAGGTTTTTCTGATCAGAAATGTGATAATTACACATGTTTCCTTCAATTTTATTCGCACACGTTGCTCAGAGAAGTTGTAGCAAACAACTATAGCTTTCAATTTCTGCCGAAAGAATTAAGTTTTGACATGTTTTAGTGTAGTTATGATTTTTTGAAGTTTAAAAATAGTCGAAGAACACAAAATTGATTTGATGCACCTCTTAATTTCAATGGATTTGGCTGAAACTTTGACCAGTTACTTCTTTTAGGATGCCAATCAAAATATGGAAGTGGACTTGAGAATCAGAGAAAATTTTTGAAAAGCTGGACAAGCCTAATGTTTACTCTACTATCCTGCCTTTCTATAAGCACTTCTGTATGATATGTATATTAGACTGGCCGATTTTTTGGAACAAAGATTTTTCGCTACTAGTTAACATTTTATAAATTTATTTAGAAAATAAAAAACTTTACGATTTGAGTGGTCTTGAGACGACTTGAAAATCGATGTTTTCACTAAACAATTATCATAATTTTATGTTATAATTTAAGGCGTTCTTTCCGCTTGATTGAAGTGAGCTATGAGATAGTCTGGTAATAAAAAGTAAATAACTTTTAAATGATCCAAGAATACGCTCAAAATTGAAGGTGACCCATCTTGCCCCGCGGTGGTTTATATGGAGAATATATGGAATGTATCGCATAAAACCGCAAAAAACCATTTCATTTTTCATTTCCAATGAGAATGAATAATTTTTCAATCAATACCCTAAACTTTTGTATATTCATGCTGGTCACCTAACAAAATTATTAACATAATCAAAATATGACTTATTCGCTCGAAAATGGCACTGACCCATCTTGCCCCGTTCCACCCTACAATAGTATGAGAAAATGTTGTTTTTAAATTTTTGTCATTTTTTTCTGAAACCATAGAACTAATGATGTTAAAATATAGCCTGAAATATGCCGAAAGACTTTGTCGAAGAACGCGAAGTGGTCCTACGCTGGTAAAAATTTTACACGCTTGGTGATTCTAGCCATAAAGTGAGATGTCGGCAAGCCTCGTTTGATTAATGTAAAACTCGTGCTGTAAAAATCATAATTTTGCAACTCGTTGCATAAATAACTATTTTCACCCGCATTAACCATCCCAAAATTCGAAAAGCTATGCAAAACTATGCATATGCAACAAGTTTTCTATTAGTTAGGTTGAAAGTTTAATAAATTCTTAGAATATACCTGAAAGTATGCAATTTCCATACTCAATAGATGATTTTTTTTTCCGAAAAGTACAGTTTTATGACTAAAAGTGAATATTTGGAATATTTATAGAATTCTTGTAGGTCTCCAGTAAGTGGTTCTGGTGGTTCTGGCTATGGATCGCCAATCTGGAGTCGGCGGGTTCGATTCCCGTTTCGGTCGGGAACATTTTCTCGACTCCCTGGGCATAGCGTATCCACAGACAAATAGACGTATCACTTGGAACAAAATGCGATAAAAATCATCGTCACGCATACATAATCCCCCAATCCCCAATGCTAATTACGCTGTGGTACGCAAACTCACTGAGTAGATGGCGGTAGTGAGCAAACACCAAACAGGAGCGCGAGCTCCATGAGCGAGCGATTTGCGAACTACGGAATATTCGAATAATCCGTTAAAAAGGGAAACGATGGGAAGTGAGTAGAGTGAGACGCATTGGCGTATCTTGGATTTTTTCCTAGGGGGTGCCTAGAGGGTGCCAGTTTCAGTGGCTTCCAGGTTGTTATGCTTTTTTTTTGTAAAAGGAAATACCGATCCAGCTTCAACTTCTTAGTATAATGATATACTGAGTCGCTGGAAATATTAGCCCGCAAATTTTGACTTACGTAAAACCAACATTGTTTCGAGTCTGGTTTGTACGTATAATATAAGAAATTTGTGTTTTCGGCAAAACATTCTTCAGGGAATATTCCCGGCAATTTAATTCGAAATTATTTTGCAATTTATTTCATTTTCTTTTTGAATTTTGTCAGTAATTCATTTGGATTTGGCAAATTTCTTCGATACTATCTTTGGATCCACTTCAGCAATTTCTTTAAGAATTTATTTGGTAATATGTTTGGAATTTGATACTAAACAGCATTCACGTATCCTTTGAAAATTTCATTGGAAATTCCATTAGGACTAGGAGTTTATTTGTTTTTTTTTTTTATTTCATTGGCAAATCTCTCAAAATGTTTTCTCGGGAGTTTCTACGCCAATTTTTTAGTAGTCTTTCAAGTATTGTTTTTGTTAATGTCAGCAATTTTTTTGATATTTAATTTTTGCAATTCTCCAATTACTCTTCAGGTAATTCATTTGGGAATTCTTTTAGTGAAGCCTTTGGTAATGCATTCGACAATGACTCTGGGAACTTCCTCACATTTTTTATTTTTTTTTTTCATTCTACAGTCATTCTACTTTTTTGGTACTTTCGTCGATTTTTTGGACTTTCATTATCTAAGTATGCTATTCGGTATTCCTTCGGCAATTCCTTTGAAAACTTTTTCGGCAATTCTTTTATAAACCACTTCTATAATTTTAATGGAAATTCTTTAGACAATTTCTTCTAGCTTTCTTCAGTAATTCGGAATTCCTGCAGCAGATGATTTCGGAATACCTTCGGCAACTCCCATGTTCTTCTTCTTCTTCTTTATGGCTCTACGTCTGCATTGGGATTTGCCCTGCCTCGCTTCAACTTAGTGTTCTTTGAGCACTTCCACTGTTATTATTACTTTGGGAACTTCTTCGGTAATTCCTTTGAAAATTGATTCAGCAAATGTCTTAGCGATTTCCTTCGGCAATTTATTAAAAAAAATCTTTGTCACGGTGATTCTACGGCAATTATTTTTAGAATTTCTTACAAAATTTTCTTCAGAATTTCCTTTGAAGATTTTGGAAAATTCTTTGAGAATTTTTAAGAATTTTTTTGTGAATGTTTGTGGAAAATCCTATAGAATATATTTTGGCAATTTATTTTTAGGATTCGAGCAATTTCCCAAAAAAGCCTCAAGATTTTCTTCAGGAATTCCTCTGGTAATTCTCCTTTTGCCAACTACTTTGAAAGTTCTAAGGTAATTTTGATGGAATTTTTTCCGGAAATTTATTTGGGAATTTGTCAGGAAGTTTTTCATGAATTTCATGAGATTTTCTTTGAGCAACCCCAGTTGAGAATTCTTGAATTTCCAGTTCAGCAATTTTCGGAAGTAGTGTAGAATAAGCAAATGTTAAAATACACGTAAATAAAAATTAAAATTAAAATCGGAAGCAATAAATATAGGGTCTTGCACCATTTGGGCAGGTGTACCTATTTTGGGCACTTGCTGCTATAACTAAGTCAATTACAAACTGATTGATTTGAAATTTTGTTTAGAGTTAGGTACGTACAGTATCTAACTCTGTACAAAAATTCAAATCAATTGGTTTGAAATTGACTTATTTATAGCGGCAAGTGCCCAAAATAGGTACACCTGCCCAAATGGTGCAATACCTTAAATTCAATTAAATTAAAAAGAATTACAAAAGTAATCACGATAAAATTGCCTGAGAAATTTGCAAAATAATTGAAAAGTAAATTGCGGAAATAATTTCAGGGGAAAAACTTTTGAAATTATAGAAAAAAAATCAAAGGAAATTGCTGATTAGATTCCACCATCGCAGTAATTTTCAAAAAAAAAGAAACAACCATGCCGAAAGAAGCCTCAAAGAAATGGCCATGGTCTAGCGAATACGGAGTCGTGGGTTCGAATGCCACAAGGATGCGATTTTTTCACAAATTCATCTCTCAATTTGTCAGTTAGCAACATTCTGTGCCTTCTAATTAATTACAAGTTTTTCTCTATTAATACATCCTAGGATTTCTCTGGAAATTCCAACTATTCCCGAGCTTCGTTTAGGGATTCCTCTAGAGGTTTCTATTGGGATTCCTTCAGCTGGAATTCTTTTGTGAAGGCCAAGAGTAATACCATGACTAGTTTCTAGAGTAAACCATGAAAAAAACTCTAGAGAAATTCCTTGATCAGTCTTTTAAAAATCCCTGGGAGAATCACAAGCATTTCTGGAAGTATCATAGGAAAAGAAACCCAGCAAGAATGCAAGGAGTAATCCCTAGAGGGGTTTCTGCAGATATCACAATAAGAGTTTCTGGAGGAACTTAAAGCTATGTTCACTTAGAATCCGGAATCATGTCACATTTTCTAGTGGCGCTCTCAATGAACATAATCATCATTATTTTGCAGCACTCTGATCATACACTAATCCTCTTTAAATGGTGAAAATTTCATCGATTTTCTTGCAACGAGTGAAAAGTTATTTCAGATTGAAGACAAGAGGAGGAAAAAAATCTTGCACAAACACGTTGAAAATTTAACGTGGTCAGGTACGACAGTCGCGAAAAATGTTAATATCGTCAAAACCATTATGTGTTATGTGCACAGATGTTGTTAGCCATGGCATAAGGAAGTGTCCTCGGAAGAAAAAAGCTTGGGTTCATTGATAAATCTGCTTTGAATTTGAAGATTTGGCAAGAAGTTCGAACTCTGGGCATGGTTTTTTCACAACAAGATGATACGAACCAATTCATACAAGGATGACAGCCTCAAGAATCGCGTGCTGCTTTTCAAAAACGCACACAAGGGATATGTAGAGGTTTTACCTATTTTGATGAGCTGCCATGACAGCCGGAGATGTTCAGTGGTATCGTCACAGATGGGTAATGTTTATCAACGAAAAAACACTCAAATTTCGCGTTTTCTCAATTCACTGAATTGTCCCTCATTTCACAATAAAAAAAAAGTTTGGCAATTTTTCTTCGGAATCCTAGTCAGACTAGTCAAAGTACTCAGGACACTGCATAGATGACCTGATTGTTGAACAAACGTGCGGAAGGGGTTGTTGCTAAAATTTACCACCGTTGTGCAGATTTTTAGAGAGGTCAACACTGAAAAAGTGAGAAAATGTGTGAAAAATAAAAATAAATAATTTCAATGATATTTTTCCATGAAAGTACAATAAATAACCTTTGTTTTGAGGGCTTCACCTTTTATGTTTGTTATTCCATCCCTAAGATATATGTGATTTTGTCATTCCGGATTCTAAATGAACATAGCTTTAGAAGCAGCAGGAATCGCTTATAGAATCCCAGGAGGAGTTCCTGGATGAAAGTCCAGAGAAGTTCCTGGAGGAATCCAATGAGAAATTTATGAGAGAATCCTTGGATAAAAATTCCTCGAGGAATCACCGGAGAGCTTCTGAAGAAGTTACAGAAAAAATATCAGGAGGTATTTTTAGAAGGATTATGGGATGTATCATTGTAGAAATCTCGGCAGAAATCCTAGGAGGAATTGCCATGGATGAAACTATACAGGAATTTCTAGAGAAACCCCATCAGGAATGCACAGAGGAATAAAAAAATCCTTGGAATACCTTGAGTGATCCCTGTAAGAAAAGGTAGAGATATTCTGGAAGAATCAATAGAGTAAGCCCTAAAGAAAGCGTGGGACGAATTTCTGAATGAAGCTCGGGAAAATTGCCCGGAAGAATTCCAGTCACAATGCTAGGATAAATTCGTAAAAGAATCACTAGAAGAATTGCTTTTGTATCATAGTAAGAATTTCTGGAGGAGTTGCTAGAAGAACCGCGGAAGTTGTTTGAAGTATGAAGGCCAAAAACAGTTTCTGCAGGAATTCTATAAGGAATTTCTGGAGGAATCTTTGGGTAAAATTTCTGGAGGGATTCCTGGATGAGTCCTTGGAGAAACCCGTGGTAGAACAACCAAAGGAATTTCTGCAAGAATTTCAGGAAGATTGCCAATGGAAAGATCTTAGCAAAAGAACCAGGAAGAAGCTCTAGAAGAATCCGTAGCATAATTTCTGAAGTACAACCGTAGGAATTTCTGGAGGAGGAATAGCTGGAAGAACCGCAAGAATTGCTTGAGTAATCTCAGCTGGAATATTTGGAGGAATTCCTAAAATCCCGGGAGGTATCATAGAAGTAATTTCTAGAGAAATCCTAGAATCAAGAATGCCGGGGGTATCCTAAGAGAAGTTCCTCTAACAAATGCCTGAAGGAATACAATTCTACAATTCTCCTTGAAAGAATCAGTAGAAATATACTGAAGGAAGAATCCCTGATAGAATTGCAGCAGGAGTTTCTAGAGGAATTTCAGCAAGATTTCCTGAAAGTATTGCAGCAAGTATGTATGCCAGGAGAAATCCCTAGAAGTATTTCTGAAGGAGTTCTAATGGGAATTGCTGGAAGAATTCCAGCTGGAATTCATAAAGCCAATAGAAGTTCTTGGAGAAATCCCCTGTGGAATCTCTGGAAGAACCTCTGGAGGAAGTCCTGGATATAACCTTGAAGAAATTTATGTAAGAATCACCGCAGGGATTTTTCATTAAATCCCAGGGAATCTTTCCGCAAAAAAATCCAAAAGAACTGACCTAGTAGAATTCCTGAAGGCACCACAGTGAGAACTTTTGGAGAAGAGACATTGCTGGATGAAACGCAGCAGGAGTTGCTTGAGGAATCCAACTCCCGAAGGAAGGTCAACATAAGCTCCTGAAGGAATTCCATGGGAATTTCTAAAAGAATCTCCGAATAAAATCTATGAAGGAATTCCTGAAAGAATCACTGGAGAAACTTCTGAAAGGATCCCAGGAAGATTGTCTTGAATAATCCCACCAGGAATCCCTAGAAGAACTCCAAGAAGTATGTTATTAAGAATTTCCAAAGAAATCAATCTTTGCAGAAATTTCTAGTGTATACAACACCATCAGGACTGCCAGGAGAATCCCAAAGGAAGTTTATTGAAGAAATATAAGGAGGAATCCAAAAAGGAAGCATAGAGAAATCACTGTATGAATAGATAGAGGCATTTCTGGAGGAATCCATGAAGAAGCCTTTTGATTGTTCTTACCAATATCCAAAACGCCAAAACGTACAACAGGAATATAAGTAATTCCAGGTGTGCTTAAGTTATGTTCAAATGTGCCATTAATAAATATTGGAATTATTGTGTGCAGTTTTAAATTTTGGGTGACTGGAAAATTCTAGGGGGTGCCAAATTTGTTCTAGGGGGTGCCAGGCACCCCTGGAACCCCCCCCTAGCTACGCCAATGGTGAGACGTCTGTTTGTCTGTGGTGTATCGTTGTACTTGCCTCACAATATGTATACAAATTCATGCAATGGCAGGCAAAGAAAGCCCTTCAATTAATAACTGTGGAAGGTCTCAAAATACACTAAGTTGAAGCGAGGCAGGCTAAGTCCCAGTGGGAACGTAGAGCCATAAAACAAGAAAAAGGAGAAGAATTTTCGATGACAAAAACTGGTTTAGCGAATACTCATTCAATAACCCTTGAGCCAAATGATGGTCATTTCTAACATATTGGTCTAAGTTTAGAGCGTTATATTTGACAAATAAACATGCCCCTCACGTCGATCAATTTCACCCGAAATGACGGTACATACCTACTCTTTCACATGAACACTGATAACATTCAGAAGAACTAATCAAAACTTCTGAAATTCTGCTGAAAAGTACCTTCATGCGTACTATATAGCTGTTCATTCATTAAAAACAGTACAGCCCAGTCACAATCTGGAATTAAGGCGAAACTAGAAGCATTTCCTCACTTTTTGGTTTTTCATTTTTTTATTAAATAACGAAGCCTTATTTTCAAAATCGGTTTTCGTGCACATGTAGAGTATGGATCAGGGTATCTTCTGATTTTTTTTTGTTGTGGAAAATGTTTTTCGTTTTTGCAGAAACCATTTTTGAACAAAATTTCACAAAAAATGGTTTCTGCAAAAATGGAAAACATTTTCCACCACAAAAAAATCAGAAGATTCCCTGATCCATACTCTACATGTGTACGAGAACCGTTTTTGAAAATATTGCTTCGTTATTTGATAAAAAATCAAAAACCAAAAAAATGCATCCAGTTTCGCCTTAAAGAGTTATAACATTGTCATCATGTACATAAAACACATCATACTGCTGTGAATATGTGTTTTATTTATCCAAAAATAAAACAGTCAAGTTAAGACATAGTTTTGCGTATTTTTATTGGATTTAGAAATCAACCTGAAAATTAGGAAAAAAAATATCATCTTCTGTAGAATTTGAATATTGTTTTGCGTTTGATTTGGTTCTTGAACTGATCGGCCAATGTGTAAATTGAGTCTTGAGGTTCATACTTTTGAAAAAGAAAACGTAGTACTTGTTTTCAAATATTGCGATAGCACACGCAAACCCAAACTGCAAACTTACCAAAAGCTGGTTAAGATAATTTTCGTAAGGTATTTTATCCGTGGCCATATCGACCGCAACAGCCATCATTTCTTCCAGCTCCTCGGCGGTGAACGGTTCTCCTTCTTCCGTGATCAACTTTGTCATATATTCGCGGTCAACGAATCCCTTACCCTCCTGGTCCAACACGCGGAACGCTTTCAACAGCTTTTCCGGCGGGGCTGGTTCCAGTCTATGTGGGTTGAAAATTGTACAACATATGTATCATGAGAGACGTTTTCTACTCACTTGTGCTCTGCAATCAATTGACTAACATACGGAAGAAACTTCGAGAGATGAACCGTTCCATTGGAATCTTCGAATTCAGTAGCCGAAATTACTTCATTGACATCCGCCTCCGTTGGAACACAGCCTGGTAGAACGTTTCAATGGTTTAAAATTAAGATCATCAAACATTGACCAACTCACCCAAAAATCTCAAAATTGTCCCAACCTCGCGCACATCAATCGTTTTATTGCTGTGATGATCGAAGATGAGAAAAGCGTCGGCTACGCGCTTCTCCAGTTCGTTAGCTGGATTGATTTCTACGATGGAAGTGAACAATTTGTTACACATTAGTAAATGTTGAACGATTTTCAGAAATTTTAATTTACCAGGGTAATCTAAATCTGCCATGGTATGAGCGTGTATCAAAACATCCGCGTCACAAGCTAGTTCGCAAGAAAAAATAAAACGATTGATAAAACAGTTGAAGTAACCAAGAGCAACCATCGTTTGATACAGGTTTAGTGGCTGTCCTAGAAAGTATGAGCAATGAGCACTAGGGTGGATCAACGCTGTATGTAAAAATTTAAAATGTTTTAAATTGATCAGATTCATTTTTTTTAGGTGCCATTTAGTCGGCGTTCAGCCAGAGTGGACTACGCGGTTTTTTTGGGCCGGTATACTGCCGTGAATCGCAAGTCAGTCCCATCTGCATTTTGGACAAAAATTAGTTAATGGACGTTTCCGACCTTTCTTGGGATGATCTTTCAGCTGCGTGAATAAAAATATATAGTTTGTTCAGGAAAATTAAAAAACAACACCAAGTCAGATTGTCCCATAATGGTATGTAATCGCAAATCAGTCTCATTACGAACTTGTGCACCCAGCAGTACAAAACTTAACACTGTTTCAGCCAGTTTAATATTATTCACTGTTAGGTTTTTACGTTTGAAACAATGTGTGAAAGTTTAATGATGATCGCAGAAGATTTCAATTCATGGCGATTTTTTCAAGTTTCACATAGAAATCGAATTTGAAAACTTCAGTGTCCATTTTCTCAATGCCTACTTTTTGCAGATGGGACTGACTTGCGATTTACGGCAGTAGATAAGCGAAGGAATTTGATAACTATGAACTTTTCGATGTTATTTTGATGCAGATGTATCATTACATAGAGGAGTTATAGTATTTCAGAAAATAATGTGCTTAATTTGATATCCCATGTGCTTGCAGGACATTTTTCCAAAATCATTGAAAAACAGACTTAACGCCGACCACACAGCGCAACATTTTTTTGTCTCAAGAGCAAACTTATGTGTCTCCGTCACAATTTTGAGCTATACCTCAATTTATAGGGCAAAATATGCGATTTTGGGGTTTTTTGACTGCAAGCCATTAAGCATGGAAATATTTTTTTTAAGCAATCAAAAGGTTAATTGGTCAATCAACATCTAAATTATCGAATCATGCAAAATATTTCGTTTGCCCTAATCAAATTTGATAGATTTAAACATTTTATGTTAGTATGAAAACTTGCATGCAACTTTTGGAGGGTGACTTGTATGGGAAATATCGTACCTAACATAAATCGCTTAAAACTATCAAATACGATTTGGTAAAATTGAAATATTTTGCACGAGTCGTTAATTCAGATGTTAATTGACCAATTAACCTTTTGATAGCTTAAAAAAATATTTCCATGCTTAAGAACTTGCAGTCAAAAAAGCCCAAAATCGCATATTTGGCCCTATAAATTGAGGTATAGCTCAAAATTGTGACGTGTTGGAGCAAATCTGAGCCCGGATTCGGATTCAGCGGACCAAAATCTGCCAGAGACACATAAGTTTGCTCTTGAGACAGACTAAAAGTTAATTTTTGTTACGCTGTGCCATTTGAGGTCCCAAACAAATGTGCAACATTTGAGAATAATTGGTCGAGCCTACAGTTTGCGCATCGCGATTGAAGTTTATATGGGAATTTAAATGGGAAAACTCTATGTATACTTTCTGTATATGTAAATGATTTAGAAAGCTTTAAACTAAACCAGCTTAGTTACATCAATATATTTCATTGTCGTAGCAATTACCTTCATTTTGCATAATTAGTTTTACTACGTACCTGAGAAAAACATGCAAGCACACTCTCGCCTTCATAATTGATCATATAATATCAATTATATAACATACTAGCTGTATGATGGCTTTTCGGGCCCGTATGAAGTTGATCACCAATATTAACTTCTTTTCCCGATCAGCCTAGATAGCTGTGTAGTGTCGGTAGCGGTTAGTTCAACTGGCTAAGAATAGCACTACGGACCGCCTGTTCCAGTGGTAGAAATCCACTAATCAGGTGACCCCTAATTCATGGTGTTATGCGGCTTTACGCTTACCGTGCCTAGGAATGAATGGCTAGGGGGGTCTAATAAAAACCTAACCGCAAACGGAGCCTGTGGAGTACCAGGGCACCCTCCACAGTATTTGCCCTTACGGTGCTAACCGGAGCAATAGCGCGGTGGACCTTGTGTTTCTCCGAGACAGTCAGCTGCCCTTCTTCAATCTCATACTTGAGGCTGAATAAGGGCGGGATTATGAAGATGTTATTAATTAGTTTAAATTTTCACCTATATGGTTTCGCATTATGCGTTTTACACAGTGTATTCTGTGCATCCTCGCCTTTGGCGCACTCAAATCGATACCGATCTGGCTTTATTGTTGCTGTTCTTTTTTGTGCTGTGATTGTTAAGAGTTTAATCTTGCCTAGTTTGGGTAGTGGCTACGGTTAGGATAGCTCAGATCAATCTTCAGCACAAAAGAACAGCAACGATCAATCTTTGTAGACTTATGCAAAATGGTACAGCCCAAGTGGCGTTAGTCCAAGAACCTTACTTTCGTAAGGGGAATTTCTATTTAGGAAACCTTGTGAATCCGGTGTTTGCTACTTTCAGTAAAAATGAAATGGCAAACTCACGTGTCATGCCTCGAGCATGTGTGCTTGTCAACAACGCAATCGTTGCTACACTCATCTCTGAACTAACTACCAGAGATGTATGTGCTATCACAATAGATGTATCTGTTGGAAACCTCAACAGGAAATACGTTTATTGTTCGGTTTATTTACCGCATGATGAACCATCCCCTACGGATGCTTTCAAGCAAGTCATCGCATACTGCACTTCAAAAGGCCTTCCGCTAATTGTTGGTAGTGATGCTAATGCTCACCATATAATCTGGGGCAGCTCAGACATCAATTTGAGAGGCTCCAGTTTGATGGAATACTTGAGTAGTACAGATCTTGGATTACTTAACATAGGCAACCGCCCAACCTTTATGGTATCTGGTAGAGAGGAAGTGTTAGACATAACGCTTTGCTCTAGCAGAATTAGTCATGAGCTGACCAATTGGCATGTGTCAGATGAAGAATCTTTATCTGACCATCGTTACATCTTGTTTGAACATGTGAATGTTACTTCGCAAACTTTGCGTTTCAGGAATCCCCGGTCAACCAACTGGGATCTCTTTACCGATTTGGTTGCAGCCAAATTTCATGGATATTCACCATCAATTGACACTCCAAGTGATTTAGATGATGCCGTTGATACTACAACGGCCTTCATCATAGAAGCTTTTGAAGAAGCCTGCCCTTTGCGGTCTGTGAAGATCACAAGAGGAACCCCTTGGTGGAACTCCGATCTGGCGAAGCTCAGGAAACAATGTAGAAAGAGTTGGAACAGACGACGTTCGGCTGGATCGGAGGCTTTCAGGTCGGCTCGCAAGGCCTACAGGAAAGCTCTCCGGTCTGCTGAACGATCCGGCTGGAAAAACCTTTGTACAAATGTTTCCAGCTTGAGTGAAGTCAGTCGGTTAAACAAAATCCTTGCGAAATCTAAGGATTTCCGGGTGAACGAACTTCGTTTGCCAAATGGCGATCTGACTTCCTCTGATGAGGAAGTTCTGGAATGCTTATTCAGCACACACTTCCCTGGATGTGTGGATATTACATCTTCGGATGATCCTGATGTCTTTTCTTGTAGTTATGATTCTTTAGCTTCGGCTCGGAGTATTGTAACTATAGAATCGATTGAGTGGGCTCTTAATAGCTTTGCTCCTTTCAAATCTCCTGGGGCAGATGGGATTTATCCTATTTTGCTTCAGAAGGGATTTGATTATTTCAAATATGTTTTGAAAAAACTACTTGTTTGCAGTTTTGCTACAGGGTATATTCCCAAATCCTGGAGGGATATTACTGTAAAGTTTATTCCGAAAGTGGGTCGTGCGTCGTATGAAGAAGCAAAGAGTTTCAGACCTATCAGTTTGACCTCTTTTCTTCTGAAATGCTTAGAACGCATTGTGGATCATCATATCCGTGATGTTCATCTGGCCAACGTGCCTCTTCATGTGAACCAACATGCCTACCAATCTGGTAAGTCCACTGTGACTCTTTTACACAAGGTTGTTTACGATATCGAGAAAGCATTCGCTCAAAAGCAATCTTGTTTGGGTGTTTTCTTAGATATCGAGGGTGCCTTTGACAACGTGCCTTTCGATGCCATATTGGAAGCCGCACGGAGTCATGGTATATCTCCAATGATTTCCAATTGGATTCACCAAATGCTCAAAAACCGATATCTCTTCTCGACATTGCGTCTAGCAGGGATTAGGAAATTGAGTGTTTGTGGATGCCCCCAAGGGGGAGTCTTATCACCGCTTTTGTGGAATCTCGTAGCAGATACGCTATTGAGGCAACTCAATAATAGCGGTTTTCCTACTTATGGTTTTGCCGACGACTACCTAACATTGTTAGTTGGTATGTGCATCAGCACCCTTTTCGACCTGATGCAAAACGCCCTTCAGGTAGTTGAGGGTTGGTGTCGCCAATATGGCCTTTCGGTTAATCCGAGTAAAACATCTATTGTTCTTTTCACGGAAAGGCGAAACCGTAATGGCGTTCGACCTTTGCGTCTCTTTGATTCTGAAATCGATGTGACTGAACAGGTAAAGTACGTTGGAGTCATTCTTGATTCCAAGCTTTCCTGGACACCTCATGTTGAGTTCAGAATCAAGAAAGCTTGTATGGCCTTCGGGCAATGCCGGCGAACCTTTGGAACAACTTGGGGTCTAAAACCCAAGTATATCAAATGGATCTACACAACTGTTGTTCGGCCAATATTGGCCTATGGATGTCTTGTGTGGTGGCAAAAGGGCGAAGTGAGAACGGTCCAATCAAAGTTAGGCCATCTCCAAAGGATGTGCTTAATGGCGATGTCTGGAGCGTTCTCTTCAACTCCCACGGCAGCGCTCGAAGTTCTCTTTGACGTTGCCCCACTACACATTCATCTCAAACAAGAAGCACTTTCTTGCACTTACCGCCTATGGGTACTCGGTTTACTAGAGGAAACTCCTGTGAACCGCAGTTCAACACACACCTCGTTGTTTCCACTCTTGGTGAATTGGGACAAAGTTGTCCTTGCTCCAAGTGATCTTACAATTGCTTGTAATTTTCCATATAGGACATTTTCCACGAAATTCCCTTCCCGGGAAGAGTGGACATCTGGTTATCTGGAAAGAAGTATTTCAGACGGCATCGTATGTTACACTGATGGCTCCCTTCTCGAAGGTCGAGCAGGTGCTGGTGTTTATTCTCGTGAGCTAAGGCTGTATCAGTCTTATTCACTTGGTAGACACTGCACCGTTTTTCAGGCCGAAATCTTTGCTCTTATGTGCGGAGTGCAATCAGCACTTCAGCAGCACGTAATGGGCAAAGTAATATACTTCTGTTCAGATAGCCAGGCTGCTATTAAAGCACTTGCTTCGGCCAACTCCAGGTCGAAGATAGTTATCGCTTGTCGAACTCAAATCGAGGAGCTGAATTCAGCAAACGCTGTTCACCTTGTATGGGTACCTGGCCATTCTTCCATCGCTGGAAATGAATTGGCTGATGAGTTAGCTCGCACTGGAGCATCACATGACTTCATTGGCCCTGAGCCAGCTATTCCGGTATCCAAGTGTTGGGTGAAGCTTCAGATTGACACCTGGGCTGCCACTCAGCACAAACAATACTGGAATATTTTGGAGTCATGTCGTCAAACAAAATTGTATTGTACTGAGCCATCTCTAGGGGTGGCAAAGTATCTAACAAATCTGTCAAAGCAGAATTGCAGCATGCTGGTCAAAGCATTGACTGGCCACTGCCGACTCAGCTATCACATGGCGAATATTCAGCAAGCTGATTCATTTGCATGTGATAGCTGTGAATCCGATTATGGAACTTCGTATCATTTAATATGTAACTGTCCAGCTTTTGCGCAATTGCGTTTCCGAGTACTCGGGAAACACTTATTAAGTGAAACTGACTTCAGAAACCTGAATCTTCAAGATGTTCTGTTGTTCTTGACCAGCTGTGGTAAAGAGCTATAGGCTCTCTTTACGCTTTATGCATTATCACAGTGCCCTTCTCAGGGCGCTGTTTGAACCCATTGTGGCACGCTTATGCGTTATTACAGTGTCCTTTTCAGGACGCTATGTGAACCCATTGTGGTACGCTTTTGCGAGTATGACGACCCTATTCCCTTACCTGTCCTTTCCCATGTCCTATCCTTTTTCCTTCCCTTCTCCGTCAGGTAAATGATGAATAGGCTCGTGTTCATGGCGATGGCACAAATTTCCCGAATGGAGGAGAACGTGCCTCTAGAGCCGACCTACTGATACCTGATACCTGATAGTTACATCAATATATTTCATTGTCGTAGCAATTACCTTCATTTTGCATAATTAGTTTTACTACGTACCTGAGAAAAACATGCAAGCACACTCTCGCCTTCATAATTGATCATATAATATCAATTATATAACATACTAGCTGTACCCGGCAAACTTTGTCTTGCCTACTGCGTTTTTTGACGTTTCAAGTCCTTATCCAAGCCCAAGTCCCCGTTCAAAATGCATGAAAACCCGATTTTCAAAAACTCTCATTTTTCCCATGTTTTTTGGCTCATAAACCTTCCTTGAGTGAAAACTAACGGAACAAATCTTAGATGATCCAAATCGGACCACCCGTACGAAAGTTATGCGCGGTCCCACGTATGCCACTGCATTTATACATATATAATATATATATATACTAGCTGAACCCGGCAAACTTTGTCTTGCCTACTGCGTTTTTTGACGTTTCAAGTCCCTAGCCAAGCCAGAGTCCCCGTTCAAAATGTATAAAAACCCGATTTGCAAAAACTCTCTATTTTCCCATGTTTTTTGCCTCATAAACCTTCCTTGGGTGAAAACTAACAGAACAAAACTTAGACGACCCAAATAGCACCATCCGTTCGCAAGTTATGCGCGGTCCCACGTATGCCACTGCATTTTTATATATATATATAGATATATATATATATATATATATATATATATATATATATATATATATATATATATATATATATATATATATATATATATATATATATATATATATATATATATGTGTATATAATATATAATATAATATAATATCAGATTCAGACATAACATAGAATATCTATTGGATTTACAGGAATAGGCTAAACTTCGACCTAACCTAAACTTCTTAGAAGTTCCATAACAAAATCTAGGAAATCATCAAGGGTCTTCTTCAGGGTGCATCCCCGGAATTCCTCTAAGAATTTCTTCTGATATTATTCTTTCATTTTTTTTTTTTGGTTAATGCTTTCATCTTGAAAAATCTCAAGGGGGGTTTCCATGAAGTACACCGTGTCCAATAAGTTCTCATACAAAATACAAATTTAAAAAATATAATTTTATTACACATCTGTGATTCACATTTTTAATGTAAATGCATGTATTGCAGGGCTACATAATACTGATTAAATAAAGCATACGATTTATAATAACGTTATTTTCTATTTGTTTATATAAGCCTAGTAGTACACTTTCGTTTTCTGAAATCCGTTTGCTCCGGCACGCGAGAAAAATGTTCGAAAAGATTTTCATTCTACGATAGCCAAATAGCATCCATAGAGTTAAATTTTGAGCTTTTATCTCAAGTATTGTACCAAATGGATATACAAAGACTCACTGGCGTAGCCACGGGGGGGGTTTTAGGGTTAAAACCCCCCCCAGAGCCAAAATTTCTGGAACAAATTTCCAGTATAAAACGCTTTGTGATGAAAAAAAATTTTCGGCTGCGCCGCTATTTTGAACCTATGGCACAAATTCAGTGTATATTTTTGCGAAATGTGAGTGTCAAATAAAAAATAATAATATTGAATATCGAAAACCCCTCCCAGAGCAAATTTCTGGCTACGCCACTGCAAAGACTAAAACATTACAATTTTAGTGATGAAATGATAAGAAATTTGCAAGTAAGCTTAACTTGAGTTGATTTCCTTCAAAGTTATCGTTATATTACAGATAAGCATCATAAACGTAAATTTTGGACCAAATTTACCACAATGGGATACAAGCATGTCTGAAAAGTGAGAATTGTGTGAATCAAGAAGATAAGATGCAGCCATGCTTCTTTACCACAACAAATCTTATTAAAACAGGTAAATGGACATTTTTGTTTAATTAACGTTTTATTTTGTACAAAATAAAATGGCTTTGTACTCCACCAATTAAGAGTCTCATATTTTTTCCCTTCTGGTTTTTGTTACTACTAGCAATGGTGAAGACAGGAACCTAATTTGTTTCAACTTTGAACCATTACTCGTTGAAATGTGACGGAATACCGAAGAAATGGCGTGCGTGCCAGCTGAATAGCTGAAATAGACTTACGACACATAAGCGATCAGCAGAGAAGGATAAAGGACAATTAATTCCAAAACATATGCTGCATTTGATCAGTGTTAGTTGGCCTTTCAATAAATAAATTTACTTTGAAAATCCTAATTACAGATGTGAAATGAATTCATTTTGATTTTGTATGAGAACTTATTGGACACGGTGTACGTCACACTTAGAGGGGGGATGGGGGTAGGCAAAAGTGTGACAAGCAATGTATTAAGTACAGGTATACCTCGATTTAGTGGACATTTCGGTTTTTGAAATGTCTATAAAATCGAATTTTACATGAAATCGAAGCAAATTTTTTAATTCTATTTTCATTAAAATTTCAAATCACAATGTACCAAAACATATAAAAGTTGCATGGAAATTGAGTTTTCGATAAAAGGCTCAGAGTTTTTGGTATATTTAAGTAATTCTCGCTAAATAACGAATAAACCGCTATCTCGCTATTTTGGTACGATCGAAATTTTTTGTCTCCAAAACTATGTATGGTTGATTGAAGAGCCAATATTTTGAGCAATGGACATTAAAGTGGGTCAACGTTGTATGGAGAACCTTTAAATTTGATCGTATTAACCCGGAACAAAGCTTTTCAATCTATATAAGCGTCCAAAACAACTGTGCAAAGTTTTGGAGCGATTGATTGCGTCATTGTATTCCGCATTGCGATTGAAATTTGTGTGGAAGTTAGTATGGGAAAACGTACTTTTTTGCGTTTTACTCATAAGTTAAATTGTTTTGTCCAATACCATGTAACTAATGACGTTAAAGTTATAACGGGGCCAGCCTGTCGCGCTTACTTTTCGTAATTGGATGGCTTATGCGCCACTCCAAAGGAGACCATCCAACAGAGATGTGCGTTGCCCGGCTTGAGACCTTCTTTGGGAAGGGTCACTATTCTTAGAAAGTAAGCTGACTGGCTGACTCAAAAAGACTGCCGTACTTCTCGTTCCCGAGTGGATACAGCGAACCTCAAGAAATATTGTAAATAAATCCCTCCAATATTCGGCCGAGAACAAGCCACCAGTGCGGGGGTTTTCTTCACAGGCCCAGTCCAAAAAGTCCACCTGTCCCAGTCCACGGAAGACTAGAGAACGATCCAAAATCGGATTCGGGCCGACTACCCAGTAAACTACACAAAATACCCAAAAACTCTACAAACGAACGCGAAGCAACATAAGACCTTACCAGACATCAACTAACTTCATTCAAATTGGACGATGCATTTCCTACCGTGTATCGGGTTGACTAAAAACTCTGCATCTTGCTCAAGGGACAACATACATGGAATGCAAACTACATGGGACTCTGTTTACAAAATATTCATGAGTTTATTCACCTTTTCTCAGCACTTTCGCTTTCATTGCCTAGGCCTAAGCTATACTCATTCCCTCTATCTTCCCTCTAGTTTTCTCATGTGTACGTGATCAAACCTCCCTACCTTTTCTGTCTATCCGCGCATGCGCGACTCTCTTCTTCTCTGCGCAAACTACACTTCTCTCTACGCTGCTCCGAACTCCGACATGCAGATCACTCGCTGTCTCTCACTCTCGGGTGAGCGGTTAGGCTACCGCCGTCTGGGTTTGCGAAGACGGGTTAGCAAAGTGGCAACTTCGAGGCGGGAGGCGATCTCATACACTCGCTCTCCGCCGGTTTCTATGCTAGAGCCGTCGTGGTTTGTAGGGACGGACTAGCAACAAAAATATATATGTTGTGCCTCTATTGGGTCACATGGCCATGGACGACACAAACATAATATTGCATGCAATTTACTACTCACGGTAACCTAGGGTTTCATTTGTGGGTGGGGAGACGACGCTGTGCAGGGAGCTCACGCCCGGCCTTTGCCGGGGGCTCTCGCCTCGGGAGGCGATTGATGGAAACGACGACGACGGTGACGATGGGTGTCTCCCACACCGGTACGCGGGCTTGCGTCTGGAGCGCGGTACAAACGCTCACTCGTCCTGCAGCTGGCGCGAAAAATGTTGAGGCGCCGTCGGCGCGTGGTACTGCTGCGCAACGGTTGCTTGCTGGACGGCGTGTGGTTGGCTTGAAAAGATGCTCTCCACGGATGACGCTGACTGTCGACGGGCTTGCCTGCCAAGGAGCGATTTTAACGATCGCATCCTTCTCCGGCCACGTGTACCCCGGGAATCTTTGAAGTCGTCGCGTGGGGTCAAAAACGGTCTTATCGGTAGGTGTAGTGTGTCGGCTTCGCCTATAATGCCGCGAACCTATTTCGAGACAACCCACGTGGGCACACATAATGGTTTAACAATTGCCAATCGCAGTTTAACACAATTTCGGTTTACCTTCTTTTCTTTCGTTCAACGCACCCACACACAACTTCTTCGCTTCTAATCAACTAGCGCTTGCACTCATTCATTCATTTGCCTGTGATAGCTGTGAATCCGATTATGGAACTTCGTATCATTTGATATGTAACTGTCCAGTTTTCGCGCAACTGCGTTTCCGAGTACAGGTCGGACTCGATTATCCGGAGTATCGATTTTTATTTCACTCCGGATAATCGAATTTTCCGGATAATCGAATCACATATAAAAATAAAATGATAATTCAAAAATGTATGAAAATATATGTTTTTGTTATTTTATATTCATGAAGCAGTGGCGTAACCAGAAATTCGAATAAGGGATCGTCCATAAATTACGTCAAAAAACTTTTTTGCTACTTCTCCTATTCACACTTTTTATACAAGTTTTCTGAAGTTTTAATGGGTCATCACAATTTGCTGCATCTCCCCGCCCCTCTCAAATTTGACATAATTTATGGACATTCCCTTAGTATGCTGTATGTAGTAAGATCCTAATAGTGTTTTTGGTTGATAAGATCGGGCACTTTTCTGTCAATTTTGAACTAAATAAAAAGGTTATGGGCTCGAGAATACATGGTTGAGGTAAAGGGGTGTGATTTGTGTAAATTGGAGAAAATGTTGAGGAACGAGAAAACATTTTTTGAAGTGAATGGGGATGTTGTATGATGAATCCAGCGTTAATTCTCAGACTGTTCTAATCTAGAAACAGCCTTTTCCATGTGTCTATAATGGGGCACGTTCGGTGTAGTACTAGATTTGTAGTAATGAGCTGAATTTTAGTATGGTGAGAAGGTCAGTTCTCTGTTTCTGCAATGAAATGGTACAAAAAGCGTGGGTATTATGATTCCTTACCTAATTTGATGCTGTTTGAGCAAAACTTTGAATAACTATGTTGTTTATGTTGCAAGAAATGGAGAAAACAACAACATTGGCGCCCAAACTTTTACTCAAACAACATCAAATTAGGCAAGGAATCATAATACCCACGCTTTTTGCACAATTTAATTGGAGAAACAAATAATTGACTTTCACACCATACTAATATTCAGCTCATTACTACAAATCTAGTACTTCACCGACCTGTCAATGATGTATGAGTTGAGCGAAAATTATTGAAATTCGTGAAAGCCTAAGGTGTCCTAAAAACTAGCTTTTCGGGGGCAATCGTGCTTTGGACTTCTTAATTACAATGGATTTGGCTGAAGTTTTGACTAGTTACTTCTTTTTGGATGCCAATCAAAATATTAGAGGACTTGAGAATCAGAGAACATTTTTGAAAAAGTGGGGATGCCTAATTTAAAACTTCCTGGAGAAATCTCTAAAAGAATTCTGAGGAATATCCGAAAGAATCCTAGGAGAAATTTCTGCATGAATACCTAAAGAAATCCTCAAGAACTTCTGGTAGAATATCAACAGAAAATTCCGGAGAAAACTTCAAGAAATACCTGGAGAAATCCCCATAAAAATCCCATTAAGAAAAAAAAACGTAGATCCACCTGTGGGTATTTAAAATACAACTACAAAACTTCGTGGAAGAATTCCAGTATAAAATCCTGATGGAATCCCAAGAAGAGTTACCCGGAAAAAATTTCGTTAAATCTCCTCGGGAAATAATCTCTGATAGGTTTCCCCTTGAAGGAAAATTTGGAGAAACCCCAGAAACACTACTGAAGAAAGGCCAGCAATCATTCTTTGAAAATTTCCTGGATGATGCACGGTATGTTTTGAAAACAGATGCAACATTTAGCGATTTCTCGCTGAGAAGAGATTTAAAATTGTTTGGCCCTTCTCAAACATAACGCGATTTTTTTGTTACGTAATTTGTATATGACGCCAAAAATTATCAACTGAATGAGATACACTGTAAAATACTGGAAATGTAAAATGTTAATGCTGAGTGTTAAACATTTTAATTTTCTCGTTAAAAGAGGCTAACATAATCCAGTCAAAAGCAGAGGAAAACGAAATCGGGGGCTTCCAAAATTGTGTCAGCACTATGTAATAATACTTAATTATGTCAAATTTTATCATTGAATTAAAAAAAAAAATATCGTAATAAAAATACTCCGGATAATCGAGTCTAAAATTCCGGATAATCGAATTCCGGATAATCGAGTCTCCGGATAATCGAGTCTCCGGATAATCGAGTCCGACCTGTATTCGGTAAACACTTATTAAGTGAAACTGACTTCAGAAACCTGAATCTTCAGGATATTCTGTTGTTCTTAACCCGCTGTGGTAAAGAGCTATAGGCTCTCTTTCGCTTTATGCGTTATTACAGTGCCCTTTTCAGGGCGCTGTTTGAACCCATTGTGGTACGCTTGTGCGTTAGTACCCTCTTCCAGGGTATTTTTCCTATTTCCCTACCTGTCCCTATCCCCATCCAAATCCTTTTTCCTTCCTTTTCCCTCAGGTAGATGATGAAATAGGCTGTTATTTTGGCGATGGCACAAATGTCCCAAATGGAGGATAACGTGCCTCTGGAGCCGGCCTTCTGATACCTGATACCAGGGATCCCATCTGTAATTCCTCAAGGAGTATCTTCGGAAGTTTAGAGATTCGTGACAAGCACTTGATAGAGCGTGGTTACTGGTTGTGCTGTATTTGCCGAACGATCTTTCTGTATGAGTAATGTAGGCTAGTGCCGCTATTTACTCGGTCGCCTTTTGTTACAATTCTGAGGTGTTATATAAAATTAAGTGAACCCAGAATTTTCAACTGTATTATGACGGCCTCCGAATAAAACTTCCCGCCTCAAATCATCATGTTACAGAATATTTTAGAAAATCTTAAATGTGTTCCTCCAGAAGTTTCACAAAGACTTATTTAACGAAATTTGACAAGAATTTCTTCACCAATTCCTACATGATTTTTCACAAATAATTCTTTAAGATTATTTGAGAAATTCACCCAGTTCTCTAATTATTTATTCATAAATTTCTAGGCATTTGTTCGAAGAACCTTTTGGAGATTTCTTTAGAAAATCTACCAAAAATTTCTTCAGAAATTCTTGTAAAACATCTTTCTGTTTTTGTTTGCGGAAACTTGTCCGAGTATTTGGCCAAAATATCCTTCACTGATCCTTTCAAAAAATCTTCCATGGATTCAAGAAATTTCTTCTATTCTATGAATTTCACAAAGAATTCTTTCAAAGCATATTTCATGGTTTATTTCTGAAATTCCTCCAATTTTTTTCGAAAAAATATTCATGAATTTCAGTAGAAATTTCTGTAGGGATAGGTACTTACAAAAATTCATTCAGAAATATGTCAGAAATTTTTCCAGAGATTCCTTTACGGCGAAACTGGAAGCATTTCCTCATTATTTTGGTTTTTGATTTTTCATAAAATAACGGAGCAATATTTTCAAAATCGGTTTTCGTACACATGTAGAGTATGGATCAAGGTATCTCCTGAATTTTCCCAGGTGGAAAAAGTTTTTCGTTTTTGCAGAAACCATTTTTTTTTTTTTTAATTTTGTTTAACCCTTATGTGGCCGACAGGGTACCCAGGTACCCAGCGCCCATTTAAAAAGCACGGTGTAAAAAAAGCAAAAAGTTTGTCGGACACATAACGGTTAAAAATGGTTTCTGCAAAAACTAAAAACATTTTCCATCTAAAAAAAAATTAAGAGATAGGGTATTGTACCATTTGGGCAGGTGTACCTATTTTGGGCACTTGTCGCTATAACTAAGTCAATTTCAAACCGATTGCTTTGATTTTTTGCACAGAGTTAGATACTGTACGTGCCTAACTCTGGACAAAATTTCAAATCAATCGGTTTGAAAATGACTAAGTTATAGCGGCAAGTGCCCTACCTTGATCCATACTCTACATGTGCACGAAAACCGATTTTGAAAATATTGCTTCGTTATTTAATAAAAAATCAAAAACCAAAAAGTGAGGAAATGGATCCAGTTTCGCCTTAATGAAACTGCCGGCGATGCCTTCAGAAACTATTTTTCAGAAAATGTTTGAAAACTTTGAACTGAGGTTACTTTGGAAATTCTTCCAAGCTTTTCATCAAAAATTCCCACAGCAACTTCAGATTTCTACAGAAATTCCTCTGACTACTTAGTGATTTATCCAGAAGTTTCAGAATGAGTTGTGTATGATTTTTTGTAAGAATTTCTCCAGGGATTTCTTCAGAAAACCCTTCAGGGAATTACCTTTTTTTCGAGGCTTTTTTAGATTTTTCCGAAAACCCCTTCGGAAATTCCTTTCAGCATTCTCGCACATGATCTCCCAAACATTTATTTGAAAACATTCTCCGGGGTTTGTTTTAGAAATTGCTCCAGGGATTTTTTTGAACCTGAATTTCTGTCAGAAAAATTTCCTGGCATTTCTCTAAAAAATCCTCCAGAGACTTTAAAAAAATGTGAGATCCATTCGAGAATTTTTTTTGCAGGGATTATTGTAGAAACTACCCTGGGGGTTCCTTCAGAAAAACTCCCATGACTTTTGTTATAAATTCGACTAATAACTTCTTCAAAAATATCACCAGGTTTTCTTCCAGAGATTTCTTTATAAATTTCTCTATTACTTTAAAAAAACTTACACAAATTTTGCGGTTCGTTTAATAGATTTACTTCAAAAATTCATTCAGGAAATCCGAAAGAAATTCAGTTGATTTTTTTTTCACAAAATTTTCTAGCGATTCCTCTAGGCTTAATGCCATTCAGAAATTTCTCCAAGAACTCCTTAAGAAAGTCTTGCACGGATAGCTTCCAAAAATGTTGCATGTGTTCAAAAAATCTTGAATCAATTGTTCCAGAAATACATCTACGAATTTCTTTCAATTTCTTTAATAGACATTCCTTCGATTTTTTTTAAAAGCATTCATCTAGAAAACCTTTTTTGTAGTTTTTCATAAATATTCCATGAACTTATTTCAGAATATGATTTACGGATACATTAAGAATCAGAAACTCAAAACTTCTTCAAATTTTTTTCAGAAAGCCTTTGAAAGAACTGTCTCCAAGGATTCCTGCAGAAAATCTACAAGAGATTATTATTATTAAGGATTCCCACCCCTTTAGATATTGCTTCAAGACATTTCATTTCCCTTTTGCAGAATTATACAAAGGTTTTGTAAGGTATTCTACCAGGTTTCCAGGTATTCCTTCCGGAACTTCTTGAGAAAATCCATCAAATTCTTTTAGGAATTTATGTATAACTAGTTGTCCGGCAAACGACGTTCTGTCTGCATACTATGTTTCTTGACATTCAGCTCTGGAAGAAAATGGCTCACAAAGTGTAATTTAAAATTTTCGTGGTTTCGTTGCTTTTCCGGTTGATTTATGCAATTATTTTTCCGTGCGAACACGTCGGGGCCTTGCACGAATATAACAGTGACAAAATTATGTCAATCTGTTGACCCGTTCCCGAGCCTATTCGTGACATTTTTATAAATTCCATCTGAAATTTCTTCAGCGATACTTTCGGAAATATCTTTAGAGACTTGTTCAATATTACTAGAATTACTTCAGAAATTTCAGCAGGGATTTCTTCAAAACTTGGTCCATGGATTCTTTTACAAGTTGTTAGAAGAATTGCTCAAGCGGTTCCTTCAAAGATTCCTCCAGGAATTCATCCTTGGTAGTGTGCACGTGAAGGGACGCTGAAATCTTAGAACCTTGACTAACTAGCTCCTATTCTACCATGACAGCACTAGACACATTTTGTCAGTAATCAGCCGAAGCATTACATGGACTTTTTTTTTTATAAAATTTGCTACAAATTTTGGAATTCAATCAGCAGACATCTACCAAAAATATCAGTAATATAATACAATTCTCAGTGATGAAATCATAAGATATGTTGAAAAAAATTTGTTAGACAACTTTGAGGAAAAGTCTGGCGAATGAGCAGTTTGCATGCATCCACCAAAATGTTGTCATTGCTACAAGATCTATATAAAATATCGCCAGAAAACCACCCCATATACTCCGCTCATCGTTATCATCGACAAAGCCAGGGATATTAAAAAAAATGAAGTCAAAAAGGGAAGTATACATAATGAAGTAATACATAATGGAGATTACGGTAAATATGTAGAACTAAGTATGTCATGAGGTATTCTTTGGCGCTAATATGCGTGCTCTACAAAACAATTTATTGATATGAAGTGCTCCGCGTGTCAAAAGGCTGAAAACCCCTGCATTATAAGCCATCATGATACAAACTGCAAGTTTTGAACTGATTGAATTGAATATTGAATATTGAAAAAATTACCATTAAAAAATGTACATAAAATCGAAGTAAAATGTACACGCAAAACAAGAAAAGCTACCAAAAATTGAGATATGCCTTTTCTACCAATTTATGCATTAAAAACGTACAGAAAATGTGATAAATCATAATCCATTCGTTGTTTTAAGATGCGCTACACGGTTCCATAGCTTCCATACCACTACACACAAACACCTCCATTCAAACCCGAGAAGTTAAACCGGGTTGCGTCTAAAAATAACTTTCGCTTCGCTGCTGAGCTTCGCGTCCTATTGTCTACATGGAATTTTCCACTTGCAAACAGCAACCTGCTGGATGCGGGCTTTTCAGTGCACAATGGGTCTAGAGTCGTATTTACGAAGACAAAAATGTTTCTGCCAAGTTCTGTCTTTCCTTTTTTTTTCATTATTGTGAAATAATTACGGTCAATCAAGTGTGGCTTATCCAAAAATCTGCTGATTAATTATTCTCTATACAATATCAGAATGTTTTACAAAGTTATAGCAAATTTACAAAATTAAAACATTCGATTGATTTGTCTTTATTCAAGAGACTTTCAGCCCTTGGATAAAACATTCGAATCATTAGAACTTTTCGAAAAGTTTTCAATAAATTGCAACTTTTTTGCCTTTGGTCATATTTTAGTCGAGTCCAACACTCAGCGAAAAAAACTAGCGAAATTCATCGAAATACCTTATGAAAATTTGCTATAACTAATTCTTATGGATCACATAAGAATACCTTATGAAAATTGATCGTGCTTGCTATGACAAATTTCATAAGATAGACTTATGAAAAGAACAAAAAAAATATAAAATGATGCAGACTGGATTCAATCCATGAACGTCGAGATCACCGAGCCCGTGTCTTATCCACACGGCTACCGACGCTTGAGAATTCAATGTTGCTAAACATGAATAAAAGCCAAGCTGTGAGACGATTTTACGTCATAGAGTGACCTTATGAAATTCATCCGAATCATTATGAATTATTTAAAGGCCGTTCCATAAGTTGGGCCTTATGGAAATCTTAAGGTTATTTGGCTGAGTGAACGATACATGAAGACCAATACATTAGTCACAAACTTTCAAAATTTAATTCGGTTCGCTTAGTCCTAAGGTACAGTAATGTGATAAACGGAAGTCAAAAACTAGATATAGATAGAAGGGCTCTAATTTCGTGTAAAGTTGAATAATCAATCAAGCCCAAATTTGCACCAATTAAATCAAACTCGTTGAGGAACAAGTAATCAAAATTTTTCCTGCCAGTTGCACAACTAGTAAGCTATAAACGGTACAAATTTGGGCTCGATTGGATAACTTTACATAAAATTGGAGCAACTCTAATAAAGTAGTTCATATTTGAGTGTTCTTCGTTTAATTACTATATCTCTGGATCAAGTGAACCGAATGAAATGCGACATTGCACAATTATGACTAATACATAGCTCTTTGAAAAACCTTTGACTTGACTTAGACACGTTCAAAGAAAACAAACTTACAGCTTGTTGATTACTTCACAAAAAAATATCAATCATTTGAATGATTTTGCCAATGTGTAACTAGCGCCGCCTAGTGGACCATTAACTGTAAGCCCTTGACTCACTTAACAACGTTGTCGAAGACACCAACTTTCTAAGTGGTGAGAGTCCTGAGATATATGAAATTTAGAATTTGCCGTTTATTGGTGGAATTTCTAATTAAACGATCCATCACCATCCATCATGGCATCGCAAATAAAATTATTAGAAAGCAGATTTTTGAATCAGTTTAACCAGACGAACCACCCTAACATAACAATAATAGGGAATAGGGTCAACAATTGAAAATAAACTTTCTCAAACACAATATGTGTCTAAAAACTTAAAGCTGAAGCTTAAACAAGAAAATTCCCAATTTTAGCGTGACGTACTAAATGGATGCTCCCAAGTGGATTGTTTTGTAATGCCTGAATTTTTTCCATGAAAAAAAAAACGTGCAGAAGTGTCGAAAAAATTACTGAAGAAAATTCTCGACAGTTAAGAATTTTTAGTTTGAATTGTCAGGTAGACTCTTCAACAAAATTGGATGATATGTAAGCATTAGCATTAGCATTAGCATTAAGCGAGTCGCACAAATTCGTAGGTGGTACAGTCCTAGACCGCTGTTATGAGGGTTGCCTCCTTCCCGTCCGAACCAAAGCACAAAGATTTGGGCCTAATCTCTGACTCTTAGACAAGACTGACGCAATCCTCCAATGGTCGAGCACTGTCCTGGCCACGTCCTTGCGACTGCTGAGGAATGGGAAAGGATGGTTAGTTTTGGACACCTATGAAAAATGTAGACAACTCTACGATCTCTCAGGCCTAGGTGTCACGGGAATTTGGGTGTTGTTAGAGGAAGGGTAAACTCCAAAGGATACGCTTGGTTAACGTTCAGGCACACCATTGTTAGACTGCTTCGAATCAGTTGTCTGCCCAATTCATCCAGGTTTCCTAGTCATCTTGTTGGCGTTTCGTTGAATTACTGCGGTTGATAATCTGAAATATAAAATAATATTAACATCGTACGTCAAATAAGCTACATATTAGTGATACGCTCGCCACAGTTACGTATTTTTAAAATATTATTTATATCGTACAATACATTTACCTGAATCCTGCTGAAATAAAATGTTAATTAGCAGTACATTGAAACACAAATACTACAAAACACAAGGAAAAGAGCATCAAACTTTGATCTTGGAATATTTAAAAATACGGTAAATATCAAAATCAAAATTTGATTTGGTAGATCTTACACCGCAACGCACCATTCTAAGGTGATCTACCCACGTTACGGGAAAATTGGATGATATGTACTTCACAAAATATTTCTTTGGAGAAATTATGCCACAATTTCCCTAAGATTTCCAGTACGGATATTATTATTATTATTATTATTATTATTTATTCAATTCCGTAACTCAAGACATACATCTTATAATGTGACATCTTATAATGTGACATTATCAGATCAGTCACGATATCTTAGGTCATCCAAACTGTTCTTGAGCTAAGATCCTAAAGTGTGCGCATGTATTGGAAACTTATTTCATTATACAATGCTACGATTTGTAATCTATCATGTCCAGTGAATCTTCTGAATGTTAAATGAACATCATCAGAATGGCTGGGGTCATCCAAACAATTATGATGTTAAAAATCTAGCATGCAGTCCTTATCCTCGGCCGTGTCCCACATTTGCCTTCAAATTTGTGCTCGAGCGTGGCTTCAACATATCTTCACCTTAGCTGGATGTTCTTAGTTGTAGGGAAGTTTAGTAATCCTGAAATATTTCAAAGGTATTTCGGAATAGCTCTGAGATTCACATAAGTTCACGGATCTGGATGGGTTGGACTAGGTAACGTAACTTTTTATAGCACAAATAATGACTCCAACGAATGCAGATTCCTAAATATGAGATTCATAAAAGTTTGTACAAATGTTTAATGTTTCAAAGGTACATAATAATGCCTACCGTCAAGGCACCATTCACCGTGGATCTAAGAGGATTCGGGGCAAATAAGGGCTGTCATTTGACACCAGTCTTATAAACATTGTTGGTGCCGCGTTCAATTGCCTTCATTATAGATTAAAATTGAAGCAATATCCACAGAAGTAGAAAATTATTCACAAAATTTGATGATATAGTACAATTAGTAAAGGGTAGTAGGGTCGCCTAATTCCGTGGTAGGTCACCATTCACCGTGGTAGTAGGGACCCATTCACCGTGTATGAGAAATTTTATTCTACTTTGTTTAAAAATGATCAAAACAACCCAGCCAAGGGAATTTTCTTCGTTTAAATTCATTTCAAGTTATAACTTGCAAGATTTTATTAGAAAAACGAATGTTCAAATTTTTTATTTTTTCTAGATATATGGGGCAATATGGGACACGGTGAATGGAGACCATTGATTTTTAGGGTACCCATTTACCGTGCCTTTTTGTTTCAATTAAAAAGTACGAGTAATCGTACTTTCTTATTAAACTTACTTCGGTAATGCAAAATACATACCTGACATGTGAATTTAATTGCTTCTTGGTAGAATCAAAACGTTACTACATTTAGTTTATCGCTTGAATCACCTTAGCGCAGTTTTCGTTTTTTCACTATGAATGCAGTGAACGAGCAGAAACCCGCTTCATGTAAACACACTTTATTGTTAAAATGATACTTTTAAATGTTTCTAATGAGCGTTTTGACATGGTAACAATACATTAGTGTTGTATTGGTGAAATTGAAGGGAAATTGTCATATCATTCAATCGTAATATGGAAATAATGAAAAAATATTCGAAGGCACACGGTGAATGGAGCCCCCACGGTGAATGGCGCCTTGACGGTACTAGTCTTTGAAGAATATTAGTAAAAAAATAAATAATGAACCATTTATGTATCATTTTTAGTTCTGTGTCATTGCTGTGCGCTCCATGAAAGATTAGATGACACAAATTATCACAAATCTGGAGCAACATTTGAAAAGGGCATACAAGCATTGGTAAACAATGACTTCACACATCGCTCCTGAGCCCCCCTCAGCTTATTCACAAAAACTAAGACCGTTATCAGATAGAGCAAACATCGATCTTTCGGATAACGGTGTTCATTTTCGTGGGCGGGCTGCTGTTATGCCCTACGGAGCGTTTTAGAAAAAAGACACAAGACCTCTTGGGCCCTTTTCAAATGTTGCTCCAGAAATATTTCATGAAGTGAGCCTTGAGAGTTAAGTGGTTCATGGACCCTATTTGATAGTGTAATGTTACTATCATTTCATGTTACAGTGGTTGTTTTTATAAATTAAGCTTCATTACAGTAACGATGGCCCATAATATCACAATAAATATATAACAACGCATATTGTTCCTCGAACTACTTTGGTAAATACAGCGGATGTAACACTACTTAACGTACTGGCAAAAGCTATTAAATGTAGACCTGAAGCTATGGTCTCCAAAGTAGTTTGGATCTGTAAAGTTGCAGTTCATTGTGAGAATGACTACTGCTACTATCAAGAGCTAAACTTCAATACAGTTTGGAAGACCCTGAATGCCCCAAAGGTTTATCATAATATTGGTCCTCTATCCACGGTTAAATATGCAACGTTACTCAGTATAGCAGATATGGCTGCTGTTACGAATGTAGACCTGAAGTTCTGAACTCCAAGGTATTTTGGATGACCTGGAATATACCTATAGTGTTTCCAAATAACATTTGAGATTTAATGAGCTTCACGGATCCCAGCAGATTATGCGTTGCTATTATTTATTTTTCGCCAACGCATAACATTATTCATGTAGATTTGAAGGACTAAGATGACTCTGAATGTCCCAAAGGTTAATAATGATTTGTAGTAGTACATATTTCTAGTCGTCCAATGAATGTCCGAAAGGTTTACAATAATATCAAGTAGACTTCACATTGGTCCAGTTAGTGCGGTTGATTATGCAACGTTACTCAGTATAACATATATGGCTACTGTTACTAGTGTAGACCTGAAGTACTGAACTCCAAGGTATTTTGGCTGACCTGGAATATGCTTATAGTGAGCCCAGAGAGTAGTGATTGGACATAAGTCGACACATTATCTTGATAAAATCTCGACCCATATGCAACCACGCCGTCTTAGATACCTGTGGGAGAATTGAATGTAACCACCTGCCGAACTCTCCTGCATCCCATTTTTGTTGCCAACCGACCAAGGCATACTGACGAGCAATCGAAAAAAAAAATCATTGAAGACGATATGACAGTCATAAATATCGCCTTCCAAAGCGCCCACCTTGGCGAGTGAGTCCACTTTCTCATTGCCCGGGATCGAGCAATGCGAAGGGACCCAAGCCAATGCTTGATTCGATAGAGCACTCAAAAATGATCGTATTTCACTTAGGAAATACGTGGAGTGCTTTACCGGCCTCATTGAGCGAATAGCCTCAATTGAACTGAGGCTATCCGTGAAAATGAAATATTGATCAGAGGGAAGAGAGGCGATTCGCTCTAATGCGTAGTGCATAGCCGCCAATTCTGCGACATATGTATACACACCACCAAACTTTATGGTGTTCAGCATGTTCTAGGTTGTCATGAAGTCTCAAATACAAATTTTCCCATTTTTCCTTGAAAGAGGACTCAATCTGCAACAACTTTGTTGGAAACAGTATTCTGTTTTATTGAATGTGTGAATTCACACAGCCATTTGTATGTTGGAGTCATATATGACCCCTCCGTCTCCATCTCCAAAGGGTTAAAATGTTTTTCATTAATTTTTAATTTTTGTTTTGAATAGGCCAACACAATGATTGTCTTATAATCCATCTTCTTCTTCTCCAAATAAAAGTTTAAATCCTCTGTCGGAACAATTTGAGGATGCATATTATATATACTTAATAGTAGTTTCTATAGGAATTCGTCATTGCTTCAAACACTCTGTAACTATATTGAGGTTCTAGATTCATAAATATAGTGCGAACCTCTACCCCACTGTCGAGGTTTTAACAATGCGTCTTCCTACTGGAAGCACTAGAAGTTTTTTGTTTATTCGAGTGCACCACTCGAACTACATACTATGGAATGACGATTTTCTGACATTTATTTATTTTATTTATTTTATTTTATTTATTTCATCTCACATAGTCTTAATGAATGTAGTAAATCTATTACTAATTAAATAAAATCCATTCTTCGCAACCTAGTCACAAACTGCTTAGACGTTAACCCAAAGTCAAAAACTGATTCTACGGTGTTGAACATTCGGACCATAGCACAAATTGGTTGGTTGTATCCATACAGAGTACGATGAAATCCGGTTTGCATTAGACTTCGCTGTCTTAGCATCCTGCCAGGTACATGGAAGTCGAGCAGTGACAGGAGTCTTGGGCAGTCGATATCACTATTTAAGAGTTTTACAACGAATGCAGCCTGTTGAATTTTGCGTCTTCTGCCAAGAGTTTCCAGACCGAGCAAACGACATCTGTCGGGGTACGCTGGAAGATTCAAGGGATCACGCCACGGGAGACTCCTAAGCGCGAGTCGAACAAACCTTTTTTGCACTCGTTCAATCCTCAGATTCCATGTGACATCATGTGGGGCCCAAATAACCGAGGCATTCTCCAGGATCGGGCGTACGAGGGAGCAGTAGAGCGATTTCAGGCAATGTGGATCTGTAAAGTCTTTAGCAATCTTGAAAACAAAACCAAGTTGTCGATTTGCTTTCGAGATAATACTCGCATAATGAGATTGAAAGCTAAGCTGGCGATCCAGTATGGTTCCAAGATCCGTCACTTCGTCCACCCTCTTTAGAATGGAGCCATTGATGTGGTAGTCGAATATTATCGGATCCTTAGAGCGGTAGAAAGTCATCACTTGGCATTTAGGTACGCTGATAACAAGCTTGTTCTCCTCGCACCATTGTGCAAACATGTTAAGCAAGGTTTGCAGATGAAGGCAGTCTTCTATGGATCGCACCACCATGTAGATCTTGAGATCGTCGGCGTAAACGAGCTTGCACTTGAAACCAAGTGTCGATGCTGCATCATTAAAGAAGATGACAAATAACAAGGGTCCCAAATTGCTGCCTTGAGGCACACCAGACGAGGCAACAAACGGCGCAGAAACGTACGCTCCGTGTTTGACACACAGCTTTCTGTCCGTCAGGTACGATGAAAACCACGCTAAGAGCCTATTCGAGATTCCCAGTCTAGGCAACTTGCATATCAACACCTTGTGGTCAATTTTGTCGAACGCTGCCTTCAAGTCCGTGTAAATTACGTCTACTTGCATCCTTTCTTCCATAGCTGTCAGACAGGTAGTTGTCAAATCCAGGAGATTGGTGGCTACAGACCTACCGGGAATAAAGCCGTGTTGATCGCTCGAGATGTAGGCTTTCGAGGCGCGCATTAAGCGATCACTTACAATGATCTCGAATAGTTTCGAAGCGGTAGAGAGACTGGTAATCCCGCGATAGTTTTTCACATCCTTTTTGTCCCCACTTTTGTGCACAGGGAACATGTACGATGTTTTCCAAATCGTAGGGAACAAGGAGATTCGAATGACTGTCTAAAGATGAACGATAGCGGTTCCGCAACGGCACTAATGCAGCGACGAAACACCACGGCGGGAATGCCGTCTGGTCCAGGAGCGAATGAGTTTTTCAGTTTTTTTGAGGCCTCGACAATCATATCGGATGAAATTTCAAACGTGTCCAGATCTACCGCATCCGGAGTAACACGAGAAGCGGCACGTTCCGCCTGGTCGCCAGATGACGGTAATTGAAAGACTGAAGCAAAGTGCTTTGCAAAGAAATCACAAGCTTCCGACTCATTCACAGACTCTTGCCCATCATAAATAACGTTGGAAGGAGCAGACGAACTTTTCCTTTTGCTATTCACAAATCTCCAGAAAGATTTTGGGTCTCGGCGTAAACCAAACTGCACCCTAAGAACGTGAGACTTATAGAGCTCCGCATTCATCTTCTTATAATCGTTGCTCACCCGCTTGATCATCAAGGGGTTATGTAATTCTTCTTGTTTCAGTCAATACAAATTCTTATTCCTGCTCTGCTGTTGCAAAACAAAATCGTTCCAATTTTTATTGAGTAACTGAGTAACTTATCTGATAATGTGTCGAACCCTTCTAGGATATAAGGATTGGCCTAGGGATTGGCGCACCACGCTGGCATAGTACACGTCCAGTGTGCATGCCTTGGTATTGACATATTGACCCCAACATCTTGCTAGGGTTAGAAGTGTTTGCTTTTTTTCCTGTTGGGTACATTTTCCACTGCGACCATTTTTTTTAAATCTATTTTGGACGGCCCCGTTTTAATGTTTTTGCCCACATCAGTGTGTCATATCCACTTGCTGACTGTAGGCATTATCTCAGTTCGGTATAACAGATCGAATCAAATGTATTACCTTGCTAAGAGAAGTCATCCATACATCTGATGGTTTTATAAAACCTTTATCGAAAAATGTGCATCTTTGTTGGAGAAGTGCTTCACAGGTACATAACAAATGTTCAGAATCCTCCTTGTCCCTATTACAGAAACGACAGGTATCATCTTCGAGTATACATAGTTGTTTCAAATGGTATTTACTTGCACAGTGCCCTGTTATAAGGTCGCACAAAGTATTCAAGTCTTTTTTTGACAGGCTGAGAAGTTTTTGAGTTATAATTTTGTTAGGTACTATAAATCGTTTCGATTGTCGTGCTGTTGTCGTTTTTTGCCAGGTATCATCAATCATCTTCTTTTCCCAGTTCTTTAATTCCATTTTGAAGGTACATTCTGCGGCCCCATAAAATGGCTCTGGACCTAGGAAAGAAGCTGATGACCCAAGTCTTGCTAAACAGTCTGCTTTTTCATTACCTTCAATTCCACAGTGCACAGGTACCCAGAAAAGATTTACTGAGCATTTTTTAGATGCCTTCTGTAGTAATTGAATGCATTCTCAAACTAATTTAGAAGTACACGTAAAAGATTTTAACGCTTTTAATGCAGCTTGACTATCAGAAAAGATACATATGTTCGCATTTCTATAGTTACGTTTTAAACAAATATAGGCACATTCAATAATCGCCTGTATTCTGCTTGAAACACAGTTGGCCATCTGCCCATAGATATTGATAAACTAATTCCAGGGCCACTGACACCAGTGAATATTAGGCCCCCCTGATTCCCATTCAACACGATTCGGAAAAGTCACATCGAATAGTCGTTCAAAGTTATACTGCCTCTCCATCCAGTCTTCATGTGTAACTAAAGTATTGATTTTAAAACTTTTCAAAATACTAAGATGACCCCTAAGATCTCCAGCAAACAAGTGTTTGCCATGCACTGTAGGATTTCATCGAACTAAATGGTTTTAAAAACATGAACTTTCCCTCTATTTACGGTACACAAGTGACAGAACTGATGTTGAACAGTTCTGTTTACTATTGCAACCTCGCTGATTTGGTGTACCACCAGTGGGGCTACTGTCTCAGTAACCAGTCAATATTAGAACTTCTGTGATTCAGGCGGGTTGCAGCCGAATTTAGTGATGATGTGCTCTACCACACTAGCTTTTTACATGTTAATTAACGCAACGTAATCAAAGAAAATAATAAATAAAATATATGAAAGTGTATACACTTTCGTCTGCAAAAAGAATATTAAATCAAACAAGCAGCGATGATCTACGGTAAACATTCAGCTCAACCACCTAAACCACGAAAGTCTTATCAAATTAATTTACGTCAAGTTCTACAGAGTTGAAAATGTATTGCGCTTGGGGGTGTGTACATTATCACTATGCAATAAAAACGTTCGGAATACGTATATCATACAGAAACCTACACATTGCTGATACAAATACTAATCCGAAAGCAAACCGGCTAGGCTAGAGCAAAACAACAACCTGTTGCCGGATAAACGCGACTAAACATCCCGAAAATATTCAGTTCCAGTCCGAGTGTGTAGCAAGTCACAACGTTCTCGCTAACGCTAGCCAACCATCGCCATAGAGTTGCGGTTTCACCTCCATTTGGCTTTGATACTGATTCTGCTGGTCAGTAGTAATAATTTCCGAACCATGAAGTCGTTTGTCGCGGTGCCCGAAAACAGTGACTTTCCTATCCAGAATCTGCCGTACGGTGTTTTCTCAACCCAGGAGGATGTGAGTAAATGATGGCAAAAAAAACTAAATATTGAACCGATGTGCTTAGAGGTCACACATTCTTTTTTTTTGTTACTGAGTTGCATATTTTCCTTTTTTATTTATTCATGAAACCAGTCCCGCCACCGCCTGGGAGTCGCTATCGGAGAACACGTTCTGGATCTTGGGGCTGTTAAGAGCCTCTATCCTGTGCAGTATCATGTAAGTTGTGTAGTTTTTTTTTCGATGATTTACTCGCTCAAAACTCATTATAAGTAATTTCTAACTGGTTTGATAAAAAATATAATATTATTCACCTTCTTCTGAAGTAATATTTTGTTCTTCATTCACTGCCGTGTGCTGCATAGTTGTCCCATGTTAATAGGGATTCCCGTAGAACATGGGACATTACTCATAATTTCATAGATTTTCAAAATTTTTTTTTATATTTTTTTTAACCTTTTTATTGCATAACGTTAAGAACAGTTCACTGACGTAGTGTACTTTTTTGGTCAAAAATGTCCCAAATACAAAAAGAGGTTTAAAGAAATAAAAAGCGATATATACAAACATTATTGTGAAACATATCACCAGAGAACAACATTTTCATTAACTAAAATTTGGATAACTGATCAAGAATACAAAAATTACCTATAAGCATCATTTAGTTTATGTGAGTGAACATTAGATAAAGTAAAAATAAAAAAAAAAGACGCATCATGTGAATTTGAGATTTATGTCATACAATCTCACCGATTTATGTCGGATTACATTATGTACATGAAGCAGAAGTTATGGGCACAACTTAGCAACTCTGCCATTTCGGGCTAGATGCACGAACAAGTTTCATTTTCACATTTATCCAGCCTTAATATATTAACAACAAATGCCTATCAAGACTATCAAGAGTTGTATTTCATTCTTTGCTTGTATGCAGGAAAATATTCCATAGAAGACCTTTAAGAGGTTCTTCAACAACATTACTTAACAAATTCTTTTCTATGTATGTAGAATGAACCCCGAATTTCCAAAAGTACAAATCTGTGTAACCGAATGTCGCACCGCGCTGTAAAGTTGATCGATTGGCCAGCCACTGGTGGTAATCAATCTATCAACTTTGCAGTGCTTTCCATCATTTGGTTTTTCAGATTTGTGCTCTAGAAAATTCGAAGGGTGGCTTAGTCACATCTTCACCTTAAATTCAGCTAGATAAACATTTAAATAATTACAAGGGATAGACAAAATGATCGGGACAGGCAAAATTTTCACTTTTCAGCTAGCTAGCTGTAACTTTCGAAAAGTGCATCAAATATTCTCAAATTTTCACTAGTTATGTATCAGTGGTCCAATTTTAGATAAGACCGGGCCTCCATGAAGTTATAAAGATTCTTGAAAAAGGTCTAATTATCCGATAGCCAACTTTGAGCTGTTATATCTCCGGATTCAATGAACCGAATGCTATGGAATTTTGACCATTTATGACTTATGTGATGAACTCTGAAAAACGGTTGACTTAATTTGAAATTTTCAACAAGAGAAAAAGTTATAGCGATTTTATTTATTTCACGATTTTTCAGTAAATTGGTCTATTTTTAATATGCATTCCATTACCTTTTCAATTTATTGGCGACAATGTTGTTACCTTCCTTCAAACACATTTATATATAAGTCAATTAGAGGGAAATTAAATGAATTATAATTTGCATCTTAAATTTTGAAACGATGTTGAAGTTTTGGAGAATTTGGTATTTTATTAGAAAAATAATCTAATCGATATAATTTTCTTTTGTGTTAAGAATTTTAAGTTTAGTCAATTGTTTTTCAAAGTTCATTATCCTCTCCTCTTCTTGGCGTAACGTCCTCACTGGGACACAGCCTGCTTCTCAGCTTAGTGTTCTATGAGCACTTCCACAGTTATTAACTGAGAGCTTCCTCTGCCAATGACCATTTTGCATGTGTATATCGTGTGGCAGGCACGAAGATACTCTATGCCCAAGGAAGTCAAGGAAATTTCCTTTACGAAAAGATCCTGGACCGACCGGGAATCGAACCCGTCACCCTCAGCATGGTCATGCTGAATACCCGTGCGTTTACCGCCTCGGCTATATGGGCCCAAAGTTCATTATATTAGTCTTAAATGGTCAAAATTTCATTGAATTCGGTTCATTGAATCCGGAAATCATTTCATTTCATTTATTTAGTATTACATCAAATTCAAGATAAAACTGAATCAACAATATTTCTCCATAATACACGGTTCGTGACTGCCGCTCTCCATCCTCGGTCGCGCCCGATGTTCGCCAAGTCACGCTCCACCTGGTCCGCCCATCGTGCTCTCTGCGCTCCACGCCATCTTGTGCCAACCGGATCTGGTGCAAACACCAGCTTTGCAGGGTTGTTGTCCGGAATTCTTGCAACATGCCCTGCCCACCGTATCCTTCCGGCTTTGGCCACCTTCTGGATGCTGGGTTCGCCGTAAAGTGCAGCGAGCTCGTGGTTCATTCTTCTCCGCCACACACCGTTCTCCTGCACACCGCCGAAGATCGTCCTTAGCACGCGTCGCTCGAAAACTCCGAGTGCTTGCAGGTCCTCCTCGAGCATGGTCCATGTCTCGTGCCCGTAGAGGATTACCGGTCTTATTAGCGTTTTGTACATGGTGCATTTGGTGCGTGGATGAATCTTTTTCGACCGCAGTTTCTTCTGGAGCCCGTAGTAGGCCCGACTTCCGCTGATGATGCGCCTCAAAATTTCACGGCTCACGTTGTTGTCAGCCGTCAGTAAGGATCCGAGGTAGACGAATTCCTCCACCACCTCGAAGGTATCCCCGTCTATCGTAACATTACTACCCAGACGGATCCGGTCGTTTTCGGTTCCGCCTACCAGCATGTACTTTGTTTTTGAGGCATTCACCACCAGTCCGACATTTGCTGCTTCGCGTTTCAGGCGGGTGTACAGCTCTGCCACCGTTCCAAATGTTCTGGCAATAATGTCCATGTCGTCCGCAAAGCACACAAATTGTCCGGATTTTGTGAAAATCGTTCCCCGGCTGTTGAGCCCGGCTCGTCGCATCACACCTTCCAGAGCGATGTTGAAGAGTAGGCATGAGAGTTCATCACCTTGTCGCAGTCCCCGGCGAGATTCGAATGAACTAGATAGTTCAGCCGAAACCCTTACGCAGTTTTGCACACCGTCCATCTTTGCTTTAATCAGTCTAGTCAGCTTCCCAGGAAAGCCGTTTTCGTCCATGATTCTCCATAGCTCTTCACGGTCGATACTATCGTATGCCGCTTTGAAGTCGATGAACAGGTGATGCGTTGGGACCTGGTACTCACGGCATTTCTGGAGGATTTGCCGTACGGTAAAGATCTGGTCCGTTGTCGACCGGCCGTCGATGAAGCCGGCTTGGTAACTTCCCACGAACTCATTTGTTTTTGGTGACAGACGAGAGAAGATGATCTGGGATAGCACTTTGTTGGCAGCATTCAAAATAGTGATCGCCCTGAAGTTCTCACATTCCAAATGGTCGCCTTTCTTGTGAATGGGGCAGATTACCCCTTCCTTCCACTCCTCCGGTAGCTGTTCGGTTTCCCAGATCCTGACCATCAGCCGATGCAGACAGGTGGCCAACTTTTCTGGGCCCATCTTGATGAGTTCAGCTGCGATACCAGCTGCTTTGTTGGTTTTGAGCTGGTGAATGGCATCCTTAACTTCCCTCAGCGTGGGAGTTGGTTCATTTCCGTCCTCCGCTGCACTGGCGTCGTCGTTTCCTCCGTTGCCGTGGGCTCCCGTGCCTACGTTCTCCACGCCGTTCAGGTGCTGATCGAAGTGCTGCTTCCACCTTTCGATCACCTCACGTCCGTCCGTCAAGAGGCCTCCGTCTTCATCCCTGCATATTTCGGCTCGCGGCACGAAGCCGTTGCGGGATGCGTTGAGTTTCTGATAGAACTTCCGTGTTTCTTGGGAACGGCACAGCAGTTCCATTTCTTCACACTCCGCTTCTTCCAGGCGGCGCTTTTTCTCCCGGGTCTGCTGTTTCCGCTTCTGTTTATAACGTTCCACGTTCTGTCGAGTCCCTTGCTGCAGCATTACCGCCCTCGCTGCATTCTTCTCCTCCAAAACCGTTCTGCACTCTTCGTCGAACCATTCGTTCCGTCGATTCCGTTCCACGTACCCGATGGTGCTCTCGGCTGCGTCGTTGATGGCTGCTTTCACTGTACTCCAGCAGTCCTCTAGAGGGGCCTCTTCGAGCTCGCCCTCGTCTGGCAACGCGGCCTCGAAATTCTGCGCGTATGCTGAGGCGACATCCGTTTGCTTCAATCGCTCTAGGTTGTACCGTGGCGATCGCCGGTACCGTACATTGTTGATGACGTAGAGTTTTGGGCGAAGTTTGACCTTGAGCGTGAGCATGAGCATGAGCATGAGCATGAGCATGATTGACCGCCCGCGGTTGCTCCTCTGTTATTGCAAGGACAACTGCATTTACACAAAGAACCAACAGATGATGCTTGGGATTAGCTTTCTCTTCATTGTGTAAATGCTGGAATCCCAATACTTTTCAATAAGCAATACCAGCGCCGGCCGCGTCCGAATGCAGGTCAATTGAGGATAGGGAAGGAAGTGATGACGTGATTTTCGCTTAGGCCAATAACCGTGGAATTCTCTGCGTTACTACGAGAAATCACTAGGAGTTTGGACAGGGGAAATGGAGATGTGTTGAGGATTTTGTCGTGGTAAACGAATGTAATGTTTTGATTCGCGATTAATAATGCGCTCGCGAAGAAATACCCTTCTAAACCTTGGACGACGAACGCGATCTATTGTGCCTAAAAACTCACCCTACATAAGTTATTCATTCGCAACTAAGGAGAACACAAAGCTAAACACCGACGCATCTGTAGTTTGCGTTTCCGCGCGCGACAATGCTGAACGCGATCAATTCACAAGTATTAACAAAATAACACGTGATAAATAAATCAGAAAGATCTTACCGCATGGTTCACCGTATATCTTTTACCGACCCTTTCTTTTTCCAGAAATTCATGCAACCTTTATTTGAGTCAAAACATTTATTCATTTGGACTAAAATATTACAAATGTCGACACCGAAGATGACGAAGCATTCAAATTTCTGTGTACATGCAAAAATGAAAGGAAATTATTTATTATCAACCAAATGTGCATTTGGAACTAGCGCCGACACATGACGTGACGAACTTTTCAATATTTGTTAGATAAATACACAAAAACCAGAGCAGAATTGTATAAATCCTTTAGCATTAATTATTATGATAAAATGGAAAGAGCTCACCAATAAACATCCTCCGAAGTGTATGTGCTGCAGCATCTTCCACTAACTGGCCTCTTCTCCGAAATCACACTGAACTGCTACTACTACACACGGGTACGACGATGTGGACATTCAAAATGACTACGACGACGACGTTGCAGCCGGCCCGAATGAAAGAAATTGCCTCTTCACTTTGCCTCCAAAATCACACTAAACCGCCCGTACGAAGATGAGCAAATCGGCGACGACGACGACGACGACGCGGCAGGCCCGAATGAAAGAAATGGCCTCTTCACTTTGCCTCCAAAATCACACTCATAAACATGTGACGTCGTTCTTATCGTTTTACGTTGATCAAATTGGTGAGGAGTACTAGATTTTTGTGGAAACGCCTACCAGTTTTGGGCGCAGTTTGACCATCACCAGATAGTGGTCGGAGTCGATGTTGGCGCCACGATAGGTCCTGACGTCGATAATGTCGGAGAAGTGCCGTCCGTCAATCAGAACGTGGTCGATTTAAGATTCCGTTTGCTGTGGTGACCTCCAGGTAACGATGTGTTGGAAAAAGGTGCTACGTATGGCCATATTTTTGGAGGCGGCGAAATCAATGAGTCGTAGGCCGTTTTCGTTCGTCTGCTGGTGGGCGCTGAACTTACCAATCGTCGGTCTGAATTCCTCCTCCTGGCCTACCTGAGCGTTCAAATCACCTATGATGATCTTGACGTCGTGGCTTGGGCGGCGATCGTACTCACGTTCGAGCTGCGCGTAAAATGCGTCCTTGTCATCATCAGTACTTCCGGAGTGTGGGCTGTGCACGTTTATTATGCTGAAGTTGGAGAATCGGCCCTTGATCCTCAACCTGCACATTCTTTCGTCGATCGGCCACCAACCGATCACGCGCCTCTGCATATCACCCATCACGATGAAAGCTGTTCCCAGCTCGCGTGTGTTGCCGCAGCTCTGGTAGATGGTATGATTACCTCTAAACGTTCGCACCATGGATCCTGTCCAACACACCTCCTGCAGCGCTACGATGCCGAACCCGCGGTCCTTCAGTAGATCGGCGAGTATGCGGGTGCTCCCAATGAAGTTGAGAGATCGGCAGTTCCACGTACCGAGTTTCCAATCGCAAGTCCTTTTTGTTCGCTGGGGTCGTTGCCGTTGGTCTCGGTTCGTATTATTCTGTTGCTGATTTTCCGTTACAATGGTTTTTTACGGCTGGCTCGTAGGGCCTGACACCAACCCCCTACTTTCCGGAGGACCACAGTTGAGCTTAGAGTCCTTCCCTGGCACTCGGACGTAGATCCGGAAATATAACAGCTCAAAGTTGGCTATCGGATGATTATACCTTTTTTAAGAATCTTTCTTACTTCATGGATATAAGCCCGATCTTTTCCAAATTTGAACCACTAATACACAACTAGTTGATGAACTTACAATCAAAATTTGAGAATATTTGATGCACTTTTGGAATAGTTACAGCTAGTTGAACATTTTTTAAAAAGTGAAAATTTTGCCTGTCCCGATCAGTGCTGAAAACTTCATTTCGTCATAATTAAATTCAATCACCTACAGCTCATTTTAGATGTTGAACCTGATAACATTGTTTTATGAAAAACTTGTGCGGCTAGACCAGTTCTGCAAGAAAGTCACGGAAAAACCGCATTTTTTTTTAATATTTAAGGTAAATGTCACGGACTACCTTTGAAAAATGCCAAATGATATTCACCGTGAATATCATTGGCATTTTGCGAAGGTAGTCCGTGACATTTACCTTAAATATTCGAAAAATATCGTTTTTTCCGTGGCTTTCTTGCAGAATTGGTCCAGCCGCACAAGTTTTTCATATACCATATTCTAAGGTTCAGCTTCTAAAATGAGCTGTAGGTGAATGAATTTAGATATCACGAAATGAACTTTTCAGCACTGGTCCCGATCATTTTGTCTATCCCCTGTATATCCATGATTTGTTGTATCTATCATACAACCATTGGTTTGAATTTTAACATAGACTTTTGAACCTGAAAGTTGGATTCAAACAGAAAATTCAATATTCTTGAAAACCTGATTTAACTTGATAAAAACTCGAATATAAGTGGGCGTGTCGTATCCAGAAATGGAACAGTAATTTTAGCAGTTATCTCAACATCTTGCAGTGCATATGTATAGACCAAAAATATACTTTTACAACAAGCACCAAATGATCATGTCAAAAAAACCCGTAAAAAATCGAATTAGTGTTTTTGGCATAAACGTAAAGAAATAGCTCACACAGGAATTTGAAAATGTGTTTCCCGATTGAATGTTTGGGATAGGCAACTTTTTTTTCTCACAAAAAAGTTCAACTTGCTGTAACTTTTAATAGAGTGCACCAAAAGTTCTCAAGTTTTGACTGTTTGTGAACCTATTATACAGTGTATCAAACAATTGTCCGTACAGCAGTTTTTTGGTCAAAATATTTTTTCATTCAAATGATCAAAACTTTTTTATACATCAATCAAATACGCTGAAATTTTGATCAATCATAAACCATATATTAAAAATCCATTGGTAAAATTTTGAGCGAGATCGAATAAGTATTCTGGAAGTTATAGAACTTTTAGTAAAACTTATAAGATCTTTGAACACATTTTTAAAACATTATATCTCAATATGTACTCGATGAAACTTTTTCCATTTTTTTTTGTGATACAACTTATACCGAAGGCTTTCATATGCAGCTTCGTTTGAGGTTTTATGTTCACTATGAAAAATCTGTCTATGTTCAGAAGAGTGTCATTTGAAAATGTATCATATTTTGATCAATAAAAGTGTCAAGTGTTTTCTACGTTTTTATATTCTCTCAAAGTAATATTTTTATACAGGACCTACTAAACTACATATGAAGAGTAGGCCATATGTATTTTTCGTTCAGTTAATGCACTTTTATTGGTGGAAAACGTTTGGCAGATTATATGTGCAAAATAAGGTAAATTTTTAAACATCGTCAACTACATAAGCACATTTTTCATATTTTTTGTAGTGAATATAAAACCTCAAAAGTAGCTGCATATGGAAACCTTAGCTATCAGCTGTACAATACAAAAAATGAAAAAGTTTCATCGAGTACATACTAAGATATAATGTATTAAAAAAGTGTTCAAAAATCTTAAAGGTTTTACTAAAAGTTTTAAAACTTTCAGCAAACTTATTCGATATCGCTCAAAATTTTACCAACGGAGCTCTAATATATGATTCATGATTGGTAAAAATTTCAGCGTTTTTGATTGACGTATAAAAAAGTTATGAACATTTGAGTGAAAAAATATTTTTTTTCCAAAAAATTGCTGTACGGACAATTGTTTGATACACTGTATGTGTATCATTGGTACAAATTTGAGCTCAATTGGTTAATCTTTCGCTAGAACCTTTCTTGTAGATCACTATTTTTTACACACCTAAATTAAATCGCCAACCTCAGCAAACGGATTGCCGAGAATCCAACAGCCGAGAATCCGGTAATAACTTTTACTGAATCTCGGTAAAAGTTTTACCGAGCTGTCGTTAAAACTTTGCCGAGATCTCGGTAATCCAACTTTTTACCAAGATCTCGGCAAAGTTCACCGCGAATCAGTAAACATTTTACCGAGATATCAGCTGTTGGATTATCGGTAAACCGTTTACCGAAATCAATGAGTTTAAGTGTGTAGGCAACTTATTTGTTAACAGTCATATCTCGGAAACCAGCGAACCGATTTGAATGAATTTTTGAACGATTATCAACATAAGAAGACATCTCCTTTACGATGTTTCACGTCGCTTCAGTGGGACTAAGATGAATGCTATGATGCTCGTGAAAGACACATCTGGACAGTTACTGAACGGCTGACCAGTTGAAACGCTGGTTCAAGCACTTTGGAAACCTATTTCAAGTGTCGGTCACGCCATCAACACCACAGCATGATCCGCCAAGGGTTCGACGCATTACCCGTACCAACACAGAAGCTCCATCGGTGCAGGAGATAGGAGATGCTCAAAGCTGACCCCGTAGTATCCGCACAACTACTGCATCTATTGTTCCGCAACATATGGGAAACCGCGACATATCCGGGCGACTGGATGCAAGGCGTCTTAGTAAAGGTACCCAAAAGGATGACATGACTTATGCGATAATTGGCGGGGCATCATGTTACTGTGTATCGTTCTCAAAGTCTTCTGCAAAGTGATCATTAACCGGATACAGGAGAAGATTGACGCAACTCTCCGACGGCAGCAGGCAGGATTCCGTGCCGGACGATCCTGTGTGGACCATATTGTCTCGCGCCGTATCATCCTGGAGAAAATCAATAAATTCCAAGAGTCTCTCTACCTGGTGTTCATTGATTACGAAAAAGCTTTCGACCGTCTCAATCACGGAAACATGTGGAAAGCCCTCAGGCGCAAGGGTCTCCCTGGGAAAATCATCGGTCTCATTGAAGCACAGTACAGAGCAGTTTCGTGCAGAAACTGAAAGAATTGGTGTTTTGTCCGATCCCATCCGGGTCGTTGCTGGAGTGATGCAAGGATGTATCCTATCACCGCTACTGTTCCTCACCATAATCGACGAGATCCTGGTAGGTGCGATTGACCGTGAATCAAATCGTGGATTGCTTTGGAGCACCTAAATTACTTCGAACTGGCAGATGACGTTGCTCTCCTAGCTCAACGGCGATGTGCAGAGCAAGCTCGATGATCTTGTCAATCACTCCTCAGCGGCAGGTCTTACCATCAACGTCAACAAGACCAAATCGTTGGATGTAAGCACGGTCAACCTTTCAGTTTTACGGTAGCTGGCAAGTAGCTGGGCATGTTGAAAGCTTCCAACATCTTGGTAGCCAAATGGCGACCGATGGCGGCACCAAAATCGACATAGGTGCACGGATCAAGAAGGCGAGGGCTGCTTTTGCGAGTTTAAGAAATGTATGGAAAAATAATTAGATTAGTCGACGCACCGTAATCCAAAATTTCAACTCGAACGTGAAATCTGTGCTGCAATACACCAGTGAAACCTGGTGTGTATCAATGGAGAACACTCAACGGCTGCAGGTCTCTATCAATAGATGCCTGCGGTATATAATTCATGCAGGGTGGCCTCACAATTGGATCTCCAACGTGGAGCTCTATCGTCGATGTCATCAAAAGCCGATAGCGACAGAAATTCATGAGCGAAAGTGGAGGTGGGTCGGCCCCACTCTATGCAGGGGCGGAAACGAAATCTGCAAGCAAGCGTTAGATTGGAACCCAGCAGGACATCGCAGCAGAGGCTGACCCAGAGACGCATGGTAGCGCAGTCTCAGCAACGAAATCAAGCTAGTCGACAGAAATTTGACCTGGCCACAGGTCAGGGCGATGGCTGGCAATCGCCCAGGATGGAAATCTTTCAATTCAGCACTCTGCACCATCGTAGGTGCCCAGGACTGAAAGCATCTAAACTCAAGAACTGTTTGACATTTACACACGTATGCTATTATAATCTACTGAGCTTCCAATATATTCAAGCATAAAAGGTGATCTTGCTGTGTTATTCTAAACATCAAATTCAGTTAATATTTCGGTTAACATTTCAATTCATGTAACAAGTTGCAAAATGATATTTTTTTCAGCACGAGTCGTACATTTATTCAACGAGGTTTGCCAAGCATTTTTATCAACAATTCATGATGAAATTTGTGTAATTCAACCGGTTTAATATATTTTTTAAACCAACTTTTTATCTTCTAGGATGCCCTAACATCAACCGTTCTTAATCCGCTCATGTCTCTTGGCTATGAGGCATGGAGCGAAGTTCGCCGCATAACACAGAACCTGCTACAGGAGGGTTCTGAGCTCCACAAGAACACGAATCTTCAGCAAGCAGCGCTCGTTCCACAATCGTCCGTCCAAATGCATTTACCGGCCAATATTGGTGATTACACTGATTTTTATTCGTCCATCCACCACGCAACCAACGTTGGAATCATGTTCCGTGGCAAAGACAATGCCCTTATGCCGAACTGGAAGCATCTACCCGTTGGATACCACGGTCGAGCCAGCTCTGTGGTCGTATCGGGAACACCAGTTCGTAGACCACTCGGCCAAACTCTGCCCGTTGATGGAGCGGATCCAGTGTTCGGGCCATGCCGTTTGTTCGATTTTGAGTTGGAAATGGCATTCTTTGTCGGAGGCCCTCCGACTGAGCTCGGAACACGTGTCACAACCGAAGAAGCGGCCAAACGTGTCTTTGGATTTGTGCTAATGAACGACTGGAGCGCTCGAGACATTCAAAAGTGGGAATACGTTCCGTTGGGACCGTTCACGGCGAAGAATCTTGGAACGACTATTTCACCATGGGTCGTTCCAGTAGCTGCCCTCGAACCATACAAAGTGGACAATTTTCCACAAGACCCACAACCATTCCCGTACCTGCGGCACGAGCAAAAATTCAACTTCGACATCAAGCTGGAAGTGGACATCAAACGTAAGAATTTTGTTTGTCTTGTTCGGCCGTTTGTGGTCGAACCGGTTTGTTGCCGGGTGGCGGTAGAAAAAATTTGAATATCATTATAATGTTTGTTTCTTCCACAGCCGCTAAAGGTGCCTCGACTACCGTCTGCCGATCCAACTATAAAAACCTGTATTGGACAGCACTGCAACAAATCGCGCATCACACTGTTACCGGCTGTAACCTGAAGCCGGGTGATTTGATGGCATCGGGAACGATCAGTGGCGACGCGTCGGACTCATTTGGATCGATGTTAGAGTTGAGCTGGAAGGGCACTAAACAGGTGCAACTATTAGGTGGAGAAAGTAGGAAATTTTTACAGGACAACGATGAAGTGGTGATTCGTGGACACTGCCAGAACGATGAAGTGAGAATTGGCTTCGGAACGTGCACCGGAGTCGTCCTGCCAGCAAAACCATTCGAATAGGAATATGGTGCACATAAAATTGTTACCTTTTTCAAATGGAATAAAAAAATACATTTTATGCGGATGTTGAATTTCTATTTCAACATTTTTGTAGTTTTTCTTCTTCTTTCTGGCGTTATGTCTCGAATTACATGAATATTATGCAGTAGTTATGATAACATGATTGTAACCCTATTTGATTTGCCAAAATGCTAATTACTAGTTTCAAGTAAACTATTGCTAAACAAAAAAAAAACATTGTGGGCTTCGTGGTCGTACGGTTATTAGACACATTCTACGGGCCCCGTATCATCAATACCAATTTTTCAAAGTTGAGTTATGTCATATTTGACATTTTTATCACATTCTACATTACTTTTGCCATCCAAAAATGTATTCGACATGATATTAGTATGACAATAAATATAAATTGAACGACGATTAAGATTAACATTAAAATTGTGATTTTAAGTCATTTAGGCACACTTTTCATCCAAACTGTCGTATTTTAAACACCAACACACTGATTTTTCAAAAGTCTTCCATCATTTGTAGATAAATGTATGTAGATTTTTTAGCATAAAAAGATTCAAAATCGGAAGACTTTATAACTCTGAAATATGGCTGATCATAGTATGGGTTTTTATTGCGTTGTAACGTCACGAAAAATCAACATTTTTAAATTTTATTCAAATACGGAAAACGTTACAAATATGAAATTTTGTATGCTCTTTGTACTCGAAAAGCTCTTTCAAACGAGACTAAAAGAAATAAAATCGGTTCACGGAAGCCTGAGTTTCACCTGGTTGAAGTTTGCGTTGTAACGTCACGAAAAAAAGTTCTATGGAAAAGACCAAATTTTTCTGGCTTGGACGGCTTCTGAATTGGACAAACGTAGTTCTATAATCAAAACAGTTTCGTTCTCGTTGTGTATGAGCTCTTTTTCAAGATATTGTTTATAAATTGCGAACCATTGCCCGTTCATAAACTACGTAGACTTTTGAAGGACGGGGGAGATGGTGTTTGGCCAAACAGACGAAACACTGACGAAATTTCAAAGTTATTAAGTTGGTCAAAGGCTTACAGTTGATGGATAATTTGATTTAAAGCTCCACAAACAGGTGGCGCTAGAGAACTTACAAATTTTAAATTTCATACATCTCTGGATCCCTATTTCATAGAAATACGATTTCTTCGGCAAAGTTGTTTGGTAAGTAAAGGACTTGCAGTTGATTGTTGATTGACCAATAGATGCGAGATATTTCCACTAGAAGACGTTAGTTTCCATTTTGCAAAAGCAGTGAAGGGATTAGAATTTCTTGAAAAGTATTCTGCAAGCTGCAACTTTTTCACTTTGGACACATTGTATTCAAATCAAATAGTAATCAAAGATCAAAATATAATTCTTAACTTTCAAAATTTAATTTGATTTGATTCACTTATTCTTAAGATATAAGAGTTAATAGAACAACAGTCAAAAATATGATTCTGCTTAAAGCGCTCCATATTTGTGTAGAGCTAACCAATCAAGTCCAAATTTGTAGAAATTACAGACAACAAGATAAGGAACTATCAGTCAAAATTTGAGAATTTTTGGTATATTTTATAAAAAGTTACAACAAGCCGAATGTGTTTATAAAAGTTCAACAAGCCGAATGTGTTTTGGGTAATTTATAAAATTGGCATGCTTTTGAAAATTTGCAACTACCACCACTGTGTGGCAGAAATTAATACCATACGGCTATTAAACTGAAAGCCCTTGATCTACCAAACAACTTTAATGAAGCAACCATCTTTCCAATTAATCACGATCCTGAGGTAAGTAAAACTAAAAATGTGTATGCCCACTAGCGCCGCCTAGTGGAAGGATTTGAAATCATTCGGCCCATCAATTGAAAGTTCTTGACCAGCCAAACAATTTTAACGAGGACACCAACTGTCTAAATAGTTAGGATCTTGAAATATATGGAATGGATATTACGTCAGTGTTACATCTATTTTTGATATAACAAGAATCACCGACAAACAGACGTAACACCTACGAAATTGAAACTCATATATCTCAGGACTCTAATTACTTAAGACTTTAGACTTTATAATGGAAAAGTTGTTTATCGTGCCGTGACTAGTGGTAGTTAAAATTTTGCCCAAAAATTTGCAAAAAAATATAGACTGTTTCAGAAATTATAAATACACTAACGATTAACTACCTTTTCTATTTGAGCACAATATCCAAAAAAGTTTCTTCCAGCTCTTATAGTAAACATGCTAACGAAACATATAATACCAATTTTGTTGATGTTTCTGGTAAAAGTTAAAAAATAGGGCTCTGTAAACTAGATGATTAAAATTTGAAGTTGCACAAAGTGGTAAAAAAATGTAGCACAGTAGAAAAGAAAAAAATCTCACGGATAAAATATTTAATTTCCAAACACAATTGAAATTTGCTGTATCGATAATAAAAGATATTTCTCGATTGGTAAGAGTAATTTTTACTGGAATATTTGATAAAAAACCACCATTACGGGCCTTCTTAATATTTTTTTTTTGTTTCATATTTCTCAACAGTAGCAATAAACGTTAAGCCAAAGAATGTCTTAATTACTGCTTACTGCATTCGTTTTAATGGTATGACCAGCTTTGCCATCTGAAGGATCGAATGAGCTGAAAAAATAAGATTGTTTAGATTAAATGCGTTCAGAAAAGCTAAGAAAATGTGTGGTAGTTCTTATGTTCCGTAGAAAACCTCAAAAAATAAAAAACTTGATCTCCGAAAAAATGTTGTGGAAATGCCTTGATCGATTTTTTCCAAATTTTGATCAAGGCATTCTTTAGACAACTTGTTAAGAAAGCGAATGTGATAAAAATATTGATAATTTTTGATATTTAGTGATAAAAAATGTTGAACTCATTAAAAACACCTTTGTGCAAATCCAAATTTGAAAAATTTAGTTATTTGTTAGAGAACTCGACTGTTCTTCAAAATATCAAGACAATTGAAAGGAAATATAAAAATATTGAGTACCATACGCTATACTCTGAAAAAAGTTGGTAAAAATTATTAGAACAGTTTATTTAATTTAATAAACAAAGTGTATTTATAATTTCTGAAACAGTCTATAGTTTCTCAATTAGTCAAAATTTGTTGAAAACTTTTTGAGAAACTCTAATCGTTTGTAAACTATTGTAAAATTTTAATTAGCGTCGCCCAGTGTGTCAGAATCCCACATCCAATAGTAAATCAGCTGTAAGTTTTTGACTTATCAAACAACTTTGCCAAAGACACTAACTCTAAGTAATTGATGCCCCTAAGTGGTATGCAGATCCTCAGGTATGTCTTTGGTTCAATAACTGCTCGCACATCTTGAAGCGTTTTTACTTGAATCAATGACATTGCATAAATTATTGAAAAAATGTTTAATTCGACGGCATGATTAGTTTTATGCTGCAAAATCTAAATATCTGGCGGTGCGAAGTAATGAACATCAACGGTTTAGTCTTTGGGACAAAATGAGATGAATATGGGTGGTACTAGGCCGAAGATGGGTACCATTAACCTTCATGAAGGAGTTTTCATACTGCTGATAGCAATAACTGGGCGCTCCGAGCCATTTATCACAACACGGATTTTCAATAGAATAAAGTTGCTCTTGGAGCAGTGAAAATAATGCAATAATATATTCACAAATTCGGGTAAATTTAGCTGATTATTCTGATTCTAAAATGATGCGCATTTTCGTGACGTTACAACGCGAGCAGAACCCTGTTTGAAACTGAACGGGCGTTGTAACGTCACGAAATGTAAAAATCCGAAATGTATATGTTTTATTTCACTGCATTGAAGAACAAACCAATAAATTTCAATGGTGGGAGAAATTTTCAGTTTTAAATAAAAATCCGAGCAAATTTTTCAAGATATTGATTGCGCGGTAGAGGGGGTCGAATTCTAGCGCGTTGGAACGTCACGCTACAAATACGCATTTTAAATAAGTTTTCCTAATGAAAACTTTATGTTAAACAGGTCAAACATATCGGAAATTTGACAAGGAATCTAAATATGACAAAATATTTTGAAGTTTACAGTCGTTTTTATGAATTATAGTGAAAAATCTGGCTACGAATGCGTAGAAACGTTGTAACGTCACCGTAGAATGTGTCTTATCTCGACGGCGTGATGAGATATATGCTGAAAATTTTAAATATCTGGCGGTGTAAGATAATGTATCTCAGCGCGCTAGTCTTTGGAACAAAACTAGAAGAATATGGGTGATACTGAAGCGAAGATGGGTGCCGGTGTCATTAACCTTCATGAAGGAGTATTCATACTATTGATAGCAATAACTTTGCCTCCCGAGCCATTTATCACAAAACGGATTTTCAATAGAATAAAGTTCCCCTTGAAGCAGTGAAGATAATGCAATGATATATTCACAAATTCGGGTAAATTTGGCTGATTATTCTGATTTTAACATGATGTGCATTTCCGTGACGTTACAACGCGAGCAGAACCCTGTTTGAAACTGAACGGGCGTTGTAACGTTACGAAATGTAAAAGTCGATTATCCAAAAACAAATCCGAAATTTAAAAGTTTTATTCCATTGAATTGAAGAACAAACCAATAAAATGTAATGGTGGAAAACAAATTCAGAATATCATAAAAATCCGAGCAGATTTTTTAAGATGTTGGTAGCGCGTTAGAGAGGGTCGGATTCTAGCGCGTTGTAACGTCACGCTACAAATATGCATTTTGAACACGTTTTTCTAATGAAAACTAAATGTTCAATAGGTCAAATATATCAGAAATTTTACAAGGAATCCGAATATGAAAAAATATTGTAAGGTTTACGCTCGTTTTGATGAGTTATAGTGGAAATTATGACTACGAATGCGTCAAAACGTTGTAACGTCACGGTAGAATGTGTCTACACCGTAACGCACCGTTCCAAGGTGATCTACCCACGTTACAGTGATCTCGCACTCGCGGTAAAGAAAACAGCATTCATTTAGTGGGTTACAGATATTTATTTACTTTTTTTCTGTGCAATGTGTTCAATTGCATTTACATATTTTTTCATTCATTTTAACAACACATAACATCTATTGTGTTTCTTAGCATGGCATAGTGGTCTATAGTTAGTGGGCTGTCAAAGTTCAATTTGTGTTTTTTTTTTCATTTTGATTTATGTTTCGCAACATGCTTATTTTTCATATACATTTTTTACGCTCAATTTGATGTTGGGTTTTGTTGTTTAAAATATGATTGAGCTACCGCGACGCCTTTGCATTGTTCACGTTTGGGAGATGCTTTCGTTACAGTTTCGGTTTGAAACTGTACATGTGGTTCCTTTGCTAAATTTTACTAGTGATACTTGTGTGACTATGACGTTCTTTTCTTTCTAATTAAACAAGTTTGTTCAGTTTCAACAAATCAAGCAACTAATTAGTATGATTTGTGTTTCTTACGTTGCTTTTAAATATACGAGTTATGATTCCCATCACTCTCGAGATGAAATATACATTATGGTGAAGGAGAGCTTTCTTTCCAAACTTCGTTACTATACTACTGATTAAAGCAAGTTCGTCAAGAGCTTGTTAAGTTCTCTCTGCCCTAGTTCACCACGATAGACGGTATCTGAGAATGAATGCGAATCATGGTTTTTAATTAACATTTCATTTGAAGGAAGACTTTGTGATTTTGTCGTTTATTTTGTGTTTTGATGTTCTCAGCACTAGCAATAAATGCTTGGAATCAAACTGCTCGTTTTTTTTAAAATAAATTCATATACTCAAACATAACTTTTTGTATATAGGTGATAAAATTTCAAGCACTTGATCATTAAATTACGCTATATTGAATTACACTTTGTGTCAGTCACTAGTAGTTTCGTTTGTCGATGGATGAACGTAAATTTGGACTCTCTAACTGAACGCAGGTTTAATACTGTATCGTGACCTAGATCTTTGGCAAATACTCGATATTAACAAGCTCAGAATCAGTTTCATTACGCATTTCTAGTTAACAATTTTTGTAACGTTCAGTCGTTATAGCATTCATCGTTCCAATTCCGCTGGCTGTGGGAATATGAGGTTTTAAAGCAAGTGGTTTCTTGTATGATATTTGCGCAGTTATATTTACATCATTCACAACGTAACCGTGAGCAGAGGCAAAGGAACATGTAAATAAAAAAAAATAACAAATAATTTTCTTATAGTACAACTATACATACAGTTGGATGAGTTGAGCTCATCACCTGTTTCAAATTTTAGTTCATTTTATTGCACACTACACATTGATGAAATGTTCATTTTTTTTCGTTAGAATGATTGGATTTGGGAAAACTGATTTCGCAACAAATAATTAAACTTATTGATTTAAGGTATTTTGACTTCTGTCACCAGTCAGTATTCAATTGCGGAACAGGATGAGCATGTATATAGATCATGGGAGCATACGTGTACTTTGTGTATAGTATATATATTGTGTATATATATATTTTTTTCTTTCTGATTTATTCGTTTGCAACAGTCAATTTTAGTAAATACGGTAATTTGTTGTAGAAACTTCGTTCACGTCTGTTCGTTTTGACACTTCAATTGAGATATTGAACTTGGATGCTAGGTAATTGAAATTTACTATAATAAAGAATCGATATGTTTTATGGATGTTTTGGGGTTGATCAACATAACAATAGAAACAATTAATTAGAAGAAACATTCAAACTTAATTGTAATATTTTCTCTGTTACTTTCCTACATATTGATTTCATTCACTTTCCAATATTTATAACAATTACTTAACGCAAGTTAACTTATTCGTTACGGTATTTTTTCTTTGATATGTCATTGCAAATGATACTCATTGGTTGACAAATTTATGGTAGTTCACTAGAGTTGAATGAAACTGTCTCTACTATTAATTCTGGGCAGTTTCTCATCGATTTCAAATGCCAAGGTTGCTCTCAATACATAAGAGAGAGAGTCTTCCAATTTAAGACTAGATGGCCAACGGTTCAGTAAATTATTGCTATCGTCACCTTACAGATCCTGACCAAGACGATCAATTTCATTGAGCATGAAATCGACGTCCGACCTTATGACGGCTATCGAAGAGATAATTGACCGGAAGAAGTTGGGGCGTCGATCGTCTGGCTGGTATCCGACCATCAGAGTGCCGGACTGCATCATCCGGGATTTGATGATGGGACAAATTTTTCCGAGCTCTTTCTCCTTGTTAGCGTCATGAGGAACTCCACGCAGTCTCTTCGGGATGTACCAGAATGAGACGTTCACACACTCCGGTTCCATGATCAGGTAAAATTTGTCCGACTGTTCTCGAATTCGTTTCACTTGATATTCGGCTAGCTCCATCAATTGATCCATCGCCTTTTCGAAGCCATCGGTGCCCTTGGAACGCCACTGGAGCCATAGTTTAAAGATGTCGTTGTGGCGTCCGCATTGGATCACTTTATCACCAGTGTCGTAGCTGATGTCATAGAGCTTATCGGTCATGAACAGATACTCAGCGGACATCTGGTTGCAGCTGATCAAAAGACCCTGTGAAAAAAAGATTTATAAACCAATTTGGTAAAATAACTATCATAGAAATGTACTGAATATTTCAGGAAAAGCTAAAATATATTCGTAATGGAGCATTTGAACAACTCCTTACCAAACCAACAATTGTATAACAGTCTACGGTTACGACAATCGAATAAAGCAATGTAAGATCAATTTTAGTTCATCAGAGCTCCAACATAGACGTTTCTTTAATCACCCATAAACCTATCACGATAGCCCAAAATCTATCACTTAGTGATCTAACTATCCGTAAGTTGTGTCGAGGAAGGAATTTGTAATTACGGGTAAGTCTGGGTCCTTGGACTCAACAGAGAGCTGTGTAAGGGATTGTATTTGAAAAAGAAACATCTATGAAACTTCTTTAGAACTTCCAGCACTGCAAGGGTAAAACATTATTTTTAATTAAGTATGGACTTGCTGTATTATTTATTAGTCCAAATTCCTATTATCCTGATTATAATGGGTTAGAAAGTTAGCATCATAGGGATTCTAACAATTCTATCCTTAATCTTCCTTTTGCATCACGTTGGCAGCAGCTCGCTGACGTAGTGTTCGTTTTGGGTCAAAAAAAAATGACCCTACCGTTGTGCTTTTACACTTTTTCATGGTTTTTCAACTTTATGACATCATAACTCCCAGAGTAGTGAATGGATTTCCACGATTTTTACACAAAATAATAGTGAGTATGTATGTATGTGGGCCTGTGGGGTCTTTTTTGACCTATTTCGAATTTCAACTCGCTGTAGTTTTTATTTAACGAATCCTAGCAATCTGAAATTTTCTGACAATTATTTTTTCGCGGAAATAAACCTTTCCCAAAAATAAAAAGTATTGAACGACCCCTAGGGGCGCTCCCATAAAAAAAGTTACAAATAAGACCCTGGGGTCATTTTTCACCCCAAACTTTGAACAGCTTGCAAAAATCAGTGGCTTGTCCGATTTTGGATCTCTTTGGCTCAAATGAAAGGGCCACAAGTCTAGTTTTCAAAACCACCAATGAAATCCGGATTTGGCCACTGTGGCCACCGGGAACTTGCTTCAACTGAAAAATGCCGCTTTTGAGACCCTAACTTTGACAAGCTATAACTTTGCAACCAAACAAGTAATCAGGACCGTCCAAGAATCGTTGAAAAGGTATTTACGTGGACTTTGATTATAGACATTAATATTGACTAATTATTGAGAACCGGTTCCGGAAATCCGGAACATCCGAAATATTAGTTTTCATCGTTGTTATGTGCTTGAAAATCCTTAAATGTATTCCCTTTACGCATTTTATTGCATAACTTCTCTGCACACTTCATTGAAATGAGAAACATATTGTTTAGGACCGTTTTTGGAGGGTTCTGGGCAGGTCTGGTCAATGCTGAATGGGTTACAGGGACTCCGGAAGCTGGTCAATTGGGTAACGACAATGAACTTTATATAGTTTTCGCTTCAAAACCCGGCGCCACATGGTTCAATCTTCGTCTGTTGTTCTTGTGATACTAAAAGAGATTTATAGTCATCTTCTTCTTCTTCTTGGCATAACATCCCTACTGGAAAAAGCCTGCTTCTCAACTTATGAGTTTTTTTAGCACTTCTACTGGAATTTACTGAGAGCTTTGTCTGCTAATCATTATTTTACATATGTATATCATGTAGCAGGCACGAAGATACTCTATGCCCAAGGGAGTTCCCTTGACGGCTTAATCTTTATTATATTATATGTTCTGGTATAGAAATGAACAAATGCTGATCTTGATCTTGTCTTGCGATTTTCGACTGTGAAGATTACAAATTGGGTTTCAAACTTTGGAGTCAAGAAAATAAATTCGCATGCCAATTTATTGAGACTGCAAGCCACATTAAAGTTCGTTCAAAGATGATCTCGATCTCGGCCATGGTCATCAGAGTAACTCAAATTGTGTTTTACACCGATAAATCATTTAAAATTTCCGCGGAGAATTTCTCTAAGAGCTTCTCAGAGAATCTGTTGAAGGCATTATCAGGTCGATCTCCTCCGGAACTTATGGAAAATTTATAAGAAAAAATCCGAAGGAACTCTTAGAAAGACAATTCACATCGAAGGGATTTTCGGACGACCGCCTGAAGAAATTTCCTGATTTCCTGAGATTTACTGAAGCAATTTCTGCTAGACAGATTCTTGGTAGAAACCCTAAAAGAATTAGCGGTGGAACTCCTAGGACAATTCCTGTGGAACTACTTGCGGAATTCCTGGTGGAACTGTTTTTTGTTTGTTTTTTTTTTTTTTTTTAATTAAAGAAATAATAAAATTATCTTTTGGATGAATTACTGGTGTAAGGCCTGGTGAAATTTTTACAGAACTTCCCGGTGAAGATCCTCAATGATTTTCGGTAGGAAATCTTGGAGGGTTTCCCAATGAAAATCTTAAAAACAATCTAATAAAAGTCTTTGAAGAATTTCATGTGGAGTATCCATAAAAACTATGAACCAGAAACATAGGGCATTTAGTGGAACTCCTAGGGGATTTTCCGGTGAAACTTCTCTGGGTGTTCCTACTATAAATTCCAGAGGAATATCCGGTGTAACTATTGTAAATTCAAGAGGAATTTCCAGAGGAGCTCCTAGAGGAATTCACGAAGCATCTGTGTTGCGGAGCTCCTACAGATATTCACAGCAAAACTCTTGAAAGACTATCTGATGGAGCTCCCAGAAAAAAATTCGGTTAAACTTCTAAACAAATTTACGGTGAGAATCCAAGAGAAATTAGAGCGGAACTCTGAATTTTCACACACAAAAATGCGTCATGGAGGGGCAGTGGTCCGAAAATCAAGATTTCATTATTACGTAATAACTTGATGCTGCATAGAGAAATTTCCGAAGGAACTTTTAGAAAACTTTCCGCTGAATTTTCTGCGAAAATTTCAGTGCACTATTTGGCAAAACTTGTAGAAAAATTCCCGATGGAATTCCTGCAGGAATGTACGGTGGAGCTTCTACAGTAATTACTTAGTATTCTCGGCGGTACTCCTGTTAGGAATTTCTAGTGGAACTTCGAGAAGTATCCCCAGTGAATAATACTTTCAAATGAATTCTTGACAGAACTTCGCTAGGGATTAAAAGTTTATCTTCTAGAGGAAATTTGCGGCAGAACACATAGAGAAGTATTTTGAAGAATTCTTAAGGATATTCTTTTTGGAACTTTTAGAACGATTTCTGAAGAGATATTCGGTGGAACTCCCACAAGAATTTCCGGTATAACTCTTGCCGGACTTCCCGATGCAACTTCTAGTAATAATCGATGAAACTCCCAGAGAAATTCTCTAGACGAATCCCTAGTCGATTTCCTAGTGGGATCCTTGCTGTAACTCCTAGGAGAATCACTGGTGAATGTCTTAGAGGAGTTCCAGTGAATCTACTGGAGGAATTCACAATGGATTTGATGGACCGATTCACTGTGGATCAACTACTACAATTTCTGGATATTAGCGGAGGGGGGCCTACAAATATTCATAGAGGATCTTCGAGTGAAACTTCCGGTGTAACTGGAAGTACTTCCGTTGAAACTTTGAGCAAAATTGCCAGTGAAACTCTGACAGGAACTCCTTGAGGAATTCCCAGTGAATCTACTAGAGAAATAACACTAGTTTACAGCATTTTTGAACTCGGTAAGCTGATGATCATTTTTAGTGTAGAATCATGCCCTGAGTTCGAAAACGTGAAGGAAAAAATTACAGTAGAGCGGATTTTTTTTCGACTTTCCATACCAGGCTGTCGATTTGAATCGATTTTTGTTATAATTTTTCAGCAAAGTTGCTCCCTTCATGCATCTCTATTTCCGTAACCAATGCTCCGATTGAGCTGATTTTTTAAAATAACTGGCCTACATCTAAGGTTTCAAATGTACGTCGAGAAAGATTTTTTCAATTATTTTTTTCTTACTGCAAAAAATACAAATCTTCATTATTTTTGGATATTTTGCTCAAATTTAAGGAGATAGTAAATATCATATTAAAAAAAAACTATAGAGCTCGATTTTCAGGATAAGCTCAAAAACTGATCTACCTAAAATTTTTCAAAGCACGATCCTGATATAAGAACATAATTATGCATAAAAAATTTTGGTCGATGATAGAAGTTCATGACTTTCATTTTTTTTTTTTGTAAACTAGTCTAATTGGTGGAAGTAATAAAAAAATTTCTATTCAGAATTCCTAGGAGAATTCGTTACGGAACTCCTAGACGATTTTCCTGAGAAACTCCTTGGGGCATTCCCGTTGTTACTTCGAAAACAGTTCTTAATTCAAAAAAAAAAAATACTACTGGCGAAAGAATTTCCGGGGTAACCTCTTCTAGAGGGATTTCTGGTGGAACTCCTAGAAAATTTTTCGTTGGAACTTCTAGAGCAATTCTCGCTGGAAGTACTAGAGGATGCGACTCCTGCGGGAATTTGCAGTGGTACTAACAGTGTTGGTAAAAACTCAAATTCACAAATCTCATGGTTGAAGTGTTTCACGCGCGATTCTTGACTCGCCAAACTCACCGCTGAAAAAATCATGCATGAGTTGACTCGCGATTTCACTCATTGCTTTATTTCTTGATGTTCTTATTATTTACATCAAAGTTTTTAGGATTGTATGACAGAACAAAAGCAAATCTAGCATACAATAACATTGAATGCCGTTCAAATTGATTTGGATTCGTTTTACCAGCGAATGAGATTTTGGCGCTTGACTCGTGAGAGCGAGATATTGTATGAAAATCTCGCGCTTGAGAAAATGATTCAGAATCGCGCGTGAGTTTGCTCACGCAGGAGCGGTTCATGAGTCTGCTTTGAGTGTGATTTTACCAACACTGGGTACTAATACAGAAATACGAGGTGGAACGCCTATACGAATTTCTGTTGTGAATCCTACTGGAGTTTCGATCAGAATCAGAACTCCTGAAATTTCTGGTGAAATTCCTTGAGAATTGCTGGATGACTTTTCTGGTGGATTTGATGGTGGGACTATTGGAAGTATTCCTTATGGAACTCCTTAAAGGTTACCAATAATGGAACATCTAGAGCAGTGGAGCTCAGCGCTTCTCGTATTTTTCGCAACATTTGGTTAGAAATCAATAAAATCTGAAGAGATGTGTTACAAATTTATGCTTTATCCAACGCCTGGTGTTGTAGCTAACTGGTCATGGAGAAAAACCTGAGTTATATTTTCAATCTTTCGAGATTTGCTCGATTGAGTAAAAAATTACGCCCGCAGGCCACACTCATTTTTGTCGAAGTTCGTCAAGTTACGAAAAGTTGCAAAACTTATTTCAGTTTAGTAACCTTGAACTACTAAATGACCTCGATACTAAGCTTCAGTTTGAATACTAATTTGCTTGTCGTTGAAGTGGTTTTCGATAAGTATTAAGCAATTTTGTTGATGAATTGCGTAAAATGCTGAGCACCACTTCTAGATCAGTGGTGCTCAGCATTTTTGCTGGAGCTCCTGCGGGCACTTCTAGACGAAAAATAGGCTTCGTGAGAGATTCTCGTTTGAACTCCGTAAGGAAATCCTGGTGAAGCTCATCGTGGGAGCTCCCGAAGGATTTTTGTTTTATTTTCACCGGAGATGGAAAAAGCCGGTGGAATAGAGCAATTTTCAACAATCCTTCCTCCAACTGACATGAAACCTCCTCATTACTTCATCTTTGTATTTAATAGTTTGCAATAACAAATTTCGAGTTCATTTCCAGTGAGAGTACATTTTTTTGGAAGTTAGATTGCTACATCTACAATAAGGTGGATATATATTTCATTTTGACTTTTTGAGGGTTCATTCACAAATGTCATAACGCCAAAATTGCCCTTTTTGACACCCACCCACCCCTTCGTAACATTGTTTATATGGGAAGAAAATTTTTTTGTTCGAGCTGTAACACCATGAACTACACCCACCCACCCCCTCCAGCGTTATGACATTTATGAACAAGCCCTGCCTCCCCCACTTCAAAAATGTTTAGTAGGATTTTGCATTTTAAGGGGGCAGATAAAAAAATATTTATCATAATATCGGGTCTTGCTAAAAATTCTGTAACAAATCTGATGAGTTTTTAATATTTTCCAGATTAAATGGTTTGTTATTTTTATCCCCCCCTTCCTTGACCAGGAGGTGGGACAAAAAGTGAAATAAATATTTGTAACGTTGAGAAGCAGGCTTTTTTCCACAAGGGATGTTATGCCAAGAAGAAGAAGAAGATGACTATTAATCTCTTTTTGTATCACAAGAACAACATACGAAGATTGAACCATGTGGCGCCGGGTTTTGAAGCGAAAACTATATGAAGTTCATTGTCGTTACCCAATTGACCAGCTTCCGGAGTCCCTGTAACCCGTTCAGCATTGACCAGACCTGCCCAGAACCCTCCAAAAACGGTCCTAAACAATATGTTTCTCATTTCAGTGAAGTGTGCAGAGAAGTTATGCAATAAAATGCATAAAGGGAATACATTTATGGATTTTCAAGCACATAGCAACGATGAAAATTAATATTTCGGATGTTCCGGATTTCCGGAACCGGTTCTCAATAATTAGTCAATATTAATGTCTATAATCAAAGTCCACGTAAATACCTTTCCAACGATTCTTGGACGGTCCTGATTACTTGTTTGGTTGCAAAGTTATAGCTTGTCAAAGTTAGGGTCTCAAAAGCGGCATTTTTCAGTTGAAGCAGGTTCCCGGTGGCCACAGTGGCCAAATCCAGATTTGACCGGTGGTTTTGAAAACTAGACTTGTGGCCCTTTCATTTGAGCCAAAGAGATCCAAAATCGGACAAGCCACTGATTTTTGCGAGCTGTTCAAAGTTTGGGGTCAAAAATGACCCCAGGGTCTTATTTGTAACTTTTTTTAGGGACTAAGGAAGGTTAAGAAAACTGCATGGTACCAATACTGTAGCATACTATATCGTACATGATTTCAATAAATATATGCATTTTTAGATGGTTCAGTGCTATCTTTGGTTTTATGTGCAGCGTGATTTTGTAATACAGACAGCCTGAAAAAAAGGGACCATCAATACTTTATTTAGGCGAAAAAGTCATTTATTTTTCTTTCTTTTTTTAAAAAAAAAAAGACACGGACACGTTTAATGCTTCCAGTGAGCTATTTGCTCTTTGAAGGAAGCACGATACTAGGACAACGGACTAGCATGCAACGCCCAGTGGCACAGCCGAAAACTTTTCCTGACAGCTGCGGCGGGAATCGAACCCGCGCTCCTTAGCACGATGCGACTAAAGGCTTGATGACCTTAGCCGCACGACCATGAAGCCACACATTTATAATGTATAACGATACAAATATTCGATTGTATATGCTACGTTGAATAAATTGATCAACCGTTTGAAATTTATGGACTGTAGAAACAATACAGAGCAAATGTTCTGATACGTTGTATACATTTTTTTATTTATTCGATGTTTTTTCGCGTCTTGATAAGCAATAAAGAGTCTGTTATACGTTCCATCGCATTGTTTAGGGGCATTTTCAAATGCACGCTAGCGCTAGCGCCACCTAGCAGACACTTCCGAACTAAATTGTTCATCACAAGATAGATAGACAAGGCCTGGATTTTCCTAACATAGTTGTTGAAAACATCATACTTTTCAAAAGTAAGAATAACGAAATATGCGAGAATATATGTTGGGGTTCAACGAACCCCAGGGTCGCAAGGCTTAAAGATATTTATAAATGTACGAATGTACCTATGGTCGAAGCATTGCTGGAGAAAGTTGCCAAAACTTTTGAATATTCAGAGAAACACAAAAAATGTATATTTTAAAGGTCTGCATTCCTTATCAATACTTACATCCTCCTTGAAGTGAATAGTAGAGCACTGAAGTAGAGCACCCATCAACTTGTGTGGATTCCAGGTGACCGAGTCCGCTCTGAAAGACATAATAAAAGATGACATAAATCCATAAGTAATTCCGAAACATTCATAAATCTGAGCGCCAGCAACGAAAACAATCTGCTCTAACCATAGCCAGTCAGTCAGCGAGCCAAGTCAGAGTCATATTTCATGCTCAAAACCAGAAGGTGCTTCCAGCTTCCCCTATTTTCTCGCTCGAGCATAGACACGTGCCACAGACAGGAAGCACCCCCTCGCCAATTGTTTGATGTGGCAGCAAATTTTCCCGCATAGTGATACCCGAAGGAGTGTTTAAGAATTAATTTTGTACACACATTTTATTATTTCACCCCTCTGTTATTTGTAGCGCCGGCGGGGCCAGCCGTCACCAAAGCACAATGCATAGGGCAGCAAGGACGCGCAAACACAAGCACACGCAACAGGGACACTTTTTGTCGTAACCATAAATGCCGGTTTGGAGATCCTTCAAAAGGGTAGGCAGACAGACAGGAAGGTCCAGAATCTAGCTCGTGTGAAGTGAGTTGAAAGATGAACGTTGTGGTGACGCGAATCCCCTTATCGTTGTTTGTTCAGTAACACTGAATAAAATGAAATTTAAATATTTGACTTTAAAGAACCGGGTGGCAGAGGAGATGGCAAAGCGTGCAAATCTGTAGTTCTGTTTAGTCTGGATTCAAGATTTGGAAGACATGTGGATTTCCTTTTTTGTTTTGTCTGCTGCACGCTGCACCAACAGTCGTGGCCGAGTGGGGCAGTCTTCTGACTCGAAATCAGATTCTCTCTGGGAGCGTAGGTTCTTATCCTACCGGCTGCGCCATTGCCATTCTCCAACGACAAGTAAATTTTGAAAATTAAAGTTTAAAGAAATATGCCACCCATCTTTGCCGATAAGTAAAATTAGGGTAATTTGAAATAAGAATATGCTAAAGGACAATTACGCAATTAGCCTTCCTAATGCATTACGTTGGGAACAGCTCGCTTACGTACGCAAGTAACCATTAAGCCGTAAAAATGGCATTAAGTCGGCTCCATAGTCGAATGTAGAACCTGGCTAACAGAGCTAATTGGTTCTATATCCTCTTATAGAGCTGCTAAAAAGCCACTTTTGGCGAATTATTCGGCTGATATACGGCCAACTTTAAAATATCGTAAGTCTCTGGAGTGAAAGTTGTCAAAAGTGAGACAAAGAAAAAAGAAAAAAAAAATTGTTTTTCTCCTGTTCTTTTCTAGCTTCCTTCGCTTCCATTGAAGTTGCTTTTTTGCTACTTCATCCAGATTCTAGCGGTTGTCCTCCGGGTTCCTGATCAAGTCCAAGTCCTTTCTCATCTGCTCCACCAATGCACCATGGGAATGGTGTAATGAAACTAGTATTTAAACCATGAAAAACAAAATAGTTTGGGCATTTCGTAGGTTGAAAATGATATGGGATGAGGATGATTCAGTGGTAAGCTTGGTGGTGACAAATGCATGACTTGATTCAGGAGATGCCATGTTTATATAAATGGTCGGGAAACCTTTCAGAAGAAGAGGGAAACGAGCTGGAGTTTGTCATGATTGAAAAAAAAATGGAATAATCAAGATAAACAGATTACATTATCTATTCAACAACACCATTCCGATAAACATTCCAACAACAAAAATACTCCCGTTCCGCCAATCCCATCCGACATGATTGTATAAAATGTATTGATCATGACCGACTCGAGTTTGTTTTGGTTGAAATCTATTTTGATTGATATAAACGTTGTTACCGAACGGTAACCAAACACTTTTGATGTGGGCAGTAGGGACTTACACTCAGCGAAGTAAACTACCAAAATTCATCAAAATACCTTATGAAATTTAGCCATAACTGTTAAGTATGGATGCCATAAGAATACCTTATGAAAATTGAACATGCTTATTATGACCTAATTACATAAGATAAACTTTTCGAAGGTTTTTGTCTGTATTTTCCTTCAATGTTGATTTGTAGTCAGTGTGTTATAATTACTAAATGTACTCTTGTCTAAAGTTATCGATGTAAGGAATGCCATATCACGATGAAGAAATTTATGTATAAAAATGTGTTAAGATAAATCTACGAAATAAATAAAAATAATTAATAATTAAAATAAGATAAACTTATGAAAAGAGCAGAAAAATCACAAAATGATGCAGACTGGAATCGATCCATGAACGTCGAGATCACTGAGCTTGTGCCCAACCCACGTGGCTATCGACGCTTGAGAATATCGTGTTGCTAAATGTGTATAAAAGCCAAACTGTGAGTCGATTCTGCGTCATAGACCGACCTTGAAAATCGTTCTAGGCGTTATGAATTGTTTAAAGGCTATTTCATAAGTTAGACCTTATGGTAATCTTAGGTTTATTTGCCTGAGTGTAGAAAAAAAGAAATTAACGATCAAGTCAAAGCGCTATATCGACACGACAACAGTGAAGGCTCAACGAATTCGTGGGTGGTTCAGGTGAAATGTCAAGCAAAGGGCGGAAATGAAAAAAAAAAAAAACGCGAAGGATTGAAGAGTGAATATGGTTCGGGATGGATCGGGTTCAATCGTGAAGGCATTTGGTATCAGAGTGGCGAGACAGAAAGTTTTGTCTTCGGAAAATCACAAAGTGTGCCCGTAAACATTCAGATCTACCGTCCGGTCTTCTGGGAGTAATCCAGGTTGGATTTGAGGACCAATACGCTTACCAACATGCCAACCCACCTCCCCCCCCCCCTCGTTATTGGGGGCGGGTGGTTCGCTGCAAAGCTGTTTATCTGGGCACGGATCACGCCCCGCGCTTTGTACCAGAAGCCTTTACCACAATTGTTTTCCGGCCCCGTGAAACAATTGGCCACTTCTGCCGGAGCCCCGTCGCATTCGAGGCTTCCATAAAATAGGCCGTCTGGAAAAATCCGTGCCTCGTGTTGTCCAGAAGTCCGACCTACAGCGCAAGACCCTGTATTCTGCCTCGAATCCAGAAGAGTCCAGCGTTGTCTTCGCCGGACCGTCTACGTACAGTTCTACGAGGTGTCAGTGGGGGAAATCACTCGACGCCACGACGCCACCACCCATGATGCCTGCCACGTCCCATTACTGAACAAACCACCCTCCCCCCCCCTGTTATAGAGTAGATAGGAATAAAATAGGTATGTACTAATGTAACCACTTTTCAGGACCACCCTCATCCGAAAACTTTCCCTCCGTTAAACGCCCTGGTACCTGGGAGCAAAAGAGGTCTTGTGTGCCCACCCTGTAAGTGGCCGCGGCTAAGACTAGCTGCTTAGGGTTTGGGCTGACTCCTTCAGGGTCAGCAGGTGCTCCCAGGGTCATAAGCAGTTTCAACGTCATGTGCTCCAAGCCCTGTGACAGCACTGGCAAACTTCTTTACAGATTGTAGGCTTTATATAGGCTTACAGGGCTTATTTTAGTTCTTACTGGTTATAGTGCCTATAAGCATTAGGAATTCTTATATAGACCTATTTAGCACTGAATAGCTGTTTAATGGCCGTTATAATGCTCAGAACAGTGCTTAGTGGTTACCTGGGTAGTGTACGGTTTGGGTCGAACATGGCCCTACTGCACAATCTTAAGTTTTCGAATTTTCCCGGTAGATGGCGCTGTAAACGTGCAATATTCAAACGCTTTGGAATTTTTGTAGGTGACTATATAATATGCCAAACAACTTTGTCGAAGACCGCAAAGTGACCCAACGCCTGTGAAAAAAGTTATACCCTAGGTAAAGGGAGGTGAAAGAATTTTGATATTTTTCCAGTTCATGTAAAGGAATAATGTCAATAATGAAATCTCAATACTTTGCCTAGGGTATAACTTTTTTCACAGACGTTGGGTCACTTTGCGGTCTTCAACAAAGTTGTTTGGTATATAGTACCCTACTAAACTACCGAAGCGTTCGAATATTGAACGTTTAAAACTTAAGATTTCTGCATACATTTGGCCAAGATTTCCCATAGAAACTTCAAGCTCGTTAAGCGCCCCTTAGGCTTTATCGATTTCGCTGAAATTTTGAACGTTGATTTTGGGAGTCCAAAACAGCTGATTAGGGAGGTAAGATTTGGAATTTTTCATTTTTTTTTTGTTTTTCATATAAGTGTGGGCCACCCTACTCTGTAAGGTAAGGTGTAAAAGAGTGGTAAGATGCCGTTTATAAACTTTGGTCATTTTTAATGATAAAGCAATGTCTGCTTGATACTTCAGCGGAAACACTCACGGTTCGAAAAACTTTTTATTATTTTTTTAGAGTTTTTAAAACTTCGTTCGTAAAACTCAAATGACCATCTGCTATGGACAATAGCAACCATGCGACCCCATGTGTAAAAATTCTGATGATTTTGTTTTGTTTCTAGGGAGATTGAGAAACATATGGAGCCGCATGGTTGCTATTGCCTTTGTTGCCCGTGTTAAGTAGCATCTTTCCCCATGGCAGATGGTCATTTTCCACTACTTGAGTTTCACGAACCATGTTATAAAAAATCTAAAAAAAAATAATAAAAAGATATTCGAACCGTTTCCGCTGAAGTATCAAGGTGATGATGCTTCATCATTTAATGGCGAGCACGAAAAACCGGAAGTTGCAAGTTTCATGGGAAATCGAAAAAAAAATCCCGTGGGTTTGGCTGTCAAGCTTCTAGAAGGATATTTTATGCGACAATATCTTGACACAGATCACCCATAGTGATGATCAATTCACATTCAAGAATAATTTTAAGCCTTGGGCCCTTTTACCACACCAGAATGTATTTTCGACAATGTTTCATGTAAAGGTGATCTACGTTACGGGCTCCGCTGAAATTCCATTGCAATTTTGCATACAATCTTTAGAGGCACAAATCTGACGAATGAAGTATCGAACCAAGCCACACTTGTTAATCCTGGCTTTGCTCACATGCAAAAAGAGGCAGCTTTTAGAAATCGAGCGCATTTGTTTGCGAATTTTTAAGATTGATGTCCTTGAAAATGTAAGTTGGGGTCGCGGCAGCCATATTTGCACTCTCTGATGTTTCTTCTTAAAAGGGAGCATCATGTTGAATTTGTGAATTTTATATTGGACGAGCTGTCAAGCATTTAGACATCTGCCAAATAGTCGGATCCTAAGATCTCTTGAAAATTGAATTGAATATGTAAGTATCAATATCTAATCATCCGAACAATTGCACAAACAATGCTCTTCCGGGTAAAATACATTTTTTCCTAAAATTCTAAAATCCGATTCTTGTGTATCCAAATGTATTCTGTCGAATAACATTTTCTCTTCAGCTCAGATCCATAAGTCTATCGAAAAGTACACGTTGTTCAGTAATATTCATCAATATTGAAAGTTATTTTGCGATAAAAAATCATTAATGATGTTTTTTATTATTTATTATTAACATAAAAAATGGAAGAGGGAAATCCCCCTTTGAAGTTTTTTTTTATAGGAATCGTATAGATTAACTACAATTTCACATAACAATCGACTTCAGACGTTTTCAAGTCTATAAATACTTATTCAGCACGCTCAAAGGCAGACAAAAATCAAACTTTCGGAAATTATAGAATTATGCAAATTACGGAAAATATTTCGCCTAAATCTTTGTTCATATAACTTTCATGCATTCCCTAGTAACCATTAGCACTATATTTCGCCACTTTTGGCTCACAGGAATATTAAGCGGCCAATATAGAGCATGTCTGCTCCTTAATAGCATTATATTCGCCTACAGGTGAATTATCGTGCTTCGTGGTTACTTGGGTTCTCCTACAGAGTCAAGGATTTGCTTCTATGATTGGCTCATAAAGCTTCATAGTAAATTTTCCAGTCGCAGGTGTCAGTATTCTCGGTAGAGTATTAAAAAGTCAAACACTCTCATACCTAGTTGTGAACTGCTTCGTAACTGTTCTCCTTACAATAGAGAAGAACAAAGTAAAGAGCTGTAATACATTTGTTATGTACTGCGAGCTGCGAAGCATGCGTAATACGCAAATTGGCCTTTCCACAGGGGTCGCCCAGATTGTTAATGCAATGAAAAAATCCAGCGCAAACAAGTAAGGCTGGGATTAATGAAATGTGCTTTCCATCTGTGTTCCATTTGTCCGTAACGAATTAAACTATATAAATCAAACCTCCAATAAAAATACGTTGCAACATGGCCGGAAAACATATTTTGAACACCTGATTCAAATAATTAAATAAATTATCGCCTTGCCTGGAAGAGTCACATCAGTCAATGATCCGAGAATGGAATATTTCTACTATCTAAAAGTGGTTTTTCAATTGCATTTCCCAAATTGGTTGTGGCATGTTGGAAGGATTATTCTGAAATTGAAATTCATCCGCTTCAGTTCGGAAATCCAATGAATTAACCGGAGGAGGTGACACCGAGGTTGGAAATGTAAATGCTTTTAGCTTAATAGCTTTGTGGCGGGGAGTGAACTTTCAAATTAATTCAAAGTGATTTGACAATTTAGATGTTGTGTTTAGATTTTGTGCGGTTTGATTAATTGCATTAGAGTTGTGTTTATTGTTTCCATCCGAATACATTTCGAACATTACTGAAAACGGGATAGACGATAAAGTCCTCTTTTAAGTTTTTTTTTATAAATTATTATTTTTATTTATTTATTATTGTGGATTTCAGCACCACACTAGATCATCTTTTAACTGCTTAAACACTTCCTCAGTAACTAAGAGCTTTGTTTGCCAAGTGGTCATTTATTAATTCGAACGAATAATGGATAGCAACGATGATGTTCGCCCGTCCAAGGAAGTCAAAGAAAACTTCCGTTGTGTAAGGACAGTGAATCCAGACACCTTCAGCTTGGTTTTTCTAAACACCCTGCTCTCAACATTAGAGCTCAGATTTGAAATTGGTGTTTGCGAATTATATTACAAACGCGTTGTATAGATAACAATCAAAACGGTGATTAACTGAACCAGCTGGAAGATAATATTTCTTTTTCTTTTTAAATGAAAGGCTTGTCTTTTCCTTCAAGGTTTTTCCTTTAGTTGATTTTCGTAACTTTTTATTACATATAAACACAGCCACCACGAATACGAATCGAACCGTGCAAGAGTCATGCTGATCAGTTCAGTCGTTCGTGACTTTTGTTGCCTCAAAGGGACTTCAAACTCATTTTTATATTTATAGACTAGCTGTCCCGGCAAACTTTGTCTTGCCAAATTGTGGTGGTTTGACAACTGCAGAGGTCGTCATTGCATCGCACTCTAGATTAGTTTCATTTCTATCGTGCTAATTTTCTTCGCAGCTCATGAAAAAATAGTATTTTATCTATTTTCTTACATTACACAGTTAAAATAAAAGTGTAAATTTAAGTGTATTTTGATGCACATATTTGGAGCATCAAAATAAACTCAAAATTCCATCGCGTTTTAAATTTACACGAGTGGATATGCGAGGCAAATCGTGTAAATTTAAACGCCATTGAATTTTACATGAAGCACAGCACGCAGCTCTCGTGGTATGTTCCTTTTCCCGTTCGTTCCCACCGATCCCGCTTCCCCGGCAGGTAGAAGATAACATGGTTTAATAAACATTTGTAAATCGTGTCAATATTGGGTTGAAATCTATGTTTTATTACGCTTGTTTCCATATTTAATGCAATACATGATTATTCAATTCGCTGAAGCAGCTGAGGTTCCAGTAATGGTTGAATCTCGTCGTCCGTCTCAATGGTGAGCGCCGCGGGCTGATTGCAACGAGCAATAACCGGCAGTTTTGTTGTGATATGCGCACATCTGAAAATATGCAATTTTCGAATGAAAAATCACTTTCACTCAGCAACAAATGCATTGCCTGTACTTACCTCCTACTTCAGATGGATTTTGAGCAAACGTACTCGCGTTTTCCTCAGAGAAATGGTCAAAATCAGAAAAACCTCAGCAGCGAAGCAATTTCGTGTCGGCCATACTACTTTTCAAAACGTATTGGGTTTGGAAGTTGTCAGTGTGATTTTACACGTCGATGGGAATTTAAAGTTTTAATGACTGAAAAATCAATGTATTTCAATGCGCTTTTGATAGATGCGTTGAAAACACACGATGATGTAATATCGTATGCATAAATGTGTAAAAATGTATCGTTTTTAATGCTCTTATTATGTGCATTGATTTTAACCTAATATTCCATCATATTGCTTTTTCAAGTAATGTAAATTTACTTTTCTCATACTTTACACGCAGTTTAAATTTAAATATTTTTTGCTGTGTTGAACGAAAAATTTCTTAACTTTTTTTACATATAACACCCACAGCCACCATAAATACGGATCTAAACATGCAAGAGTCATCCTGATCGGTTCAGCCGTTTGTGAGTTTTGTTGCCTCAAAGGGACTCCAAACTCATTTTTATATATATAGATAGATGTAACATACAGCCTACTGTGATTATCTTTCGGTTCGGACGCCTACTTTGCAACACTCCTCCTCGAACGAATCCGGTTTTACTCCTAGGCCGCTACGTAGCTTCTCCAGACGTACACGTTGTAACGGCCGCCCTAGGTTCACTCAGAGCGACTGATGCAACCGGATGTCGTAACTGACGCTCAAAATCGCAGCATTATCGGGTACGTAGAACAGAGAATGAAATGAAGGGTTCGGCGAGGAGTGCAGCCGTATTGGAAGATAAGAACGCAGTCGTTTGAAGAACAGTGATCGGTAATGCTGCAGCATGGAACCCAACAGAATATGGAACGCTGTTAATAGATGCGGAATCAACAGACTCGCTTCTATCGGGAGAGACATAAAACGCCATCTGGTAGAAGTAGAGTACGAGGAAATCGAATCACTGACTGTGTTGTTCTCAAGATACACGGAAGCTCTACCAGAAGTCCAACGCATCCTGTAAAGCCGAATGTAGTGTTTTTACAAGTAGGAAGGATTGTAATGTCTACGAATGCTATAGCGTTCTAGTTTTTACATACATGTCTAGGAATACCTAACGTCTAACTAATAGGCTTTCTCTGGTATAAATACCGGTGGTCATTGAACCATAGAGGCTTGCAGCAAAAACCTAACCTTATCGAATTCTCATACGATTTGTAAACATTGCCCTAAATTTTTTTTGAGGGCAAGGACGGCTTTATGGACCGACGCCGAAGGAGAAAAAGAGAAGGAGACAGTGATGACGTCAGCGTGCAAGCGCTCATACGGCAGAATCAGTAAAAGCACAGACAAACAGAGTAACTCCTAGGGATAGATTTTTTACAATGCTGTCACAGATGGAACTGGCTTGCGAATCACGGCAGCACATGAAAAAGTTTGCTTCGTTTCCTAATATCTATCGGCACAAAAAAAAATCACACCATTTGTTCCTCGTAAAAATAGACTGAATCTCCTATACATTTTGGTATTTACCCCGGGGGAATATGACAAAAAATGAATGATTCAAGCCTTAAAACTCACCCGAAGGTTAAATGAACAGCTGAGACAGACAGGCTCTAGATTGGTTTGCATCAACGATGCGTGCAAGAAGATTCAACTTTTATCCGTAGATAGCGCTGCGACAGCCTCAGCGGAATGGGCATTCTTGATATTATTATTCTTTGCTAATAATCCATTCTCTCCGCACGAAACCATCGACCGCCTCGGTACGACTACACAACGAAGAAAATCAGAATCTCATCAGATTTGTTAGGAAAATTTCACAAAATCAGGACATGTCCTGGCCTAATCAGGACACATGGTAACCCTAGGTACGACCCAGAGCGACTAAAGCAACCGGATGTCGTCACTGCATACGCGCATTATCGCAGCATTATCGGATACGTAGAACAGAGACAATGAAATGAAGGGCTCGGCGAGGAGTGCAGAGCCGTTTTGGTGGAGAATAATGCAGTCGTTTGTGGAACAGTGGTAAGTAATGCTGCAGCATGGAACCCGACAGAATGTGAAACGATGTTAATAGATGTGGAAGCAACAAACTCGCTTCTATCTGGAGAAAGACAAAACGCTATCTGGTAGAAGCAGAGTGCGAGGAAATCGAACTACTGTGTTGTTCTCAAGATACACGGAAGCTCTCGCAGAAGCTCAGGATGCGTTTGGCTAAGCCCGAATGTAGTGATTGTCTATAAGTAGTAGCATCGGAAGGATTGTAATGTCTACCAATGCTATAGCGTTCTAGTTTTTATATACATGTCAAAGAATACCCAACTTCTAACTACCGCATAGGCGCCAACTTAGGGGGGGCGAGCATGGTTTCGCCCCCCCAATATTTGACGATTTTTCGATTTTCCCAAACATAAAATCAAAAAAATCAGGCTTTGCCCCCCCCAATAATTTGACCAAGTTGGCGCGTCTGAACTACCGTCTACCCCCGTTGGTTTGAACGACACCTCATGCAAACCAACGGGGTTCATTTTTTAATTTGATCTTCTGGTTACCCTATGGACATCGAAAAACACACTGATGGTAACCTTTTTTTGCTGTTTTGTTTTAATTCTGCGTTCCGTTTCGACCCGTTCCATGAGCAGAATGACGTTCGAACCATTTTTAGTTTGAACGATGCGCAGATTAGAGAGGGTCAAATTTAAAAGTGTTCAGATTAGATGCGGTCAAACCAACGAGGGTAGACGGTAATAGACTTTCTGTGGTATAAATACCGGTGGTCATTGAACCATATGGCAAAGACAGTAAAAGCCTTGGACTTGTTTACACTTTTATTATTCTTTATTTGAAGGATTTAAAATCGACATGTACAGGTATAAGGACGAGAGCTTCCTGATGGACGAATGTTAAATGATCGAAAGAGAAAAGCAGCACTTCGATGACCGGTGAATAAATGCAGGAACGGCAGATCAAGGCTGGAGGGAATGGCTAAGCTAATGCAGCAGTTACCCCGAGCAGGAACGAATAACTGACGAAATACTTCAGCATAATAAAGCCAGGCATCATACGCAAATAAGATATCGATAGGATTTCCTGGCAAAAGAAATAGGTAATTTTGGTATAGTGCAGCTATTGAGTCCGACAAAGAATACTTCAACGAGTTAGGCATCGTACTGGCCATAATCGCATAGTTGACGTAAGCGCCATTGCAGTTTTCAACACACTTTTGAAATTTTAACAAACATTAATGAAATGTTTATGATTTTTTTTTCACGTTGATATCTAGCTAGTGATTAGATCTTGTGCTCTATTGAATAAAACTGGTCACAATTATGCACATTTGATAGATATTAGCTTGCGAATGCTGACATTGTCAATAGTGGTTACGTTAACTGTGCGATTTTGGGCAGCGTACATGAAGTATGTGTCCTCCGGGTTCCGCGGAATCGACCATAGCACGCAGATCCGTACGATGCAGGTATGACTTGTGCTGCTGCTGCTGCTTGCTCGGTGATAGCGCGGGCTGACTGACGTCTTGCATGACAACACTTTGTAGAGTCGAACGTTTGGCCACGCTACCAAATTAGGGTCTTGTTCCATTTGGGCAGGTGTACCTATTTTGGGCACTTGCTGCTATAACTAACTCAATTTCAAACCGATTGATTTGAATTTTTGTATAGAGTTAGATATTGTACGTGCCTAATTCTATACAAAAATTCAAATCAATGGGTCTGAAATTGAGTTAGTTTTAGCAGCAAGTGCCCAAAATAGGTTCACCTGCCCAAATGGTACAAGACTCTATATACGACAGCCACACAAAGTATTTAACGCTATAAGGGGAAGGCTAGTTTCCTGACGAAACCGCTAATTTTGATGCATATTAGCATCCCAAATGCATTTTTGTATTATTTATAAAAATGGGCACAATCGAATTTTTTGCTTTTCGGAGCCGAAATTCGTTATTTTAAAATTTCGGTTACCAAATGATACTAATGTTAGTTCAGGCTGTTCATTAGGGTGGCCCACACTTATATGAAAAACAAAAATTTCAAAAAATACCAAGTCTTACCTCCTAAATCAGTAGTTTTGGGCTCCCAGAAGCTACGTTCAAAATTTGAGCAAAATCGGTTGAGGGAGCGGGGGGGGGGAAACTTGGCCAAATGTATGCAGAAATTTTAGGTTTTCGAATTTTGACGCTAGGTAGCGCGGTAAGCGTTCAATAATCAAACTCTTTGGTATTATTGTAGGTGACTATATGCCAGAGAACTTGCGCCACGGGCCCTGTCTACATATGGTAATATAGCACTTAATATTTTATGCATTATACCTCTAATGCAGAACTGATACCTTGTTTAGGTTAAAGCGAAGACAGCTAATAACGATTCCCGTTCCAGTCGGGGAAATTTTCTCGACACCCTGGGCATAGCGTATCATTGTACTTGCCTCACAATATACAAATTCATGCAATGGCAGGCAAAGGAAGCCCTTCAATTAATAACTGTGGAAGTGCTCAAATAACACTAAGTAGAAGCGAGGCAGGCCAAGTCCCAGTGGGGACGTAGAGCCATAAAGAAGAAGAAGAAGAAGAAGAAGAAGAAGAAGAAGAAGAAGAAGCTTATAACGAGACACACTGTCGCTGGCGACATGGTCGAAACGTCGCCAGTTTCACCGTTGGCCGGCCAACGACGGACCAGCTCATCACCCAACGGCGAATCCTCCATAACTGCCGTGATTATCTAGTCTCAACTCAACGCATTACCTGTTTATCGACCTTCAAACTTTACCTAAAACATGATTTCCCTTCAAACTTTATCTAACATTTTTTTTATTATGTTATTATGAATAACCTTGGGGGTATTTTTTAAAATTACACGTAAAATCGAATAGGTATAAAAAACAAATATTTTTCACAATGCTCTCACAGATGGGACTGGCTTGCAAATCACAACAGTAGAAACAGTTTTTCCCTTTCCTAATATCTAAGTATCAGCACAAAAAAAACCCACACCATTTATTGTTAGTAAAATTTCAGTCTCCTATACATTTTGGTATTTGCCCCGGGGGAATATGACAAAGGATGAATGATTAAAGCCTTAAAACTCACCCGAAGGTTAAATGAACAGCTGAGACAGACTGGCTCTAGATTGTTTTGCATCAACGATGCGTGCTCCCCGGATAAAAATTAAAAGGATGGCTGACAATCAGTATGTTCCCCGCTCATGTTTAAGTTTCAATATTCAGAAGAATAACCATTGCATAGAAAGTTAACTCACCGTTCTACTCCGGAGAATCTTGGATGGCGATACTTCTTCGAGAACAATAAGCCACCACCCCACGCAGCCTGTGGAAAAATGAAAAAAATAAAATAGGGTGAAAAATCAATCAGCCTTCTTCGGGCGGAAGTGTAATTTTCTACTCACGTCGACATGGAACCAGCAGTTGTATTTTTCACAGATGTCGGCTAGCGCATTCAATGGGTCAAATGCACCGAGCACCGTAGTTCCCGCAGTGGCATTGACAAAGAATGGAATCTGGCCACGTGCTTTTCGTTCCAAGATGAGACGCTCCAGCTCGGAAGGAATGATTCTGCCGTACTCATCCGACGGAACCATAACGCAGTTGTCGGTTCCAAGCCCACCAACGGCGGCACAGGACTTCACCGAGTAATGGCACTGGTCCGAGGTGAACATAACCAGCTCACCAGGTAAGGCACGGGCTCCATGGTCTTTGTAGCCTGGGAACATCTTATGCCGAGCGGCCAGGAAAGCGTACAAATTAGAAATCGAACCTCCGGGGGCGAGAATCGAGTCACCGCCTTTCCATCCGATGATTTCGCGCATTTTCGATAGAACCACATTTTCCATCAGGATAAACACCGGTGCAATCTCGTACGTGAACATGTTTGTATTGGCGGTCGCGGTAAGCCATTCTCCCGCCATTGAAACCACGTCCAGACCGCTGGAGAGTTGGTTGAAGAAGTGGGGATGACCTAGAAAGAAACAGCATGGTTGGTTATATTATCGATCCATCATAGTGCATGGATTGCCGGGATTATGAAATGAACCCCTCCTGAACTGAACGTAATCTTGATCATTAATTATTGGAGAAAATCCTCTGGTTTTAGTCTCTGCCCTACTTCATAGATAGGCATGTGCCGCCGCCGCAGGTTGGTTGTAGTGAAGGAAAATCTATTGCAATTTTCCGTCTCGTTTGAACGAGATTGGGGATACCGATGGATTTTCCTGATGGCTCTTGACGTGAGTTGCACTGTTGGGAGATTGTGATCATTTATTGAATGCAATGTAGTGTAATAATCCGGTAAGCTCTGTGGTAGATAACTGAAGAGAGGCTGGCAAAAACGACAGAAACGAAAACAACAACGTATAGATTTTCAACGTGCATCACCTAGAATTTCTATCACCATTTGGAAGACTTATGCAAATCCAATCATCACTCAATCTTCGTTGAGCATATGCCTCCAATCCCAGAAAACGCTAATAAATTCACTCCTTCGTAAGCTTCTGTTTGAACAAGGGATTAAAACTTGGACGAGTGTTTTAACACCACCAGGCAGATTGCACTAGACGAGAAAAGTGTGTTAGCAAACATCCCCTATACACTCTCGTCAATCAGAAAATCACAGATAAGGGACGTATCTTTCCCACCCTCATGTTGACATTATAACACCCCTTACGAATCCATCATCCTCACGAACACCATTTGAAAGGATGCCGGCCCGACGAAAGTATGAGCAAATTTATATTCAATTACCAAAGGCCTGTGGACTATTGCTGTTGACAATGCTTGTGTCGGCTGAATAGAGCTGGAGATTGCTCAATAGGCGGATGTGGTAGATGATTTGCTATCACTGAACCACGAGATAGAAGCCAAAATTTGGTTTGCGGTTCTTTTTCCATTGAAATGGAAATGCAACCAAACACGTACACACGTGATCTCTGGAGATATACATAATATTATCAGCCATGCAGCTTTACATAAATAAGGGTTAAAAAATGATTTTCGGGAATTGTAGGGCACCACATTTTTATACTCTCTATGAAATGTAATCAATAGAGTAAGATCAAATATTAATTATGTGGTTCGTTCTAGGTGTTAAGAACAACTAAATTTATTTGGTGACATGTGAAACACTCGCGTTTTAAGAATTCCAAAACCATATTCAGATTCAGCCTTATCAATTTTAGTTTGCTCAATAATTTTCCAATCTTGATCAACTTTATCCGGATTCAAAGTTTTCGGATTTGAACAACAAGGTATGTATTGATTTACGATTTACAGGAATTTCCTCTAGTAAACGGAGTATCTGTGTTATCACACAGGGCAAGAATGTACTACCCTTCTGAGCATATCTGTCCCATGTTGTTTTCAATGCTAGCCGTATTTGTCTCAGTCACAGAGTCATTTGAAATTAATTTGAAAATCATGAAGTGGTGCAAAAGTATCCATGAAAACATCTAGGGTAAAAACACTAGACTTCGCCCCCTAAAATTCTGCTCTAATCTTCGCCACTTCATACATAAAAAATGGAATCTGTATGAAGGGGGCGAAGACTAGAGCAGTGGCGAAGTCTAGTGCTTTTACCCTAAATGAGATCGCGTTTGAGTGAATGCTTTCTCAATAATGTAAACAAGTTTGTGTAAAAGAGACACAGTGGACTTTTTAACTAGACTGGGAATCACGCTGAATCACACGAAAAGACACGTTAGGCAGATGAATGATCGTTAATGCGTTCCAAGTATTTCAGAAGAGATGAAACTGATGAGTCCGAAACTCTAAGCTTCTTCATACAATGCTCGACACAGATACATCAGTTGTGACATATCTCTGGTGGTAGCTCAGTAACAACCATTGCATTGCGTTGTCGACAAGCACACATGCACAAATTCCCGAAATGGAGGAGAACATGACTTTGGAGCCGACCAACTGAACATGAACACCGTGAAGGATACCAACCCATCCCCTCTAACATTATCACATTTGTAAAAGGCGTATGTAGCCGATGCGGTAAGCGCACGGATATTCAGCATGCCTATGCTGAGGAAGACAGGTTCAATTCCAGGCAGGCAAGCCAGTTGTTTTTTTTTTAATCTGTATCACTCTTTTCAAAAATCTGTATCTCATACAAAATGTTTGTCACGTCGAGGACCTGGGATCGAATCCCACTCCTGACAAACTCGCAAAATGTGAGTTCTTCCTTCTAAAGGGAAGTAAAGTGTGGGTCCCGAGATGAACTAGCCCAGGGCTAAAAATCTCGTTAATACAGATAAAACAAAATAGCCCCTCAACTCAAGCTCATAAACCTGTAATCCATATAAAACGAAATCTATGCGGTGTGGATGCTCAACCATCATTATAATACAGATAAATCTGTATATATCCCAAGTAACAATCCTAATTCTATTTGGTTTTATTTGTTTTTATGATAGTTTTATCGGAACATTGCATATTCTAGTTGATCTTTTCGGAGTTTCAGCTGAGCACAACTATTCTTCGTCAATATGTGGTTTTAAAAACACCTCTAAGAATACTTGAGGTTCAGTTCATAAAACCATAAACACAACAAGAACTGTTGATCTTATTTTCAGTTTTATAAGGTTCTTGTAGCTATCTTCAATCATCCGTTCTTGATCAAGAGCAACTGTTCTCACATAAGAACAGTTTGGTACATGAAAAATACAAGAAAAAACTCAAGCATCAGATTTTGATTCTCATCGTTCCATTATTGCTGCCAATCAAGATCACCTACCCGAAAACCCAACCGCGACGCGGTGCAATGCCAAGTTCCTCCGGTTTCAGCATCCGAAATGAGGTGGGTATGGTCATCCAGGACGTCGATTCCCGTGCATTCGGGGTTCCAATCATCGATCTTCAAAATCAACAACTACTTACCTGATGGAAGTGCTGACCGGAGGAATGAGGCACTGCACCGCATCAAGGCCGGTTATCGAAAAAGGTCTGCCTGGTTGGCAACGGTACCGGTCTGATAATTAAATTCATCGGACGAGAGTGACAAAATCCATCGCGGTGCGATAATTTATTGTTTGTTTACTATTTGGCGTACATGATTTATGACGTTCTCGGCGGAGTTTGCATAAACCTACATCAAGAACGTTATAAACCTGAGTAGTCTTCAGTAATACTTCTTACCCTTGCATAAGATGAAATAAATTTAAGACGTTCTTGATGGAGGCCAACCAGGCTGCATTGAGAACGTTATAAATAATAGTATTCTTGAGTTATGCTTTTAGTTCTGGCATGAGTTGAAAGAAATTTAAGACGATCTTATGGTGATGTTGATTAAAACCATCGATGATGGACCGACCACCGGCCTAGATTTCATTGGAAGCCATGTTGAGAAAACTCATGAGCAATGTTCGCATGACCAGGAATAATATTTTTCAATATTTTATTAGTGCGTTATAATGGAAGCGCATTGCAATTTTTGGAAGTATCTTGCAACATATATACGATGAATTTTGCTTGGCATTTGGCATCCTTGTTACACCACGGAAATATTTCCAATTTGTGTAATAAATTAATCCCGATTACAATAATGTGTCATTTTCGGTTGTGTTTTTAATTTCAATTTATTTCATCAAACTTGTATGTCGACATAAAAGCTGCAACAGCAACAACACTGACAAATTTATTATCGTTTTATCGTGCACTTGAAGAATTCTACAAGGAGAGAGCAATTCGCCTTGAGGACAACTTGGGAAGTACAACAAGTTTTAAGAGAAATTTAAAAACAACTCTCCAAGAGCATCTTAGGATGGGCCTCTTTGGTCTTATGGCGGGCTTATGGTTGAGTTGATGCCGTTTTGCAGAGCAATTTGGTTTATGCATGGTTTTATAGAACAGGTGTTGAAGAATACTTCAAAAGTATTATAAAATTAATTTTGTTACTTGGGATGGCATGCATGATTCCAGGTAACCCAAGTAACAATTTCTATGCTTTCTCTGCCGCGTGCTGCATAGTTGTGCCATGACAAAAACCTCAAAACGAAGTGGTGCTTTGTCTTATATTGAGACAATGAATTGCATTATACCGGTAATTTTGTGTGGCATGATTTTTTACGTCATAGCAACAGAGTTTTTCTCCGTGGGAACGTGGGAATATTATTAATCGGTCATCCAATGTAATTTCCGTTCTTTGCATTATGAATAATTTGCAATGTACTTCCAGTGCCAGGTTCTGTTTTCATTTTAGTTTCAGATTCCTTTCAAGTCTTTGGGTTTAATCGTTCATTTAAGGTGTTCTTAGAGCTTCAAAACGGCATGTTGATCTTATTGCGTGCTACAAAATAAATCTTATTGATGCTGTATAGTATGCTACAAGAATATTTCACAAAACCAACTGGCATATAAAACGTTTTATGGAATGGTTTTAACAACCTCCTGTAGGGTTGGCCCTACATGGTTTAATATGGGTTTATCACGGATTTATTAGAGCTGTTAGGATCACTTTGATTTAAAACATGTTTTAATGGTTTATTGTAACAACAGCTTGAAGGCTATGAGAAAACTAAAAATGATACTAGGAAAGTACAGGATCTCATCATAAACGAAATTTCCTTGAATTATTTGGGCATAGACTATATCTTAGTACCTGTCACACGATATACAATGTATCAAACAATTGTCCGTACAGCATTTTTTTCGTCATAATAATTTTTCATCCAAATGTTCAAAACTTTTTTATACGTCAATAAATGCTGAAATTTTGACCAATCATAGACCATATACTGATGCTCCATTGGTGAGATTTTGAGCGAGATTGAATGAATTTTCTGAAAGTTATAGAACTTTTAGTAAATATCTATATCTATATCTCAAAGACTATTAGATGAAATATTTTCAAACTTTTTTGAGGGAACACTAACACATGAACATTTAATAAGCAAACTTGTAAGGGTTAATTTGTTCACTACAAAAAAAAAATGTGAAAAATCTGTTTATGTAGTTGACGATGTTTATAAATTCACCATATTTTACACATATATTTTGCCAAACGTTTTCCTCTACACAGTAAAACCGCTCAGCACTAAAATGTGTAAGACCTACTCATTAATGCATAATTTCCATACAACTTATAAAATGTGTAAGAGTTACACATTCACAAAATCTGCTCCTGCGCCAACAAAATCGTTAAAGTTGCATTTTTTTTTGTATAGCAATCTAGCTAGGTTTACTAGTGACCTTGGCGAACCAAAAAATATAGCCATTTCGCATCTAGAATAGTGTACGAGCAGATTATGTGAATGTGTAACTCTTACACATTATATGAGTGGTATGGGAATTATGCATTTATGAGTAGGTCGTGCACATTTTAGTGCTGAGCAGTTTTAGCGTGTAATATAAGTGCATTTATTGAACAAAAAATGCATAGGACCTATTCTGCACATGTGGTTTCCTGTATAAAAATATCGCATTAAGAAAGTTTTAAGAAGTTGAAAACACTTGGCACTTTTATTGACCAAAACATGATATATTTCCAAATAATACTCTGAACATATACTGATTCTTCATATTTTTTGTAGTGTATAAAACTTCAAACAAAGCTGCATTTGAAAGCCTTAGATACGAGCTGTAACACAACAAAAAATGAAAAAGTTTCATAAAGGTACATATTGAGATATAATGTTTTAAAAATTTGTTCAAAAATCTCACAAGTATTTCTATAACTTTCAAAAAAAAATCGATCTCTCTCAAAATTTTACCAGTGGAGTTTCAATGTATTGTTTATGATTGGTCAAAATTTCAGCGTGTTTGATCAATATTTAAAAAAGTTATGAACATTTTAATGAAACATTATTTTGACGAAAAAATTGCTGTATGGACAATTTTTTGACACACTGTATATACAAAATGGTTAATGGCCTCAGCTAACAACTGTGGAATGGCGCAACACTAAGCTAAGAAGCAGGTTTTGTTCCAGATGGAACTTACGACAAGAAGAAAAAGCAAACATTTGTGAATGAACCCTCAACATTTTGTTGAAAATAGTCTCGATGACAAAACACATCAAAGCACATTACTTCTGCTCAGCAAACCAGAAAATAGTATAGGAAATTACAATTCTTATCTTGTTTCTTCCTTCCTCATACCGGGTAGGCAATCATCGCTATCATTATGCGCAGATAAATACATCATGCGAATGAAGAGGCAAGCAACTTTTTTGGGAAATTCTCTAGACAGAAAACTAGCCGAATCAGGAGACCTTGCCCCGAGTTATCATCCCATAAAAGTCACATCATATCTACACCGGTAGTGGGTGGAATCTGCAGGAGTATCTTTGTTTGAAATTGTTTTCCACCCACACGCGAAGCATGTTGAATGCACATCACAAGTCAGCAGGGGACACGTGACCGAGATTAGATCAATAAGTGGCAATAAATAGAAGCAAAACCAACATTTCCTTTCCCTGATGAATTTAATCAAGCACGTTTATTCTTCTGAACCCCACGCGGAGAATCTCTTCCCAACAGCAACGGTGTGTGTGGTGTTCGCTATGAAGCAATCTCTGATCCTCTGGGAGGATGTCGCCTCCTCTGTTGGCAGCAGGTTCGAGTTCCGGTTCATCGATGCGTGGCGGACAACGTCAGCGGCAGTCAGTGCGAAATGCTAATGTATTATGAATTAGGATTAAATTTCAATGTAAATTCCACTTTAGAGGCTTGTGGACGATGGGGGAACATTTTTGGCCTGAGGGCTGCATTTTATTACCTCTAATACTATTATACGTGACGCCAGGCGTTTCCCTCCTGCAGGGCAATCAAGAGCGTACTCCTCATAAGGAGTAGCTACAGGCAACGCTGAGAAGTGTTGGTGATACTAATGTTTTTGTTTATTGTGATTAAATGATTGATTATATGTTATTGTTGTCGCGAGCGTGCCACACAAGTGAGTAATGAGTTAGCCGCAAGTTTTGGAATGTGTTAAATGTATTCATTACACAGCGTAACACAAATCAACTTTTGGTCTGTCTCAAGAGCAAACTTATGTGTCTCTGACAGATTTTGGGTCGCTGAATCCGAATCCGGGCTAAGATTCGTTCCAGCACGTCACAATTTTGAGCTATACTCCAATTTATAAGGCAAAATATGCGTTTTTGGGCTTTTTTGACTGCCAGCCATTAAGCATGGACATATTTTTTTAAGCAATCAAGTGGTGAATTGGTCAATTAACCTCTAAATTAATGACTCATGCGAAATATTTTGTTTTACTAAATCAAATCAGGCCAAACATGTCTAAAGGTCCTATCTGCAGAAGAGAGGCTCTCTTTGGTTTCCCTCTCCTTCGGTAATATCTCCGCTGTTTATTTGTATTATGATTGTCTCCTTGCATTGAACGATGGTCAAAACAATCGTCTTTTGATTTCTACTGCAAACATAGTTAAAAAGTGTACCATTACATTGCAATAATTGCAAGAGAAAGTGAACAAAGAGAGCCTCTCAAATGCAGATAGGACCTATTGAAATGTTTGGCCTGAAATGCTTTCTATGTGCTAAGACGTCATCCGACAGAGCTGCAGAGCTCCGTGTATAGATTTTTTTTTACTTAGCATGTTGAGCAAATTTAATTTGCTACAGTCTAAAGCAAGTGATGGTGCAAGTTGCATACCGCCAGAATACCTTCAAGGTAGATTTATCTAAATTTGTAAAACGTCCGAGTTTTGAGTATGTTCATAATTTCGTTTTTCGAACTGTTGGACTGCAACAATGGCAAGTGAAACGATTGCAGATGAGCCACATACATCACTGTGTGTATGTCAAATGTGTAGATCTACCTACAGCTCTACAAGTGGTTGAACAACACAATGAACGCACCGAATTGGAAGTCGACGGAACACGTTACAAAGTATGTCTGGCGATGGACGATCAACGCACAGAGGTTAAGATACATGACCTCTCCGAAAATGTGACAAATGATGATATTGCTGTATATCTTCAACGGTACGGACAAGTTCACAGTGTGAAAGAATGTGTATGGGGGAAAAATTTTGCCGGCAGCGGAATTTATTCTGGGGTGCGTGTGGCAACAATGACACTTAAAGACCACATCAATTCGTTTGTCACTATCCGATCAGAACAAACCCTGGTTACTTATACCACACAGCCAAAATCATGCAGGTACTGTAAGCAACCGCTACATACTGGTAGATCTTGTGTAAGCAATAAAAAAATTACACAGCCCGTAACAAAAAACAACAACCCACTGTGCGATACTCGCCCCGCAACACCAACAACGACTAAAGCTGATGACGCACAACATACTGCGAAACGGAAGAATGAGACCCAGCAAATACAACCGCAGATTGATACTGAACAGAATGAGCGATCACCACCACGGAAGAAAGGTGATCTTTGCCGAGAAACGATAACGACACCGACGAAGCAGAACGACAAACAATGCGTGACTGATGGAATAGAGGATAGCGATATGGAAACGTGTACGGATACTGACACCGATCCCGATCCAAAAGATGTAGAAGGATGGCTAGCTGTATATAGCAGACGATCACGACGGATGGAAAAAAAGTTGGCGAAATATGAAAAACTGAATATGTAATTGTGATAGGATTTTGAATAAAGCCCGACCCGAATGATCCTTTGGATTAAAAGGTCGTTAATTAAAACAAAAAAAAAAAACTATCAGGTAAACAAATAAATAAATACAATAAAAATCGAAGCAAGTGTATCAGCGAACAGAAGGCCAATTCCAGAGGCATGTTATTTTTCATTTGGGACATTTGTGGCATTGCCATTATAAGAGCCTATATCATCATCTGCCTGAGCGCTGAGCCCTTCTGCGGGATCTCAGACTGCTCTGTAAAAATGGAACTGAACAAATATATGGTCAGTCAAATCACATGAAACTTCAATGCAGTTCCCACTACGAGCCAATCCAAAAGGCTGATAACGATAAACCCCAAGAAAATCCAACAATTATTAGGTCTCAACAAAAGGGATCTCAACTCAACATCTACACCGGTCTAATAACTGGACACTGCCCATGCAGATACCAAATCTACAAAAGATCGGGGTAATCCAAACCTCAAATTGTCGCTTATGTGACGAGGAAAGAGATATATCAGAACACATCTACTGCTATTGCAGTGCACTCACCCAGCGTAGGTTCAAAGCTCTCGGCAAGCCCTTCTTAGGGCCTGCTGACATATGGGTCTTATCCCCTAAGGACGTGGTTGGCTTTATAAAGCTAGTATCGCCAGAATGGTAGAATCACATACCGTAACTCATGAGTCATGCAGGATCTCTATTCATCAATAACAGGTGTTCTGGAGTTCAATCGATACCAAGGTATCTCAGTGACAAACATGTTACTGAGATAACTTGCGTACCTCACAGCAAAAGGGTATTTCACAAAAGTTCTAAAATCTGGACGCAGTGATCTTTACCCAACAAACGATTGAGATCATCTGCCTGAGGGAGACGCACACTGGGGCAGAACGCTGTTTTGGACAGACAGAACCCCTAGTGCTCTGGATATCCATCGTAGAGGTTTGGTGTCTTCAGAGAAGAGTCTAGTATTTGATCTAGACAAGTTGCCACTGATGTAGATCCGAACACATTAAAACTCTAAAGTGCACACGAAAGGCGCAGTGGGCCACTTTACTAAAAAAGTCGAAAAAATCGATTTTGTTAAAAAAAAATAGAACGTTAGATTAGGTTAGCAAAATTATATAAGAAAACGATTGTTCCATAACAAAAACCTACATAATCACGGAAATTGGAGGCTTTTCTTATGAAAATAACAAAAAAAAAACTGATTTACAATTTATTTGATAACCCATAAAGCAGCGGGTGGATCTTTTTGCCAAAACACTAGCATCGATATTGCGGAAAAGAAAAGCGGGGTAACTCGGGGCTTTTGTTCTACACTAGTATGAAATCATCAAGAAAATGCTTACCTACCCGAGTAGAGGAAAAAAACTCAATAAAAGCATATTTTGACATGGAGATGAAAAAGTGATATTGGTTAGTTTGACATAAGAGGTAAAAGTACTGAAAATAATAGCTAAAATTTACTCCTCGACCAACAATATAATAGCATATTTTGCGCTTTTGAGAGCTAACCAATAGCAGCGAGCTAATCGGTTGATCTTCAAATATCAAATTTTGCTTTTGGTCAGAAGTCCCACGAACATTTTTTTGCCATTATGTTTATTGTCGCGCTTATCTTTTATTAGAGTCCTGCGGCGGTCGTACCAAAGCAAAGCATACCGCCGCATGACAGTCGCAAGGCAAAACAAAAGAAAAAGTGTTCCCGCCAAAAACAAAAGCACGTGGGTTTCGCGAAATGACAGATGTTTTTGAATGTATTTGTGACGAACGGCAAGAGTGGCTCAGTGGAATGAGTGTTCTTGCTGTCAAACCCCATATAATGGAATTATATACTTTAAAATCTGGTGACGCTGTTATGATTAGTGACTGTCGCGCTAACATCAGAAGCCAGAGGCAGATAATCGCCATATTCTGATTTTTCTTGAGAGGCATAATACTATTAAAAAAAGTTGGGTTGGCCATACTGATTTTAGCCGCCATCTTGGATTTTTATACTAAAACTTTTTTTCACCATGATGGCAACCACCGATTTCCAAATTTTTTGCATCAATTGAAATCTGAGACATTTATACATAACATATAAAAAAAATAGAGATGTCTTTTTTCCTATCAAAAGTTATCTGCAGTTTTGCAAATCAAGCCACGCACGCTATGTCCAAAGGGAAGTATTATAAAAATCGAATGTACCTCAAATGGTATTCCCCAGCATCGTAGCTTTGGACCTCTAGTTTCAGAATCTGTGCGGTTTAAAATATTTCATCTTAGGGTTTGTGATATTTTTCCTATTTTCCCATACAAATATCGAAAAAAGTCATTTTAAGGTCAATTTCGTCCCATATGAAAATGTATGGAAAAAAAAACCAAGATGGATTATTTTAGACCACACATTTTCTGAATCTAGAGGTCCAAAAATATGGTTCTAGCGAATACATTCTGAGGTACATTCAGTTTTCATAATACTCCCCTTTGGACATAGCGTGCTACGTTTTCTCCATACATTTCCATGCGCACCGGCAACGACATGCAACAACATCAGAGTTTACGCCTGCATGTACACATAAAAGCACCTGCAGCAAAATTTGGGTAAATCGGAGGTTCGTTTCGGTTTTTGACTGTTTCTTAATGATGCGGGCATTGTTTTTATAACTTTTTATTGTTTTGAAAAGCTTAAACCTTCAGCTTTCCGTTAGTGTGTTCAGATTTTAAATCCGTGTTCGGATACACTGCAAAATATCGCTGCATTTATGTTACCCAAGTAACAATTATACTTTTGTGGCAATCCTGAAGTAATTTCTAAGATAGAATAATAAAACCACAGACAAACAGACGTATCACTTGGAACAAATTGAGATAAAAATCATCGTCGCGAAAACATAATCGCCCAATGCTAACCAGGCTGTGTTACGCAAACCACTCAGTAGGTGGCGGTAGTGAGCAAATGTCAAACAGGAGTAAAAACGATGCGAGCGCCGTGACCGAACGATTTGCGAACTACAAAACATTTGAACTAACCGTTAAAAAGGGTAACGATGGGAAGTGAGTAGAGTGAGACGTCTGTTTGTCTGTGATAAAACTTAGCAATGAAGCTCTTTGTTCTGCAAATCCGAGATAAAATAGGCATAAAACATCCATAAGACTAATCTGGCCCACTCTTCAGGAGATCTTCAAAGCTGCTTTCGAAGACTGCTTTGAAACTAGTTGTATTTATGTACTTGCACTGATGATTGATTATAGAACTTCATGAAACTTTAACAAGAATAGCTTAAAGCATGTTGATCTTATAGCTGTCTTTCTCAAAAGTGTCAACAGTGCATAATAAATGAAATTTTTTACCCAAGCATTATGCAGATGCAAACAAATTTTGTTTCATGGATGAAATGTTAATTGAACTGCAAATTAATTTTTATCAAATTGAAATGGCTAAAGCATTAAAATTGCCTGACAGGTCATTGATGACAGGGAATCAAAATATTCCGTGCCATACCCATTTTTTCGTTGATATGCCGCCCAAAACATACGAAAATAACAAAGCGCCCCAAAAATAATATCAATCATTAATATACGAAGACATAAATTTCCTATAAAAACAAAAGGCTACGCCACTTTTTCAATTCTATCTAAACATGGCTGCCGTTCGAAGCGAACAAAACTCATGCAGCCGCCATCAATTGTTATTACCTTTAATCCAAACCCCCTCAAAACAATGATGGAACCGAGTCACCTTGCATGAAAGCTACAGCCTTTATTGAAGATTGTTTTTACTAGTTATGATCTTAAGGCAGGCGTCTTAAATGAAACTTATTCATTTTATTCAAGAGTAACAGCCTTTGACAAATGTTTGTTTACGTTTTCGATGCTAGAAAGTTGTCTCTGTACATTTCGCGTCAAGGTGTGCTATTTCTATTTTGTTTCCCTGTATTTTTACAATTAATAATGAAGTGCAACTTACTAAAACTACACTATTTGGCATGAGCTTCAGCAGAGTCACAGTAAGTACCCATTCCATTTTCGATTCGCATAGCTGTGGCCTGTGTGAGGAACTGGTTGAAGGCAGGACGACAGCAGCCAGCTACTCGCATTTTTGATTGGCCGTAAAATCATTATTTCGTTGACATGATTACTTTTTAGCACAAGAATGGCTAAATTATCAGTGAGCAAACATGTTTATGTGTTTATATTTGCATGAGAACGAGGTTTTTCAACCAATTTGTTACATTCATTATTTGAATTGATAAAATAGTTCGTTGTCTTATTATTATTTCGCATAGTTCTTGTTCCAGAGTGATGGCTCTAGCTCAAGAATAGAAGGCTTCAAGAAGTTTTTAAAGGAGGATTAGTCAGATAAAATGTACTTGAATTAACGAAGCATAAACTTTTAATAAAATATGTTGATGTTATGTGTTGAAAATAACTTCAAATACGCCTAAAAACTTATTATAAGATTCAATGCTCTTGTAAATTCAGTTGTTTTATGCGCGAATTTCAACATTAACTTGAAGACAACTTAAAAACCGCAAACGAACGAAGATTGTTTTCTCTTGATAAAAACAACTACAAATGTTCCATGAATTGGTCATGCTGTGATAAAGCTTCCATAAAAATAGTCAAATCTAAAAGGAATTGAAATTGTTCCTTGGGGGTGCCGGGCCCAGTGCCCGCAAAAGTGCAATGATTTACAAAACTGCAGATAAATTTTGAAAGAAGAAAAAGACATGTCTAATTTTTTGATATGTTATGTCTCAGCTTTTAATTAATACAAACATTTTGAAAATTGGTGGTTTCCAACATGGTGGAAAAAAAATTTTGGCATAAAAATCCAAGTTGGCGGCCAAAATCTATATTACTGACCCTTTTTTTTATAATTGTTAATAATCTTTCCTCTATTCAATAACATTTGGATTTGAGGTGGCTTTAGGCGAAACTTTCAGGTTATAACGGTTTAAATGAGACACCATTTGACCAAAATCGAGGGGTCTGCAAAAATTGCTATGGCTCTAACTAACGAGGGGTCCATCAATTTGAGTAACAGAAAGCATTTTCCTTACTTTTTTTGCAAGGATTTTCAGAAAATCGCCACCTTAAGGACAAACGTCTTGAGATCCCGCTTCAAGAGTGCATCAAAACTTCAAACGCACAAATCTCAAGAAGAAAGCTTCAAACAGCAATGCATTTTATTATTATGTTCTTGCTCACTTGTAATAAGCTTCAAATAAAAAGATCAGTAGACGAATTCCAACGCACTTTTCTTCGAAGAAAAAAAAATTTTCTTGCTGGTGAGCAATGGAAGAAAATTTCTTCTCTTCGAAGAAATTGTGCGCCGGAATTCGGCCACAGGTGCGCTGGTTTTGTTTACAAAGAGATTTGTGCCCTCGAAATCGTGAGTAGGTGCCAAAGTCGGCCATTGTGGCGGCCATTTTGGGATTCTAACAAGTCTGTCCTTAAGCATTGTTAAAGACAAGGCGTGGGCCGATCTCAGCGAGAATTACTCATTGCTAATTAGACTGGTGTCTCGATTATTAACTGAAACCATTTTAAACATGAATCATAGCAAATAACTCGTTATTGAATTAAAAAGAATACTTAACAATACAGATTTGTTAATATATTTGAAACATATATGATAACAATAACCGTTTCCTACTAAACTTATTTTTTTAATGATCAATTACACTAGTTTACAGCATTTTTGAACTCGGTCGGTAAGCTGATGTTAATTTTTGGTGTAGAATCATGCCTTGAGTTAAAAAAAGCGAAAGGAAAAAATTATAGTAGAGCTGAAAACTTTTCGTCTTTCCATACAAGGTTGATGATTTGAAATTGATTTATGTTCTATTTTTAAGCAAAGTCACTCACGTCATCTCATTCTCCTTAATCAATGCTTCGATTGAGCTGATTTTTTACTGTAACTCACCTACATAAGATATGTCAAATAAACGGCGAGGAATAATTTTGATATTAGTTCTTTTTTTCTTATTAAAAAAAATACATTTCATCATCTATTTTTTTTGGAAATTTTGCTAAAATTTAAGAAGATCGTCCCTAAAACTCGCCAATATCTTGAATTTCATCAATCTGACGCAAAACCTTCATTCATCGAATGGGATTATATTCAGCTTTTAATTTATGGAAAAACATTTAAAATTGGTTGACCAAAACGCAAAATATTTGAGTTTTAGTATTTTTTTTAAATATTTCAAAATAGTTGTAAAACTCGAAAACTGTTCTACTTTAACTTTTTTGAAGGTTGGTTTCGAAATCAGCGCTAAATTGTGCCTCAAAAATTTCGTTTTATTTTAAACTAGTATTATTGTTGCGTTGCAATTGCTTATAGCTCCACTCATGCTGGGTGGTGTAATCCGCTGGAGTATGTTTATATGAAGTAAAAAAGAAACATAGAGCTTCTACAAAGTGACTAAAGACTGGATGACAAAACACCACTTGCATGAGCAAACGAAAAGAACAATCAGCAGTATAGAACGAATATGATTGCAATATCAGGGGCAGACAGCGGCAAAATACGTTCCCCCATCCAGACAGAAAACATAACGTTCCAGTGTAACCATCTGTTACCTACAACCGGGGGCGAAAAGTGAGAGCTGATCCGGATATACGTCTGTTGTGCTATTTTGACTGTAATCTCTTTCGTATTGCATGCTACTATACTAGCATTCTTTACTTGGGCCGGAAAACGTGGACTGGCTTGAATGAAACATCCCGTTTTGTTTCCGCCGGTGTCAAACCAAAGGGGAGATTGATCCATCTTCTCGATCCCGTTCAAGGGCCTGTCACATGCTACAGCGGCTTTTCCCACCCAGCCAGCGTGAATGCTTGTCCTTATTTTCACTCATCCTAGAACTCATCATTCTGCAATTACCATCACCATTGAGTTGAACTTGAGAGGCACTGTATAGATAACGTTCAGGAGGGGGCTATGGAAATGTGTGGGAAATATTGGAATTAAACTTACCCGTCTTCACTTGATACTTCAGCGTGATGGCGCAGTCCTTGACGAGCTGTTGCAGACTGACAGCATCATCGGGTACCTCCAGGCTGAGTAGCTTCTTCATATCCTCCGGGTGGTGAAAATCTAGAATTTTTTCCTTGCGGTCATTCTGAATGTTGACGTAATCAATGAGCAGTTCCATTATCTTCTGCAAAAACTCTCGAGTTTCTGCCGAGTCCGATGACTGGATCATGGGAATGATATCTGTAAAGTAAATTAAATGATCAGGATTAAAACCTGATGGTACGATATACAAATGGCTGACGATATGTTTAATGAGTTATTATTAAGAAAAAAAACACCTACTACTGTTTTTTATAAAAAAAAAAACACATACGGTAAATCGTCGTAAGAGTTAGTAAACTAGTAACAATGCATGAAGGGTGGGGACAGCTTTCCAGTTTGAAACAATAATGCCATATTTTCCCATACAGCAAAAAAGACAACTTAAGCTCTCGCCAAATCCTCAATTAGCAATTATTTCTGCAATGAAACAGCAGGCACCGATGTGATGGAGAACAGAGTTGATGTACCGTCACTCAGTCTATAGAGATAATTCCACTTTCCTCAATTACTCTTGTACGCCACTCCTGCAGACAATTATTGTTATGTTGAACTTTGAGAGGTTTTAACTTCTTTTTTTTACAAAATGCTTCTGTGTACGAAATTTTCTTAAAAATGGTCATAAAAAAATGTTCCGAAAGTTGAAAAAAGATTATTTTTACGCTAAAAACATAAATATGGTGACCATGTTGCGACATTGGGTATTTTTGGCAGGTTTGTTCACTTTATCAGAAAATTGTTGAGAAAGTATTGAAGCCAACTTTGAGTTCAGCATGCTTTAGAAAACACCTCATGAAAAAAGTACAAAGCTGCCGAAAATACAATCAGTTTGTACGAGAAAAATCTAAGAAAAATCGAAATTTTAACTTTACCGAAGATTATTTCCATATTTTCGTACACATAAGGCAACATCAAATCTTTTTTGTAGGTGAATTCATCAAATTATCCCCATCATTTTGCCACACAGGCGACACATCTTCCGGTCACCCTTCCTCGCAAACTGTATATAGGGTAGAATCAATTTTGGTATCCAGCTCTTCCGTTTTTTGAGCCCCCGTCATCCGTTTCAGTGAACGGGAAAATACCTTCGCAGATAGAGCGTATCTTTTCTCCGAGTAAAGGCCCGAACCGAAGAGGGTTGGCAGGCCCGACGAATTTAACGTCCCTTCTTCGGTGGGTCGTGTGTATAGATTTAATAAAATAGCTTATTCTTGAGGGGATTTCTATAGCAAATAGCACCCTCCGGTTTCTGGAGTGTACCATTTATTCTCCCATTTTCGGCTATAAACGTTAAATAACGCAGTGGGAATTCTATTGGCATCGGGTGGAAGTTTAATTGTGACGAGCCAAATCATGGAGTCATTATTCGAACTCTGCTGAAAATTAATTTGCCTGGTTATAGCGATTGATTACATGTACAAAACAAATGCAAAAATTCCCCGAAACGTCCATTCAAATGCGATATTTTTTCCCGAACCTGAATTGGAATATCTTCATCCTGTGAGTGGGCACATTGAATCTTCATAAATCATGATAAATCTATAATCCTATGACGTGCTGAAATGTACTCCCTTGGGTAACGTTTTTTACCCACTGGCTATAGCAAAGTGAACATCATCGGTTAGATAGGAGTCAATGTTGGTGTTATCTTTTTGCTATTCTTTTTCCCTCAGTATATGTATATTCAGAGGTAATCCTAGAAAATGATGTTTCATAGACTGATCAAGCTATTCCAGAAAATTTTCGATAGATTTCTGCTTGTTGCAGTGAAAATTATGTTAAAGTTCTCAAAAAATACGGAAGTTCTACCAGAAAGTCAACACCTCCTGCAACGGCTTTGTACCGCGAGCCGCAACTTGCAGCGATAAAGTTGGCTCCCCCTGATGAACGGACGTAAGGTGATTGAAAGATGGAGGCGGAACTTCGATGAACACTTGAATGGCGAGGTGAATGTAGCCACGGGAGACCAACGCATTGGAAGAAAATTACGAGCACAGTGATCTCGACGTTCATGGATCGATTCCAGTCTGAACCATTTTGTGATTTTTATGCTCTTTTCATAAGTTTATCTTATGTAATTAGGTCATAATAAGCATGATCAATTTTCGTAAGGTATTCTTATGGCATCCATACTTTACAGTTTAGGCTGAATTTCATAAGGTATTTTGATGAATTTCGGTAGTTTACTTCGCTGAGTGTGTCTTTCATCTAAAACGAATAAATTCCTAAAAAGTTATCAAGCTGGCTTCATCGACGACCGGTCAACAACGGACAAGATTTTCACATACACGCAGAAAAATAAATTGTAAACACAATTAAATTCTAGTTCAAATCAACTAATTTTTCAGTTTACCATAGCGACAAACTGATTTCTAGTTTAAACTGAACTGTTCTATTGTTTGATAATACAAATATTTTCATTTGTCGAAATTTTTGACAGTTTGTTAAAACAAACAGAGATATGGTATTTTCAACATGAAATAATGGATTGATTCAAACGACTGCACTTTTGCCACTAACAAACCCGGAATGTGATTGTGTTGGTGACGGCAGCAACTGCGGCAGCTCGCAAATCTATTTTTAGACCGTCGATAAGCGGATGGGGAGGAGAACGACTAAAAAAAAGGCGAAACCGACCAACCTTTTGTGAATGCTGTAGTGAGTACCTGCGCGTTATCCACCACAGCTGCACTTGAAAGTTGGCGTGATGGATTTGCTACACCTTCTTCGTTGTGGCGATGTTGGGGTAAGCTTTTTTTTCTATTTCTTCTTCTTCTTCTTCTTCTTCTTCTTCTTCTTCTTCTTCTTCTTCTTATTATTCTTCTTCTTCTATCGTGTGACAGGCACGAAGATACTCTATGCCCAAGGAAGTCAAGGAAATTTCCTTTACAAAAAGTTCCTTGACCGACCGGGAACCCCAAGTAACCATGAAGCTGTATATTGAGCCTCAATTTCACTTTATATAAAGCTTTATAGTGTATTATATGACATGCGATGTAAAGTTACTTTGTCATAAAGGTACCATCAAAGTAGGTTTACAATCGAAAGTGGCGCTTTACTGTAGTCATTCATTGCTAAAGTATATAAAAAGCTTGTACCATATAAACACTTTTTATCAAATATAGCTAATGCAATGAAATCACATGGCAAGCATATTTGAAGCATCATGAGAACAAAAGAAAAAAGTATTTTACTATTGCCTTTTTTCTCTTAATCTTTATTCAACTTCTTCGCTGTGATGAGTTTTTTTTATGTATCGGGAATCAAACCTAGATTGCTGCTGATGCTGCACCACGATGGAACCCGGACGTGCTAACGGTGTGTGCTACGACTGCCATGCATTTCTATCGCGAAAATTGCGAAATATACAGTAAAGTATTCCCAGTTTATACATTGAGGTGTGGCGTTTTTAACTGCTTGAAAAAGATGTTCTGATTGATTTTCACTCCCTCAATGCATAATTGCGTGAGTGCCCTAATCGAAAAATTACTATTATTTCTATCAGTAACATTATTTATCATTTCAAAATATTGCTGTGTGCATTCAAAATGCAAATACCAAAAGCGGGAGCACCAAATGCGGTAAGATTTTCTAACAAGTAACCCGATGTCAGTGGGAGCTTCCGAATCCTAGGTTGGCGGTGATATAGGGAACTGCACGCCGCGGTTGCTATGGAAAATTCTTCTAAGTCCTTGACGTTTCGTGGCCTTGTTGTTTACGATTTGGACTTAGAAAAATTTTGCTGGTTTTACTGAGGTGCACCCAGGTGGGCAGGGTGGCTTTGATTGAAATTATCAACGCGTGGTTCGTGGGTGGCGGAATGCGCGCGTTCGGGCTCCTACTTGCAAGATTATGAAACCTGACTTGACTACAGTTATGAAGTTCAGCAAGTTGTAAGGCATGATTAGCTGATGTCAGGATGAATCATTGACCACATGGTCACCACTGGCCACTCCGGGAACTTCCGGGATGACCCGAAACAACCTGGAGAACCGGTGATAGGGGTCAATTACGTTTATTTAGCAAAACATGATGAAAAACACCACGGCTCTTTTTTTATGATTTTTCGTCAATTCACTTGTGACTGCATAGCAATACTGGCCATGGTTCCCATGTGCCACTTCCGAAACTTCCGGGATGCCCTGAAGAACCGACATTAGAGGATAATCATATTCTAACAGAAAAATGTGTCATGCGACGGATCTTCCTTCATGAATTTTCATAGATATGTTTGAGGTTGTATCGATGCTAGACATGGCCCCCATTATTGGCCACTTCTGGAACATCCAGGTACCCCGACGGAAACGACAACAAAAGCTAATTACGATCATACAACAAAACATGTAATGTGACCATCATGATTTTTAATTCCTATGTATGTGGTCGTATCAAAAGTGGCCACACTCTTGGTTGACCATTTCTGAAACTTTCTGGGACGCCCTGAGGGAACCGATGGCCAGAATCAATTTGGTTCATTCAGCGACGGTTTCATCATGTTTTTCGAGAATATGCTTGTGGTTACTGCTAAAACTTAGAGAATGCCCTCAAGAGACTGATGGCATATTGAACAAACGCGTTCATATGACAAAATGTGGTGTGTAACGCATCTTGGCTAGGTCCAGAGAAATATCTGACAGGATAAAATAATGCCTGATGGAACTTCCGAAGGATTCCCTGGCGTAATTCCTGGAGGAATCCCTTTCAAAATGTTTGAAGGCATCCTCAACGGAATTTCTTGAGAAACGTCCATCTGGGAATTGCTCCGGGTTCTCCTCCTCCAATTCCTCCAGGAGTTTCTCTAAGAGTTCATTCTAAATTTTTTCCTTAAGTAAGTATGAGAGTTTCTTCCAAAACTTCTCCGGGAATTTCTTCTGTAATTCCGCACAAAGTCCTTCCTGGAACTCCTCTGGGAGTTTCTTCTTAAGTTCCTCTGGAATTCCCCCCGGCAGTCCCTTTTAAATTACACCAGGAGTTTCACGTAGAATTTCACTGTGTGTTTGTCATAATTTCCCCCGAGAGTTTATGCTGAAATTCTTCCACAGGCAGTTTCTCATGAAATTCCTCCGGGAATTTCCCCAGGAATTCCTACGGAAGATGCTTGTAGAATTTCTTTAGTTCATTCTAGAATATCTCTGGAAGTTCCTTCTGAAATTCCTCCGAGAGTTCATCCTGGAATTCTTCCGGGAGTTCACTCTGAAGTTCACGCGGAAACTCCAACGGTAGTTCGACCTAGAATTTATCTGTGAGTTCGCCATAGTATTCCTTCAGAGTACCATCCGGGAGTTTCCTCCTAGAATTCCTCTTGAAATTCCTCATGGAACTTCCTGGATCCCAAAAATGCTTCAGGAGTTTATCACAGAATTGCTCGGATGTTCCTCTTGAAAAACGTCCGGGAGTTCCTTCAGGAAATCTTCCGGAAGTTCCTCTGGAAGTTCGTCCTGCAATTTCTCCTAAAGTTGCTTCTGGAATTCTTTCTGGAAATTCTTCTGGAATCCTTCTAGGAGTTTCTCTGGAGTTAATCTGAGAATTCCTCCCAAAATTCCTCCTTTCTTACCGAAATTTCTCTGAAGGGTCACTTTGAAACACCTTCTGAAATTCCCACAGGAGTTGCCCGTGAAATTTCTCATTAAATTTCACAGGGGACTCTACTTTTATTTCTTAGGGGGGTTTGCCTTAGAATATCTCTAGGAGTTTCTCCTAAAACTCTGGGACTTCCTATTGAAATTCCTTCTGGAGTTCCTCCTCCTCTGAGAGTTCACGCTGGAGCCCCTACGAGAGTTCATCCTGAAATCCTCCGGGAGTAAGTCATAGTATTACTTCGGATTCTCCACTTGAATACTCTCCACAAGTATCCTCCTGGTACCTCTATGAGAGTTCCTCGAAGATCCTGGAATTCCTCTATGAGTTCGTTATATTATGTCTTCGGATGTTCCTCTTGAATACCCTCCTGGAATTCCTTCGAGAGTTCCTCATGAAATGTTACCAGGAGTCCCTTCTGAAATTTCTCTAGGAATTCCTTCTGGCAGATCCTCCTGGAAATCATCAAATAGTTCCTCCTAGAATTCCTGCGGAAATCCTTTCGGTAGTTCCTCCTGAAACTACTTCGTGAGTTCATCCTAGAATTTCACAGGGAGTTTCTCATGATATTCCTGCGAGAGTTCATGCTGGAATTTCTTCGGGAGTTCCTTCTTGAGTTTCTTAGGTTATCCTTTTGAAATTCCTTCATTCCTTTGAAATGCCTGATGGAACTTCCGGAGGATTCCCTGGCGTAATTCCTGGAGGAATCCCTTTCAAAATGTTTGAAGGCATCCTCAACGGAATTTCTTGAGAAACGTCTGGCAAAATGTTTGAGGAATCTCTGACTAATATATTGAGGAAATCTCTGTTGGAATTGTTGAATAAATATCTGGCAGAGATAATCCAGATGCAGTGCATTGCCCTTGCGGAACTCCTAGATGAATCTCTTAAAAAAAAAAACAGATGGAATTCAAGAGCAGTAATTTGCGTAAATTTTAGAGGAGTCCTTAGCGGAGTTCCTGTATGAAGTTCTTAGCGGAGTGCCTGTATGGCGGAATTTCTAAAGAAATTTTGAGAGGAATGGCAGCAGTAATCACCTGCAGTACTCTTTTTTTTTACCCCCGCTGTTGGGGGAATGAAACAGCACTCTAAGAGCAACCCCTGATGGATTTCCAGGAAAAATCCCTGATAAACACCACGAAGAATACCCTCCGGAACTGTTGGAGAAATTTCTGGAAGAACTTCTAGCTGAACTTCTGGAGCAGTCAGTGGTGGAATTCAAGATAAATTACTAGTGAATCTTCAGAAAAATCCCTGGTGAAACACTACGCACAATCCTTTACGAAACTCATGGAATGATACATGGTGGAGCTTCTGGAAAAATAACTGGCACAGCATCTGTCAGAAATCACTAGCACCACAAATTATTTTTAACGACTTTTGATAGGGATTTCTCCAGGAACAAGACCAGGGAATCTCCCAGAAGTTCCTTAACTTTGGTGTAGCTAGAGCGGCCACCAGGATCCGAACAATCAGAGGAACATTTGAAGAAATACTCTTACGAACTCTCGAAGGTATTACAGGAAGGACTACCGAAGGAATTCTAGGAGAAATCGCCATAGGAATTTTGGGAGGAAATCCCAGGGGAACTTCTACGGAAATTCCAGGTCAAACTCCCGTGGGAATTTCAGGAGAAACTTCCGTTGACTTTCTAGGAGAAATTCCACGAGCAGCTCCCGCAGGAATTCCTCGAGGAAATCCTGAAGAAATTTCAAAAAAATAACCTAAGAAACTCAAGAAGGAACTCCCGAAGAAATTCCAGCATGAACTCTCGCAGGAATATCATGAGAAACTCCCTGTGAAATTCTAGGATGAACTCACGAAGTAGTTTCAGGAGGAACTACCGAAAGGATTTCCGCAGGAATTCTAGGAGGAACTATTTGATGATTTCCAGGAGGATCTGCCAGAAGGAATTCCTAGAGAAATTTCAGAAGGGACTCCTGGTAACATTTCATGAGGAACTCTCGAAGGAATTCCAGGAGGGTATTCAAGAGGAACATCCGAAGACATAATATAACGAACTCATAGAGGAATTCCAGGATCTTCGAGGAACTCTCATAGAGGTACCAGGAGGATACTTGTGGAGAGTATTCAAGTGGAGAATCCGAAGTAATACTATGACTTACTCCCGGAGGATTTCAGGATGAACTCTCGTAGGGGCTCCAGCGTGAACTCTCAGAGGAGGAGGAACTCCAGAAGGAATTTCAATAGGAAGTCCCAGAGTTTTAGGAGAAACTCCTAGAGATATTCTAAGGCAAACCCCCCTAAGAAATAAAAGTAGAGTCCCCTGTGAAATTTAATGAGAAATTTCACGGGCAACTCCTGTGGGAATTTCAGAAGGTGTTTCAAAGTGACCCTTCAGAGAAATTTCGGTAAGAAAGGAGGAATTTTGGGAGGAATTCTCAGATTAACTCCAGAGAAACTCCTAGAAGGATTCCAGAAGAATTTCCAGAAAGAATTCCAGAAGCAACTTTAGGAGAAATTGCAGGACGAACTTCCAGAGGAACTTCCGGAAGATTTCCTGAAGGAACTCCCGGACGTTTTTCAAGAGGAACATCCGAGCAATTCTGTGATAAACTCCTGAAGCATTTTTGGGATCCAGGAAGTTCCATGAGGAATTTCAAGAGGAATTCTAGGAGGAAACTCCCGGATGGTACTCTGAAGGAATACTATGGCGAACTCACAGATAAATTCTAGGTCGAACTACCGTTGGAGTTTCCGCGTGAACTTCAGAGTGAACTCCCGGAAGAATTCCAGGATGAACTCTCGGAGGAATTTCAGAAGGAACTTCCAGAGATATTCTAGAATGAACTAAAGAAATTCTACAAGCATCTTCCGTAGGAATTCCTGGGGAAATTCCCGGAGGAATTTCATGAGAAACTGCCTGTGGAAGAATTTCAGCATAAACTCTCGGGGGAAATTATGACAAACACACAGTGAAATTCTACGTGAAACTCCTGGTGTAATTTAAAAGGGACTGCCGGGGGGAATTCCAGAGGAACTTAAGAAGAAACTCCCAGAGGAGTTCCAGGAAGGACTTTGTGCGGAATTACAGAAGAAATTCCCGGAGAAGTTTTGGAAGAAACTCTCATACTTACTTAAGGAAAAAATTTAGAATGAACTCTTAGAGAAACTCCTGGAGGAATTGGAGGAGGAGAACCCGGAGCAATTCCCAGATGGACGTTTCTCAAGAAATTCCGTTGAGGATGCCTTCAAACATTTTGAAAGGGATTCCTCCAGGAATTACGCCAGGGAATCCTTCGGAAGTTCCATCAGGCATTATTTTATCCTGTCAGATATTTCTCTGGACCTAGCCAAGATGCGTTACACACCACATTTTGTCATATGAACGCGTTTGTTCAATATGCCATCAGTCTCTTGAGGGCATTCTCTAAGTTTTAGCAGTAACCACAAGCATATTCTCGAAAAACATGATGAAACCGTCGCTGAATGAACCAAATTGATTCTGGCCATCGGTTCCCTCAGGGCGTCCCAGAAAGTTTCAGAAATGGTCAACCAAGAGTGTGGCCACTTTTGATACGACCACATACATAGGAATTAAAAATCATGATGGTCACATTACATGTTTTGTTGTATGATCGTAATTAGCTTTTGTTGTCGTTTCCGTCGGGGTACCTGGATGTTCCAGAAGTGGCCAATAATGGGGGCCATGTCTAGCATCGATACAACCTCAAACATATCTATGAAAATTCATGAAGGAAGATCCGTCGCATGACACATTTTTCTGTTAGAATATGATTATCCTCTAATGTCGGTTCTTCAGGGCATCCCGGAAGTTTCGGAAGTGGCACATGGGAACCATGGCCAGTATTGCTATGCAGTCACAAGTGAATTGACGAAAAATCATAAAAAAAGAGCCGTGGTGTTTTTCATCATGTTTTGCTAAATAAACGTAATTGACCCCTATCACCGGTTCTCCAGGTTGTTTCGGGTCATCCCGGAAGTTCCCGGAGTGGCCAGTGGTGACCATGTGGTCAATGATTCATCCTGACATCAGCTAATCATGCCTTACAACTTGCTGAACTTCATAACTGTAGTCAAGTCAGGTTTCATAATCTTGCAAGTAGGAGCCCGAACGCGCGCATTCCGCCACCCACGAACCACGCGTTGATAATTTCAATCAAAGCCACCCTGCCCACCTGGGTGCACCTCAGTAAAACCAGCAAAATTTTTCTAAGTCCAAATCGTAAACAACAAGGCCACGAAACGTCAAGGACTTAGACGAATTTTCCATAGCAACCGCGGCGTGCAGTTCCCTATTGGCTATGGTTGCTACGTTGCCTTTGGTAACATGTGTTACCGCGTTTGAAGCACCGACGAACCGACGTGACAGCTAGAACAAATAAATTCAAATTTGTTGTCCGCGACGCCATGATGAAAAATAGCCGAACACTATAGATAGTAGAGTAAACATAGATCCGTGTTGATGAATCCGTTGTATCCAAACGAACTGTCAAAATCTGTATCCAAACGAGCATGACGTCACGATTTGTATAACATCAATGGAGCGCATGACGTCATATTCAACCGTCGCACTCTTGAAAATTACTACTTACACGCTTGAAACATTTTAGTCAGCGGTGTCCGCGGATCTATGTTTACTCTACTATCTATACCGAACACTATCGCTATAACGGCTCGCGATGATTTGATAGCTCGACACCAAACCCCCGTGTGTTCATATAGGAAACGGTTCGTGTCTGCGCTGATTTGATAGAAGCGATCGCTCGCTTCGCTGGTCGACCGTTAAATTTGGGGGGGACAGTTTTGGATCGCCACTGTCACGTCGGTTCGTCGGTGTTTGAAGCGCATTTGGGCACCATTTGCATCTTGAACGCACACAGCAATACTTTCCCAGAATGTTTAACCGTTATGTGTCCGACAAACTTTTTGCTTCTTTCTACATCGTGCTTTTTAAATGGGCGCTGGGTACCCGGGTACCCTGTCGGCCACATAAGGGTTAAATATATGCATGAATCAAACGTGGTTGAACAGATCCGTGAAATCAGCAAAGTAAATAGTTATTATTTCATAGTCTGAGCACAAAACCATGGAGAGACAAAAATTGATCACATAAAATCTAAGTTTGACGCTTCCCCTGAAAATGTAGACTCGTGTTTTTCCACTAGTTTTAATGGTTTTTGTTTCCAAATAGTTTCCGCATTTTCTCCGGAGTATGAGTTTTCTTTTGTTTCTCTTTTTTATCGCAGTCTTTTGTTTACATTTTATGTTGCAGAAAGGCTGCAAACTTTAGTAATGGTTTATAGAGCAATAAATACTTGCATTACACTAGTTTACAAAATAAAACGAGTCGTGAACTTCTGCTAACGACCAAAATTTTTGAAGCACAATTTTGCGCTGATTTCGAAACAGTGCTTCAAAAAATTGTAAGTAGAACAGTTTTTGAGTTTTAGCTCAATGTCGAATTTTATAACTTTTAAAAAAATGGAATTTACTAAAATTCAAATATCTTGCGTTTTGTTCATCCAATTTTAAATCTTTTTTCCATAAATTAAAAGCTGAATACAATACCATTCGATCATCTGAATGCAGGTTTTGCGTCAGATTGATGAAATTCAAGATATTGGCAAGTTTTAGGGACGATTTCCTTAAATTTTAGCAAAATTTCCAAAAAATATATGAACAATAAGACAAAAACAATTTAAAAATTCTTTTTAAACGTTTATTTCACATACCATATGTAGGCGAGTTACAGTAAAAAAATCAGCTCAATCGGAGCATTGTTTACGGAGAATGAGATTTGTGAAGTGAGCGACTTTGCTTAAAAATAGAGCAAAAATAGATTTTAAATCATCAACCTTGTATGAAAAGTCGAAAAAAATTCCGCTCTACTGTATTTTTTTTCCTTCGCGTTTTTGAACTCAGGGCATGATTCTACACCATAAATGATCATCAGCTTACCGAGTTCAAAAATGCTGTAAACTACTGTTATTGTTTGCCATAAAGCTTTTAAAATGGCAATGCAATGATGCATTAAACAGTAGTACTATAGAACTACATTGAACTATCGAAAACCCTTAATGCTTCAATGCATTCATAATGTAGGTTTGATGCTTGATGACTTGACAGTTGTTGAGTAAATGTTATCTTGCATTACCTATTCCTAAATAAAATACGGTTGAATTAGAGTTATGATATAATGCTTGTGGTTACTTGGGAACCCACCCATCACCCCCAGCACGGTCATGCTGGATACCCACGCCCCTTAAGCGGGCCCCACACGGGCATCAATACTTTATCAATATCAGTACTTTATGTTGGAATTTTCGTCAAATTCATGGTTTTTCCTATGTATTTTTGGAAAATCTTTCGATTAAACTGAAGGTTGGATGAAAATTTCGACAAAAAGTACCGATATTGATGAAGTATTGATGCTAGTGTGGGGTCCGCTTTATAGCTGAGCCCCCAACGAATCATCTGTTTATCAATAGGAAGCAATCAGTGAAGTACTAGATTGAAAGTAGTGAGCTGGATTTTTGTATGGTGAGATGATCAATTCTCCGTTTCTGCAAAGAAATGCTGCAAACAGCGTGGGCTATATGATTTCTTGCCTAATTTGATGCTGTTTGAGCAAAACTTTGGGTAACTGTGTTGTTGAAGTTGCAAGAAATAAATAATACAACAACACAGTTACCCAAACTTTTGCTCAAACAGCATCAAATTAGGCAAGAAATCATATAACCCAAGCTGTTTGCACCATTTCATTGCAGAAACGGAGAATTGATCATCTCACCATACAAAAATCCAGCTCACTACTTTCAATCTAGTACTTCACTGATTGCTTCCTATTGCATGGCGGTATACGATAGTATCAACCTAACAGAACTATGGAAAATCATTGACAAGAATGTTTTTTTTTTTGGAAGCTGGACAGACTAATTAAAGCAACGATGGAAGGTGTGCAAAACTGGATATTCTGATCTCACAGGAAGCTTCGACAAGGTGAAGGATTCTCATGTCTAGTCTCTGGAAGGCAATGTGCTGGGGTAAGTTTTTTTTTTTTAAAGAAATATGCATTCTATGCATTGGCGCAGTTAGCATTTTCTTTTTTCTAACTCTCCTAAACATACATCAGGAAGCGAAATATAGAAGAGGAGGCAACAGCTTGTCCCCACTTTTATTCCGCTCTTTCTCTTGCATATTTTGGAGAGTAAGTAAGAAAAAAGAAAAAGCCGGCTACGCCAATGACTTTATGACAAAGTCAGCATCCAGATGGTAGCCAAAACCGGCAAGTTACGGTGGGCAGGGCATATTTCAAGAATGCTAACAACACTGAAAGATTGGTGTACGCCACAGATCCGGCTCACACTAGAAGCATTAGCAAAAGCAAGATCATGCGCATGATCATGCGAGCATCGGGCGTGATCGGAGAGAGCGTCTGCCGCAAACCCATAATTTTAGGAGTAATAAATACTCTTATCGTTGACAATGTAGGAAACTTGGAGGTTTGAGTGTTCAATTGTTTGGATGCACTGAATGTTGAATTTCTCGGGTATGCAGTCAACAAATTCCTTGGAACGACAAAAGTTTTAATTCGTCCCTACGTTTCGGCAATGTTCACTGCCATCTTCAGGGGAAGCTGGGAGATTTAGTTATAAAATGTTAGCTCTTATTTTGTTTTTTTTTGTCATTGTGTAAACTTACAATCGTATGGTTTATTCTGTGTCTATAGTCTTCGCTAAGTGGAATGTCTGTTAGGATTTTTTTCGGTAATCTAAACATATGCTAATATTGAATTTAAATTAGTTCGTGTGCTATAATAATTGGTCTCCAAACTGCCTTTTTTAAATATTTTTACCTATTTTGTTGGTATTTTTTTTTACTTATTCGTTTATTTGGAAGGCTCGGACCCCGTAACGTGGGTAGATCACCTTAGAATGGTGCGTTACGGTGTAAGATCTACCAAATCAAATTTTGATCTTGATATTTACCGTATTTGTTAATATTCCAAGATCAAAGTTTGATGCTCTTTTCCTTGTGTTTTGTAGTATTTGTGTTTCAATGTACTGCTAATTAAAATTTTATTTCAGCAGGATTCATGTAAATGTATCGTACGATATAAATAATATTTTGAAAATATGTAACTGTGGCGAGCGTATCACTAATATGTAGCTTATTTGACGTACGATGTTAATATTATTTTATATTTCAGATTATCAACCGAATAATCTAGTAATTCAACCAAATGCCAACAAGATGACGAGGAAACCAGGATGAATTGGGCAGACAACTGATTCGAAGCAGTCTAACAATGGTGTCCCTGAACGTTAACCAAGCGTATCCTTTGGAGTTTACCCTTCCACTAACAACACCCAAATTCCCGTGACACCTAGGCCTGAGAGATCGTAGAGTTGTCTACTTTTTTCATAGGTGTCCAAAACTAACCATCCTTTTCCATTCCTCAGCAGTCGCAAGGACGTGGCCAGGACAGTGCTCGATCATTGGAGGATTGCGTCAGTCTTGTCTAAGAGTCAGAGATTAGTTTGGTTCGGACGGGAAGGAGGTAACTCTCATAACAGCGGTCTAGAACTGTACCACCTACGAATTTGTGCGACTCGCTCAATGCTAATGCTAATTCGTTTATTTGAAAGGCTCGGGCGCCACATGGGCATAACTGAGCCGAAATCTTTTGTATTTACAAAGGTTTTACATTTTACAATTTATTAGATTTTGTTAGTATTGTACTGGAGTATTCGATTCGGCAGGCAGATTCAATTATAAGTGTGATTTGTGTCGGCATGTGAAGCATGGCGGCATAGGCATCTATGTTGTATATGGGCATTTTTTTATTATCGTACAAATTGGGCCGAAGGGTCTCAGATTTTCATGAAATTTCTTCCACAGGCAGGGTTCATGGACATTTGAATATAAAAATGAGAAAAACTCAGGGTCGTCTATTTTCCCGGAAAATCAGGTGGATTTTTTTGTTTTCCCCTGGCACAACTTGCTTTGAAAAATCATAACTCAAGAACGAAGCATCGTAGCAACAAAGTTTCTTTAGAAAATGAAAGCAAATTTTCTCAGAAATCCAAAAAAAAATAACTGGAAAAAGTTTTCACAAAATGTTCCACAGTTGAGAAAATTCGTAAAGAAAAACCGGAAAAACTATGGCCGAACTCATGGAAAATTTACAAAATCAAATTTGAGAATATTATTTCATAGGCTTTAATCGCTAAATTTTTTGGAATGCTTTTTTTCGTTCTTGAGTTATGGCCATTTTTGTTGAAAAATGTCCAAATGTGCTATAAAAGCCTTTTTTTTTTGAAACATCATTAGGCCGATGCAAATATTTAATTTGTATTATGTCACCCCCCCCCCTTCAAAAATCTCAAAATATTGAAGGGGCGAAAAAAAAAACATGGCGTCTCTTGACTTCATTTTCAATAGACATTTTTTTTACAAGCAACTATTTTTCAATAGTTGAAAAATATTTTTTTCAATAGTTGGTAAAAATTCCAATTTTTCAATACTTTTTTTTTCGTTTGTTCCTTATTTATTTTTGTCCCCCCCCCTCGAACCTGATGAGAGGTCTCGGACATAAAAGAAAAATAATATTTGCATCGGCCTTACTTAAGAATCATGACCATTTTTTTTTTAAATGAACATAGAGTAATGCGGGGCAAAAGTTCGCACCTAACAGACTTCACAAAATAACTAATAAACGAAAAGAAAACAATATCATTTTTCTTCGTTAAACGGGTCCCTATCATGTTGCCTGCAAAACGTAGTACTAGATTTTTTCGCGTTACTTTTGTAGTTTAACTGGTAATTGAACGACTGTAGGGTTAATTTAGAGAGTTTTTCCGGCTACGCAGTCTTTAATAAGCTAACGACGTTTGTTGTTATCCCAACGTTTCGACGCTTGGTGGGCGTCTTCCTCAGGGGGTAAATACTTGTGTCGTTATTTGTCTAATGTTTTGTCTAACTCTAACTGTCGGGTGTGTTGAATTTTGGTACATGACTTTAAAATCGTTAACTTTTTTCACCGCACAACTTGTTACAAATTGTGCGGTGAAAAAAGTTAAATATTTTAAAGTCATGTACCAAAATTCAACACACCCGACAGTTAGAGTTAGACAAAACATTAGACAAATAACGACACAAGTATTTACCCCCTGAGGAAGACGCCCACCAAGCGTCGAAACGTTGGGATAACAACAAACGTCGTTAGCTTATTAAAGACTGCGTAGCCGGAAAAACTCTCTAAATTTGTAGTTTAAGTAATACAATTTTTAATACAAGTACTCCAATGCGAACTTTTGCCCCATAGTGGGGGCAAAAGTTCGCATTAGGCGGGGTAAAAGTTCGCACCTTGTACAGGGTAGTTTATTGGTGTGATGTTCATTTATTTCATGTTAATCCATGTTCGTCTTTTCACTCTAGCCATGAAATCTGTTTCCTTCTGTTCTTAGCATTACGGTCCAACTGGAATACGACCTGGTGTTCAGCTTTTGTATAGAATGTGTTTTATGAAGACTTCCACAACTATTAACTAAGAGCTGTCCTTTCCAGCGTTACTGAAGTTGTCAAAATACATTGTGGGGTAATCATAGAGATACATGTTGCACAAAATACATGAAAAAAAAACAAATATGCAGCAAAACTGTTGAACGGGACCGTAATCGAATCTTATCCCCGTCAGTATGGTGATGAGTTATAGCTGTCAATTTACAAACTAAGCTATGAAAGACCCCGGTAGAGTAGATGAACATAAGAACTTCAGAAACATACGAAAAGACACGTCGAGGATGACGAAGAGAATGTTTAAAAATGTTTTTTTTTAACCATTTTTCATTTCATTTAAAGTTAACATAATGTTTGCCTTACAATGGAACTTCTCACAAAACTAAGTTCAAACCCTCTGCCGGAACGATTTCAGGGTGCATACTACACATATTATACGTATATAGTAGTTTCTATACGAAATCTTCATTGCTTCAAAGATTCTGTAATTATATTGATGTACTAGATTCAGGAATCTAGTGCGAACTTTTGCCCCACAGCTACTACGAAATTTTGCCCCACTGTCGAGGATTTAACAATGTCCCTTTCTGTAAGAAGCACTAGTAGTTTATTGTTTATTCGAGTGCACCTTTAGATTCAGTATTTATATTTGCCTGTGTCATTAAATGCACAACCAAATTGTCTGGAACAAGTGTCGCCAATCACTACCAGATTGTGTACCATCGGCCAACAGCAGCATGATTTTGAAATTGAAATATTTGCCATCTACTCACTCATCTTGCCTCTGTTTTTTGTTGCCAAACGAGGAGGGTAAACTGGCTGCTGCATCCCCTATAACATCGTGCAGTACACTCCTCTCGCAATCAATGTGGCCGGCGAGTGTACAAGAAACTACCCCTATTTACTGTCAGCGAAGGATGTTGGCGTAACGCAATGTGGTCTGCAAAACTTGATGGAAAGGAAGTTTCAGAGAGGGTTGGTTTTAATTTAACATAGCATTTATCATTCCAGCGTTCCGTGCGAAGGTATGCGAAGAATTTTGTTCGTTATTAAAATTTGTGTTTAAAATAAAATGTCATGCACGAAATTAGTTTTCCTCTGTAATTCTCAAACGATATGAAGAGTTTTGTATCTTTGACGGTTAGCGTTCACTGAATAAACGATGCATGATTTCACTAGGACAAATAAAATAAAATGCAAAATTTATCAAACTGGAAATACTGTTAGTAAACTATGAATTTCTGTATCCTTGCCTTGTCATGATAGATCCGAATAGGCAACCTACTCTAAGTACAACACATGCTTCCATGATAGTAAATAAACGCTGATATACTGAACATTTTATTAAAAAAAAAACTCATTTTCAAGTGTTCACAATACTCTAATCTAGCTTGAGCCACCGAAAAGAAAACTTTCAATAAGATTCCACAGCGTGAGATGAAGGTATTGTACGAGCAAGCATAAACTCATCCTTGCGGACGTCCAATCCTGCTTGCTGCTCACACACTTAAAAGGACACTGCAAATATTTGGTCACAAGTAATACGATTATCTACACTTTAACGGATCGTTAACTGCAGACTGAATTGAAAGCACTCGAGCGGTACGACAGAATGTTTTTGATATCTCCGCATTGTGCTATCCGTTGATCTTCAGAAGATTGGTTTCTTGTGTTTGCTTTTTGTCCTGCTGCTTTTTTGTTCTGTCGGAGAAATAAAAGCTCAGCTTAAGAATAAGGAATGCTCCAAGATTTGTTTTCTTTTTTTATTCGGATTCACCGACCTGTTAGCTAATTCGAAGATGCAGGGTAAAGAATGGTTGCGATACTGTTTGTAGATATACGTATTATATATGTTGGCCGGGATCTTTAACTATCAAACCCATCCACAATTCGGACTACGCTATCGAAACTCGACTTCTTCATATCTCGCAACCGACCCGGTCGGATGTAAGATAAAACAACAACTGACTCTTTATTCAATTCAAAGTGCTCTCGTGTGTACAGCTGTTATTGGGAATATAGGGATGATCAATTCACAAATCCAACAATCGGCCGTCCTGACCACCAGCGGGCTCCGATGGTGTACCCATCTGCTGCATCTCATCACCGTACTCATCATCGTCGTCGTCGTCGTCACCATCACTGGCTAGAGCTTTATTCTTCCTAAGGTTTCCTATTCCTTTCCGAAATATCATGCAGTTTGAAATGGCATTCATCAATCTATTGTCCCGTACAGATGATCGGATGATAAAAAATATGCAATGTCGTGGCTTATGATGTTTTCCAGGCCGGTTGTTCTTGTTTCTTCTTTTTTGCTTCTCTCTCGATCGAATGGAATGGGAACGGCGGAGCAATGCGTTCAGCAAGTGATTGAAGAACACCTCTCGTTTCCTTCGCCACACCATTGGTACTGTAACAGTTGGTTGTCTGGTTTCTTCCACCTCTATTTCACATGCGACACATTCGTCATCTACAACGCCATCACTTTTTTCTGTATTGTTCTTATGGTTCTCATCTGTTACTAGAACTAAATTACTCGGCTGCTCTTCAACTTGCGGTAGTTTATGTTTTAGTTCATAGTTTATACGCTTCAAACTTAAAATCTCACTGTTCATATCAACTATCACAGCACTTAATCTTAAAATTTCAGCATTAACGCGAATCATTTGCTCAGCCAAATGTTCATAAGAATAGGGGCACTGAAATAGAGCAGTGCTTCCCCGTTGGAAACCATGGCTAAATTCACTTTGCCAGTATACGCTCGCATCCATTTCAGCAGCAATTTGTAATTAATAGTCTTCGACAACGTATCCTAGGATGTCTGTTTCCCGGACGAGCCCCCAATTTGTTGGCCGGGATCTTTAACTATCAAACCCATCCACAATTCGGACTACGCTATCGAAACTCGACTTCTTCATATCTCGCAACCGACCCGGTCGGATGTAAGATAAAACAACAACTGACTCTTTATTCAATTCAAAGTGCTCTCGTGTGTACAGCTGTTATAGGCCTTTTCATGTGACAGTTCCGTGCATGCATTTGTTTACAAAGCTTGAACAACAGATGCTAACAAGAAAGTGTCATCTTCATAGAAGAACTGTCAAACGCTCGAAAAATCAGCTGATTTAAGACGTCAAATGAAAAGGCCCATTGGGAATATAGGGATGATCAATTCACAAATCCAACATATATAGTGTACCTTAAACCGGGGTCAAATTGATCTACGGGTCGAAATTGATCAGACGTTTTTTTTTCCATTAGATAAAGCATACGTAAATTATTTTCCTTACATTTATCCCCAAGTAACCACAAGCATTATATCATTACATTAATTCAGTCGTATTATAGATAAGCTAATGCAAGATAACTTTTATTCTACATCTGTCAAGTAATGAAGCGTTTAATCCAAGGATGTTTCCGATCACCTGGCAATCATTTGGCTCATTTGTCTATAACTCAGTTCATAAGCCCAATATTACAATGTGGTGTTCGGCTAACTTGTGGATTAGTATTTTTCCTTCAATTATCATCAAGGACGCCATATTCTAACTCTGATATTTACGGCGTAAAAGTGTTAGTACCACCTACTCATACTAAACGATTGGATATGGCGTTCATGGTGATAATTGAAGGCAAAATTCTAATCCACAAGTTAGTCGAACACCACATTGTAGTATTGGGCTTCTGAAATGAGTTATAGACAAATGAGTCCCAGGTGATCCGAACAAATGATTGCCAGGTGATCCGAAACATCCTTGGTTTAATCTACATTATGAATGCATTGAAGCATTATGGATTTTCGACAGATCGATATAGTTCTATAGCGCCGTTGTTTAATGCATCATTGCATTACCATGGTAAAATCTTTCTGGCATCCAATAATGCAAGCATTTATAACTTCATACATTAAAGTGACCAAACGTCCCGCGTTTCGCGGGACAGTCCCGCATTTTGACCAAAAGTCCCGCGACAAATTATGTCCAGCGAAATGTCCCGCGTTCGTCTCAAATCGTAAAAATGTCCCGCGTTTGAAAAAAAAATTGACAAGCATTCAAAATACTGTAGTAACTTCAAAGCTAAAATAGTCAAACCGGTTTTGTACAAAGCACAAATCGCATCAAACATATTAACGGAACTTTCAACATCAGAGTTCAAAAACTGAAAGATTTTTGTGAGAAAGTACATGAAGATTCTGGGTTACAGTAAAGTTTGAACTGTTGAAAGCTTTTTGTTTATCGAGCGATAGCAGTCCCAGCATTTTTTTGTTTTTTTTTTTGAAGAAAAAAATTTGAATATTTGGTTGATTTTTAAGCACAGTCAAGCAGCATCATTTTACAGTTCGGTAAAGAAAATAGAGAGTGACAAGAGTACAATTATAAAAGTAGTAGACGAAACTGTCTCAAGTTCAAACTTCAGGGTAGAAAACTACTTTTATTACTAAGTAAGTGCGCAATGCGCAATTAGATGAAAAATCTAGAGGTAAATCGTTGCCGAAGTTAAAATCTATCCAAGCCCAGTATAGTAATCAGTTATCGGGAATTTATTTTGAATGTTATTTTTTTTTTCAAATGGGTGAATATCAAAACCTTCATTGACTGGCAGGCGGTTTAAACGAGTACGCTCGTAAATTAAATTCATCCACTAAGTTGACCAATGTTGACAGAGAAGCATCCGAGCTTTTTAAGGAAATAGTACGCAAATGACAAAATTGGACAAGCAGAAGCTAGATTGGTTAACATTTCCAGGCACTTTGAGGGTAATAATAACCTCAAAAAATTGTAGAGTTTACGTCATGCTTTTCAGGCAAAAATGCTGTAATAAACGATTTTTGTTTCAGTTGTACGAAGTTTGAACCACCTTAATTTTAATTTTGAAAGCAATTGAGAGTTGAAATATTAAAACCATTTTTGACAGCTAGATTCAATTATCAGGTCCGTTATGTGTTCGTTAACAAAAAAAAAGACCATGATTTCACCTTACTATGCATCTTTTCAAATTAATGTCCCGCGTTGGAGCTCTCATCATCTGGTCACTTTATACATGCATTTACTAAAGCTTGCATCGTTGTAAATAAAAAAAACCCTGAGTACGAAAAAATCGGAAAATACTTCAAGAAACAGAACCTATCAAAACAAAAGAAAACCCAAGAGAAAACCAAAGCCAAGTTTTCATGGATTGCTGCGTCGCACTCAGATGATTATGCTCAGAAATTGCTGTATGAAAATTTATGTTATGTAATATGGTTTTTCGGTTTCTGATTGGGACATGACGCAAACCAGGTATGTTATGGAGTATTGGTTTCCTTATTAAGCATAGTGCTCCCAATTTCATTATACCCAAAATAAAGGATTGAAGTGCGGTTTATATTGTTCCTTATTATTGAACCTTTTTTTGTTAGAAGTGAGCACGTATGAAAACATCAAGAACAGAATCGAACATCAAACAGAATCCGTAATCACTTGTTTTCGAATGGGATGGATTTGGGTGGGTAAGATAACTAATGGCATTCTAGCACAACTTTTTAGAGCTGCTAGAAACACAACTCAACAAGGCACGAGCTGAGTATACCTTACTTTATATTGCACATTTTTCCATGTGCAAATACATGGTAATCGTAGTTCACAGCGTTAGAGCGTCCGGGTTTTATCGTGATCCAGTCTCAGCAGTCTAGGTTCAATTCCCGAAATAGAAAAAAAAAACTCAACAGTACAAGAGAGCTGGATGGAAATGGTATAAGAAGATTGTTTTTCTTTTTTTCTTTAGTTACCTTAAATACACTTTCTGTATGGTTTCATCACATTAGCTATAGTTGATTAACAGCTTATATATGGCAAAAGCCTATTATATACTTTAGCAATGTCTACAGTAAAGCATGCTTTATATCAACAATAGTAGCGCCACTTTCGACTTTAAACCTACTTTAATGCTGCCTTTACGACAAAACAACTTTATCTTGCATACCATATAATACACTATAAAGTGAATTTAATGTTCCATATACAGCTCCATGGTTACTTGGGTCGTTTCGTATCTGATTCATACAGTACCACACTTGGATGAAAACTATTCGAAGTATGCTTTATGCAAAAGAAAACAAACGTTTGATGAATTTCGACCCGGGGATCAATTTTTACCCCGGTTTACGGTACTAGAAAGACACCAACGCATTATACGCAATTTTTACCACAACTGAATAAGTTTACACACAGTTGTTTAGAGCACAGTTTAAATTAGAGTAATCTGTCGCTAATATAATATTTTTCAAAAAAGGTTTAAGAAATGCTTGTTTTCACATACATATTAGACTGGGTTAACAAGTTAGCCAAAGTGTAGAATTAGCATAAGTTAAAATACACATCACATCATGAAATTTATATGGGCTTTGGTATGAGAAAAGGGCTGCAAAACGGTGAGTCGATAAGGAGAGCGTCCAATATAGCTCTGGTCCTCACAAGTTCCTACCTCATGCTTCCACGGGTCAAGCGATGACAAATACCGCCAGCTAAGAGTTGTGTGCTTAGCTGGTAGTGCAGCCTGGGCACTGTTGTCCTTCTGACTTCAGCTAGATTGAGGAGGTACGATCCGAGTGTCTGTTCACCAAGGAGGTGGGGTTCAAACAGCGTCTGTTCTGGCATCCAGCGGCTGAGTAAGATACGCTGCACCACGCCCAGCAAGATCCAAGGTGGTAGCCCCATCAGCGTGGTCGTCCCAGTGTTGGTTGGGACGTTAAACAGAACTAGCACGATGGCCCTCCGGCGAGACAGGCGTAGGCCCAATAAGCCACCCGTAAAAATTCCCATTGCGAAACCCACGCGACGAAATAAGGACTACGATTGGAAACTTGGAACATGGAATTGCAAGTCACTAGGTTACAGGATAATCTACGACGAACTACATCCCCGCAACTTCGACATCGCCATCGTGGCGTTGCAGGAGCTTTGTTGGACTGGACAGAAAGTGTGGAAAAGCGGGCTTCGAGCGGCTACCTTCTACCAAAGCTGTGGCACCACCAATGAACTGGGAACAGGATTTATAGTGTTGGGCAAGATGCGACAACGTGTGATCGGGTGGCAGCCGATCAACGCAAGGATGTGCATGTTGAGAGTTAAGGGCCGTTTCTTCAACTACAGCATCATCAACGTCCACTGCCCACACGAAGGGAGACGAGAAAGAAGCGTTCTACGCGCAGTTAGAGCAAACATACGATGGTTGCTCGCCGCGTGACGTGAAAATCGTTGTCGGCGACATGAACGCGCAGGTAGGAAGGGAGGAAATGTACAGACCGGTAATCGGGCAAAACAGCCTGCACGCCGTATCGAATGAAAACGGCCAGCGATGCGTAAACTTTGCAGCCTCCCGTGGTATGGTAGTCCGAAGCACCTTCTTCCCCCGCAAAGATATCCACAAAGCCACCTGGAGATCCCCCGACCATCAAACAGAAAACCAAATCGACCACGTTCTAATCGACGGTAAATTCTTCTCTGATATAACCAACGTCCGCACATACCGCAGTGCGAATATAGATTCGGATCACTACTTAGTCGCTGTATGCATGCGCTCAAAACATTCGACAGTTATCACCACGCGTCGAAGTCGAACGCCGTGGCTCAACATCGAGCAACTTCGTAACGTAGAAGTGGCTCAAGACTACGCGCAGCAGTTAGCAGTGGCCCTACCAACGGAAGAGCAGCTTGGCGCAGCTACACTTGAAGATGGCTGGAGGGACATCCGATCCGCCATAGGTAGTACCTCGGTTACAGCACTAGGCTTCGCGACAGAATCACAGAAACGACTGGTATGACGGCGAATGTGAACAGTTGAAAAACGAGAAGAATGCAGCATGGGCGAGAATGCTGCAACACCGTACGAGAGCGAATGAGGCACGTTACAAACAGGCGCGGAACAGGCAGAACTCAGTCTTCCGGATGAAGAAGCGCCAGCAGGAAGAACGAGATCGCGAAGCGATGGAAGAGCTGTACCGCGCTAAGGACACACGAAAGTTCTACGAGAAGCTGAACCGCTCGCGCAGAGGCTTTGTGCCACAAGCCGACATGTGCCGAGATAATCACGGGAATATTCTCACGAGCGAGCGTGAGGTGGTCGAGAGGTGGCGGCAGCATTACGATGAGCACCTCAATGGCGACGTTGCAAGTACCGAAGGTGGCGTGGTAACAGATCTAGGAGTATGTGCACAGGACGAAAGACTTCCGGCCCCTGACCTTCAAGAGATTGAGGAGGAGGTTGGCCGGTTGAAAAACAACAAAGCCGCTGGAGCAGATCAACTACCAAGCGAGCTTCTAAAATACGGTGGGTAATACTTCCTCCTCCCAAGATTTGGGAGGAGGAAGTATTACCGGAGGTAAAAGGGCGACAAGTTGGATTGCGGGAACTACCGCGCGATCACACTACTGAGCGCTGCCTACAAGATACTCTCTCAAATTTTATGCCGCCGTCTATCACCGATTGCAAGAGAGTTCGTGGGGCAATATCAGGCTGGATTTATGGGTGAACGCGCTACAACGGACCAGATGTTAGCCATCCGCCAGGTGTTGCAGAAATGCCGCGAAAACAACGTGCCCACACATCACTTGTTCATCAATTTCAAATCGGCGTATGATACAATCGATCGAGAACAGCTATGGCAGATTATGCACGAATACGGATTCTCGGATAAACTGATACGGTTGATCAAGGCGACGATGGATCGAGTGATGTGCGTAGTTCGAGTATCAGGGACACTCTCGAGTCCCTTCGAATCTCGCAGAGGGTTACGGCAAGGTGATGGTCTTTCGTGCTTGCTGTTCAACATTGCTTTGGAAAGTGTAATACGAAGAGCGGGGATAAACACGAGTGGGACGATTTTCACGAAGTCCGTTCAGCTGCTTGGTTTCGCCGATGATATTGATATTATTGCTCGTAAATTTGAGACGATGGCGAAAACGTACATCCGACTAAAGAGTGAAGCCAGGTGAATCGGATTAGTCATTAATGTGTCGAAGACAAAGTACATGATGGCAAAGGGCTCCAGGGAGCAATCAGTGCGCCCGCCACCCCGAATTCATATCGACGGTGATGAAATCGAGGCGATTGAAGAATTCGTGTACTTGGGCTCACTGGTGACCGACGACAACGACACCAGCAGAGAAATTCAGAGGCGCATTGTGGCAGGAAATCGTGCCTACTTTGGACTCCGCAGAACTCTACGATCGAATAAAGTTCGCCGTAACACGAAGTTTCGTCCTCTATGGGCACGAAACATGGACCCTACGTGCAGAGGACCAACGCGTCCTTGGAGTTTTCGCACGGAAGGTGTTGCGGACCATCTACGGCGGAGTGCAGATGGAAGACGGGACTTGGAGAAGGCGAATGAACCACGAGCTGCAGCAGCTGCTGCGAGAACCAACCATCGTCCATACCGCGAAAATCGGGAGGCTACGGTGGGCGGGTCACGTCATCAGGATGTCGGATAGCAACCCGACTAAAATGGTTCTCGAGAGTCATCCGACCGGTACAAGAAGACGTGGTGAGCAGCAAGCTAGGTGGGTCGACCAAGTGGAGGACGATCTGCGGACCCTACGCAGAGTGCGGAACTGGAGACAAACAGCCATGGACCGAGTGGAATGGAGACGGCTACTATGTACAGCAGAGGCCACCCCGGCCTTAGCCTGATCGGTAAGGTAAGTATGGTGGTCCAAAATAAAGTCAGGTGGTCCAAAATAGAAGCCCGAGATTCTTCAGAAGTTTTGATATTTCTTGTATTTACTACAACAATTTTAAGTTCTGGTTGGCCTTTTTCAATAGAACATATGTTGCTCTAAGTAATGCCTACTGAAATCACCCATGTTTCATAGTGAAAACCTTCTTTTTTCACTGAATTGTTCATCCACTACCTTAAGGGGTCCAAAATACCTCCCTTACCCTATATTTGGTCTGTTTTGGTTAAGCGAATGCATCATCACTTCCATACCATATCGTTCCAACAACGAATAACAGTATGAACATTCCATATATTGAATCGCAATTTTGTTTTTCCAGTACAATCCGCTGTTTTTGCCGTTTCCAGAAAACGTTTTACTATTTCATGGCATGTCATAGAATTCCTACTAATTATGATAGGCACTGCACTCATAATACAAGTAGAGTATAGTTTCATTGAACTTGTATGTACTATGTCGTCACGACCCTGTAGTTTCAAGAAATGATGAGGTCATAAATAATTCTGTAGTATTTCATATTCCATTGATAGATCCTTATCATATTATATACATGCTGTAACGATGCTGCATTTATAAAAAAAAAACATCACATACGGTGAATATGATGATTACAGTTTTACTGGATGCATGTTTTCTTGCTTAAATAACACTCCACTTTACAATAAAGTTGTTTATTGGCATCCTGTTTTAAGATTCAACGGACGGATCATTATGTAGGATCGTTGATGCAATCGATGCGCTGATTTTTTAGATAGACGGCGCTACTGCGATTTGGAATGCTTCATCATAACATGTTGTATGTATCCAAGCCATAAAACAAAACATGTTTTCTCACTTTGCATACCATTTTGCAATAGGTATCGTGTGCTTCTATCTTGTTTGAGATCCACTTCTGTTTTAGGATAACAAAGAGAAGGGCTCATTAATCAATTAATTAGGACAATAATGGTACGGCAAAAATTACAACACAAATACAGTAATGCCTACACAGAACTCGTTTAGTATCATGAAGGCTTTACTGCAGTTATCAATTTATCTTCATCGATTTCCTTTTTCAAAAATCTCGTTCGTGATCACGTTTTCTGCTGTAATTGTTGTTCTGGATTCAAGATCTTACCATTCTCCAACTAACTAACTATAGCAGTAGTTCATTTCGGGACCTGCAATGTTACTTCCCTTCTGAAGGAAGGACTCATACTTTTGTGAGTTTGTTGGGAGTGGAATTCGAACCCAAGTCTTCAACGTGAAAGTCCACAAAAAAAAACACACAGTCAGTCCGTTCCTCCTTACCCAAGAAAAGCATAATTGTGTACTGATTCTATTGAAGTTTTGAAGATTAGTTGCTTCAACACACTTGCCAAATAAAATCCATTCATCTTTTGGAAACCCCAGTATTTCAAATTAAAACTGTTAACTACGCCCGTTGTTCGTGTTACATAATATTTACTTTAATAACTTCGAATACCAACAGCGGTTACGATTATGAATCATATACTCGAGGGGCATTACTATTCCTACGACGGTGTTTCGTCACATGAGATTGGCGTTATTGATACGCGATGAAATCAAATCATTGAACTTATTTCATGACGTCGAGGCCTAATCAATTCAACCAGAATCCGATTATTTAATAAGTTCTCTGGTATTCCCTCGATAGATGCTTATCAACGTGTGGGGCTGCAGTTCTTGCAAATTTTAGTTACGCATGGTGCAGACGCAGAGTTGAGGACGGGTGGTGCATGCAATTTACTGTGTGCTTCGACGAATTCGTTTACAGAATGTTCCGAGAATTTTAATTTAGCTTTCCACGTTCGTCATAATGGCGAATGCTGTAAAATAGTTTGATAGTATCTGTGCCTCATACTGAACTAAAATCATTCGAAATTATACTTAACAAACCATGACTATTTGGGAAATTGTTTTGATACCTGTTAACCGAGAAAATTTTAGGAAGTGAAAACATGGCCTGAAAACCATCTTAGATTTCCTTTTTTATTAATACATATCTCATTGAGTTGTCCAAAAAAAGTCTCACGAAACCTAATGCATGCCTATATCTATATACGGGGGAACACTAGTTATTTATGCAACGAGTTGCAAAATGATGATTTTTACAGCACATTCATCCAACGAGCCGAGTTGGATAAATACGAAGTGTGCTGTAAAAATCGAGGTTTGCAACAAGTTGCATACCTTTTTCTTGCAATGACCACTAGAATATGATCACTAGAATATGCTTATTTTCATTAGTAGCATCATGTTTTGCGGTAGTTCAATGGAAACGATCATGAGCTCCAACATACTAAACCTGAAGTTTGGATCAAGCAAGCTGTGCTATTACAGTCACAGTTTTGCAAGCTCTTACCGTGGAAAGGGTGGCAACCATGGACCATGGTCTTTGGTGGAAACTCAGATTATTAAATCTATTCCCTACTAGCTGTCACGGCAAACGTCGTTTTGCCTGCCTACTGCGATTTTCGACATTTAGGTCTGTAGAGAAATGCCCCGATAAATAAAGTATAAAGTATTGTTCGTGCAGTTGAAAATCGGAATTTTTGACACGCGAAAATCGATGTTTCTCCCAAACCCTGTGTCGGACGTACGTCGGGCACAGTGCGCTGGATAGAGGACCAGGTCCGCTGTCCAGCGCACTACGTCCGACGTTAGGTTTCACGTATGGATTTTGAGAAAATTCGATTGTCGGGTGATGGGAAACTTCGGGTTTCAACCGCGACGACAATATCTCCGTTTTCATTCTTTTCCGATCGATTTTCATAATTATTTTTTCCACACAAACACTTGGGAGCCCAGCACGAATGCAATAGTGGAACAGTTTTGCAAATCCACGCCGTATTTAAGTGGAAAAAAATAATTACGCATAAACAATTAGTTTTAGTTGTTATATGCTGTCTTCGGGCAAGTTTTTTCATATTTTTTGAACATTTTTCAAATATTGTGAAATTAGGGTGGTCCAAATGGTTGCCAAGATCACAATGTCAACTTATTATTGTTTCCATATAGAACACTACAATATTCTATAAAGTTGTAAATTACTTTACTCTAAACAACTTTGCCGAAGAAACCATGTTGCTATCTCTTTTAGTTTAAGAGATATTATTTTTTGTAGGAAAAAATTAGGGTGACACCCAAAAAAAAGGTTTTCTTTCGATAACTTTTTATACCTTGATTTTTCGCAGAAACTTTGGTCCGAGCAGTTTTAGCGCATTCATTATGCATTTTTTTTCAAATACAGCAAAGTTCTATATCCTCAATTTAAAAAGTTATTGATGGTTTTCTTTTAAATATGGCTTATTTTTGACGCTCAATGTCTCAGAATGGCGCAAGCCGATTTCAAATCTTTTGGTCTTGTTTGAAAAATCTTATTTTCATCTACCAATGGTGAAAAAAACGAAAAAGGCCAATCTTCTATGAAAAATCCCATTACTTCAAAATAAATTAAACACTTTAAACGAAATTCACGTTCCTGGATTGCCGCGAACGGACGTGATTTTGTTTTGCCTGTCAGGGTTTATAACTCTCCCGTTTTGTTTGAGATTCCCAATAATTTGCACTAGCCAAATACGATATCTAAAATAAAACGCGTGGGATTTTGTTGAACAAAAAACTGTGTATTTTGCATCATTCAGGTTTAGTTTAGTTTAAGTTTTGTTTGTGAACCAAAGACAAATTGAAGAATTTGGGTTTTGAATTCGGACGATTCAATCGCGAAACGGCTGATTTCGCATATAAAGTGCTTGTAAAGCGAGTTTTGGTGCTTGATTTGCGTAGAGTAGTTTGCAGTTTTCCTATCAGGCTGTCGGAATTCATCTTATTTTTCGCGTTTCGGAAGTACAGGACGATATCACTGCCGGGACTGCAACTAGTGTTTTAGTGTCTTAGGCTAACGGCAGTCACAACTATACATTTTAGAAGATTTTAGAGAGGGCTTTATGTGAATTGTGGGCTGTTGGGCCAACTGTGATTCGACCGGAAAATAGCGGTAGTGTTTTTCAAAAGCACGATGAAGAACGAACTTTTTCGAGCTGGTGTGTGCATTTCACTTCTCAATGATAGAGCCAATGGAAGAAAAAGAAAAGACGGAACTCTGACTCTAGACTCTGCAAGGAAGGCGCCGATTATTCACTGGAGAAAGGAACTTTCTACAAAAGCTACTCAAGAAATGGGTGAGAACCATGGTGAGAACTTTCCAATATGCATTATATGACCTTCTATTTCATAATATTTCCATTAACATTCACATCTTCGATCATTCTTAACTACATAATGTCTAGGGCGTTTGGTACGGTATGTCCACGCATCCTTCCTCCCCTGTAGATTCGAGAAATACTTCGAAAAAGAACAACAATTGGGTTGTTTAGTGAATAAAATATTGCTATTTTCTATAGCCTAATCGATAGAGCTCATTTTTCTGAGTATAACGTGATTTTGTTGGATTCCAATAGCTTTGTTTTGATGGTTAAAATAACAAAACAGTTTTTATTTTCGTGGATAGAATGACAGTTCAATCGATAAAATGACAGTTCGACCCGAACAAAAAAAAATTCTTATACAAACTTTAAATGCATTTTAAAAATAGATCCCGAGTATAATGGAGTATAATGATATTTTGGGTTTCGACTAATTTTTGGGTGGTGAATCAGATTATATAATAACCCCTAAAGGACCCAATAGGATCCTAAAGTCCTATCGGGATTCTTGTTTTAAACCACAATATATGGTTCAAGAGTACATATTTACTCATTTTTTGACGTTTTTATTAACCGTAGTTGAAAATATATAATTTTAATTTTTTAGCCTTTTGTCTCGTCCCTAGCTCATAACACATACTTTGAGTGATTTTTTTTCACCGTGTATGTCAGATAGGAACATTTTTGAAATCCCAGTGCGAAAAATGTTGAGCTCAGTCACACAAGGTTGACCACAAATGTCAAAGTAGAACTATTTACCATTTTACTTATTTCGAATTTTCTCATTATTCCTTTGTTTACTTAGTACAATTCCGATTAGAATACCATGCTTGATCGTATTATTCAATATAAGCGAGATTTCGTCTTTAATTTTAGGACCCTATTGTTCAATAGTGGAGGTAATTCGAAGAATCATCTCTGCGGCAAATACAACGCAGTAGGCCTGGCCGCACGATCATATCTTTGATATGCCGTAAGCCTCAATATTGACAAGAAAAGTAATTGATTGTGATCTAACCCGATAACTTTCCAGGATGCTTCCTGGTTGGATGCTTGTATTGGTTGCGTTTGTATTAGATTAGATTAGATTTAAACGAAATTCACGTTCCTGTTTACTTTCTGAGTTCCATTTTGGTCTCATAAAAATTGTGAAAATTTCAGCTCCATCGCAAGAGAGGATCGAAAAAAAAGATCAATATTCGTGCTGAGGAGCGCGGGTTCGATTCCCGCCGCAGCTGTCAGGAAAAGTTTTCGGCTGTGCCACTGGGCGTTGCATGCTAGTCCGTTGTCTAGTGTCGTGCTTCCTTCAAAGAGCGAAAAGCTCACTGGAAGCATTGAACGTGTCCGTGTCTTTTAAAAAATATTACTTCGGATTTTAGTCACAACTTGATCCAGTAAAGGAGAATCCATACGTCACGTCAAACTTTCAACCCCATCCTTCCTTCCATCGAGTTTCTAATATACTTATTGTATTACTAGTCATCCAATCTTGATCTCTACTCCCCTTTATCTTATAAACAATCTCTGGTGGTTCTAATAATCACAAAATCTAGCAATATTTCTTTGAATTCTAAATTACAACTTTGGTGGAACAAACATTCAAATTTAAAGAAATCCAGATGCCATGATTAAAAAAGCAGACACTCCATAAAACTGGAAACTGTCACACATTTCAGAATCCGTTGTTTGAAATATGTGTCAAAAATTGATTGAAAAAATAAAATAATTCGATTAAGTGTAATAAAACTTAATGTGTTAAATGCATTAAGTTTTATGACACCTAATTGAATTATTTTATTTTTAAATCAATTTTATGACGCATATTTCAGGAACGGATTCCGAAATATGTATCAGTTTTGCAAACGGTGTTGAGATAATTTCATATTTTGAATCAGCTCGCCAAACTGAACCGAAATCCAAATTTTCATGATTTTTGTTGCCCGAGAACATATTAAAAAATCAATTTGAAGTTTGTATTGGAACAATTTATTGAATCACACCTTGTCGGATTTTGCACTGGGCGGGGCTGTCAAACAGTTGCCCAGCTGTCAAAAGGTGATTTCAACAAAACTTGTTGAAATTGATTTCAGATTCTAAATAGATGTTCTAAAAATCCAACAAAAATCATAGTGGCTCAGAAAAAGGTGCTTTTTCGTGCAAAATTAAAAAAAAAAACTCAATAAATTAATCCTCAGTTCTATTTGAAAGTCGTTTTATGTTTATATGGGAATGTTTGAAATAGAAGTACGATTGCACATAGCTTTACACACTGAAAGGAATTGTAATCTTAAATTCACCATTTAATACAATTCAAAAGCTCAGGACTATGGCTGTGTTTAGCATAAAATTTTCTCCTTTGCTTCCGCCATCTTGATTACATAATCGACCATGGACCCAATTCGTTACGTAACACTTACCTTTAGCTGTGAGTTTGGCCGTCTTGTCAGACAGCTTGTACTTGTCCACGTTTATCGACGTCATTTTGATCTGCCGAAGTGGAAAAAATGGTTTTGATCGATTAGATTTCGATTATTATCCAAATTGGGGTTGCTCTCCGCCATTTTTACCTTTTTATTGCACTCCTCCGGATCAGCTAATATATGTGTTCACTGTAGATAGAATTGGGGCAAACTTGCAACTACAACCGTTACGTAACAACCTTAACACATTTAATCCGATAAAATTGGCTATTTATCACAATAATTGATTAATTGATTCAATTTAACTTTCGTTTACGGTCGCGTTTGTTTTCAAATCCACCAACGAGATTAGATCCCTTTTTATGCAATTTTCAACCTTAGAATTTTCACCAGTGCACACACGGTACCCGGACGGACAGTGCAAACAAAGATCGCTCGCTGCAGCAAACCGTGCTGTCTGACGTTCTCACTAGCTATGCGAAAAAGCTGAGGATTCCAGAGCAGCAAAGCTTTGGCTGCCCCATTATCGCACGAGGATGGAAAATCGTATTATTTCTCAGAACAAGCACACAGCATCCAGCACGAAGAACGACGACGACCGTCGTTCGTCTATGTGTTGGGCTCAGCAGCTCGGGAGACCACATGATGGGAAAGTTATTACGTCATTGATGGAGCTCTGAGAACTCGATTTTCCTTCAGCGCTGTTGTATCGGGTTGAAAATCCTTGTGAAGGACACGGCGAAGAGCGCAAGGACGAAAATTCCGGTGGGTGGCGATGGGTGTTGAATGGAAACGTGGAAAGCATGATAACTACGAAGGGCGCCATCATGCATAGGCGGGGCTTATGCGGTTGAAGGCATCGAGGAAAATTCTGCTGAATATTTTATGTACTTCGTTCTAGGTGCTTGGGGTAGGATTTGCGTGGGTGGATTGTGGGTAGCTTGTGGGCGATTCAAGTAGATCAAAAAAGAGAAACCTGTTTTTTGTGTAGCATTTTTATTTTGTTTTGCGTGGGTAGATTTTCTGCGCAAACCTTCTAGGAATATAAATTTTAGCTTTAAAACAATTCTAAGAGCATAACTAAGCGTTGTGTTGTTGTGTTTTCATAAAGCAAATGTATGAAAAACATGTTTCTTGTCTACGGTCTACCTTTTTGCTTTGTTGCAATTCTCAGCAAATATAAATCAATAATTTTGAGCTTGTACAAGTTTTTTTTGGTTTTCAAAAGAAGTTTTGTATCATGCAGTAGAATGGATCGTCCTTCATTTTGAACAAACATAAGGTACCCCGGGGCAAGTGAGACCTACAGCAATATTTTTATTTTTTTTTTAAGGCAAACATTCTTCATGGAAAACATAGGTACTTTGAATACTTTGAATTCAAAAATTGTTATTATTCTCACCATAAAGAGACCATACATGTTATTGTCGTTCATATGCAATTTTCAATTCACTAGGTGAGATTAACGTACTCTACTTCATTCGTCGCTTTAAAACAGAATAACAAATAAAGTGAAACTTTTTCGGTTTTAGGATAATATTTGGAGTGCTTACGAATTATTTTAAGCGAAAAAGCTGTAATTTATTTTCAATTTTTATCTTTAGATAACTGCTCTCACTTGCCCCAGTGCATTTCAGCATCTGGGGCAAGTGAGACCTATATGAGTAAACAAACACATTTTTATAGTTTGATCTCGCTTTCTTCAGCCTAAATCGAAATTTATACAAATTTAAGTAAAAATCGGCGCCTGAAGTAATCAATCGTGAATTATACTTAATTCCCTTTAATTCTGATGGTTAAACTATTGTTTAAAATGGTCTTGGGTAAAACATATTAGGGGGATTCACTAAACAGCGTAAACCGATTAAACTGATTAAACATCGCGATCACCAAGGCAATCTTTGATTATTTCATCCGCAAAATCATGAAACATTTCAAATAATCAGAAAATCATGGCTTACGCAGCAATTTAATCTGTTTAGTGAATACCCCTATTGTTTTTTCGAAACCACAAATTTTTCATATATTCATCTAAGCAAATTCTATTATTTTTTCGTTTTTCGTTGCATAATAAGTTTTTCTGAGTGATAAGGAACCGGCCATAAAATATGAGAAAAAATTGAAAACGACTTATTCAAAGTGCACGATTTGAAAATATTTATTTAATGATCGTGAAATTGTGCAAGGGAAAACATAACATCTGTAAATCTTGAAAAATCTTTTGGCGAGTTTCATCAACTACGTAATATGAAGAGCAAGTTTGTAAATCTTTCGGCATATAGCTTTATGGCGCTTTTTGTGTAAAAAAAGCAATTTGTTTTGCACGAGCTGCTTAAAGTTAAATCTATTTTTTTCTCAGTGATTCGTAGTTGAGGGGGTTAGAAGCAAAGGGGTGTAAGTGACAAAAACTCACTTTCGAGTAAATGAGGTATAAAGTTTTTGACCAATTTCTCATCCCATACAAAATGTATGGAGCTTCAAAATCAACCCAATTTTCTCTGATTTATTGTAATTTTTCCAATCATCGTAGAAACAATCTTAAAAAAGTTCCTGAAAGCTTCATGATATGCTCAGCTCAAAATCGACAAAATGGTCACTTACACCCCTATGATTCTGGGCCCCTCAATTATATTTGTTACGTAATTTATGCACGATACCACAAAACTCTTCTAACATAAATCACTTAACATAGTTATTCGTATAAGATATTTTCAATTCATGCTACCTTACATATAAGCAGCAACTATATTAAGCCATTTGTATAAACATTCCGAATAGGTCCCACTTGCCCCGTGATACGGGAAATGAAGATTTGTTCCACTTTTCATTATATGTATAATATACAGAATGTAAAATATTGAAACAGTTTTAATATTAACGGGAAGAAGAAATATACCAACAATGTCTTTTGGAACCATTGGAATTATAAAACTATGTATGTTTGAATTTTTTTGGCTTGACAAAACTAAACTAGGTCCCACTTGCCCCGGAGTACCTTAACTACGTCATCTTCTTCCTATCGTTACGTTCCCACTGGGACAAAATTTGCTTCTTAGCTTTATCAGCAGTGTTATATGAGCACTTCCACAGTTATTAACTGAGAGCTTTCTCTACTAATGATCATATTGCATGTGTATACACTAAAACCCCAATTTACGCTCAAAACGGGGGGAGCGTAAATTGGGGGAGCGTAACTTGGGGGGAGCGCTATTTGGGAATTAGTGCGTAAATCGGGGGAGCGCTATTTGGGAATTAGTGCGTAAATCGGGGGAGTGTTTTTTTTTTCAATTTTATAACTAGTTTGTGAAGATCGAAATCACAAAGTTCCTAACCTATGAAAAGGTTATAAGTTATTCAATTACAATTAATAATTTAGCAGTTTTGCTAATTTGAGTGGTTCCCAACCTACGGTCACGGGCCAAGCGAATTTCTCAAGAATCAAAGGTGTGAGGATAAAGTGAAAAGGTTTTTCGCATTCTGCACTTCAGGGAGTATGTACTTATCACAATGTAGTTGTATTGCAACAATCAGTGGTTTCCAACCTATGGTCACGGGCCACGTGAATATCTCAAGAACCGAAAGTGCTAAGAAGAAGAGCAAATGTTTTTCGAATTGATCATCTCAAGGATCAGTATCTCTGATATAAATATGTTGAAAAATCAGTGGTTTCCAACCTATGGTCACGGGCCACGTGAATATCTCAAGAACCGAAAGTGCTAGGAAGAAGAGCAAATGTTTTACGGATTGCTCATCTCAAGGATCAGTATCTCTGATATAAATATGTTGAAAAATCAGTGGTTTCCAACCTATGGTCTCGGGCCACGTGAATATCTCAAGAACCGAAAGTGCTAGGAAGAAGAGCAAATGTTTTTCGGATTGATCATCTCAAGGATCAGTATCTCTGATATAGATATGTTGAAAAATCAGTGGTTTCCAACCTATGGTCACGGGCCACGTGAATATCTCAAGAACCGAAAGTGCTAGGAAGAAGAGCAAATGTTTTACGGATTGCTCATCTCAAGGATCAGTATCTCTGATATAAATATGTTGAAAAATCAGTGGTTTCCAACCTATGGTCACGGGCCACGTGAATATCTCAAGAACCGAAAGTGCTAGGAAGAAGAGCAAATGTTTTACGGATTGCTCATCTCAAGGATCAGTATCTCTGATATAAATATATTGAAAAATCAGTGGTTTCCAACCTATGGTCACGGGCCACGTGAATATCTCAAGAACCGAAAGTGCTAGGAAGAAGAGCAAATGTTTTACGAATTGCTCATCTCAAGGATCAGTATCTCTGATATAGATATGTTGAAAAATCAGTGGTTTCCAACCTATGGTCACGGGCCACGTTGTTATCTAGAGAACCGAAAGTGCTAGGAAGAAGGGCAAATGTTTTTCGGATTGATCATCTCAAGGATCAGTATCTCTGATATAGATATGTTGTAAAATCAGTGGTTTCCAACCTATGGTCACGGGCCACGTGAATATCTCAAGAACCGGAAGTGATAGGAAGAAGAGCAAATGTTTTTCGGATTGATCATCTCAAGGATCAGTATCTCTGATATAGATATGTTGAAAAATCAGTGGTTTCCAATCTATGGTCACGGGCCACGTGAATATCTCAAGAACCGAAAGTGCTAGGTAAAAAAGCCAATGTTTTACGGATTGATCATCTTAAGGATCAAGATCCCTAATATAGATATGTTGAAAATTCAGTGGTTGCCAATCTATGGTCATGAATATCTCATGAACCGAAAGTGCTAGGAAGAAGAGCTTTAAGTTTAAGTTCGTTTGGCCAAATGTCGTTTGGCCGAATACCATCTGGCCGATAGGGTCGTTTTTCCGAATGCCGTTTGGCCGAATCATGATCAAAAGAATTCAAAAGAAGTTTTTGACATTCTAACTGCCAATATGACCATCAGAAGTATTTCCTTCTTTCAATCATAGGCTATTCTTTCTAGTATTGATTTTCATTGATTAGTTGGCGATATTATATCAAAGCTTTTTCGTTCTTTGATCATGGGCTGTTCTTTAGAGATATACTGAAACGGGAAACAATGCCATAGTCACTTTATTTCATCATGCATTTTTCTACCAAACGGCATTCGGCCAAACGACCTTTTCGGCCAAATGGGGTTTTACCAAACGGCATTCGGCAAAACCACCCGGAACCCTATTGTATAATGCTGCTTGTGGTGTATAATTTGAAAAGCCGATTTCATTTGCTCATCGCCTTTAAGAATCTTGAGGAATTTGCATGGCCCATAACTCCAGCTTGAAAACCCCTGATGTTTACAACACCAGAGCATTGTAATAAATACCCCTTGAGATGCATAATCACTCTTTCTCCTCGGCCTTAAGGTTCTTGCGAAAACAGCATGGCCTATGACCTCAGCTTGAGAACCACTGTATCTCATCTCTCATCTCATCTCTCATCTCATCTCTCATCTCATCTCTCATCTCATCTCTCATCTCATCTCTCATCTCTCATCTCTCATCTCTCATCTCTCATCTCTCATCTCTCATCTCTCATCTCTCATCTCTCATCTCTCATCTCTCATCTCTCATCTCTCATCTCTCATCTCTCATCTCTCATCTCTCATCTCTCATCTCTCATCTCTCATCTCTCATCTCTCATCTCTCATCTCTCATCTCTCATCTCTCATCTCTCATCTCTCATCTCTCATCTCTCATCTCTCATCTCTCATCTCTCATCTCTCATCTCTCATCTCTCATCTCTCATCTCTCATCTCTCATCTCTCATCTCTCATCTCTCATCTCTCATCTCTCATCTCTCATCTCTCATCTCTCAACTCTCATCTCTCATCTCTCATCTCTCATCTCTCATCTCTCATCTCTCATCTCTCATCTCTCATCTCTCATCTCTCATCTCTCATCTCTCATCTCTCATCTCTCATCTCTCATCTCTCATCTCTCATCTCTCATCTCTCATCTCTCATCTCTCATCTCTCATCTCTCATCTCTCATCTCTCATCTCTCATCTCTCATCTCTCATCTCTCATCTCTCATCTCTCATCTCTCATCTCTCATCTCTCATCTCTCATCTCTCATCTCTCATCTCTCATCTCTCATCTCTCATCTCTCATCTCTCATCTCTCATCTCTCATCTCTCATCTCTCATCTCTCATCTCTCATCTCTCATCTCTCATCTCAAATCTCTCATCTCTCATCTCTCATCTCTCATCTCTCATCTCTCATCCCTCATCTCTCATCTCTCATCTCTCATCTCTCATCTCTCATCTCTCATCTCTCATCTCTCATCTCTCATCTCTCATCTCTCATCTCTCATCTCTCATCTCTCATCTCTCATCTCTCATCTCTCATCTCTCATCTCTCATCTCTCATCTCTCATCTCTCATCTCTCATCTCTCATCTCTCATCTCTCATCTCTCATCTCTCATCTCTCATCTCTCATCTCTCATCTCTCATCTCTCATCTCTCATCTCTCATCTCTCATCTCTCATCTCTCATCTCTCATCTCTCATCTCTCATCTCTCATCTCTCATCTCTCATCTCTCATCTCTCATCTCTCATCTCTCATCTCTCATCTCTCATCTCTCATCTCTCATCTCTCATCTCTCATCTCTCATCTCTCATCTCTCATCTCTCATCTCTCATCTCTCATCTCTCATCTCTCATCTCTCATCTCTCATCTCTCATCTCTCACCTCTCATCTCTCATCTAGCATCTCTCATCTCTCATCTCTCACCTCTCATCTCTCATCTCTCATCTCTCATCTCTCATCTCTCCTCTCTCATCTCTCATCTCTCATCTCTCATCTTTCACCTCTCATCTCTCATCTCTCATCTCTCATCTCTCATCTCTCATCTCTCATCTCTCATCTCTCATCTCTCATCTCTCATCTCTCATCTCTCATCTCTCCTCTCTCCTCTCTCCTCTCTCATCTCTCATCTCTCCTCTCTCCTCTCTCATCTCTCATCTCATCTCACATCTCATCTCTCATCTCTCATCTCATCTCTCATCTCATCTCTCATCTCATCTCTCATCTCATCTATCATCTCATCTTTCATATCATCTCATGTCATCCTTCCCTAACCCTCCATCCTATCCTATACACTCCCCTCTACCCTACCTTCTACCCTACCCGCTACTCTAACCCTCTACCCTACCCACAACCCAACCTTCTACTTACCCTACCTTCTACCCTAATCTCTACCCGAACCCTCTACCTCACCCTCTACCTTAACCCTCTACCCAACACTTTATCCTACCTTCAACCCTAACCCTATGCCCGATCCTCTTCCCTACCTTTTACCCTACTCTCTACCCTACCTTCTACGATACCATCTAACATTACCCTCCACTCTAACCATCTACCCTACCCTCTACCCTAACCCTCCATCATAGTCTCTGCCCTACTCTATACCCTAACCCTCTACTCTACCCTCTAACCTAACCCTCTACCCTAACCCTTTACCTTACTATCAACCCTACCTTCTACCCTACTCTCTACCCGAACCCTCTAGCCATCCCTCTACCTAAACCCTCTACTCAACACTCTATCCCACCTTCTACCCTAACTATCTACCCTACCCTCTACCCTAACCCTCTATCATAGTCTCTACCCTACCCTCTACCCTAACCCTCTATTATAGCCTCTACCCTACCCTCTACCCTAACCCTCTACCCTACCATCTTACATTACCCTCTACCCTAACCCTCAATGTATCATATGTATCACATGTTTCTTGTTCCCGAATACCTAAAACCCCAATTTACGCCTAAGGAGCGTAAATTGGGGGAGCGCTATTTGGGAATTAGTGCGTAAATGGGGGGAGCGTTATTTGGGAATTAGTGCGTAAATCGGGTGGCGCAAATTGAGTTTGGCGCAAAAGAAGTGAGCGTAAATTGGGGTTTTAGTGTATCGTGTTTTTTTAAGTGGGGGGATAATCTACTCAACAGACTCCTGAGCAGGGAGGACCAGGGAGACCGCCTCCTGAGCATGAGCATGATTGACCGCCCGCGGTTGCTCCTCTGTTATTGCAGGACAACTGCATTTACACAAAGAACCAACAGATAATGCTTGGAACTAGCCTTCTCCTCATTGTGTAAATGCTGGCATCCCAGTACTTTTTTAAAAAGCAATACCAGCGCCGGCCGCGTCCGAATGCAGGTCAATTGAGGATAGGGAAGGAAGTGATGACGTGATTCTCGCTTAGGCCAATAACCGAGGAATTCTCTGCGTTACTACGAGTAATCACTAGGAGTTTGGATACGGAAAGGGATGATTTGTTAGGGGCATTGTTTTGGTAAACAAATTGCTAAAATCACCAGACCGATTCTTGTTATGTTATGAACGATGCACTCGCGAAAAATTGAATACGTCCTCACATACGCGACATGTCAGGGAATAATGTAAAACCGCATCTACTGCTAGCTGGCGTCGTACGGCTGATCCTGGATACCACACTCTCGCCCCGATCACTATATTTTAACTACCGGATGGCTTCCAGCCATTTCATTTTTTTATATCAAAAATAGTTCGCGTAAAACGAGGTTCGCAAAAATAAGAAACAAAAAAACACACATCAACACCCGTGAAATTACGAAATTGTACTCGATGAAACAGAACACGCGAAATTACAAAACTCGGCTCGAAGAAATCAACGCGGGCACCGTGGTCTACCTGCAACTGAATCGTACGGTAATCTTAATCTTTCTAAAAAGCAGATGCTTCGCCGTTTTGATCGCTGCTTGTAAATCTGAAATAGAAAATAGTATTAAATGGTGATACGTTCACAACAGTTGGGTATATTTTTTGTATATTGTTATTTACACATAGGACAAATTTACCTGCATCCCTCTGAAACAAACGATATATTAGCAGTGAAAAACAAATTACAAAAATAGAATAAAAAATAATTAATAAACAAAAAAAAAACAGTAAAAAAGTACACCAAATCTGGATCTTGCATTTAAATTAACCAGACTGGAAAATAGCAAGATTAAAATTTGGTATAATATGGTAGATCTTACGCCGTAACGCACCATTCCAAGGTGATCTACCCACGTTACGGGTTGGGAGGACTACACCTCGGACCCACTAAACACATTTGAACTGGAGAGTAGACGATTGCTATACGCTATACTCCCAGCGATTACCTGGCGGTTCGCTACATTATCGACTACAAGTAAGAGACGGCTAGGCCAAAGCCAAGTCCTCGAAGGTGAAAGACATCATACTTCGATGAAGGGGTATTTAGAGAGGCGCTCCGCCGTGAGCGAAACCTGCTGGGTTTAGACGGCGATGAGCTAGTAGCGGTGCTTTCGCATGTGTGCGATGCGACCGTGCCTAGGCAAGTCCACCCTAGAAATGGGAGACCACCAGCTTACTGGTTTTTTTTTTTTTTTGTTTTTATTTATGTGTATTTTAACTTAGAGCTAATTCTACACTTACCAGCTTACTGGTGGATTCAAGCGATTGCGGACCTGCGCCGCGCCTGGCTACGGTCTAGGTGGCGGATGCAGCGAGCACGATCTGAGGAAGAGCGAAACGAACGACGGCTGACTTTCGCCACTGCTAAAGCCGCACTGAAGACCGAGATACCCGACTAGAAAATTGTAACATAATCCCAACAAACTATGATATTCATAACTCATTGTGATATAACCATGTTCAACTTCCTTGGTGTTTTCAAAATACCATAACTCAATGATATCACATTATGTTACAAATGTTGTTTTATAACTCACTGTATTATAATTTAGTTTTAAATCTTCGACATTTGGAATGTTATGTTACAAAATTGTATCAAACTTGGATAGAAACTAGTAATCCTGAGGCTAAAATTCATATCACATTTTGTTATAATTTTGATATGATTATAACAAAATAGGTTATAATCTTTATTAGACTAGTGTGCTTTGGGTTACAATTTTAGTTATTTTACCAGCATCATGCATCTAGTTCATAACATAATTAGTTATAGAACAATATTATAACATCATAAAACAATATGATATAAACTTGATATAATTTTCTAGTCGGGTAAGGACAAGCAAAAATGCCTGCTTTGAGGGCATCTGTCAGAGTATGCGAATCCGTGGGGTGATGCCTACAGGATCGTGATGGCCAAGACTCCGACAGAGCAATCTTCAGAGAAGTTGGAGAAGAGATTCGAGGGGCGTTTTTCGCGCCATGATCCTAGTCCTTGGCCTCCTTTCGTAGGACAGCCGAAGACTGGGGCTGGCGATGAGGAGAGGGTCATCGATGTGGAACTTGCGGGGATAGCAAAGTCCCTTAGCGTAGGTAAGGCCCCTGGTCCGGATGGAGTTCCGAACCTAGCCTTAAAAGTAGCTATTGCAGAGGCTCAGGTCTGATATGCAGGAAGGCCTGGACGAGGGAGTTTTTTTCCGGAAGAATGAAAGAGGTAGAGCCTGGTTCTATAGCCAAAGGCAAGGAAATCATCCGGAGACCCGTCGGTATATAGACCAATATGCTTGATCTACACGGCGGTTAAGGTGCTCGAATCGATCATCCTCAATAGAATGCTGAGGCACACCGAGGGTGTAAATGGTCTCTCGAGCAACCAGTTCGGCTTCCAGAAGGGGAGGTCAACCGTAGTCGAACATTCCCACGTTCTTTTGAAGGGAGATTCGCTACTGTAGTGCAGTAGTGACTATGGATATAAGAAACGCGTTTAATAGCGCCAGTTAGTCAGCTATTGCCGATGCGCTCCTATATCTGGGGATACCCGGATATCTGTGCAAGATTCTTAGAAGTTACTTCCAGAAACGAGTAATAGTTTACGACACAGAGGTGGGTCGGAAGTGCTTTCACATAACCTCATGAGTCCCGCAAGGTTCCATCCTGGGTACGGTGTTATGGAATGTCATGTAGGTGTTGAGGTTAGAGTTCCCGGTGGGCTTTGCTGACGACATTACACTCGAAGTCAACGACATTACGCTCGAAGTCAACGATGAATCGATCGAAAAAGTGGAGTTGACTACTGCCCACTTGATCGAGGTTGGGGAGATGTGGATTAGTTCCAGGAAATTAGAGTTGGCTCACCACAAAACTGAGGGGGGGGGGGTGGTTGTGAACAATCGAAAGTCGGAGCAGCACTAGGAGCAGCAAGCGATGATCATGTAGGCAATTGCACTATCACTTCGAAGCGCTGCAAAAGAGCCTTCACAGCTACAGTGACCAACAAAAAAAAAAGATCCATCATATAGTGACTACAGCTACTAATCAAAACTTAAAACTAAATAAAAACCCTCGTGTCTGTTGTCTAGTGGTTTCAAAATACACAGAAATAAAAATAAAAAAATAAAAAATGTTGCCTAGTGCTAAGTTTCGGTCAGTATGTACAGCTTCTGTCCGTGTCTTTTATTCAACGAGGGTTGCAAAATGGTGGAGAGTCGACAAGGAGCGTCCAACCTAGCTCTGATCCTCAAAAGTTTTTGGCACTGTTGTTCTTCTGACTTCATCTAGATTGAGAATGTACACAGATAAAAATAATGAGATTTACACATCATGTAAAATTTATTTTAGTCTATAAACTTAGTGTCATGATGGTTTACATGACATATAAGGTAAATTTGTATTTATGGCATGTAAACACTCAGAGTCATGTGAAATTGCATGACATATAATGGAAATTTCCATGATATTTTATGACTTTTACATGATATGTCATGTAAATTTATGTGATATCCCACGCTCCAAACATGTGCATCATATGTCACAGAATTTTACGAGCTTTTTCCAAACCAATATGTATGTCTCAAGCGTCTGTTCGACAAGTAGGTGCCGCTCAAACAGTATCTGTAATGGCATCCAGTTAAACCTAAGATGGCTCCCCATCACGGTGCATAGGAGACCAACAACCGACTGTCTCCGAATTTGTACAAACAGTTCAAAAAACCAACAGAGAAAGATCTTACCTTATCTTGAATGGCCTCTGCAGTACATAACAGCCGTCTCTCTACTCGGTTCATGTGTCTCCAGTTCTGCACTCAGCGAAGGGTCCGCCCCTGCAAAATTGGTGTTCGATAACCATCCGGTTGGTACAAGAAGGCGTAGAGCGCAGAGAGCAACATGGGCGGACCAGATGGAGTGTGATCTAGCGAGCGTTGGGCGTGACCGACGTTGGAGAGCTACAGCTGCACTATTATGGCGGCAAATTGTTGATTCAGTGTTATCATGAACTTGATGTTGAACAAAATAAATGAAATGAGCTGATGCAGCTCGTGCTTCATTCGCCTTCTCCAAGTCCCGTCTTCCATCTGCACTCCGCCGTAGATGGTACGCAACGCCTTCCCTTCAAAAACTCCAAGGGCGCGTTGATCCTCCGCATGAAGAGTCCCTGTTTCGTACCCATCTAGAGGATTACTGGTCTAATCAGTGTTTTGTAGGTAGAATTTAGTGTAACGGCGAACTTTGTTCTGCGGAGTCCAAAGTAAGCTCGATGTCCTGCCACAACGACTCTCTGAATTTCTATACGGGTGTCGTTGTCGGCGATCACCAGTGAGCCCAAATACACGAATTTTTTAACCGCATCGATTTCATCACCGTCGATGGAAACCCGGGGTGGCGGGCGCGGTAATTCCTCTCTAGAGCCCTTCGCCATCATCTAGTTTGTCTTCGACACATTAATGACTTATCCGATTCATGTGGCTTCATTCTTCGGTCGGATGTACGTTTCCGCTATCGTCTTGAATATGCGAGCTATAATATCAATATCATCAGCGCAACCAAGCAGCTGAACGGACTTCGTGAACATCGTTCCACTCGTGTTTATCCTCACTCTCCCTATTACATCCTCTTCTAAGGCAATGTTGAACAGCAAGCACAAAAGGCCATCATCACCTTGCCGTAACCCTCTGTGAGATTTAAGGGGACTCGAGAGTGTCCACGAAACTCGAACTACGCACATCACTCGATCCATCATCGCCTTGATCAATCGTATCAGCTTATTCGGGAATCCGTAGGTATTCGTTTATAATCTGCCATAGCAGGTCTCAATTGATTGTATCATACGCCGATTTAAAATTGACAAACAAGTGATGTGTGGGCACGTTGTACTCGCGGCATTTCTACAACACTTTGCGTATGGCGAACATCATGGCACGTTCAACCATGAATCCAGCCTGACATTGTCCCACGAACTCTCTTGCATCGTTAGCCGTCATTTCATACGGCGTGCAGGCTGTTTCGCCTGATTACCGGTAGGTAAGTTTCATCCCTTCCTACCTGCGCATTCATGTCGCCGACAACGATTTTCACGTCACGCGACGAGCGCTGAAATTTTGCACAGTTCGAATGGGACCTAAACGGAATCTATAGATATATGCTAGTAGGTATTCGACCACCTCCAGTGACATCACGTTTACGCTTTGTACCACAAGCTTGCTTTTCTTATGGCACGTGTAGTCAGTACCCGATGCAACCGCCTCCGGGTTAATCTTACTTATTACATCAAACCAACATTTTTGAAACGTATGTATATAGTTCATCACTTCTTTTTACCTTTCTCGTACACCAAGGTGTACCGAAAGGCTATATGTTCACTCCAAAAACGAAAATTTGATAGAGGCCCCGGAGGGGTCAAGTGTTATATACCAATTGACTCAGCTCGACGAGTTGAGATGATGTCTGTGTGTATGTATGTGTGTGTGTGTGTATGTATGTGTGTGTGTATGTGTACAAAAAGGTCACCTCATTTTTAGATAGTAAACATGAACCGATTTCAACGACCGATGGTTCATTCGACGGGGTACATTGTCCCATTGTTTCCTATTGAAAATGATTCAGATCGGTCCAGCCGTTCCGGAGTTATGGCCATTTAAGTGCTCCGGACCGGTACCCCAGTAAGGGGCCAGATATGAAAATGCAACAAACCCATGCATGTGACCCATCAAACCACGGCATTTTCGATTATCTGATGAACGGGAAGTGAGAAAATAGTCTCTGACTATATCTGAACCGGTAGTGTTCCGGAACCGGTTCCGGGTGTCCCGCCGGAAGTGGCCAATTAAAAAAGTGAACCAAACCCAGGCATGCGACACATCAAAGAGCGGCTTTTTTGATAACCAGTTGAATGGTAAGCAGGAAAATAGTTTCAGATCGTATCTGAACCGGTAGTGTTCCGAAGCCGGTTCCAGGTGTCCCGCCGGAAGTGGCCAATTAAAAAAGTGAACCAAACCCAGGCATGCGACACATCAAAGAGCGGCTTTTTCGATATCCAGATGAATGGTAAGCAGGAAAATAGTTTCAGACCTTGTTTGAACCGGTAGTGTTCCGGAACCGGTTCCGGATGTCTTGTCGGGAGTGGCCAATTAAAAAAGTGAACCAAACCCAGGCATGCGACACATCAAAGAGAGGCTTTTTCGATAACCAGATGAATGGTATGCAGGAAAATAGTATCAGACCGTATCTGAACCGGTTGTGTTCCGCAAGCGGTTCCAGGTGACCCGCCGGAAGTGGCCAATTAAAAAAGTGAACCAAACCCAGGCATGCGACACGTTAAATAGCGGCTTTTTCGATAACCAGTTGAATGGTAAGCAGGAAAATAGTTTCAGACCATGTTTGAACCGGTAGTGTTCCGGAACCGGTTCCAGATATCCCGCCGGAAGTGGCCAAATATAAAAGAGAACCGAACCCATGCATGCGGCACATCAAACAGCGGCATTTTCGATAACCTGATGACCGGTTAGCAGGAAAACAGTATCATACCATATCTAAACAGGTAGTGCTCCGGAACAGGTTCTGGGTGTCCCGCCGGAAGTGGCCAAATATAAAATTGAACATAGCTCATTCATACGACACATCAAACTGTGGCATTTTCGGTAACCTGATGAACGGTTAGCAGGAAACGGTTCTATAACATTTACCCGAAAACCATTTACCCGAAAGACATTTACCCGAATGACATTTACCCGAACGTCATTTACCCGAATGCAACAGATACCCGAATGCGACATTTACCCGAATGCGACATTTACCCGAATACGACACTTACCCGAATGCGACACTTACCCGAAAAATGAAAAAAGGGTGGACTTGATCACCATATGACTTGTCAATAATAAATATATTGAGGCCCGGTGTCATTCAGCCGGCTTTCGTTAGACCTAATAATCGTCATGCTGAGTGATCATCAAGCACTCTGGTGGAGGACTAACTGATGGTCAGAATGCAATTTTAATCAGAGGATTATTTAAATATTTTGTTCACTAACACTAACCCGAATCATTCAGGAGATCACCCAAAAAGTGTTCACAGGGGACAATTTATTAGAAGTAGATGGAACTTAATTAGTTAGAAAAATGTAATCCTTGGGATAATCTGTAACAACGTTGTGTTTCTTTAGTGTAGAATTAGCAATTAGTTAAAATACACAAAAAAACGTTGTGTTTTATGAACAAGAAAGGTTCGCGGAAACGTAACGAAATGCAATGCATTTAAAAAGACTGTGACGAAAGAAGAAGCTGCAGATTCAAACAATTTGCCTGATATTCAGTGTGCATTTCGGATGGCCGAAGACGTACTTACGTGTCTATTCAAATATGTATTCTGTAGAGTTGAGTATGCTTATCTAATCGGCCTTTTTTGAAACTCAGGTGTTCTTTTAAAAGTTGCTTGAATCTCAAATCATATTTCAATAATTATTTTCCCTTCTCTTTATCGGTTCTGTCACATTCGCCCGACAACCTCCTCCTCTCTCCTCTTCTTGGCGTAACGTCCTCATTGGGACAAAGCCTGCTTCTCAGCTTAGTGTTCTATGAGCACTTCCACAGTTTTTAACTGAGAGCTTCCTCTGCCAATGACCATTTTGCATGTGTATATCGTGTGGCAGGCACGAAGATACTCTATATCCAAGGAAGTCAAGGAAATTTCCATTACGAAAAGATCCTGGACTGACCGGGAATCGAACCCGTCACCCTCAGCATGGTCATGCTGAATACCCGTGCGTTTACCGCCTCGGCTATATGGGCCCCGACAACCATTCGCCCGAATGAGAAACGTTCGAATGTAACAAACGCCCGAAAGTAATTCGCCCGAAAAGACCATTCGCCCGAAAACCATAATAATCTTGAAAACAATTTTCTGAAATCAAGTTAGGCGTCATCCTCGCGTGTGGCTGAACGCCATTATCAACTAAAAGTAACTGCAACCATTTTCGTCGGAGGGTTTTTCCGAAGACTACTTTATTAAGAAGACTTGCAGCACTGCTCAAAATCGGGAGTCACTGTTAGCAGCGCCAGCATGGATTAAGGTGGAAGCATTTATGGTAGTGTGTGTAAATCTTCATACTCGCACCAATACACTTTTACACTTTTATACAAAGGTACCACCTTAGCTCAACAGGCTGCTGCGGGCATGCCGTTAGTACGGGAAAACAACAGAGTTGCAAGTCTTCTTGATAAAGTAGTCTTCGGTTTTGCTTTCTTTGAGCACAGTCTGATTAAGGACTTATTCTGTTACAGACATTTTCGGCAATACAGCTGTGGATTCCAATTGATTGGGATTGTCCTTTCTTCTGTTAATAGGCTTTTCTTTCTTGTTTCACCTCCAAGGAAATTAAATTCAATTAGTTGTCATTTTTCACTAAAAATTTGCCCTTCTTTCAATCATGAGCTGTTCTTTTAAGTTGTTCTGTTATGGCGAACCTTACACTTTACAACTTTACAACTTCTGGATTCCAAACATGGTTTCAAAAGAACAGCTTGTTCAAATAAGAATGGCGAATTCTCGCGATTTTGGTGTTTTTTCTGCATCGGTTAGCGCACACGTTTCGATTTTTATCAACTATTGTTCGTTTAACGAAACGTAGTTATTCCGAGTAGATCAGTCGTGAACACTATTAACTTAAAAGTGTTGACTACTCTGTGCTGAAGTTTTGTCTTTGGGGTCATCCATTAAGTACGTCACGGTCTTAGAGGGGAGGGGGGGTTTGTGAAAGTGTGACAAGCAATGTTTTAAGTATAGGAAAAACCCGTACGAAGGGGGGAGGGGGGGTCGAAAATTCCTAATTTTAGCGTGATGTACTTAATGGATGCTCCCTTTATCCTTTCGATTAACAATGCTACAACAGTTAATGTCCTATTATTATGTAATATTTTCACAAACAATTAGGCCTTCTTCAAAACATAGGCCGTTCTTTAAAACTAAGCTAATATGAATATTATTGGCGTTAGTCCAGCTGTTCTCGCGATTGGTCGGATACTGAATACACCATGCGTCTGTCCTTAAACTTTCATCATGGCAAACCAGAAAAACACTTGTTCTAAGAAATTGCAAGGAATCGTTCTGGCGTATGACTTTCGGGCGAATGGTCTTTCAGGCAAATGGTCTATTCGGGCGAACGGTCTATTCGGGCGAATGGAATTCAGGCATTTGTCATTCGGGCGAATGTGACAGAATCCTCTTTATCATTGGCTGTTCTCTGGAGCAGTAAAATGCTGTTGAATTTAGGTTTTGAAGTTTTCCCCTTCTTTCAAGCTATGACTGTTCTTTCGTAGTTATTATGGAAGCCATAAGCAGTTTAATCTGAAATGTTCCCTTCTTTCAAATGATGACTGTTCTTTCAAATAGACAAATAACTATACCCCTACAAAGTTCGTTTTCATCATAATTCATTTGGTATCGAGTACTTCCCCCGACCTTGTCAACTAACTGCCTTTTTGATGAGTGAGAATGACCGATGAAACGTCCAGCCATTCGGCCACAAACCATTCAGGCTGAAAGTCATGAGGATGAATGCTTAATTGTTACCAAGCGGTTTGGTATAAACTGAGCGAATATGTTGACTTTTTCATTACCAAGCTATAACATTTTCTCAACACAGGCTGCTTTGAGCTACTTATAGGCACTTATATACACGGTCACAAACTGGCATCCATACTGCAAGCTTTCCAAACTTTTTATAATATTTTCCTTTTTTTTTTTTAAATTGGCTGTTCTTTCGAATTCGCAGCGTCCAACCGTGTACTGTTGCTGAGTTGGTCGGTCAAACTGCTAATTTCTTCCTTCTTTTCATTAGAGGCTACTATTCCGAATTAGATTTTATATGGTTTATTTTCAGACAAACTTGTAATTCCATGGGAGATTTGTCCTTCTTGGAATAATGGCCTATTCGGGGTTATGGCTTTCAGGTCTTGGCATTCGGGGTAATGGGATAGAGTTTCTTATATAAAAATTGTACCCAAGTAACCTTTAGCACTATATTTCGCCTTGTTAGCCTTACAGGGCTATTATACGGCCAATATACAGCAGGTCAGTTGCACACTACCACTGTATTAGTACGCAAGGCGGATAAAAGTGCCATATGGTTACTTCGTTGTGACCCTCACTGAGTTGTTTGGTGGCCAAACGATTACCAATCCTTCGGAAATTTTTCCTTCTTCTCTTCAATGGCTGTTCTTTCGAATTTTACTGCTGCATATTTTATTGGCGTTCGAACTACTTACTGTATAGTTTTGCCCTTCTTTCGATTATAGGGTGTTCTTTTAAATTACACTCTTACAAGATAAACTGATGGATTCCAAATCTACATCTAAGATTGTTTCCTTCTTTTAATAACAGGATGTTCTGTTTGGTGAACAAACATCAAACTTTTTGATTAAAGATTTTTTTCTAATGATATGTTGGTTTTCCTAGGGCTGTTCTCTAATCTATTTGGTCTAATGATCATTAAACCTACGAACAGAGATTTCCCCTTCTTTAAATCATAAACTGTTCTTTGCTGGTCGAAAGAACAGCTTATGAATCAAAGAACGGTAAATCTCTAGAGAGAATACTTACAGCGTTTACACAAACAATAGTAAGCTGCAGTGATTAGTTTTATTCAGGTATTTGCCCTGTGAATTCCTATCGCGCATCATCTCAGAGAAAATTTATTAAAATGTGTTCTTGATGAACTTGACATCCAAATTCTTAAAAGCCGCAATACAAAAAATACATGTAATTTTTACATTGAACAAAATAAATTAACTTTATTCACAAAATCATGATTTGTGCAGAGTAAAACATTACTCGGGTAAATGTCGTATTCGGGTAAGTGTCCCATTCGGGTAAATGTCGTATTCGGGTAAATGTCGCATTCGGGTAATTGTCGCATTCGGGTATTTGGCATTCGGGTATATGTTACATTCGGGTAAATTGTTTTCGGGTAAATGTCTTTCGGGTAAATGGTTTTCGGGTAAATGTTATAGAACCGCAGGAAACAGTATCAGACCATATCTGAACCGGTAGTATTCCGGAACACGTTCCGGATATAGATAGTAGAGTAAACATAGATCCGCGGACATCGCTGAGTGTAATGTTTCAAGCGTGTGAATAGTATTTTTCAAGGGTACGACGGTTGAATATGACGTTATGCGCTCCATATTGGTGTTGTTGGAATCATGACGTCATGCTCGTTTGGATACAGATTTTGACAGTTCGTTTGGATACAACAGATTCATCATCACGGATCTATGTTTACTCTACTATTCATAGTTCCGGTTTTTTCGCCGGAAGTGGCCATATATAAAAGAGAACCAAATCCATGCATGCGACACATCAAACAGCGTCATTTCCGATAACCTGATGAACGGTTAACAGGAAAACAGTATCAGATCATATCTGAACTGGTAGTGTTCCGGAACCGGTTCCGGGGGGTCCCAACGGAAGTGGCCAAATATATAAGTGAACCAAATCCATGCTTGCGACACATCAAACAGCGGCATTTTCGGTAACCTGATGAACGGTTAGCAGGAACACATTATCAAACTATATCTGATCCGGATGTCCCGCCGGAAGTGGCCAAATAAAAAAGAGAACCAAATCCATGCATGCGACACATCAAACAGCGTCATTTCCGATAACCTGATGAATGGTTAGCAGGGAAACAGTATCAGAACATATCTGAACTGTTAGTGTTCCGGAACCGGTTCCGGGGGTCCCGACGGAAGTAGCCAAATATATAAGTAAACCAAACCCATGCATGCGACACGTTGGATTGACGAAATAAAGAAATAAACATCAAATCACGGCTTTTCCAATAACCTGATGGCCTGTTATTAAGAAGTAGGTGGAAACAGGTGCCGGATGTTCCACCGGAAGTGACCAAATATAATAGTAAATCAAACCCACGCATGCGACACAGCGGCTTTTTCGATAACCTGATGGACGGTTAGCAAGAAGATAGTCTCAGACCAAATTTGGGACAACAGGTCCTGTCCGGGAATTGATTTTGGGTGTCTCGTCATAAGTGGTAAAATGTAAAAGTGAACCGAACCTATGCATGCGACACACAAAATCGCGGATAATTAACTGTTTGTCAGCAAAAAGTCTCAGACGCACATTTGGGAAAACCATTGACAATGTCCGCATTCACAAGCTGATATCTATCACATGTGGATAATTGGGACCAGTGTTATTTAATAGAGCACAAGATCTAATCACTAGCTAAATGTAAACGCGAAAAAAATCATAAACTTTCCATTATTCACTGTTAAATTTTCAAAAGTGTGATAAAAACTACAATAGCGCTTACGTCAACTATTCGAATGTGAGCAGGATAACCAGTTGACAATAAAATAACCACAAACTATATTTGGGACAACCAGTAGTGTCATGGAATCGGTTCCAGGTATCCGCCGAAAATGATCAAACGTGGAATTGAACCAAACCCATGCATGCGGCACATCAAATAGTGGAATTATGAAAGTGAACAAAACCAATGTTAGTGATAAATCAAATTGTAGCTTTTTTAAAAGCCTGGTAAACGTTGGGTAAGATTAAAAGTGAAGAAATAGTCAAAGTCTTCATATACACAAGAGAATAAAATTGTGACCAAAGCAATCTCATCAAATCACACAATTTCAAATTCCTTTGGTGTTAATATAAAGTACGATGGATCAACGTGTCATGAGAAAATTATAATTTGATCGCATCAACACTGAATCTCCTTTTGCGTCTAAAATTACTGTGCACAACTTAGTCCATAAGGAGGTCAAATCTTACATGAATCGTATTAAGCGTATAAGTGTTCTCAGGATCGGCTAATGTCGACGTAAAGATCATGAGTACATATTTGACGAGAAAGGCACTATCACCACTAGGTGGATTAATCTAGGTTTTTTGTAAACTTCTACTGCGGTCCTTTGGCTACAAGTAATCAACATGATTCCACTGAATTAAATTATCTGTTTAATAGCATTACTGATGACGCTGATAAAACACATCAAACGAACGCAAAACGACCATAAGAAACTTTTTGAATAAAATTTAATGCCAACACCACAAATATTGTTTGAGTGATGCCCGTAAGCCTCCGCTCATGTTTCGGTCCTTCAAGTATGCGAAAAACATTCTGAAACAATACCCCAAGTGTTGTTGGCACTTACGCAACGAATGTCCCACAACCCAGTATAGCAAACATGTGACGCAAATTGTGCTTTTTTCCTTCGGTAGCTTCAAAGTTTGAAAATATTTACCAATGCATTTTCCATGTCCCTGTGCAGGAAGTTATGTAAAAGTAGGTTGAAGTGGATATAACGCCCACGCGATGAGAGAGTATTTATGTACAGTTTCTCGTGCGCCTGGAGTATGGGCCTCTAGCATACATATACTGTATCAAGAGGTTTTTGTACGGATATAATAATTCACAGGCAAAAATCGATAGTAGCCGTTCCGTTCGCGTGAAAATGTTTAAGCAGTCTTTTCTCAGAAAGTCATTTCTATTCCTTTGCAAATGGTAGTTATTTCAATTACCTACATTATCTCCAATAGCTTCCATCAAATGCATCATTTATAGTAATGTTTGTTCGTATATATTGAACGGAGGTGGAAGCACGGACTTCAAAACGTGGAAATGAACGATATAAATTAAATTGAACCCAAATATCCTAATAAATTATCTAAATAGTCTTTTTTTGTAAAATGGATGGGCTACTTACCAAATGTTGTGCACATGAAATTACTAACAAAAGTTGGAAAACTGATGAATTATTGTAAACTAGTCTGTACGAATTTGTCTAACATTGCTTTTGAAGATCGAAAATTCAGCTGTCAATTATATTAAATGATTATTATTGTGCGCATGGTAAACCTTCTGATTGTTCTAAATCCGAGCATTTTCAAAGTGCACCTGCTTAGACAAGTTCTAATTTGAGCGAGCGAGAACACCAATAGTAATCTTGATGGTTTTGCAAAGAAAATGAAAATATTTTTACATTAGATGTAGAAGAGAACGGAAATTCTTTATAAGTGCCCTCTAAGTTTATTTATATGATAATGATAAGGACGATGAAAAGCTCTACAATCATTTAATAATTGAAACAACAGATAAAAAAGGCCCTGAGGGCACATATCGTCCCAAGCAACACACATGTTCTATATTAGTTACGACAGCGCAAGTTTTGGTTGTATATAAGTTTATTTTACGTTATTTCAATACAAGGTTAGAATTACGTAAAATTAACTTCTATACAACCAAAACTTGCGCTGTCGTAACTCTTATATAACATGTGTGTTGCTTGGGGTCGGTTTCCTGCAATAGGGGCACAACTCAAAAAATGAGAATTTTCAGAATGAGCGTTTGAAAATTGGCAATGTTGAAGCACATTCTGCATGTTCACTTATTTCTCTCATTATTTGACAAAAGTAAACGAATTTTGATTGTTGTATCATGGAGAGGGACTGAAGGACTACCTGTTTCGTGAATTTTCGATTACTATTTTTCAACTACTATTGAAAAAGTTGAATGATTTTGAGTTGTGCCTTTAATGCGGAAAATTTGTGAAAATGAGAAAATCTCACGTTTCTCAACGAATTTCGGAGCGGGTCTTTGTGAGATGAAAGTTTACATAGTTTTTCATCATTTGCCTTCAAAATCTCAAAAATGACAAATTTTGAGTTGTGCCCCTATTGCAGGAAACCGACGATATAGCCACAGCTGTAAAGGCGTGGATATTCAGCATATGTCCTGCTATTGTTATACTGACTTTAGAAAAACCCCTTTTCATGCTGGGTCACGCAGCGTTCTCCAGCCCACAAAGTGCTTGAGAAGGTTCTGCTGGCTCGAACATAATTGCCTGAGCGAAGAAGACCTCCTTTCCCAAAGCTTTAGTGTTCCATTGACGCGATGAAATGGCCCGATGAGCCTCGACGGTCAGCTCATTCCAGAACCTTCGAGCAAGGTACCAAAAGTCGGATCCTGAAGTGGGGGTGAAAAGGCAAACAGTGTACGGATATTTTGGATGATCAACATAAGCCAAGCCGGCGCGGCGGTCGCGTTTAAAAACACGAAGCAAATCGAGACAAACCGTAGTCGAACCTGTAGATTGCGGAGTATGAGAATCATCAACGAAGCACCGGAAATGTTTCCTCATGACGAAGTTAGATTGCGAAGTTTCCGCAAGAACTACGATTTACTGACCCTGGGAAAGTTGTTCGATAGGAGGCACGGCGTGTGTAGGTATGGCACGCAGTGGAGGAGTGCTTCGAAGCTACAATACTGTGCAGTTTTGAATGCGATTAGTGAGCAAAGCCCTTTCACATTGCTGCCATCGACAACATGAAGGACATCGGAGTGTGAGAGCGGCTCACCACACAGCGCTTTACAAACTAGCACCGGACATCGTGGAACTCACGTGATCATGCTGTCAGCAGTGTAATGTACATGGAGCAAGAGCAACACTGGAACCAGTGGCAAGACCAGTGGCCAGTGTTACAGGGGAGAGAATGTTGCTGCCAGCACTGTTTCGCGATGTAACAAAATGACACTTTCGTGTGAGTGTGGTACACTTGTCATAGCGTTTGTAATGTCATATAATTGAGTTGTCCAAAAAAGTCTCACGAAACCTACTGCAAGCCAATCCATATACGTGAGAACAAAAGATGTTTACAAAGTTCTTACAGATAGATTAACACGGGAAATCTGAACACAAACCACTACCACACAGGAATTTGGATTGGCCAATAGAGATAAGTGACATTTCAATACACGAACACTAGTGCGGATTTTTCCTCACACAAAATTGCACGCAAATTCAAAGGCTATTCATATTGCATATGCAAATATTACCCAATCGAATTGGGTAAAACGGATAAATAATTGTAAAACTAATCTCCGGGGTAAGAGTAACAACATCTACAAAAAAGGCACGCATTCATTTGAACGTGATTACCATTATAACTATAGAGAGAGAAAAAGACTATTCGTAGTTTTGTGTGCTAGCCGATCATCCATCGTGCAGTGAATAGAGAAATGGCCAGCAAATTGTACAAGAATGTAGTGTACCTAAATTAGTACATTCTATACTTATGAAATAGTTAAAATCTTATTAAATCTTTTTGAATTATCCTAATATTAGCAGGATCATCGCAATAAGTTTATGATTACAACTAAATAAGCTACGAGGTAAAACAACAACTCAGACATGTTTCAAACCGAAAATTGTAAAAGAAAACATTTATGTTCAAAATCTAAAATCTAATTACAGTAAAATTACAGCTTAAAGTTAATTTTTCATCTATACACGGAGTTTGTGTTTTGCTATACGAAATTCGGATGAAAGCGTCTCGAATGTTACCGTAACACCCGTAAAATATTGCAAAATGTGTTTTGGTAGGAAGTGCGTCATTCGGAGTTTGTTTTGGTAGAAGTTAATGTTTTTTTGGGGCGAGTGCATTGTGCAAAGCAGAAAAGTGATTTTTAGTTCTGGACGCTTTCTTGGTTGATGATAGAACTAAAGGTCGAATTATTCTCGATAAAAAAAAAACGATCAACGATCAAATCTGACTATACATGTCAATGGTTGCTACTCCGTGACAGTCACAATGGTCCAAATCCACGTTTTAGCAGGAAAAAAATCCGTATCTCTGTTTTAGTTAATTTTAGGCATTTGGTGTCTTCAGAGAAGTTGTTTGAATTTGTTTGCTGCATCTTTTCCAAAAATTTTTGATTAGGGTGGTCCTCGTCTTAACTCAAATCTGGAATAGAACTTTTAAATTTCAAGTCATACGCGATCGAGTTCTTCAGCAAAGTTGTAGGCAATGCTATTTTGAGCAACCTTGCCGAATACGCCGTTTATCTAGCTCTTAATTTGAACATAGTAGGTCAATTTTAAGTTTTGGCTTAGGGTGAGCCTCCCAAAAACGGTTTTTTTGCAATAACTTTTTTATTTGATTTTTTTCGAAGATGTGAGCTTCGGAGCATTTGAAGAGCAAGTAATGACGCATATTTGTTCTGAACATTGCACGTTGCTAGGTCTTGTCATTCAAATGTTATGGGCAATTTTGACTTAAAAACAACGATGTCTTCAAATGCTTATATCTCATGGAGCTGGTAAAATAAAAAAAGTTCTTTAAGCGGCATTTGAAAGGTCACATATAAAGCCAATGTGGAGCAAATTTCACAAGAACGTTATTTTTTAAATTGGAATAAATCGACTTCAAAAATCCCCTTAAAAATCGAAAAACTACTTATAACTCATACAATTTTAAAGATAGAGTCAAACTGTCTTCGGAAAAAATGTGGGTTTTCACCATACCTAAAAGTGTATGGAAAACGACTTTTTTGTAAAACGTGAAACAAAAGCTTGAAATTGATAATTTGTTTTTAAAGAATATAATCTGATTCTGATTCGTTCTGATTTCCTAGAAAAACATAGCATGTACCCCCTTTTTACCCTTCTTACACCCATAAGAAGGGTATAAATACCGCTTGGAAAACCGACTTTCGATCCGAGGCCCGCAGGGCCGAGTCACATATACCAATCAACTCAGCTCGACGAATTGAGCAAATGTCTGTATGTGCGTGTGTGTGTATGTGTGTGTGTATGTGTGTGTGTATGTGTGTGTGTATGTATGTTACAAAAAAATGTCACTCACGGTTCTCAGCCGTCTGTTGACCGATTTGAGTTCTCTTGGAAGCAAATGAAAGCTACTACATCCTAGTAGAACGCTATTGAATTTTTTTTGATTGGACGTTCGGTTACCGCGATATCTTTCAAAGAGTGCTAGGGAGTAGTACAACTTAATTATTTTAGATATTTTTGACAAAGTGTATCACCATAAATTTCTCAGCCGTCTATCAACCGAATCGGGTTCTTAAGGCTCGAAACGAAAGCTACTGCACCCTAGAAGAACGCTTTTGAATTTCATTCCGATTGGACATTTTGTAACCGAGATATCTTTCGGGGAGTACTTTGGAGTAATACAACTTAACTTTTTAAGAGGTCTTTGACAAAATGCTTCATAATAAATGAATCAGCCGTGTGTCAATCGATTTGAGTTCTCTCAGCATCAAATGAAAGCTACAGCATCCAAGTAGTATGCTATTAAATTTTATGCCGTTTGGACATTTTGTTTCCGAGATATCTTTCCACGAGTACTAAGGAGTAATGAAATTTACGCTTTTGAGAGATTTTTGATAAAATGTATCATAATACATTTCTCAGCCGTTTGTCAACAGATTTTTTATGATCATATTTGGTTACACAAGTTAGTTATACATAAAAATGCAATTGCATCAAATACATAAAAGCTACTATCTCTTTGTTATATTTGAGCTTAATAAACAGTAGCAAAAATATCACGGAATGTATGTAGGAAAAGCCTTTTTTATGACCAAATCTGGTTTCCCAAGTTAGCTCTACATGAAAATGCAAGTGCATCAAATACATAAAAGCTACTATCTCTTTGTAATATTTGAGCTTAATAAACAGTAGCAAAAATATCACGGAATGTATGTAGGAAAAACCTTTTTTATGACCAAATCTGGTTTCTCAAGTTAGCTCTACATGAAAATGCAATTGCATCAAATACATAAAAGCTACTATCTCTTTGTAATATTTGAGCTTAATAAACAGTAGCAAAAATATCACGGAATGTATGTAGGAAAAGCCTTTTTACCCTTCTTACACCCATAAGAAGGGTATAAATACCGCTTGGAAAACCGACTTTCGATCCGAGGCCCGCAGGGCCGAGTCACATATACCAATCAACTCAGCTCGACGAATTGAGCAAATGTCTGTATGTGCGTGTGTGTGTATGTGTGTGTGTATGTGTGTGTGTATGTGTGTGTGTATGTATGTTACAAAAAAATGTCACTCACGGTTCTCAGCCGTCTGTTGACCGATTTGAGTTCTCTTGGAAGCAAATGAAAGCTACTACATCCTAGTAGAACGCTATTGAATTTTTTTTGATTGGACGTTCGGTTACCGCGATATCTTTCAAAGAGTGCTAGGGAGTAGTACAACTTAATTATTTTAGATATTTTTGACAAAGTGTATCACCATAAATTTCTCAGCCGTCTATCAACCGAATCGGGTTCTTAAGGCTCGAAACGAAAGCTACTGCACCCTAGAAGAACGCTTTTGAATTTCATTCCGATTGGACATTTTGTAACCGAGATATCTTTCGGGGAGTACTTTGGAGTAATACAACTTAACTTTTTAAGAGGTCTTTGACAAAATGCTTCATAATAAATGAATCAGCCGTGTGTCAATCGATTTGAGTTCTCTCAGCATCAAATGAAAGCTACAGCATCCAAGTAGTATGCTATTAAATTTTATGCCGTTTGGACATTTTGTTTCCGAGATATCTTTCCACGAGTACTAAGGAGTAATGAAATTTACGCTTTTGAGAGATTTTTGATAAAATGTATCATAATACATTTCTCAGCCGTTTGTCAACAGATTTTTATGATCATATTTGGTTACACAAGTTAGTTATACATAAAAATGCAATTGCATCAAATACATAAAAGCTACTATCTCTTTGTTATATTTGAGCTTAATAAACAGTAGCAAAAATATCACGGAATGTATGTAGGAAAAGCCTTTTTTATGAACAAATCTGGTTTCCCAAGTTAGCTCTACATGAAAATGCAAGTGCATCAAATACATAAAAGCTACTATCTCTTTGTAATATTTGAGCTTAATAAACAGTAGCAAAAATATCACGGAATGTATGTAGGAAAAACCTTTTTTATGACCAAATCTGGTTTCTCAAGTTAGCTCTACATGAAAATGCAATTGCATCAAATACATAAAAGCTACTATCTCTTTGTAATATTTGAGCTTAATAAACAGTAGCAAAAATATCACGGAATGTATGTAGGAAAAGCCTTTTTTTATGACCAAATCTGGTTTCTCAAGTTAGCTCTACATGAAAATGCAAGTGCATCAAATACATAAAAGCTAATATCTCTTTGTAATAGTTTAGCTTAATAAACAGTAGCAAAAATATCATGGAATGTATGTAAGAAAAGCCTTTTTTATTTATGATCAAATTTGGTTTCTCAAGTTAGCTCTACATGAAAATGCAATTGCATCAAATACATAAAAGCTACTATCTCTTTGTAATATTTGAGCTTAATAAACAGTAGCAAAATATCACGGAATGTATGTAGGAAACCCCTTTTTTTTATTTATGACCAAATCTGGTTTCTCAAGTTAGCTCTACATGAAAATGCAATTGCATCAAATACATAAAAGCTACTATCTCTTTGTAATATTTGAGCTTAATAAACAGTAGCAAAAATATCACGGAATGTATGTAGGAAAAGCCTTTTTTACCCTTCTTACACCCATAAGAAGGGTATAAATACCGCTTGGAAAACCGACTTTCGATCCGAGGCCCGCAGGGCCGAGTCACATATACCAATCAACTCAGCTCGACGAATTGAGCAAATGTCTGTATGTGCGTGTGTGTGTATGTGTGTGTGTGTATGTGTGTGTGTGTGTGTATGTTACAAAAAAATGTCACTCACGGTTCTCAGCCGTCTGTTGACCGATTTGAGTTCTCTTAGAAGCAAATGAAAGCTACTACATCCTAGTAGAACGCTATTGAATTTTATTTTGATTGGACGTTCGGTTACCGAGATATCTTTCAAAGAGTGCTAGGGAGTAGTACAACTTAATTATTTTAGATATTTTTGACAAAGTGTATCACCATAAATTTCTCAGCCGTCTATCAACCGATTTGGGTTCTTAAGGCCCCAAACGAAAGCTACTACATCCTAGTAGAACGCTATTGAATTTTTTTTTTGATTGGACATTTTGTAACCGAGATATCTTTCGAGTAGACCTGTGCGCCGACTTTATTTTGCTCGGCGGCGGCGTGAGGGCCAATTTTGGCCGGCGGCGGCGGCGTTATCGGCGTCACGCCGGTGGCAGCTTTCGGCGGCGGCGGCGGCGGCGCGAATCGGCGTGACCAAAATTTGACCGTAATGTCAATATTGGCGAAACAAAGAAGTTGTCTCTACGCTGTAGAATTTGTAGTTCAGTTTTTGCTTTTTCATGACCATTTATGACATGAATTATTATTATGTCAGTACACAGGATGAAGTATTTGACCAAAAAGAAACCAATGCTCAAACATCTTGTTTGTTTCATTAGTGTCAAACAGATGTTTTTTTCTTGAGTTCATTTGTCAAATATTTGACCCTGTGTATTATAACCTTACGTCTGAATGAACACCTTTTTTTATTCCTGTTCGGGTCCATCACTGTGCCCAGTAATTAGACCTATTGTGAAATTACCAGTATCCGTATTAGTGCATGTTGCATAACTCCATTGCAAATTAAGGGCAAAAATATAGATTTTGCTACTGTTTTTATTTTGTTTTCTTAGAACCTTCAGAAGCTATCACATTTGATAATAAGGTCGCACTATTTTCAAGGAATCCTCGAATGATTTCCAAAAGAATTCCAAGAGGAGCCTTAAAGAATCTCCTGGATGAATCCAAGAATAAACTACTGGGATAATCTCTGCAAGAGCTGTCGTATGAAACCCTTAAGAAACTTCTGCTGAAATCACTGATATGTAGTTCAAGAATCTCTCTTAAAGACATCACTGGAAAAAAAACTTATGAAGAATTCCCGAAGGAATTCCTAGAGGATTCCCCAAAGAATTAAAGCAGGAATCCCCGGAGGAATTTCAGAAGGAATCCCCAATGGAATTTTAGGAGTAATTCTGGAAGGAGTTCCAGGAGTGATGTTCGTAGGAATTCCATGAGGGAGCCCTGAAAGAATTCCAGAAGAAATTCCCGCAGAATTTGTACAAGGAAATTCCGAAAGAATTCCAGCAGTAATCCCCAAAGGATTTCCAGAAAAAAATCCTCGGAAGTATTCCAGTGGGAATTTCAAAGTAAATTCGAAAAAGAATCCCTTAAGGATTTATAAGAGTAATCAACGAAAAATATCTAAGAGGAATCTCTGAAGGAATTCCAGGAGAAATCCCTGAGGGATTTCTAAGAGGAATTGCCGAAAGAATTCCAAGAGGAAACCTTGAAGAACTTCTAGGAGAAATCTCCGAAGAAATTTGAAATGAAACCCCAAAAGGAATTCTAGGAGCAAACCTCAAAGGAATTCCAGGAGAAATCTCTGGAAAAAAAACAGGAGGAATCCTCGTTAAAGTCCAGGAGCAATCCCTGAAAAAAGTGCAGGAGGAATCCCCGGAGAAATTTTAGGAGGAATCCTCGAAGGAAATTCAGGAGAAATCCTCGAAGGAATTCCAGAATGAAGTCCAGGAGAAATCCCCAAACGAAGTCCAGGAGGTATATCCGACAGAATTCCAGAAGAAATTCCTGCAAGAATCCCAAGGGGAACCTCCTTAAGGAATTCCGGGAGGAATCTCCGAAGGAACTCCTAGCGGAATCCTCGAAGGAGTTTCAAGAGGAAACCCCGAGGGAAGTACAGGAGGAATCCCTGAAGAAATCTTTTATTATTTTTTTTTTATTCGTGAATTTTAACTTAGGCTAATTCTTCACAACTCTGAAGAAATCCCCGAAAGAACTCTGTGAGGAATTCCCGCAGGAATTCCAAAAGAAAATTTAGAAAGAATACCTACGCGTATCTCAAAGGAATTCAAGCAGTATATCAAGGAAATTCCAGTAAAAATCCTTAAAATAATTTCAGTGGGAATTTCAAGGAGGATTCAAGAAATAATCCCCGAAAAATTGTGAGGACGAACCAACGAAATATACCCAAGAGTTTGGGTTTGGCTTTATACAAAAATATTTGGAGTTTCATACCAAAAATCTTACAAGGGGGAGGTGTGCTGGTGTCAAAAATTCGAGAAAATTGCCTTACGTAATAAATGGATAATAATAAAATAAATTCCAGAAGAAATTCCTAAAAAAAATCTAAGAGGACCGAAGGAATTCCAAGATGAATCCCCGAAAAAAATCCAGGAGAACTCAGAAAGGAGGAATCCCCGAAGGAATTCTAGGAGGACTCACCGAAGGTAACCCCGAAGAAATTCTAGGAGCGATTCCATGAGGAATCTCCGAAGCAGAGATGCCAGATTATTTTTATCAAAAATCTGTATTAATACAGATTTTTCTGTATCGCCGTATTTGAGGTTATAGCAGACACCGAGAGTCCTAGATTTCAAAAGAAACTAACAAAAAAGTACTACTTTTTGACGGGTTTTAATTTTTACTGATATTTTTTTCTAAAACTTGTGTGAAAATGTACAAATTTTCGTAAATTCTTTAATGTTTAAGCATCTATTTATAAAGTTTTCATTAAATTTATGAACTTCAAATTCTATGCTTTCTGGAGAAATCTGTATCATATTTTAAAAATCTGTATTTTCCTGTACTCTGTATTTTGTCTGTAAAGAAGGTCAAAAATCTGTATATCTGGCATCTCTGCTCCGAAGAATTTGGAAGTGAAAGCTCCAAAGGAATTCCAAGAGGAAACTCTGAAGAAATTACAGAAGGAATCCCAGAAGCAACTCTAGGATTATATTCAAGGAAGAATTGTAGGAAGAATCTCCGAAGGAACTCCAGGAGAAATCCCCGGAGGAATTTAAGGAGGAATCCCCGAAGAGTTTCAAACCGAAATCCTCGTTTGATTTCCAAGAGGAATTCCCATAGGAACTCCAGGAGTAATTTCTGAAGGAATTCCCGAAGGAATCCCGAAGGAACTTGATTTCCATGAGGAAATCCAGGAGGAATCCCGGAGGAGTTCTAAGAGAAATTATTAAAGAAATTCCAGGGGAACTCCACGACGGAGTAGCAAATGAAAACTCTGAAAGAATTTCTGGTGGAATCCATTATGTAAGTCTAGGACGAATCCTCGAAGGAATTCCAGAAGAAATCTCCAAAAGAATTTTAAGAAGATTTCCTGAAGGAACTCTAGGAGAGACCCCCGAAGAAATTGTACGAGAAACCCCAGGAAGAATTCCAAGAAGGATGTTTAAGTTGTATCTTCGAAGGAATTCCAGGAGGAATCCCCAAAGGCAGTTCAGGAGGAATCCACGACGGAATATTAGGAGGAATCCTTGAAAGAATTTCAGAAGAAATTCTAGGAAAATCCCTGAAGGAAATCTAGGAAGAATCCCCGTAGGAATTCCAAGAGGAATCTTCGAAATAATTCCAGGAGGAATTTCCGAATGATTTCTTTGAAGAATCTCCAAACAAATTCCAGGATGAATTTCTGTAGGAATTTCAGGAGGAATGCTCGGAGGAAGTCCATGAGGAATCCCCCAAGAAATTGCAGGAGAAATTGCTGCAGGAATGCCAGGGGGGATCCCCGAAAGAATTCCGGTAGCAATCTCCGAAGGATTTCCAGGTGGAATTCTTGATAGGATTTTCAGCGGAATCTCCCGAGGGAATTTTTCTGGGTAGATTGATCCCTGCAGGATTTGTAGGAGGAATCCCCGAAAGATTGTCAGGAGGAGTCCCCGAAAGAATTCCTGGAGGAATTCCAGAACGAAATGCTTGAGGAATTATCCATGAGAGATGCCACAATAATATCCTGGAGATATGCCTGATTATATTCCTAAGGTTATTCTCGAAGGAACTTTAACAAGATTCCCTGAAATAACTCCTGTAAGAAATCTCTGATATAACTCCTGGTGCATCCGTAAGTCCACCTGAAAAAATCTCAGAAAGAACCCCAAGAGCGATCCCTTGAAGAACTAATGGATGAATTCCTAAGTGAATTTCTCGAGGAATCGCCTAAGGTTATCCTAAAGGAATCTGAATGAACTTCTGAAGGAATCCTTGAAGAAATTCAGGAGAAACCTCTGAAGAAACATCTTCATGAATGCCGGAAACTCCTGGTGGAATCTATGAAGGAACTCTTGGACTTATTTCTGTAAGAACTCCTGTATGAATGTCTAAAAGAACTTTATGCAATTCAGTATCATAATTTACAATTTATATAACTCATTTTGTTATCATAATGGCCATTTTTTCCGAACTGGCTCATTATGCAACTAAAATGAGTTGCATAATGAAAAATAGTTGTATAATGTTCATAATGCAACTCATTTGAGTTGCATTATGAACATTATGCAACTCAAATGGGTTGCATTATGAAAAAAAAACATTGCATAAAATTTTGTATGGAACTCGTTGCAAAACTCGATTTTTTCAGCACTCTTCGTATTTATTCAACTCGGCAAGCCTCGTTGGATAAATGTACGACTCGTGCTGAAAAAATCAACTTTTTGCAACTCATTACATAAATAACTATAATAAAATAGCTGTATTCGAATTTTGTCAAGTCTAGATTTCGAACGTCGAGACTAGATAAGCCATTTCAAAGTTAAATTCTATCGCAGTCGAATCCAAAAATCGTTAGCTGCTGTTCGACAGAACAACACTGGACGAAAAATCGGCAATAATTGAGTCCTGAGGAAGGTACCAAATGTAATCGAAACGTCCAGCAAGATATAATAATAGCTGTATTTTAAATGTATCAAAACTGGAAAAGCCATTACAAAGTAAAATTTTTAAAGGAACTTCAAAAGGAATCCCTGCAGGAACTCCTAGACTAATTTCTAGGACCTTCTTCCTGGAAGAACTTCTAACGAAACATTTGATGGATCTCCAGGAGGCATCTATGAATCCTCCTGAAAAAATCTTTGAAGGGACTGCTGAAAGAATACCCGAGCGAATTTCTGTTGAAATAGCTTAAAGAACCTCTGAAGGAATTCCTAATGAACACCTGGAGGCATTCCTGAATCCTCCTGGAATTGTTGAGGAGATCCCTGAAGGAACTCCTGAAGAGGTCACCGAAGGAACTTTTGGAGCATTTCTTGAAAGAACTACTATACTGCATGAATCCTTGAAAATGTTCATGAATTAATCTATGGAGAAACTTCTGTAGGAATATCTGAAGGAACTCCTAGATAAATCCCTAAAAGAATTCCTGAAAGGATTTCTGAAAAATTTCCATGAGGCATACCGATAGGAATTTCAGGAGGGATTGTTGAAAAAATTCCAGGAAGGATTTCCTGAAGGAACCCTTGATGGAACTCCTGGAGTGATTTCTGAAGAATACAGAACGCCAGGAGAAACCCGTTGTTGGAATTCTAGAGGAATTCCTGAGAGATCTCCTAGAGGAATCTCTGAAGAAACTTCTGGACTAATTCCTAAAGAAACTCCTGTATGAATTCCTGAAGGAATTTCCGAAGAAATCTCTAGAGAAACTCTCTGACTAATCTCTGAAGGGCCTCCTATTGGATCCCCTGATGAATCTTCTGGATGAATCTCGGATGTATTTCTAGGAGGAATCTCTGAAACCACCTGAAAAAAATCTGATCGTACTCCTGTCGAGACCTTCCTGAGAGATCTTCTGAAAAAAAAAAAATGCGTGTTGAAACTCCTAGAGGCATTCCTGAATCTCTGAAGGAACTACTGGAGACATCTTTGAAGAAACTCCTGAAGCAATCTCTTAAGGAACTTCTGAAAAATTCTTTGATTGGAATTTTAGAAAAATCTTCGGAAGAGTTTTAGTATTTTATCTCAATTTAATGTAAACAAAATTTTGATCACCGGCGTGAAAAATGAAAATCGGCGGCGTGACAAACATCGGCGTATGGCGCACCGCCGATATCGGCGTCGGCGTCGGCGTGGGGCAAAAACTGTCGGCGGCGGCGGCGCACAGGTCTACTTTCGAGGAGTACTTTGGAGTAATACAACTTAACTTTTTAAGAGGTCTTTGAAAAAATGCTTTATTATAAATTGACCAGCCGTGTGTCAATCGATTTGAGTTCTCCAATCAGCAAATAAAAGGTGCAGCATCCTAGTAGTATGCTATTGAATTTCATTCCGTTGGGACATTTTGTTTCCGAGATATCTTTCGAGGAGTACTTAGGTTTAATAAAGTTTACGCTATTGAGAGATTTTTGATAAAATGTCAAATCTACAATATTTTCTAGAATGACCAAAAATCACAATCATACATACGAATAATACAACAATAATTTTAATAAGTGTAAGAAGGGTTCTGTTCACCATAGGTGGATTAATTCAGGTTTTTTATGACCAAATCTGGTTTCTCAAGTTAGCTCTACATGAAAATGCAAGTGCATCAAATACATAAAAGCTAATATCTCTTTGTAATAGTTTAGCTTAATAAACAGTAGCAAAAATATCATGGAATGTATGTAAGAAAAGCCTTTTTTATTTATGATCAAATTTGGTTTCTCAAGTTAGCTCTACATGAAAATGCAATTGCATCAAATACATAAAAGCTACTATCTCTTTGTAATATTTGAGCTTAATAAACAGTAGCAAAATATCACGGAATGTATGTAGGAAACCCCTTTTTTTTATTTATGACCAAATCTGGTTTCTCAAGTTAGCTCTACATGAAAATGCAATTGCATCAAATACATAAAAGCTACTATCTCTTTGTAATATTTGAGCTTAATAAACAGTAGCAAAAATATCACGGAATGTATGTAGGAAAAGCCTTTTTTACCCTTCTTACACCCATAAGAAGGGTATAAATACCGCTTGGAAAACCGACTTTCGATCCGAGGCCCGCAGGGCCGAGTCACATATACCAATCAACTCAGCTCGACGAATTGAGCAAATGTCTGTATGTGCGTGTGTGTGTGTGTATGTGTGTGTGTGTATGTGTGTGTGTGTATGTGTGTGTGTGTATGTTACAAAAAAATGTCACTCACGGTTCTCAGCCGTCTGTTGACCGATTTGAGTTCTCTTAGAAGCAAATGAAAGCTACTACATCCTAGTAGAACGCTATTGAATTTTATTTTGATTGGACGTTCGGTTACCGAGATATCTTTCAAAGAGTGCTAGGGAGTAGTACAACTTAATTATTTTAGATATTTTTGACAAAGTGTATCACCATAAATTTCTCAGCCGTCTATCAACCGATTTGGGTTCTTAAGGCCCCAAACGAAAGCTACTACATCCTAGTAGAACGCTATTGAATTTTTTTTTTTGATTGGACATTTTGTAACCGAGATATCTTTCGAGTAGACCTGTGCGCCGACTTTATTTTGCTCGGCGGCGGCGTGAGGGCCAATTTTGGCCGGCGGCGGCGGCGTTATCGGCGTCACGCCGGTGGCAGCTTTCGGCGGCGGCGCGAATCGGCGTGACCAAAATTTGACCGTAATGTCAATATTGGCGAAACAAAGAAGTTGTCTCTACGCTGTAGAATTTGTAGTTCAGTTTTTGCTTTTTCATGACCATTTATGACATGAATTATTATTATGTCAGTACACAGGATGAAGTATTTGACCAAAAAGAAACCAATGCTCAAACATCTTGTTTGTTTCATTAGTGTCAAACAGATGTTTTTTTCTTGAGTTCATTTGTCAAATATTTGACCCTGTGTATTATAACCTTACGTCTGAATGAACACCTTTTTTTATTCCTGTTCGGGTCCATCACTGTGCCCAGTAATTAGACCTATTGTGAAATTACCAGTATCCGTATTAGTTAGAGGTTCCAACCCGGGATATCCCGGGACAAAAAATCCCGGGATCTTGAAAAATTCGGGATTTCCCGAATCCCGGGATAAAATTTTTCACCGTCCCGAAAATCCCGGGATTCCCGGGACGCACGTTTCTTACACATATTTTTCGCTTTGATTTGAATTTGGAGAATCTCTGAAAATTATTCGAAGAGTCGTGATTTTTATTTTTTCAAAAATCGCCTTCAACAAAAAATCACGAAAATGTTACATAAACCATTTCAACTGTGTGTGGACATCAAAACTCGTTGAAACTTGACTGAAACAATGCTGGAGCACTTCATTTACGGTTTTGATAGCATCAAAGAGAAATTTTTCGAAATAGGCCTTTCTAGACTTATGTTGGACATGGATAATGATTTTGAAGCTGCAAAAAATCATCAGGAAGCTCTTCAGCCAATCAGACTCGTTTCGAAAGCATTGGGAAGACGAGATGCTATATTATTGTCTACGGAAGTCAGCTTGAGTTTCTTGTATTCGAAGCTTACAAAGAGTAACTCCAATGTTGGAAACGACCTCTTCCATGCAATCATGAAAAGAATCAACAGTCGGCGCCAAAAGGAAATAATAACAGCGCTAAAGTTCCTTCAAGGTCTTCCGTCGTCAACGCAAGTGCCAGCAGATCTGGAAAGCTCATCGAAAACGCAAATGATTAAGTTCATCAAGAAACTGGGAGTTCGATTGTTGCGAGACTGCCAAAGACAGACCGATAATGATGCTGCCGAGTTGAATGCTGGATTGTCTTGCATTGCATAAGACTTTGTACGGCATCATCAGCATCGGCAGCCATGTTGGATATGTGGCTCGATATTTCAAAGTGATAATTCTCTGCCACCAAAGCGAATATTTGTACGTCTGCTAACCTGACTGACTTAGCTGCTACAGTAATATGGCAACCCATCTTAAACTGATTCGGAAATGATTGAATTTTCGAAAGTAATTGCGAAAGAGTTATCACGTTTTAAGCTGCATGGTAAGTTGACCCCGAATCTTAAAAACGAACTCCGGATATATCCGTTCTAAAAAGCGACCCTCACTGTTCGATGAAATCATCAAAAACATTTGCTTCTTGAAGTCGTATTTTCAGGGAACGAATTCAAATTGATAAGACCAGTTACTTGATGTGCATCATTTATTTATTTGATATGATGAATACATATAACATATTTCTGATCGCAAAAATGTGTTTTTAAGCAGATTGAAAAATTTCCCGGGATCCCGGGATTTCCCGGGACAAGCAACAAATTTTATCCCGAATCCCGGGACAACCAAAATGGTCGGGAAATGGAACCTCTAGTATTAGTGCATGTTGCATAACTCCATTGCAAATTAAGGGCAAAAATATAGATTTTGCTACCGTTTTTATTTTGTTTTCTTAGAACCTTCAGAAGCTATCACATTTGATAATAAGGTCGCACTATTTTCAAGGAATCCTCGAATGATTTCCAAAAGAATTCCAAGAGGAGCCTTAAAGAATCTCCTGGATGAATCCAAGAATAAACTACTGGGATAATCTCTGCAAGAGCTGTCGTATGAAACCCTTAAGAAACTTCTGCTGAAATCACTGATATGTAGTTCAAGAATCTCTCTTAAAGACATCACTGGAAAAAAAACTTATGAAGAATTCCCGAAGGAATTCCTAGAGGATTCCCCAAAGAATTAAAGCAGGAATCCCCGGAGGAATTTCAGAAGGAATCCCCAATGGAATTTTAGGAGTAATTCTGGAAGGAGTTCCAGGAGTGATGTTCGTAGGAATTCCATGAGGGAGCCCTGAAAGAATTCCAGAAGAAATTCCCGCAGAATTTGTACAAGGAAATTCCGAAAGAATTCCAGCAGTAATCCCCAAAGGATTTCCAGAAAAAAATCCTCGGAAGTATTCCAGTGGGAATTTCAAAGTAAATTCGAAAAAGAATCCCTTAAGGATTTATAAGAGTAATCAACGAAAAATATCTAAGAGGAATCTCTGAAGGAATTCCAGGAGAAATCCCTGAGGGATTTCTAAGAGGAATTGCCGAAAGAATTCCAAGAGGAAACCTTGAAGAACTTCTAGGAGAAATCTCCGAAGAAATTTGAAATGAAACCCCAAAAGGAATTCTAGGAGCAAACCTCAAAGGAATTCCAGGAGAAATCTCTGGAAAAAAAACAGGAGGAATCCTCGTTAAAGTCCAGGAGCAATCCCTGAAAAAAGTGCAGGAGGAATCCCCGGAGAAATTTTAGGAGGAATCCTCGAAGGAAATTCAGGAGAAATCCTCGAAGGAATTCCAGAATGAAGTCCAGGAGAAATCCCCAAACGAAGTCCAGGAGGTATATCCGACAGAATTCCAGAAGAAATTCCTGCAAGAATCCCAAGGGGAACCTCCTTAAGGAATTCCGGGAGGAATCTCCGAAGGAACTCCTAGCGGAATCCTCGAAGGAGTTTCAAGAGGAAACCCCGAGGGAAGTACAGGAGGAATCCCTGAAGAAATCTTTTATTATTTTTTTTTTATTCGTGAATTTTAACTTAGGCTAATTCTTCACAACTCTGAAGAAATCCCCGAAAGAACTCTGTGAGGAATTCCCGCAGGAATTCCAAAAGAAAATTTAGAAAGAATACCTACGCGTATCTCAAAGGAATTCAAGCAGTATATCAAGGAAATTCCAGTAAAAATCCTTAAAATAATTTCAGTGGGAATTTCAAGGAGGATTCAAGAAATAATCCCCGAAAAATTGTGAGGACGAACCAACGAAATATACCCAAGAGTTTGGGTTTGGCTTTATACAAAAATATTTGGAGTTTCATACCAAAAATCTTACAAGGGGGAGGTGTGCTGGTGTCAAAAATTCGAGAAAATTGCCTTACGTAATAAATGGATAATAATAAAATAAATTCCAGAAGAAATTCCTAAAAAAAATCTAAGAGGACCGAAGGAATTCCAAGATGAATCCCCGAAAAAAATCCAGGAGAACTCAGAAAGGAGGAATCCCCGAAGGAATTCTAGGAGGACTCACCGAAGGTAACCCCGAAGAAATTCTAGGAGCGATTCCATGAGGAATCTCCGAAGCAGAGATGCCAGATTATTTTTATCAAAAATCTGTATTAATACAGATTTTTCTGTATCGCCGTATTTGAGGTTATAGCAGACACCGAGAGTCCTAGATTTCAAAAGAAACTAACAAAAAAGTACTACTTTTTGACGGGTTTTAATTTTTACTGATATTTTTTTCTAAAACTTGTGTGAAAATGTACAAATTTTCGTAAATTCTTTAATGTTTAAGCATCTATTTATAAAGTTTTCATTAAATTTATGAACTTCAAATTCTATGCTTTCTGGAGAAATCTGTATCATATTTTAAAAATCTGTATTTTCCTGTACTCTGTATTTTGTCTGTAAAGAAGGTCAAAAATCTGTATATCTGGCATCTCTGCTCCGAAGAATTTGGAAGTGAAAGCTCCAAAGGAATTCCAAGAGGAAACTCTGAAGAAATTACAGAAGGAATCCCAGAAGCAACTCTAGGATTATATTCAAGGAAGAATTGTAGGAAGAATCTCCGAAGGAACTCCAGGAGAAATCCCCGGAGGAATTTAAGGAGGAATCCCCGAAGAGTTTCAAACCGAAATCCTCGTTTGATTTCCAAGAGGAATTCCCATAGGAACTCCAGGAGTAATTTCTGAAGGAATTCCCGAAGGAATCCCGAAGGAACTTGATTTCCATGAGGAAATCCAGGAGGAATCCCGGAGGAGTTCTAAGAGAAATTATTAAAGAAATTCCAGGGGAACTCCACGACGGAGTAGCAAATGAAAACTCTGAAAGAATTTCTGGTGGAATCCATTATGTAAGTCTAGGACGAATCCTCGAAGGAATTCCAGAAGAAATCTCCAAAAGAATTTTAAGAAGATTTCCTGAAGGAACTCTAGGAGAGACCCCCGAAGAAATTGTACGAGAAACCCCAGGAAGAATTCCAAGAAGGATGTTTAAGTTGTATCTTCGAAGGAATTCCAGGAGGAATCCCCAAAGGCAGTTCAGGAGGAATCCACGACGGAATATTAGGAGGAATCCTTGAAAGAATTTCAGAAGAAATTCTAGGAAAATCCCTGAAGGAAATCTAGGAAGAATCCCCGTAGGAATTCCAAGAGGAATCTTCGAAATAATTCCAGGAGGAATTTCCGAATGATTTCTTTGAAGAATCTCCAAACAAATTCCAGGATGAATTTCTGTAGGAATTTCAGGAGGAATGCTCGGAGGAAGTCCATGAGGAATCCCCCAAGAAATTGCAGGAGAAATTGCTGCAGGAATGCCAGGGGGGATCCCCGAAAGAATTCCGGTAGCAATCTCCGAAGGATTTCCAGGTGGAATTCTTGATAGGATTTTCAGCGGAATCTCCCGAGGGAATCTTTCTGGGTAGATTGATCCCTGCAGGATTTGTAGGAGGAATCCCCGAAAGATTGTCAGGAGGAGTCCCCGAAAGAATTCCTGGAGGAATTCCAGAACGAAATGCTTGAGGAATTATCCATGAGAGATGCCACAATAATATCCTGGAGATATGCCTGATTATATTCCTAAGGTTATTCTCGAAGGAACTTTAACAAGATTCCCTGAAATAACTCCTGTAAGAAATCTCTGATATAACTCCTGGTGCATCCGTAAGTCCACCTGAAAAAATCTCAGAAAGAACCCCAAGAGCGATCCCTTGAAGAACTAATGGATGAATTCCTAAATGAATTTCTCGAGGAATCGCCTAAGGTTATCCTAAAGGAATCTGAATGAACTTCTGAAGGAATCCTTGAAGAAATTCAGGAGAAACCTCTGAAGAAACATCTTCATGAATGCCGGAAACTCCTGGTGGAATCTATGAAGGAACTCTTGGACTTATTTCTGTAAGAACTCCTGTATGAATGTCTAAAAGAACTTTATGCAATTCAGTATCATAATTTACAATTTATATAACTCATTTTGTTATCATAATGGCCATTTTTTCCGAACTGGCTCATTATGCAACTAAAATGAGTTGCATAATGAAAAATAGTTGTATAATGTTCATAATGCAACTCATTTGAGTTGCATTATGAACATTATGCAACTCAAATGGGTTGCATTATGAAAAAAAAACATTGCATAAAATTTTGTATGGAACTCGTTGCAAAACTCGATTTTTTCAGCACTCTTCGTATTTATTCAACTCGGCAAGCCTCGTTGGATAAATGTACGACTCGTGCTGAAAAAATCAACTTTTTGCAACTCATTACATAAATAACTATAATAAAATAGCTGTATTCGAATTTTGTCAAGTCTAGATTTCGAACGTCGAGACTAGATAAGCCATTTCAAAGTTAAATTCTATCGCAGTCGAATCCAAAAATCGTTAGCTGCTGTTCGACAGAACAACACTGGACGAAAAATCGGCAATAATTGAGTCCTGAGGAAGGTACCAAATGTAATCGAAACGTCCAGCAAGATATAATAATAGCTGTATTTTAAATGTATCAAAACTGGAAAAGCCATTACAAAGTAAAATTTTTAAAGGAACTTCAAAAGGAATCCCTGCAGGAACTCCTAGACTAATTTCTAGGACCTTCTTCCTGGAAGAACTTCTAACGAAACATTTGATGGATCTCCAGGAGGCATCTATGAATCCTCCTGAAAAAATCTTTGAAGGGACTGCTGAAAGAATACCCGAGCGAATTTCTGTTGAAATAGCTTAAAGAACCTCTGAAGGAATTCCTAATGAACACCTGGAGGCATTCCTGAATCCTCCTGGAATTGTTGAGGAGATCCCTGAAGGAACTCCTGAAGAGGTCACCGAAGGAACTTTTGGAGCATTTCTTGAAAGAACTACTATACTGCATGAATCCTTGAAAATGTTCATGAATTAATCTATGGAGAAACTTCTGTAGGAATATCTGAAGGAACTCCTAGATAAATCCCTAAAAGAATTCCTGAAAGGATTTCTGAAAAATTTCCATGAGGCATACCGATAGGAATTTCAGGAGGGATTGTTGAAAAAATTCCAGGAAGGATTTCCTGAAGGAACCCTTGATGGAACTCCTGGAGTGATTTCTGAAGAATACAGAACGCCAGGAGAAACCCGTTGTTGGAATTCTAGAGGAATTCCTGAGAGATCTCCTAGAGGAATCTCTGAAGAAACTTCTGGACTAATTCCTAAAGAAACTCCTGTATGAATTCCTGAAGGAATTTCCGAAGAAATCTCTGGAGAAACTCTCTGACTAATCTCTGAAGGGCCTCCTATTGGATCCCCTGATGAATCTTCTGGATGAATCTCGGATGTATTTCTAGGAGGAATCTCTGAAACCACCTGAAAAAAATCTGATCGTACTCCTGTCGAGACCTTCCTGAGAGATCTTCTGAAAAAAAAAATGCGTGTTGAAACTCCTAGAGGCATTCCTGAATCTCTGAAGGAACTACTGGAGACATCTTCGAAGAAACTCCTGAAGCAATCTCTTAAGGAACTTCTGAAAAATTCTTTGATTGGAATTTTAGAAAAATCTTCGGAAGAGTTTTAGTATTTTATCTCAATTTAATGTAAACAAAATTTTGATCACCGGCGTGAAAAATGAAAATCGGCGGCGTGACAAACATCGGCGTATGGCGCACCGCCGATATCGGCGTCGGCGTCGGCGTGGGGCAAAAACTGTCGGCGGCGGCGGCGCACAGGTCTACTTTCGAGGAGTACTTTGGAGTAATACAACTTAACTTTTTAAGAGGTCTTTGAAAAAATGCTTTATTATAAATTGACCAGCCGTGTGTCAATCGATTTGAGTTCTCCAATCAGCAAATAAAAGGTGCAGCATCCTAGTAGTATGCTATTGAATTTCATTCCGTTGGGACATTTTGTTTCCGAGATATCTTTCGAGGAGTACTTAGGTTTAATAAAGTTTACGCTATTGAGAGATTTTTGATAAAATGTCAAATCTACAATATTTTCTAGAATGACCAAAAATCACAATCATACATACGAATAATACAACAATAATTTTAATAAGTGTAAGAAGGGTTCTGTTCACCATAGGTGGATTAATTCAGGTTTTTTAAAACACATTTACTGGAACTTTATTTAGCTAGTCGAGTTTTTACAAAAACACATTTACAAACAATTTAAAACAAACTCTAACGAATCAACGGAAAGATTGTTACTGGCATCTAAAATAAAATTTATGTATGTAATAAATATCTTTAGCGCCTGATACTTCCTTCTGCTGGCAACGTTTTCCAGTTCTGGAAACCGGAGGTCGTTGAATCTAATCCTCCTATCTAGAGTTGTTTCCAACCTTGGTCGAAGATGTCTCCACAAAGCATTTTCCCGAAGACAGTTTGACTCTATGTTTGAAATTGTATGAGTTATAAGTAGTTTTTTCAATTTTTAAGGGGATTTTTGGAGTCGATTTATTCCAATTAAAAAAATAACGTTCTTGTAATATTTGCTCCAAATTTGGCTTTATATGTGACCTTCCAAATGCCGCTTAAAGAACATTTTTTATTTTACCAGCTCCTAGAGATATAAGCATTTGAAGACATCGTTGATTTTAAGTCAAAATTGCCCATAACATTTGAATGACAAGACCTAGCAACGTGCAATGTTCAGAACAAATATGCGTCATTACTTGCTCTTCAAATGCTCCGAAGCTCACATCTTCGAAAAAAATCAAATAAAAAAGTTATTGCGAAAAAACCGTTTTTGGGTGGCTCACCCTAAGTCAAAACTTAAAATTGACCTACTATGTTCAAATTGAGAGCTAGATAAACGGCGTATTCGGCAAAGTTGCTCAAAATAGCATTGCCTACAACTTTGCTGAAGAACTCGATCGCGTATGACTTGAAATTTAAAAGTTCTATTCCAGATTTGAGTTAAGACGAGGACCACCCTAATCAAAAATTTTTGGAAAAGATGCAGCAAACAAATTCAAACAACTTCTCTGAAGACACCAAATGCCTAAAATTAACGAAAACAGAGATACGGATTTTTTTCCTGCTAAAACGTGGATTCGGACCATTGTGAGTGTTGGTAAAATCACACTCAAAGCGCACTCATGAACCGCTCCTGCATGAGCAAACTCGCGCGCGATTCTGAATCATTTTCCCACGCGCGAGATTTTCATGCAAAATCTCGCTCTCACGAGTCAAGCGCCGAAATCTCCTTCGCTTGTAAAATAAATCCAAATCAATTTGAATAGCATTCAATGTTATTGTACGCTAGATTTGCTGTTGTTGTAAAATATAATCCTAAACAATGCGATGTAAATAATAAGAACACCAAGAAATAAAGCAATGAGTGAAATAACGAGTCAACTCATGCATGATTTTTTCGGCGGTGAGTTTGGCGAGTCAAGAATCGCGCGTGAAACAAATCGACCATGAGATTTGAGAATTTGAGTTTTTACCAACACTCCTCCGTGATTGATCTGAGCTGGTACCAATTGCGCTGAGATCCAAATGAATAAGGGCTGGGACACTCCACTTATTCTCAAAGTGCAATTCTAGCAGCTCATACATTTTTGGATCAATACATTTGGATACATTTTTAGATCAATAACGGCGCCGGCCACGTCCTTATGGTCAGTTGGGAAGGGAAAGGAATGTTAGAGTGTACTGGTTGTTGCTACTAAAGACCGAGATCACCTCTGCATCCCCACAACCAGTACGGACTGGGGTATTTGTTAGACGGAAAGGATGGGAGATCTGGGAGTCACCGTTGGGTCGGCGATGCGATCCATGGATAGGGGGTTATTTATAGTGTTCGTAAGGTGATAGATTGTGTGGTGAATGAGGTGAATAAGGTCAAGCGGCACAGCACGCTTTGGTTGCATAACTTGTAGGCGTTATATACACTGTGCTGTGAGTGGAAATTGGAAGGGAGGGAAACGACTTTTTTCCAATTCGTTTCTGGTTCTAGCGATGGCTATGAACATATGAATATTTTTTTTTTATCTGTATTATCGAGATTTTTAGCCCTAGGCTAGTTCATCTCGGGACCCACGCTTTACTTCCCTTCCGAAGGAAGAACCCACATTTTGTAAGCTTGTCGGGAGTGGGATTCGATCCCAGGTCCTCGGCGTGATTCATATGAATATACTTCAGTTGTATATGTAGAGAAGAGAGAGGGAGTGGGGAAGTGGATAGAAAGATACAAAGTAGGATGAAAAGGGGCGGGCCAGGGATTGAACCCATGACCTTTTGCATACGAATCAGAAGCGGTAGCCACTAGACCACCAAGCCCGTCAAGGTCGAATTATTCTCCTCCGATTTACTCGGAAAATTTGTTAACCCATATAGCACAGCACAGACATAGGGTCTTTTACCATTTGGGCAGGTGTACCTAGTTTGGGCACTTGCCGCTATAACTAAGTCAATTTCAAACGGATTGATTTGAATTTTTGTATAGAGATAGGCACGCATAGTATCTAATTCTATACAAAAACTCAAATCAATCGGTTTGAAATTGACTTAGTTATAGCGACAAGTGCCCAAAATAGGTACACCTGCCCAAATGGTACAAGACCCTATAGCCTAAGCGCTTAAAACCTGCTTGCTCCTTAAAACAAAAATGCTTGCAAGGACCTCGGCAAGGACTTGGTCAGATGTGGAGATGAGTGGGTCTATGCTATACGATTTTGCGCATTACTTCGCACAAGACCATGTGTTTTTCAAAGACTTAGTGTGAAAATAGGAGAAAACTTTTTTATGGACAAGCCCACCGCAAGCATCACTATCGTGTATACCCAAGTAACCACAAGCATTATATCATTGCACGAATTAGACTGAATATCAACCTTTGCAATGTGAAATGCTGTAATTCCACACTTGTCATGCAATAATCCTTTAGATTGGCATTATCAATGTAATGATGCATTACATTTTCTTTACATTAGAGTGCATTAAAAGGTGATATAAGATAATTCAATAATTCAACACTGCAAAAACTGAATAAATGCAATGTACAAACTAGTAAAGGTTGCTTTAACGATACAACTATAAAAGCTTGACTCTAATGGTAAACAAATGAAATCAAGAAGAGTGAACATTTCTGGTTCGACTCCCGACTCCCGACCAACTTAATCCCCGTTTGAGCCACCGATCGACGACTTTCTTCAGCAAAACGTTTTTAGAGATGACATTTTCTGTTGGCTGCTATCACATGCCAATAATGATGGAAACCACAATTACCATATGAGCAGTGTACAAAGAGTGTTTTAATTTTCTTATACTGATTAAATATCTTCTAAAATGCATTATGTATTTATCAGTATTTTATCAGAATGTGATTACAGGGATTCTATTAAGTATGACATAGTCGTTTTGTCCTCTACTGCAATGATTGAGACAGAAGAACAGTTTCCATTTAGTTAATGAAATATCTGATGTTATCACTGCAGCATTAACGGTCCAAGGTGCCAGTGCGTATGGAACTCATCATGCGGTCTTCAACATTTCTGGTTCGACTCCCGACCCGGCGACAAAAAAAAAATCCGCAGTGCGAATATAGATTCGGATCACTACTTAGTCGCTGTATGCATGCGCTCAAAACTTTCGACAGTTATCACCACGCGTCGAAGTCGAACGCCGCGACTCAACATCGAGCAGCTGCGTAACGTAGAAGTGGCTCAAGACTACGCGCAGCAGTTAGCAGTGGCCCTACCAACGGAAGAGCAGCTTGGCGCAGCTACACTTGAAGATGGCTGGAGGGACATCCGATCCGCCATAGGTAGTACCTCGGCTACAGCACTAGGCTTCGCGACTCCGAATCACAGAAACGACTGGTACGACGGCGAATGTGAACAGTTGAAAAACGAGAAGAATGCAGCATGGGCGAGAATGCTGCAACACCGTACGAGAGCGAATGAGGCACGTTACAAACAGGCGCGGAACAGGCAGAACTCAGTCTTCCGGATGAAGAAGCGCCAGCAGGAAGAACGAGATCGCGAAGCGATGGAAGAGCTGTACCGCGCTAAGGACACACGAAAGTTCTACGAGAAGCTGAACCGCTCGCGCAGAGGCTTTGTGCCACAAGCCGACATGTGCCGAGATAATCACGGGAATATTCTCACGAGCGAGCGTGAGGTGGTCGAGAGATGGCGGCAGGATTACGATGAGCACCTCAATGGCGACGTTGCAAGTACCGAAGGCGGCGTGGTAACCGATCTAGGAGTATGTGCACAGGACGAAAGACTTCCGGCCCCTGACCTTCAAGAGATTGAGGAGGAGGTTGGCCGGTTGAAAAACAAGCCGCTGGAGCAGATCAACTACCAAGCGAGCTTCTAAAATACGGTGGAGAAGCACTGGTGAGAGCACTACACTGGGTCATTACCAAGTTTTGGGAGGAGGAAGTATTACCGGAGGAATGGATGGAAGGTATCGTGTGTCCCATCTACAAAAAGGGCGACAAGTTGGACTGCGGGAACTACCGCGCGATCACACTACTGAGCGCTGCCTACAAGATACTCTCTCAAATTTTATGCCGCCGTCTATCACCGATTGCAAGAGAGTTCGTGGGGCAATATCAGGCTGGATTTATGGGTGAACGCGCTACAACGGACCAGATGTTCGCCATCCGCCAGGTGTTGCAGAAATGCCGCGAATACAACGTGCCCACACATCACTTGTTCATCGATTTCAAATCGGCGTATGATACAATCGATCGAGAACAGCTATGGCAGATTATGCACGAATACGGATTCCCGGATAAACTGATACGGTTGATCAAGGCGACGATGGATCGAGTGATGTGCGTAGTTCGAGTATCAGGGACACTCTCGAGTCCCTTCGAATCTCGCAGAGGGTTACGGCAAGGTGATGGTCTTTCGTGCTTGCTGTTCAACATTGCTTTGGAGGGTGTAATAAAAAGAGCGGGGATAAACACGAGTGGGACGATTTTCACGAAGTCCGTTCAGCTGCTTGGTTTCGCCGATGATATTGATATTATTGCTCGTAAATTTGAGACGATGGCGGAAACGTACATCCGACTAAAGAGTGAAGCCAGGCGAATCGGATTAGTCATTAATGTGTCGAAGACAAAGTACATGATGGCAAAGGGCTCCAGGGAGGAATCACCGCGCCCGCCACCCCGAATTCATATCGACGGTGATGAAATCGAGGCGGTTGAAGAATTCGTGTACTTGGGCTCACTGGTGACCGACGACAACGACACCAGCAGAGAAATTCAGAGGCGCATTGTGGCAGGAAATCGTGCCTACTTTGGACTCCGCAGAACTCTACGATCGAATAAAGTTCGCCGTAACACGAAGTTAACTATCTACAAAACGTTGATTAGACCGGTCGTCCTCTATGGGCACGAAACATGGACCCTACGTGCAGAGGACCAACGCGCCCTTGGAGTTTTCGAACGTAAGGTGTTGCGTACCATCTACGGCGGAGTGCAGATGGAAGACGGGACTTGGAGAAGGCGAATGAACCACGAGCTGCATCAGCTGCTGGGAGAACCAACCATCGTCCATACCGCGAAAATCGGGAGGCTACGGTGGGCGGGTCACGTCATCAGGATGTCGGATAGCAACCCGACTAAAATGGTTCTCGAGAGTCATCCGACCGGTACAAGAAGACGTGGAGCGCAGCGAGCTAGGTGGGTCGACCAAGTGGAGGACGATCTGCGGACCCTACGCAGAGTGCGGAACTGGAGGCAAACAGCCATGGACTGAGTGGAATGGAGGCGGCTACTATGTACAGCAGAGGCCACCCCGGCCTTAGCCTGACCGGTAAGGTAAGTAAGGGGCCCTTTTCGACTTTAATATTGCTTCAATGCCCGAGCAGAGGGGAATATCAAATTAATAACTACGAAATTACAAAACCTGTTTTTATATCTCGTTTTGTTATTATTGTATTATCAAGGTATTACGTTTCCATAACATGTTTTGTTGGACAATCTTATTTTGTTATGACCAAGCTATTGTTATACAGCCATTAAATAACATTTCAATATTACATTTTGTTGTGGAACAAGTTTGGTTATTATTGTATTATTGAAAGTGTACAAATACTATCAAAACTAAAAAAAGTTTTGAAATAAATCCTTCGTCATTTAACAACGTTATTTACAGTATTTCGCGAGTTATGCTTACGGTATCACATTTGATAAGAGATGTGGTATGTTACGTGACATGGAGGTGCTATAATGTGTACAAAACCAAGTCCCTGCTGGGCGCCGCGGGGTTTGAAATTGACTGAGTTGTAGCTTAAAAGTTCCCAAAATATCAGCCACTGCCCAAGCGGCGCAGCACCCTACATACATCAAAACGAGAACATATCAGACGATATTGAATGTGGGGTTTGAAAGGGACGTTCCAGATTCCGCCTTTGACATGAGAATTTCAATGATAAAAATGTCAAACTTATTGAGTAAACTTGGTGTAACGAAGCTAATACAGACAGCTGGATAGAAAATTGTAAATGGTTTTGAATGGGATTTTTCAGAAATATTTTGTATTTTCTCATGTTTTCCGTGTCGTTCCAGAGGATGAAGTCGGATTCACCTATTTGTGGTAAAAGATTACATGAATAGTTGAAAATACGCCTAGGGAAGAGGGAAACTGAAGTTCGCAATGATTGTTCCGCCATTCTCACATGCTGGTCTAAATATATATAGCATTCTCAGCCAACACGAAGTCATATCAGTAACAAATTTTGAAAACGACGTATAATCAATGCTACACCATTAATTATACGTCGTTTTCAAAATTTGTTACTGATATATGGTGTAGAAAAGGATGCTAATTTGGAGGCCACATGCGTACATGCTTTCATTTAACCACGGGTAAAGCGTACGCATATCGCCTCCACTTCAGCATCCTATTCAACAGCATGTGCGATTGTTTGATATCATCACTAATTTTGCTTTCGGAATGTTATCAATAACTCTTTAATATCAAAATTTGTTATTGAAATATTTCCCAAATTCACTGTTATTAAGTTGTTATTGACACTAACAAAACATGTTATTAAATTGATTTTCCAGGAACAAATTTTTGTTATGTGACTTGTTATTTTGCCGCTTATGACAGACAAGTTTATAACTCAATATGTTATGTTAATAACATAAAAATAACTAATTTTATTATGCAGTTATTTTGCCAAAATAACGCATTTTGTTATGCTGTTGTTATTCTCTTCTGCTCGGGTGAGGTGTTTAAAGTAATGCATCATTATATTCACAATTTTATATATCAATATATGGCAAAACTGATGTACTTATATACGGCTTCTTGGTTACTTGGGTAGTGACAAAAGTTTATATTATTTAACATCGTTCAAAAGGTCTGCGTCATTATTTATCTTGATTTTTTGCCTGAAGCAATTTGAATTTATTTTGAACCAACTAAGGGGCTGTCTATAAACTACGTAGACGCTTAGGGGGGAAAGGGGGGGGGGGGGGGGGGTTGTCTGGCCAAAGTCTACGCTCCATACAAATTTCGAAAATTTTGTATGAATAAAAGTCTACGGAGGGGGAGGGGGGTCTGAGATTGCTGATATCGTTTAAAATTATAACAAAGAATGCAACACGGTAAACTCTCAATGTTATGATGCCATGCATCATCAATTTCAATCAATAGATTGTCCCGCTTCACGTAAATCAAAACAGAACACTTGCTAATGCGACAGATGGTACCATGATAGGGGGTCGTATTACTTACCTACCTGAAAAAATAATACTGATTTTAGCAGATTGCAGGTTTTATTACGCATGCCAATAAACCGCGCTGGTTTACGTATATTGAGCCAACTGCTGACTCTATCGATTTAATCCAGTGAGCTTCGAGAGAGAGTTTGCTCGCGTTTCATGCATTATCAAATCATGTCGCGTTTTGCTATCCGTACTGACAAGAGATATGGGCACCCCATATCTCAGATACAAAATATTGCCACTTTAATCCGGTGGATGGGGAGAGAGAACAAAATTATACCGTAAACGGGCACTTCCATTTAGTTTGCATTTATTCGGGATCGGTTAAAGATCGGATTCGGAAGTTGACGGTGCTGGCGCTGCGCATTTGCTACACTATTTTTTCACGAGTGAAAAGGTGATATCTTTGTATTTGACTATAAGTTTCGTATTTTTGAAAGTGATATAGAAACATACATTTTACGAGACCCTCTGGATAGTGATTGAAGCTTTAGGTAGAAGTGAACATGCTTTTGACATAATAACGTCATATAGATGGAAGTACAAAATTGCAAATCAAACGACTCAATTTTCATTACATCGCACTATAAACTCATTTCTGGGACTAACTGGCAGAGCCTAGCTGAAATACCATCTTCGCCAGCTACCTACCGTATTAGTCGTTGAGTTTTTCCTGACATCCTTAGCTTCACTCAGCGAAGGATTTGATAGGTTCCTATCATTCGCCATGATGACATTGTGATTTCACCGCTGCCGGATTAGTGCTTGTGTTCCCTGCGTCATTCAGGTGTTCATCGAAGTACTGCTCTCACCTTTCGATTACATCACGATGGCCAACCAAGAGGCTCCCGTCCTTATTCTTGCACATTTCGGCTGGAAGTACCTGAGAGCAGCAAAGCAGTTCAATTTCCTCATATTCTGTTAGGTAGAAGCTTTAAAGATACTGCTAAGAAGATGTTTGTGTTAAACCTAAGCAGTGGTGGGCACGCTTGCCGTTAATCGATAATGTATTTCTATCAAACATTTGCTTCTATTTGCGCAAAGGTCATTGAAAAATTCACTATCATTGTTCTCCCATTTGTAAATGGGATTGAGATGGAAAATGTTCAAATTGAACTCTTAGTTTTCGAGTAATTGGGAGGTGAACACAATTTAACGGCTAACCGATAGTTCTCGTAACCGTTACCATTAAATTATGTTTGTCCATCAAAAGTTCGAAGACTAGAAGTTCAAATTGAACTTTTCCATCTCAATAGAAAGGTGCAGAGGACCGAATTAAAAGATTTCCATCCTGGGCGATTGTCAGCCATCGCCTTGACCGATGGCAGGTCAAATTTCTGTCGACTTGCTTGATTTCGTTGTTGAGGCTGCGCCACCATGAGCCTGGGTCTGCCTCTACTGCAATGTTCTGCTGGGTTCCAATCTAACGCTGGCTTGCAGATTTCGTTTCCGCCCCTGCGTATAGTGTGGCCGACCAACCTCCACTTTCGCTCCCGAATTTCTGTCGCTATCGACTTTTGATGACATCGACGATGGAGCTCCACATTGGGGATCTAATTGTGAGGCCATCACTAGGGCCACCATATACGAATTATATACCGCAGGCATCTATTGATGAAGATCTGCAGCCGTTGAGTGTTCTCCACTGATACAAGTCCAGGTTTCTCTGGCGTAAAATTCGGATTTTGGTGCGTCGACTGATCTGGTTGTTTTCCCATACATTTCTTGAACTCGCAAAAGCAGCCCTCGCCTTCTTGATCCGTGCATCTATGTCGATCTTGGTGCCGCCATCAGCCGCCATTTGGCTACCAAGATATTGGAAGCTTTCAACATTATCCACTGATTGCCCAGCTACCGTAAAGCTGAAAGGGTTGACCGTGTTTACATCCAACGATTTGGTCTTGTTGACGTTGATGGTATAGACCTGCCGCTAAGGAGCGATTTGCAAGATCATAGCGATTGCTCTGCATATCATAGCGCTGTTGAGCTAGGAGAGCAACGACATCAGCCAGTTCGAAGTTATTTAGGTGCTCCATGGTAATGGGCTGCCGAAGCTATCTACGATTTGGTTCACGGTCATTCGCTCCTACCAGGATCTCGTCAATTACACTGAGAAACAGTAGCGATGGTAGTATACATCCTTGCCTCACTCCAGCAACGACCCGGATGGGATCGGGCACGAAAATGCCCTGTACTGTGCTTCAATGAGGCCGCAAGACCCTTGCGCCTGAGGGCTTCCCACATGTTTCCGTGATTGAGACGGTCTAAAGCTTTTTCGTAATCAATGAACACCAGGTAGAGAGGCTCTTGAAATTCATTGATTTGCTCCAGGATGATACGGAGCGTGACAATTCGGTCCACACAGGATCGTCCGGCACGGAATCCTGTTTGCTGCCGTCGGAGAGTTGCATCAATCTTCTCCTGTATCCGGTTAAGGATCACTTTGCAGAGGACTTTGAGAACGATGCACAGTAACATAATGCCCCGCCAATTATCGCATACAGTAAGGTCACCCTTTTTGGGTACCTTTACTAAGACGCCTTGCATCCAGTCGGCCGGAAATGTCGCGGTTTCCCATATGTTGCAGAATAATTGATGCAGCACTTGTGCGGATACAATGGGGTCAGCTTTGAGTATCTTAGCTGATATGCGATCGACCCCTGGGGCCCTGTTCGATTTCATGCTACGTACCCTTGGCAGATCATGCTGAGATGTTGATGGCGTGACCGACTCTTGAAAAAGGTTTCCAAAGTACTCGAACCAGCGTTTCAACTGGTCAGCCGGGTCGGTCAGTAACTGTCTAGACGTGGCTTTAACGGGCATCGTGGCATTCATCTTAGTCCCACTAAGGCGACGTAAAACATCTTAGAGGAGACGGTTCCCGACTAGAAAATTGTAACAAAAACATAACATAATCCTAACAAACCATGATATTTATAACTCATTGGGATATAATCAATATCATGTTCAACATCCTTGGTGTTTTCAAAATACTATAGCTCAATTATATCACATTATGTTATAAATGTTGTTTGATAACTTATTGCATTATAATTTAGTTTTGAGTCTTCGGCATTTGAAAAATAATGTTACAAAATTATATCAAATTCTAATAGAAACTAGTAATCCTGAAGCTAAAATTCATATCATATTTGGTTATTATTTTGATATGATTATAACAAAATAGGTTATAATCTTGATAAGACCAATGCACTTTTTGCTACAATTTTAGTTATTTTAACATCATCCTGCATAATTAGTTATAGAAAAATGGTATAACATCATAACACAATATGATATGAACTTGATATCATTTTCCAGTCGGGATGTCGCCGGTGTTTGCGGCTTTCTCGCCTTCGTCAGCTAGGGAATACGCCCACGCTCTTTTGTCCCGTCTACGTGAACGTTTCACTTCCTTCTCGAGAGCCGAATAGCACTGATGGGCTACGGCTTTGGCTCCTCGTTTTTTCGCTCGCTCTATCGCGGCTTTGGCGTTCCTTCGCTCCTCTATCTTCCTCCAGCTATTATCTGTGGTCCACTGCTTTTCATCGCAACGTCTTCCACCCGGGTTGTTTTGAACCGACGCCCGATTTTCTCCTGTCGATGGATCCTAGCAATGCGCAGTCGGATCTCACTGATAAGGAGATAATGATCGGACGCAATGTCGGCGCTGCGTTTGTTCCGCACATGACTCCGTCTTCATTTTCGGCTGATGCAGATGTGGTCGATTTGTTTTTCCGTGACGCCATCACGGGAAACCCATGTCACTTTGTGCACAGGTCGATGAGGAAAGAGCGATCCCCCAATCACCATGTCATTGTTGCCACTAAACTCTGCAAACAGCTCTCCGTTTTCGCTCATTTCTCCGAGACCATGGCGTCCCATGACGTGCTCATAGTCCGAGTTGTCGGAACCAACCTTCGCGTTGAAGTCGCCCATGAGGATCTTTATATCACCTTTCGGAGTCTTGTCCACGACAGCATTCAGTTGACTGTAAAAGTTCTCTTTATCTTGCAATTCGGCAGCTTCGGTTGGCGCGTAACATTGAATCATGGTAAGGTTTCGAACACGTGTTCCGAGTCTGGCTACAGTTATTCTCTCATTAATAGGTTCCCACTTCATAAGCGCAGCGTAGGCGTGAGCGCTGAGCAGGAAACCAACTCTATGGTGGCGAGGAGCGTGTTCACCTCGTAGGCCAGAGCATAGCAGAATTTGACCCGACCCGAATCTGTGTTCTCCAAAGTTCGGTCAACGGACTTCGCACAGCCCTAGGATCTCAAACTTCATACGGCATGCCTCATTGGCTAGTTGTGCCAGTTTACCCTGCTGGGCTAGGGTTAATACATTCCAAGTTCCAATTCTTGTCCGTTGTTTCGCGCTAAAAGCTAAGCTTATGTTTGTCAGAAATGTGTAACGGCAAGCGTGCCCAACACTAAACCTAAGCCAAAAACTTTTAAAATATTACAAGTCTTGTAAATTTAAAGTATATGAACCTTTAAGTTTCAATGAAAATCTCATCCTTTTGGATTCGGCAAAATAGTAGACTCAGCTATGCAAATTTCAATTAAAGAATGCAAAAATGCTGAATTGTATTGCTATGAAATAGACAAGTAGCGGGAAGTGCCAAAAATAGAAACTCTCGTCCAAATGACCCCACATCATATTTATCCTCCTTGTGCATTAGAGTCATTGTTTACCCAAATCGTGCACTGCATCAGCGAGCTTTTTTTTTAACCTAGTGCATTAGGCAGGTGGCAGGTTAGAAAAATACTTGAAGAATAAATTATTGAAATGGATTTTTTAAGTTTGATTTACCTTCCTATGGAAATATGATTAAATTGAGAGGAAAGCACCAAAAAAAAAGCAGCGATTTGGCTATTTACAATAATCTTACAGTTTTAGGAATTGCAACGTCGAATTGAATACAATGCATAAAAATCTCCAAAAAATCAAAACAAAATCAATATTTCCAGTCATATGCTTAAAACACATTACCTTTTAAGCTGAAGACTAACATTTTGCTCCCGAATGCCACCATAATCCATTCCCAACTCATTGACTTTCTACCGGAATGTCACCCCGCTAAAAGTCTCTCCAGTCTCTACACTTTGTAGGCGCTTTAATTAAATCGAATTATCCACGCCTTCTCATTTCCCGCCGTTATTTACAACATTGAACATTCAGCACGTGCACATATGTTTTCTTTCAGGCAGCCAACCCCAACCCCCGTGGAACAACGGCGACCATGCTGTGGAAAATCCTTCTGCTGCTGATTGCGCATGTCCTGACGTTGGAGGCTGTTTTCGCACAGGATACATTCATCGCACCAACACAGCAGAACCCAGCATCATTGCCTGAATCATTGAAAGTGCCGACCTCGACCGGTAAAAGTAATGATTTGGCCGGAAAAAGTGTAGTCGTGAACTGGAAGCTGACCTGCCAACATCTCTGTGGGTGAGTTTAAACCGAATACTGCTAGAAGGACATTTTTCTTCTGTGAGCTATCATGTGACACTAGTGAGAAGAAAAAAAAACGTTATGCAAAGTTATATATGCTCTTTGGGCAATCCACAACAGTGTCTGCTTCTGGCATGGATAATTGGGACCGGCTGTAAATGATAAATGATTCAGTGATATCTAAATAGGAAAAGTTATGCATCCGGAAAGTGTGCTACCCTTTTAACATGTGTGGTGAAGTGTTTTTAATTTGTGTGATAATGTCATTAGGATGAGTGTGGGGTTGATTGATTGTAGTTCCTGATACACAGTAAAAAATATATATGCTCATATGAAATATTTGGCATTTGAATTCAATTCGATAATTGAATATCATTTAAGAGCAATCATCGCGTCTTCAATATCGTTGGAACATCGCATCGATTAGTCGTTAATAATGTTTTGATTTCAAAACAAAAATTATAAAAAATGTCTCGGATTCAGATTTTCAAATTAGAAAACTAGGAATTGAAGTGAAATACCTGCCATATATACAAGGGACAGACATAATGATCAAGATAGGCGAAATTTTCACTTACCAAAAATGTTTTGTAAAGCTTTAAGTTGATCATTTAGCTTAAAAATTTGGAAAAGATTGGGCTATTCTACATAAAACAAGAGCGATTCTAGATATTTACAATATTAACTAATACATAAAATAATTAATATAAGCCGATTAGAATAGCCCAATCTTGTGCCCAAATTTGCGATTTTGTGAATAAAGCCTGTATCCGCAATAATCGGGACACTGAAATACGGCTGTAACTCTGCAATGGATACACTAAAATTGCTCAAATTTTCCACGAGAACATCTTCAGATGTGTAAATTTAACCTGCAAAATTTCATTTGGATCGATGCAATACTTTTTATTGCAGCTATGAAACAGTAGAACGTATGCAATTAAATTTTGTACAGACCCTAGTTTAGCTTTTCAAAGTTGTAACTTTTTAATTTGGCGAATGAAACAGCTAAAATTGTGAATACAAACCTCCCTATATACGTTTCTTGCATAGGCAAAATTTCAAAAAAAAAAAAATCGGTGCACTATCAACAATTTGATACCATATATTGGGACTAAACGTGATTTTGACCCCTTATACAGCAATTAGTGAGCACCCCTTATTTTTTCGATTGTACTGTTGCAAGTACTTTTCCAATAATCGTGAATTTTTGCAGGCATGAAATATACATAATCAACTATCTTTTATGAGAATTTTATGAAAATTGACAGAGATATTCAAAAGTTATGAATATGCATACATTCATATGCGATACACGAAAAATTTTCACTAACACACTCCCCTATCAACACCAGTAGCTTTCAAACCAGTTGATCGAAGTTGATGAAATAATGCAAGAAAGTGTCTTTATAAGTATCATAACTGCTTATCAAATTTTATCAAAATCCTTCCTGTGCTTTGGACTGTAGCTCAAAAGAACCATCTGTCATGCAGACGAAAATTGATCATGGTTGTACAAAATTCTTGAATATTTTTCATTTCATTTCATTTCATTTATTTCACAAAGTATTGAAGCAGTCTAGTTTACACGATTCCTAATGAACTTATGTTCTTTTAAAGGGTCGTTTAAGCAGTTGGTTGAACTAGCTATTGTTATCTATCTACTAATGTATAATAAAGTTATTGATATTGTTTTTAATGTGATTCGCCATACCTTTTTTAAACAAACTAATCGATGCAGAATTCTTAATGCTATCCGGTATTTGATTAAAAACACTTGGACCTATATTCACAAATCTTCTTCTTCCTATTTCTGTTCTAAACCCACTACGCTGTAGCAGATGAGCTTGTCTGGTTTGATGTTCATGGCTAGCTGCATTAAAACTCCAATTGTGGTGAAGATTCTCGTTGTTGATAATCTTGAACATTGTTACTCCAGCCTTCATGGTATATAACCCGACAACTGGAAGAATGTTGTGATCCATTGCGCTGTACAGAGTGTTTGTAGGTTGAAGAAATGGTAATTTATAAATGGATTTCACGCACCGATTCTGCTGTACTTGTATCTCCTTCAAAAACGTGTTGTACGAAGAACCCCAAACAGATATACCGTACTGATATCGGCAATGGATGAAGGCGTAGTACATCTTCAAAAGGACGTGACGAGGCACAAACGATGAAAGTTTCCGTAGTATCCCGCACAATGATGCACACTTGGCAACTATGTCACGGATGTGGAGGTCCCATTTCAAAAGGTTATCAATGAGCACGCCTAAGTATTTGAAACGGTCAACTTCTTCAATTATGACTCCTCTAATTCTCAATACAGGTCGGCGCTGGGCATCGTTGACTCCAAAAAGCATCATTTTGGTTTTTTGTAGGTTTAACGCCAAAAGATTGTTCTCCAGATACTCCATTACCTTTTGTAGATCGGTTGACATGCATTGGTTCAGCTCATTAGCATTACTGGCCTCGTAAGAAATTGCTGTATCATCCGCAAAAAGTCTCAGCCTTCCTTTCAGATTCAACCTCGCTATGTCGTTGACGTATATCAAAAATAATAAAGGCCCGAGGTTGCTACCTTGCGGTACACCACACGTAATAGCACAGGGTGGGCTTCTAATTCCAGATACCACTACTTGTCTATTGCGATCAGTTAAATAGCTGCGTAGAAGGTCATTAGCAGAACCGCGGACTCCATATGCATCCAGCTTTTGCAACAGGATTCGATGATTTATGGTGTCAAATGCTTTTGAGAGATCTAAAAACACTGTTGCAGCACACATTTTACGATCGATTGAGCAAGCAATATCATCAACCAATTCTAATACTGCCACCTCAGTTGACGACCCTTGACGAAATCCGAATTGACGGTGGTATAGCAATCCAGTAACATCCATGAAACTATTTAACCGCAAGGATAGAATTTTCTCAAAAACCTTGTTGATTGATGATAGAACAGATATCGGTCGATAGTTCGTTGGATCCTTTGGATTACCTCCCTTGAAGACAGGAAACACGAGTGCCGTTTTGAGACATTTCGGGTATGTACCCAATGAAACGCTGTCATTGAAACAATCGCATAATATAGCAGACAATGCTACACTATTTTGTTTCAGTGCCATAACCGAGAAACCATCTATTCCAGTAGCCTTGGATACATCTAATCCGGAGATGATGTTATAAACTTCCATTTGAGACGTTGGTCGTATAAACATTGATCTATTAGATGTTGAATTTGTTGATGTTTCCGTCTGATACCAGGTTGCTTGCAATATTCTCCCCAACAGATGAAAAGAAGGCATTGAAGATTTGTCCGACATCAGCAGGGTTGGTGCTTTCGATTCCGTCAGCTTCAAGAACTGGAGACTTGTCCTTTCCCGATGTATTTCCAATTAGTTCGTTTATTTTGCTCCAAAGATGTTTGGGGTTGTTCGAGGCGAAAATTTTCCGATAATATGCTGATTTAGCAAGACGCTTAGCGTTGGTTAGCTTGTGGTTCGCGTGTTCTAAAAGACTTTTCAGACGCGTATTTAGCCTGTCTCGTTTCCATCTTTGAAAAAGGTTGTTGGAGATTTTACTTAGTTTCCAGATGTCAAAGTTGTACCAAGGGCAGGTGTTGGGCTTTACCTTAACCTCTACCGATATTGTGGTCGAAAATCTGTTCACTAGTTGAGAATATTTATCGGTAATAAGCGATATACGATCGTTAGGGTCGAATGAACTGAATTCAGATGACTGTAGAAACGTTTGGAAGTCCGAATTCACCAATCGGTGGTTAACCAGGGTTTTAGTTAGCGTTTTACTGGTCTTGCTCATTTTTGTAGTGAATTGTGTCAGTACATAGCGGTGGTCGCTAAGACTGCAATCGATTGTATAGTTTTTGATACGATCGGAGATATCTGATTGTGTGATAACATGATCGAGCAAATTATTGCTGGCTGGACGCGTAATGTGTGTGTTTGTCACGATCATATTATAAGATGTCAACAGTTGTAGATAACGTTGTGTCCCTTGAGATTCCAAATCATTCACAGCAATATTCATATCGCCCAGTAAAAAGCAAGGCAACTGGGAGTCCCCCGAAGATACTATATTCTCAACGTGATTAAAAAAGCTGTTGACATCATAGCCAGGCGGACGGTAAATGCCATGGACTAAAACACGACCAGAAGAAGCCAGAAGTTCTACCGCTACATGATGATATCCGTTATCCATCGTGTTCTTCTTAACGTTGAAGTTTAAACCATCTCGAACAAATATGGCACAATATAATTCTTTTTGTTTTTGGGCTACAGTTAAAAGTACTGCACCGATTTTTATAAAATTTGGCACAAATAATAAACATACACCAAAGAGTTTTCAGCATTTCCTATTGAACAATTTCACCGATTAACTGGAGAGTAACAGCCGTACTTATGTGTCCCGATTATTGCGGATATAGGCTATATATGTTTTTGATTTTTCCAATTTTTATTTTTGAAAATCCCTACACTTTTATATGTTTTCCTGGAAGCCTATTTAAGATACATTTTTTGAGGATGAAAACATTTTGAGATTTTATGATTATCGTTGAAATGTTTTATTTTTTTTTTCGTTGATCATTTATTTTTCTGTGTAAATTCAAGCAAAATAATATTAGAGCATATTCAACTACATTAGACTTTTTTACTATGATAGAATGATTGGAGGAAATTTTAAAATTTGTAAATTGTTGACATTCAATGCAATAGAAACAATGACTTCTGAAGGGTGACCAATCTATGCATTTTCAATGATTAAAAAATGTAAATTCGCTTCCCGGATACAGGCGAATGACGAATCAAAAACAAAAAAATAATAAATTTATTGTCATACAAATATAAATTTTCAGAATAAACTTGTCCATCCTGAGCGATTGTCCGCAATCGCCTTGACTTGTGGCCAGGTCTAATTTCTAACGATTTCTTTTATTCAGTCGCCAGAAACTCTGGGCCTGCCTCTGCTACGATGTTCTGCTAGGTTCCATTCTAACGATTGGTTGATCCAATTGTGAGGCCACCTTGCACGAGTTATATACCGCAGGCATCTATTGATAAAGACCAGCTGCCGTTGAGTGCTCTCCACTGATACACACAACGTACCTACCACCACGGGCGTACAGCAGCACAGATTTAACGTTTGAGATCATTCGGATTTTGATGCGTCGACCAATCTGATTGTTTTTCCATACATTTTTTTAAACTCGCAAAAGGAATCCTCTCCTTCTCGATTCGTGCACCCATGTTGATCTTAGAACCATCATCGACCGCCATTTGGCTATAAATTTATTGGAAGCTTTCAACATTCTCAAAGGTTCGATCTTGTTGACGTTGATGGTAATTAGACTAGCCACTGAAGAGCGATCGACAAGATCATCGAGCTAACTCTGCATGTCAGAGCGCTGTTGAACTAAGAGAGCAGTGAGCCAGTTCGATGTCATTTAGGTGCTCCATGGTAATGGGCTGCCACAGCAATCCACGATTTGGTTTACGATCAATCTCACCTACCAGGAGCTCAACGACTGCGATGAGGAACAGTAGCGGTGATAGCATACATCCTTGATTCACTAAATGAAATTGGACAAGACACCGTTATGCAGTACTCTGCACAAAAAGCCTCATACTGTGCTTCAACGAGGCCGATGATTTTCTCAGGGACACCCTTGCGCCTGAGAGCTCCCCACGATCAAAAGCTTTCGTAATCAACGAACACCAGGTAGAGAGACTCTTGAAATTAAATTAATTGCTCCAAGATGATATCACGCCCCACATGATGGCCGATACTGCCGTCGGAGAGTTGCGTCAATCTTCTCCTGCATCCGGTTTAAGAGCACTTTGCAGAGGACTTCAAGAACGATACACAGTAACATGATGCACCGCCAATTATCGCATACAGTCAGGTCACCCTTTTTGGGTACCTCTACTATGACGCCTTTCATCCATTCGACCGGAAATGTAGCGGTTTCCCATACGTTTGCTTCGGTGTTCGCACGGGTTATCCGTCAAACTCTTGGTTGATTATGCTGAGATGTTGGTGGCGTAGACGACACTTGAAAAAAGGTTCCCGAAGTGCTCGAGCCAGCGTTTCTGCTGGTCAGTCGGGTCGGTCAATAGTTGCCCAGACGTGTCTTTCACGGGCATCGTAGCATTCATCTTAGTCCCACTAAGGTGACGTGATATATCGTAGAGGAGACGGATGTCGCCGGTATTTGCGGCTTTCTCGCCTTCGTCGGCTAGGGTCCACCCACACTATCTTATCCCGTTTACAACAGCGTTTCAGTTCCTTCTCGAGAGCCGAATAGCGCTGACGGGCTACGGCTTTGGCTCCTCGCGTTTCCGCTTGCTCTATCGCGGCTTTGGCCTTTTCTTCGCTCCTCTATCTTCCTTCATGTGTCATCTGTGATCCACTGCTTCCTCTGGGTAAGTTGCTCACCTGAATTATCCTCGCCAGTTGCGATGAAGGTGTTCTTGATGGCGCTCCATTGATCTTCTATGCTTCCACCTTCCGGAATATCCGCAGCACGGTTCTCCAGCTCCTCGACAAATGACTCTTTCACCGCAGCGTCTTCCAGTCGGCGTGTGTTGAACCGGCGCCCGATTTTCTACTCCTGTCGATGGATCCTAGCAATTCGCAGCCGGATCTCGCCGATTAGAAGATGATGGTTGGACGCTATTCCAGCGGTACGTTTGTCCCGCACATCAAGAAGGCTCCGTATCAATTTTCGGCAGATGCAGATGTGGTCGATTTAATTATCACCTTTCGGAATCTTGCCCACGACAGCATTCAGTTTTTTTTATTCTTAACCACTTAACCTAATTTACAGCTCTTTTGACCACTAGGGCACTACGTGAGCGATTCCAATTGGAAGCTGAACTTACACTTTTGTGCAGCGCCTAAATGTATTCTATTCTATTCTAACTGTATCGAACTGGTTGCCGTTGCGCTGCTTTCACTTTCTACCCTATCATGGTAGAACGATGAGCACGAAGACGTTGATGTTTGGCTGCTGTTCCTTTTTCCAGTCCGATTGAGGGTCCATTATGAATTGCCATTTCGCCGATATCCAATTATCCGGGTTCTAGAGCTATGACCAGTGCCTAAAAAAATCAGCCCAATGATGTTCAATCAGTGCGAAAACGCACACAAATAAACGAATGCAGTCTCCCACCAACATGACACAGAGAATGAACATGACAAAGAGAAAGCAAGACAATGAGAGCAACGCTTCGTAGTGTAATCAACTGTAGCTGAAGTTCTGTTTTGATCTTCAGTCCGAGCTCGGTGAATATGAATATGATTTTTTTAATTTGGAAATGACTTTTTGTGATTTTAGACTATTTAGGGCACGCAAATGTCGATATGTTGCCCTAATTTTAGTAATTATGCTTGCTTTAAGTGAATGGTATGCACCAGCAGCACTTTTTGATTTTAAATCGTGTTTAAACCAGTCTTGCGAATAATCGCGACCATCACGAGACAATCACTTGAACCGCTTTCTGGAGTCACCCTTCCCAAGGTGATACGAACCAGATAGCATGTCATGCCTGGAATGACAAACATGTTGTGGGTTCCACCCTTCGCAGCTTTGAAGCGATAGCAGTTGCTGAATATGCTTCAGGCGGGTTGCTAGAGAATCAATCTCTCTGAGCAACGATGCATAACGGGCGAAATGAGAGCGTTTGCCGTAGCCAGGGTGAACTGCGTGGTGCGCTCAATGTGTGCGTTTAAACCGAGCTATGCAAAACGAATAGGATTTATGACGTAGTACCGTGCTTGTGATAATACACATGCATAGTTTTACATGCTGTTGCGCGTGTATCTGCTTGAGGCGACGGAGAGAGTCATGACACTCACATGAGCCGTATCCAAGTCAGGATGATTGTAGCAAAACAAGGGTGACCGGGTGACTATGATGGGATTCTGTCTTTTCTGGTGTTAGCGACTGTAGAGAGAGCGAATCAGAAACCGCAGAGACAGGGTGATACAAGTTTGGTGTTTATCAGCTTTTTTGTGACTTGTACGCTGATGCTTCGCGACACTGGTTTAAACCAAAAAATATCAATTGAAGATGAATATTCTGACTTTGAATATCAGTTCGTGGTAAAAATTCAGCAGACAGCGAGGTAATGAATTTTTCATCTTCAACTTCAGAGAGTGGCGCAGGGGTTGTCGAGGCGATAACACTAGTTTACAGCATTTTTGAACTCGGTAAGCTGATGATCATTTTTGGTGTAGAATCATGTGCTGAGTTCGAAAACGCGAAAGAAAAAAATTACAGTAGAGCGGAAATTTTTTCGACTTTCCATACAAGGTTGATGATTTGAAATCGATTTTTGTTCTATTTTTAAGCAATGTCCTGCCGTGTGCAGCATAGTTGTCCCATGTTCTATGGGAATCCCTATTAACATGGGACAACTATGCTGCACACGGCAGTGTCGCTCACTTCAAACATCTCATTCTCCGTAATCAATGCTTCGATTGAGCTGAAATTTTTACTGTAACTCGCCTACATATGATATGTCAAATAAACGTCGAGAAAGAATTTTTAAGTTGGCTTTTTCTCATTGAAAAAAATACATTTCTTCAAAAAAAATTGGGAATTTGGCTAAAATTTAAGAAGATCGTCCCTTAAGCTGGCCAATATCTTGAATTTCATCAATCTGACGCAAAACCTGTTTTCAGATGATCGAATGGTATTGTATTCAGCTTTCAATTGATGAAAAAAGATTTAAAATTGGTTGAACAAAACGCAATATATTTGAATTTTAGTAAATTACATTTTGAAAAGTTGTAAAACTCGATATTGAGCTAAAACTCAAAAACTGTTCTACTTAAAATTTTTTGAAGGTCGGTTTCGAAATCAGCACTAAATTGTGCTTCAAAAATTTTGGTCGTTGACAGAAGTTCACGACTTTCGTTTTATTTTGTAAACTTGTGTAATCAAAACAAAAACAATTCTACGACGCAAGAGCCTCTGGGCGTCGGTTGGGATGACTGTAATTTGACAAATTAAGACACTGGCTATGACAGTTCAGAAGAGGGTCAAAGCCGCTCTCGGGGGGAAGAGCAAATGACAAAGTACCGGGGCTGGGATCGAACCCATGACCATCCGCTTATGAAGCGAACGTGTGGACCATTGCATTTCGGCAGCATCGGTTGGCGCGTAACATTATTGGATCATGGTAAGGTTTCGAACCCGATTTCTCTAAAGATGGGCGGAAGCTGCTGGATACTATGTAGAACCTGATGCTGTTTGAGCTGCACTTCCATGGTAGACATACAGTGCCAAGGCTGCAGCTAATACACGTAAAATCATTTTCTATAGTGGCTTTATTTGAACGAAAAACTGCTTTTGAATAGTTGATGATCACTGATGATTGAATGATAATTTCTTGAACCAATTGTCAGAATTTTACAAAGCAGTTTGTCAGACTGACAACCGAAATTTCCTGAAAACATCATCATCCATCCAATCATCCAGACGAAATCTATATGTTCAAAATTTGATCGATTATACACCACTAGCTAATAATAAACCAACAATACAATTGCCAGCAGTTTTCAGTGAATGATTCTTTCAATTCGTGCCAATTCGTGTTCAATTCAATTTCAGTCAACGATATGTAAATAAGTGTAAAATTACCGTCTTTATGAAAAAATCGCATTGGTTAGAAAAAGCTTCGTTGATAAAAATTTCCAATAAAATCACCATAAGCTACTATCGAAATATAATGCATTCTTTTATTGAACAATGAAGTTTATTGTCTACCTATTATCCGGCAAAAAAGCCGAATTGGAACTCCAACATGAGCACAATAAAATCAATGGCACTAGAAATTTCAATTAAAAACACCATTAAAAGAATGGTAGTTGACTTGAATTTGTTACAGAAAATTTGTTTTTTTTTTATTGCTAAGATGCATACACTCCCGATCAAAAGTTTGGGGTCACCCCCTAAAAAACATGTCATTTTTTCCGCCAATTTTCGTCCGATTTCAAAATTCTCGATTTCATTCAAAACATAATAGGTACCGTGATTTCGTGTGAAATTGATCAGTGGAGTGAAATTGATCGACGAGAGGTCCATTTTTATTTGTTAAAAATAACGCTTAATACTTAAAACAATTTGTGGAAAATGGCCATCACCTTGCTCAAGGGTAATTTAATAATGAGTTTACATGTTTTACAGCCAATTAGTTACATATTTCGGTATTAAATTAAATATTTTCCGAAACTGCGTGTTAGGCGATCTTCATAGACACTTCTAAACTTGTGTTACCGTAGTTGTATCGCACATGCCATGAATATTCGAATGAATGTTTCTAGCTGCCAAGCTGAGAGAGAGGAGACAGCTGGCTTCGATTGCGTGCTACTTAATGTCAAGGAGGACCTGTCACAAACTGTCACCGCGAACCCAACTGAAAATCGCACATTGATGGTGTAAGGTGGTCAAATTTCCAAAATTTCTTTTTAAAATACGGCTCCGTTCTTTGTAATTAAAAAAGATAAAATAATGATGGTCAGTTTTCTCAAAAAAGCGCAACGAATCCATTATTTGTTCATGGTTTGTAGCAGCGAACTCAAAATGAAAATCATTTTTGACCAATTTTATATTTTCAAACCATTGTGCGGCGCCCAAAGTTGAACAAACAAGTAAGAAGAAGAAATGTAAACATCGTGGTTGTCAGCGAGCTGTCTTCTCTCTCTCAGCTGCCAAGTATTCGTTAAACCCGATTTCGTCATCTAAAGTTCCTAAAAAATGTAATTTATGCACAAATTTGCACTTTTTCGGAAGTACAATATTGATTAACATGATTAGTGAGAAAATTGCATACTTTTAGGCGTTTTCTTTCGATTAAACAATTAAACTTTAAACTGAAATAATTTAGTAAACTTGTAACAGTTTTGCATAGCTTTTCGCACCTAGGGTGATTAATTCAGATGGAAAATTTATTTTCAGCACTTACAAAGGCATTTCACTGACTGATCAATTTTACCCCGAAAGTAAAATTTTAGATTTTTTTTATTTAAAATGATATTTTTTATAATGAAATGATTCGCTGCAAAAGTTTCACCCTCATTCATTGACTGATGAAAACCATGGTCGGACTTGTTTTAAAGCATTGAATTTAACCATATCGACAAACATTCAAAAATTAGACGCAAAAAACTGCGAAAAGTGATCAAATCACGGTATAGGGTTTATCATCAATGTTTCGACTTCTGTGATAATTTGATAACCAACTGAATTATCATTTCCCATTAAAATTTCACACAATAAGTTTGATTTTCATTCAACTGATGTGCAGCAGACGACTCTGACACGAATTCAAGCGAACTAGCCGCTGCGAAGTCGTGTGCGAAATTCGACTGTGATAATAATGAATTTCGGCCAAGTCTAAATGAGTGCAAATGTGGCAATAAATCAAAGAAACATCATTAAAATGAAAACTTTTCAAAAATGTTCGCACCATTCTGTTCTGCGATGCTTTTGTGTTTCAGTGGTTCACGGCAAATATTTCCCTAATGAAATCAAGTTTTTTTTAAAGACACAGACACGTTCAATGCTTCCAGTGAGCTATTTGCTCTTTGAAGGAAGCACGACACTAGACAACGGACTAGCATACAACGCCCAGTGGTCGAATTTGGTAAACTGTTTCGTTGATATGATTTATTGGAATGGTAGTTGTCCAATATAATCATAAAATACCAAATTAATTACACTAGTTTACAGCATTTTTGAACTCGGTAAGCTGATGATCATTTTTGGTGTAGAATCATGCCCTGAGTTCGAAAACGCAAAGGAAAAAAATTACAGTAGAGTGGAAATTTTTTCGACTTTCCATACAAGGTTGATGATTTGAAATCGATTTTTGTTCTATTTTTAAGCAACATCGCTCACTTCACACATCTCATTCTCCGTAATCAATGCTCCGATTTAACTGATTTTTTTACTGTTACTCGCCTACATATGTAATGTCAAATAATTGTTGAGAAATAATTTTTAGATTGTTTTTTTCTTATTGAAAAAAATATATTTCTTAATATTTTTTTGAAAATTTGGCTAAAATTTAAGGAGATCGTCCCTAAAACTCGCCATTATCTTGAATTTCATCTATCTGACGCAAAACCTGCATTCAGAAGATTAAATGGTATTGTATTCAGCTTTTAATTTATGGAAAAAGAATTGAAATTGGTTGAACAAAACGCAAGATATTTGAATTTTAGTAAATTCCATATTAAAAAAAAAATTGCAAAACTCGATATTGAGCTAAAACTCAAAAACTGTTCTACTTAAAATTTTTTGTAGCACGGTTTCGAAATCAGTGCTAAATTGTGCTTCAAAAATGTTGGTCGTTGTCAAAAATTGGGTTGTTTAGTAAATGAAATATTGCTGTTTTCTATATCCTAATCGAAAGAGCTCGTATTTCTGAGTATAACGTGATTTTATTGCGATTCAATTCCTTTGTTTTGATGGTAAAATAAACAAAACAAATTTAATTTCCGTGGATAGAATGACAGTTTAATCGATAAAATGACAGTTCGCCCCGAACAAAAAAATTTCCCCATACAATTTTTAAATGCATTTTAAAAATAGTTCCCGGTCACCAAAAATTATGAAATTTTGGATTTCGACTAATTTTCGGATGGAGAATCCGATTATCAAATAATCTGAATACCCCTGAAGAACCCAATTCTAAAAGGACTGATTTTGGCCATCCATCAACTAGGTGGCGGTAGTGGGCAAACGTCAAACTCAAACAAAAACGATGCGAGCGCCACGGGTGAGCAGTTGGCCAACTACCTTTTTTTTAAATAGACCGTTTGAACGGTGTGTACGATGGGAAATGTGAGAGCGCTATGTCTGTTTGTCTGTGGTATAACCGTACCATGCCATGGGGTTGAGGGTTCGATTCCCGCTCCGAGCGATGAAATTTTTCGCAAGAATGTATCTTCCTCGTATCCACTGGTGCTCGTAATGTGTGTCGTGTCCTTTGTATAGTGTTAGCAAAGTCCAAGTTTTGGACTTTGGTGTTAGTTTCGTTCAGTCTGTACAGCCTCTGGCTGAAGACGGTGTCCGTGTTTTTTTTAACTCAAGTTACCAAATTTTCTAAAAAATGAATATACAGGGGGTGGTCAAAATGTTTGGGATAGGCAACTTTTTTCACTTACAAAAAAGTTCAACACGCTGTAACTTTTCAAAGAGTGCATCAACAATTCTCAAATTTTAACTGTTTGTCAACCTATTATATGGGCATCCTTGGCATAATTTTGAGCTCGATTGGTTAATCTTTCGCGAAGCTGGAACCGTTCTCGTGAAACACTATTTTTAGACAACTAATTTTTGAGCTGTCATATCTCGGAGACCAGAGAACCGAATTGAATGAAATTTTGAGCGATTATCAACAGTATATTTATGCTAGAAAATTCTTTAAAACATAGGTACTTTTTGAACGTTGAAAAAAGTATTGATGGAATCGTTGAATACGTTAAATTAAAGATATCAAATGTAAATTTAATGAATTATCTTTAAAATGAACCGAAACGAATTAAACTATAGATGATGATGATATTACCAAATCATTTTCCCATGTTTTACGAAAGTGACTCCAAACTTTTTGCGGGGTGACCCCAAACTTTGGATCGATGACATCAAGAGGTAATTTACATGATCACTTTTTTCCTAGATATTTTAGCCAAGTTTTGCAAAATGCAGTTGAAAACTAATAAAAAATAGGTTATATTACCGCTCTCATTTTAAAGTTTGATCGTCCCTATAGGGCACTGCATGAAATCCTCTTCTTCTCCCTCACTCTTACAGAAATTTTGTAAACAACAAGGCCAAGAAACGTCAAAATCCCATACAAAATCAAAACAATGCAGTGCCCTATTTCCAGCGACACTGCCGTAAATTTATATTCATTTTTTTAGAAAATTTGGCGACTTTGGAAAGTTTACATACAAATATTTTTGTAAAAGTTTCACCCAAACCATGTTAAAAGTTATTTTGACTTAATATCTTTTGAATGAGACGTAGGGTTTTGAAATCAGACCGAAATTGGCGGAGATATGGGCTTGACACGTTTTTAAGGGGGTGACCCCAAACTTTTGATCGGGAGTGTTACATCCCCCATTTTCTATTAAAAAAGTGGCATTCAAAAGATATGTTGTGGTGGAAAACCATAGGTTTTGTTGATCCTGTATTGTTTCAAACATTTGAGTTAATGGTAGCTACCATTCATTTGAACGTTATTTAATTAAAATAATAATTTTAATATTTGACGCCAAGAAACTTAACACTAAGCCGTTGTTTATTTTCTGCCTTTATTTCAGCGGAGGGTACGGTGGGCCCACTTGTGGGTTCCTCTGCCTCCACCAGCAGAACGCTACCGATGAATCCAGCAGAATCAAGTTGAGTAGTAGAGAACATACTGCAATTTGTCCAACGCTTTGCAATAATGGTTTAGGTGAGTTTCAAATCAGTAACAAATTTTGAAAACGACGTATAATCAATGGTGTAGCATTGATTATACGTCGTTTTCAAAATTTGTTACTGAAATGACGTAAGGAATGTATTGACCCATAACATAACAATTGCTTTTGCAGGTGCTACAAAATGCCATTGTAACCCGATGGCATCCTTAGACATAGTCCACGATCGGAACAGTGTGTGCAGTGTTTTCTGCACGGAGGCCAACATTCAACTCAAAGGTTGCAGTTCTTGCAATGGAGAAACTTTTTCTGATGCCAGCTGGGCATCGGACGTGCAAACCACGACACCGAACTGGGACGATCTGTGTACTTTGTGGTGTAGAATGGGTGAAGGCGGGACATTATGCAATTGTGATTTACCACCATTTGTTTAAGGTGCTAAGGTGCTGTTATTTTGTTCAGTTTGAACTATTTTTTTAGTTTGAGTGAATTAAAACTTGCTAATAAAAGTCAGAACAAGATCCAGGAGTAACAAATGTAGATCAACACATATCGGAGGAAATTACACGCTGATTTCCTTGAATGATTAAACTATGTTGTAACTTACATTTTTGTCTGAAATATATTTTTTCTCGAGATTATCTCAAAGGTGAATAGATTACATCTTAAAATAAAGAGAATTTAGAATCAAAGGGCTTCCAAACAAATGTAACTTTCGAGGAATAACCGTCATAGTTGTGTAAATCAAAATAAATTTCCTCAATAAACAAACCCCATCCAGTTAGAGTGGATTAGTTATAACAAATAACATTCTGTATTAATTGCTCAAGCAGCTCTCTTTACCATTTACTAATGATGGTGAAGAAGCATGAACTCCACTTCGACAGAGTTGGCTCTGCCGATTGTCAATTTTAATTATAAATTCAATGATGGAACTCTTTATTTTCCCTGAAGCAACTTAGGACGCTCTTTTATTTGAAATACCATTGAAACATAACAAAAGTACATAAGTACAATACAATTTAAACAACTAAAACTTCTGTCATCTTAATGAAACGTGAATCCTAGGCGTTTCAATTTGAAATCTGCTGTGGAGGACAATAAATAATGTAAGATCGAAAAAAAATAGAGGCAGAGTTACTGACATAGAAGAGCTGAAAAATGTAGCTTGCTTCCAGAATAAATGTTGTAATTCAAAAACTATAATGAAAATAAACATGCTTGAATAAACTTGGAAACCATACGACAGCATACGCAACCAAGACCGAAGGAAGTATTTCGCGATAATTTCGATTGTTCTCATCAGACTAACAAAAACAACTTAAAAAATAATGAGCATTGATGTGATAAATGTTCACACAAGTACTAACTATATCATTGCTGCAAAACTGAAACCTTAAATCTTACTCTACTCTAATTGTTATACTATAAGATCGAAATAAAAATGTACACTTCGAGCACAACGCTAAAATGCAATGACATTGAGACAATAAACTCTGATGTGTAACCGTACTATCACCCTAATGGAAAATAAATACTGTATTAAATGTTCTTAGCTACACGCCAGGTCGAAACTGTTTCAATCGTTAATATCTGAAAATACTCGTTTTTAATTGGGGTCTCCAGTTAGCCTAGTGGTTATGGTTTTGGATCGCCAATCCGGAGACGGTGGGTTGTTCCGGTCGGGAACTTTTCTCGACTTCCCTATGCACAGTGCATTATTGTGCTTGCCTCACAATATACATATTCTTTCAATGGCAGGCAAAGAAAGCCCTTCAAATAATAACTGTGGCAGCGCTCAAAGAACACTAAGTTGAATTGAGGCAAGCCAAGTTCCTGTGGGATCGTAGAGCCACGAAGAAGAAGACTTGTTTTCCATACTCAGCTGTACAGTTCAACGGCAAAATAAAAAAAGCGTTTTGAGTTCATTTCATTCAATCGATTTTTTATACCTTTAGAGATGTCAAGCAGTTTAAAGAAATTTCTTTTGGTAATGCTTTTGTAAATTCATATGGGAATCGCTTATTTCTTCTGCTCTGCCATTTCATGGCAAACCGGATGCATTACGAATGGGAACTCCAGAATTTGTCTGCGAATAAAATAAAAATGCTGAATAACATTACAAAGAGATTGCTGAAGCAATTCTTGAGGAGTATACCAAAGAGATTGAAGAAGAATTACCTTATGAATTTTCAAATGAATAGTTCATGGAATTTCCAGAGGAGTTGTCGAAAAAGTTTCCTTAAAAATATTAGAACAAAATTTGAATGGAATTATCGGAAATTTTTTCTCAAAGATTTTCGAAGGAATTTTTAAATGTATTCTTTGTAATCTTTTTTTGGGGTTTTTGTACATTTTTTTTAGTAAAAATATGTAATTTCAAATGTAAAGAAGCATTTTTATTCTTATTTAAACGATTGCAGTTGAAACAAGTAGGTACTGAAAATAACGTGGTTTTGCCTAAAACTTGTCCCCTATGGGCGCACATTGGAGTAAATCACATCAAAACCTGATCATAAGTGGAAAAACTCAAAATGAAGTAATTGGGTTTTCCGTTGTGTTTTTGCTAAGTGTAGTTATCGTGTAATCGTTTGACAGCTAAGCAGTGTCCAAATATTTTGTTTACGATTATCAGAAGAGGTTTAGTGAAGCTGAATGTTAGCCGTTTTCTTTGATATGACTCACAGCGCGTCCTAGTTTTGACCGTACAAAGTGAATGAAATTGATAGTCAATCAATTCAACGATGCAGTTTGTTAAAGAAGGTTAATGTCGTTATTCTGTTAATTTGAAGCCCAAACAAATTGGCGTTGAATTTACATATCATATATGAAAATATTGAAAAAAAAAATTTGATGGAATCCTTTACCGTACATTCAAAATGAAATAAGTTGATTTTCCGGCTGTTTCCGGAAAATCTGCTTTTAGTGTATGATAAAACTATTGTTCCTCTTTCAAATGCAGAAAGAAAACCTTCCGGATGTTTCCGATTTCAAAAGTTGCAACACTTTGAAAAAATCGTGATAATTATTATATTATATGATATTATTTGCCTTAAAACACTATTTGGCCCTCTGAACGTATTTTTGCTGAAAACTAGAATTCAACAGCTTTCAAGCAAAAAAAAGAAGTTTAAAATCGGTCAACTGGTTCAAAAGTTGTGATTTTTTGAAAAATTTTAGTTTCGAAAAATCTTGACTAAAATTGGTCACCCTAATGACGAAATAAACGAAATACGAAAACTATGAAATACGTTTCATTACTAATTTGGGTTGCATTTGGCTTGCGAAAATGCGTCAAAATAATTTTGATCAGTTTTGATGTACTAGGTGCTCCACTGTGGGGCGTTATGATCGCAGTTCCCCTATAAAAGGGGTCTCATTGATGCCGGATATGGAGCTGCCCCATTAGTTACAAATGGAGGAATTCGTCTACCTTGGATCCTTACTAAGGACTGACAACAATGTGAGTCAGGAAACATGAAAGCGCATCATCAGTGGAAGTAGTGCTTACTATGGGCTGCGGTAGAAACTGCGGTCAATAGATATGTAATCTCCCTGCACCAAATGTACCAAATTCAAAAGGACTGGTGGTCCTATTCGGTCATGACGAGACCAGGAGCATGCTCGATGCCTCTAGTAGCTTGAACTGCCTTTTTCGGGCGACGAGTGCGAGCACGATTTGGCGATACAGAAGAACGGTGTATGCCGACGATGGATAAACGATGAACCATGAGCTTGCGAAACAAACATAGCATAATGTCTGAATGTGGGTTGAGTCAATTTTTTGAACAGAGTTCAACGTTGTTGCAATCGCTGAAATCGGAATAAAATTCACGACGATGTGAGTTCTCAGAACAGAAACTAGCATGCGAATACAGTCGGGTCTCCTATTAGACGCTGCTACCCACTTTACGCCCACCGCGTTTTTCAGACTGTCTTCTAACCAATTTAGTTCATTTTTTGTATGTGATGAGTCTATAATAAGCACTAACTGCGCTGCGCTGAAAAAATAGCTGTATTGGATGCAAAACAACTGAGGAATTGCAGTGGGCGTAATGTGGGTGGCAGCGTTTAATAGAAGACTCGACTGTATTATGCTCAGCTAAATCTTGCATGCAACCTTCTTTGAGAGTTTCCCCATATTGCATTTCGCGATGAATGTGATATCAAAATCAAGACAAACGACTGTTAGTAGTTATTTATTAAATCCTCTCATTACATTGTATTCGCATCTACTATGCGTACTTACATAATATTAGTTAACGTTTAAAACGTCCGTATTCCTCCGTTAATCCCGATTGAGGATTGCCATGATTTTCATTTTGATAATGGACGAAACTGCAAATGACTGGTTTATTTCGAGGAACAGATGACGCTAAAAGCATTTCAAAGGCTCTGCAAAGCAAACTTGAACACAAACCTTTGACATTGCCATAATTATGATTACTAGGCACCTTCTTTAATCGCAACGACAGATGTAAAACGTTTTCTTCATTACTCGACTAAAACTCTCTCATTCTTGTGTTTGATGAGGGAATAAAAGTGTAACTGAATCATTCTTTCATATCGTTTGGCGATTTCTGCCTCTATATTTGTACTGAACATTGGACTGTTTGCTTGCAAAATATTGCTAAATAAAACGCTAAATAAATGTTCCTGCTCGTGGGTTGAAATTAGACGGCTTTTAAGATAACCTACATAGGCATGTTATGTAAAACCTAGCGCAAAAACGCTCAATCAAAAATGATTATTCAATAACAGCTGTGAATTTTGAATTAACTGAATGGTAGAAATTACGTTAAAAGTTAGTTTTATTATTTGAACAGCTAAATCTATTACTAGGTTTTATTACAAAGTTGGCAGATTATTGTGTTTTGTTCATTGCTGTCTACTATTGAATACAATTATTTTGTTTCGTTATTATTTAACTATATTTTTTCTCATGCTCTTACTCATTCATGCTGGCATGTGGTTAAGTCTTTTCTCAATTAATATAAATCACATATCATTAAGTTCTTCTTTCACTGTCTGTAAAAATGTTACAAATCTTTGCCTGACGAAGCTGGATTTCTGAACTTGATCGCAATTGATTTACTTTAACTTAAGAAGCAGTCAAACAACCAGAGGATCTGAAGTACACATAATGAAAAAGCTGATAGCAGAACGGATAAATGTTAAGGACGATAACGATTCCGTAATATCTTTGAGCCGATGAGAGACAAGAACTACATGAAGGCTATTTAGCAAGGTAAAACTATCCTAATTAACAAATATTACAACTATTCGGCCAGTTCATCGATGCGACATCGAACGGCGTGTTCGACAACCTCCAAGCTGGGATAGTCCAGTTCCTTAACCAAGCACAATGTTGCTGACAGCAAATTTGAGTTCTGAAAAGAAAAAAAAAATCGTCGCAATAATCGCACAGAAATATAGCCGTAAATCTGTAACAGATACATTAAAATTGCTTAAATTTGGCCTAATAGCATCTTAAGATGTGTTAATTTCACCTACAAAATTTTATGTGAATCGGTGCAGTACTTTTTGTTGTAGCAATGAAAGAGTAGATTGCGCAATATTGAATTTTGTACAGCTCCTAGTTTTGCTTGTCAGCGCTGCAACTTTTGAATTTGGCAAAGGAAATGGCTGAAATTTTGAACACAAACCTCTCAATCTACATTTGTTGCACAGGCAAAATTTCAAAAAAAAATCGATGCACTATCAACAATTTTATAGTCGAAATATGTATTGGAACTGAACGTGATTTTAGCCCCTCAGACAGCAATTAATCAGCACCTTTTATGGTTTCGATAGTACTATTGAAAGTACTATACCAATAATCATCAAATTTTGCAGATATAATAAACACAGAATCAACTACCTTCCGTAAACATTTCATGAAATTTAGCAGAGAAATTCAAATGTTATGATAAGGCAAACATCGCACATGAAAAACACGAAAAATTTTCACTAACACTCACCCCTTTCAACACCAGTAGCTTTCAAACCAATTGATCGAAGTTGGTGAAATTTTGCAAGAAAGTGTATCTATAAGTATCATAACTGCTAACGAAATTTCAAAATTATCATCACAGAACTTTGAACTGTAGCGTAAAAGAACCATCTACTATGCGAATGAAAATTGGTCAAGATTGTACAAAATGCTTAAAACTACGTCTGTTTATTTTTCATCCACAGTTAAAAGTAATACATCGATTTTTATGAAATTTGGCACAAATAATATACATACACCAAAAAGTTCTCAGTCAATTATTTGGTCAATTTTACCGATTCATTACAGATCTACAGCCGTACTTCTGTGTCCCGATTATTGCGGATACAGGTTTAACGATGACAAAAAATAAGTGCTTTCATGCAAAAATGCGGTCCTTGCTATGGTAGACTTCCATCTATTGATTGAGTCATAAAAATAATAATAATAAAATCACGGTCCAATTCCAGAGAGGTAATAGGTAGGTAATAGGTAGGTAATATAGAAAATGTTTTAGGGTGTCTATTTATAAGACAAAATAAAATTCCTTGAGTTTCGCAAGTTGAAAATCATTTAAATATAAGTACCGGACGACAATTTATATGCATAAAATGTCTTTTTTTGAATGGCATAGAAATCTTTCACAGAAATATCTTGAATTCTATTAGAACGACGAACGTTAAGATTTTTACATAAAGGAATTACAACAAGAACTTCTCTGGACATTCCTTTTGAGCCTGTCCATTAACTAGGTAGACCCTGAGGGTGAAAGGGGTTTCTTACTAAAAATGAGTCTACGTAGTTTATGAACAGCGCCTTAGGAATTCTGACAGGAAATTTGACTCAATTTGTTTAAAAACAATCTAATCGCTAATAACTGCATTGTGATTTTTTATGGGAATCGCTTTGTAAACTTCCCTAAGCGATTTCGCAATAAATAATCCGTCATAGTCTTTGATACTGTGAGTTCTATCCATTACTGCAGTTACTTACCAAAGTGTTCCCGGATAAAACATAAAGCGCTTCGTAATATTTTTTTATGGGTTTTCAGTTGGAGCTGCGTGACAGCTTGTTTGTCAAGGCTGAACCCGTTATTCAAATTTCATCTCTACAAAGACCAATGTTTAGACGGAATAGGCTATGTTGCCCAATTTAACACTAGTTTTTACATTGTGCCTTATTAGTTTTAATCAAAATTTTGCATTTTCCCTCCCATACATGTATTAGTCATGTCCGCCCTCAGTCATGTGAAGTCCATGAAGCTATCAGAATAAATTTTAACCCGCGGAACCTGAAGCCCCAGGAATGTTTAGGTCCTTGCTATTACTTCTTGGAAATAACATAACACAAAATGCTGTCTATGTTGACAACTGTGCCTATGCTATCTCCAAGAAATATTACGGTCAAATACCAATTGAAGACAACAACCGTTACTGCGATAACACCTATGTTGGTAGCCACCTACAGCTCTGGCGTCTATCTGGCGCCCAATGATAGACACTAGTTTTGAACATGTCATGGGCTTCCAATGATACGAGATACGAAAACAGCTTAACTATTAAAACAGAACCAATACGTTCATTTGTCCTATCGGTCCTACCTAGATAATCCTAGTCATTTTCTCCCCCGTAACCTAGAAATGTCAGTCTAGTTATACGCAAGATACGTCCTTCAGCTTAGAAACAATCAGTTTTTGTCCAAAATGCCACGTCGAACGCATTGACGTCAATAAAGTGTTAAAGTATGGTCCACTGCACGAACTTGGGCCGGCCCGCCCACTCCCAACGATAATTTGGCGTTTAAGCGGTGTCATCACCGCTCAAAAGTCAAACCATGTGTGAGAGCAAGCAGGCCAGTATAAATTCGTGCTGTAATCCATTGTTCGCACGTTAGCTTCGAATCTATCAGCACCATTTCAGCTGCAACTTTCCTTCCTACTAAATATTCGGTTGATTTCACTAGATTTAGAGAATATTACTGGATATCATTGTAATATTTAAAAGAAGCAAATCTGTTTTTTAGTAATTTTATACTAATTTAAATATATTTAATTATTGTATATTCCTCAAATTATAGTAAATTTAGTAGTTATTCAAAATCAACCAACAAAAAATGTGGGAAAGAAAGCCCAAACAGCATTTTCAAGTCTACTGGCAATAAAAAGGTTTCAAACCCTGTCACAAAGCCAATAATATTTCTACTAGGATTTGCAATGATCATCAAAACCTTCTCAAATCCAACCGACTTGGAACTATTGCTTGGGTATAGAATCTATTGAGCCCCGGCGGTCCCTCCGTGTTTATCGAGCATGTCTGATGAATATGCCAAAACATATGATCAGTCATACTCCATCTGCAGCAGCCGGTTCGTGATGAACCGTTGGAGGCGCATTAAAGTGTTAAAAAGGTGATATAATTCACTAAAGAATACTACATTACAATAACCTTCACTTTAATACCGTCAAACGCTGCGAACTTGGCCAGGGATAAAGCGCTTCGTAAATTTTATAGTTAAATACTGAAAAAAAACTTGTAATTAGAAGGCACGAAATGTTGCCAATTGATAAATTGAGAGATGAAATTTGTGAAAAAAAAAATCGCGTTCTGGTGGACCTTTTTTTTGGTTTTTATTAATGTGTAGGCTCTGGTGGACCGAGCTCTCGACGTACATATACTGAATTCGTATTGACGGTGGCTCTCTGAGAGGATTGATCTGTGCGTGAAAACATTTTTTTTAATGGGAAAGGAAAGGAGCTAAAATTTTATAGGAACTTCAGATTGAAAAAAGTATTTATATTTTGCAATATACTTTCAAATAGCTTCATTATAACTGGTTTAAGACAAATAGTTTTTAAATAACAATGTAATGTCTATAACAAAGCGTATCATTCGCTTAAAAAAAATCTATAAAGAATAAGAAGCATTTGAAAATGCAACTCCTATCCTTTCCCATGTTAGAAAAAAATCAGCTTACCGAGTTCACAAATGATGTAAACTAGTGTTATTGTTTACAGTAACAGTTTTCAGAAAATGTTTTCTTTTTTATTCTTAAAATTGGATCCAGCAGAAAATTGTCCTAGTTATCCATTAAAAGTTATTACAAAATATGCACAAACTATACAAGACATTCCTGTAAGATACCTGTCAGAATTCTGTGAAGTCAATTAAGTATTTTTTCGAGATTTCAAGCAATCTTTGAAAATGAATGCAAATTTTTTTTATTAGGTGAAAAAAGCTTCGAACTAATAATGATTGATTCCTCATCACCTGAGGTGTCTACTATTTTACGTGAATGGAATTCCCTGTTTGTTATCCACTTCATTAAACAGATTTAAAATAATTGCAAATTGCACAGAACTTCTTCACTTTTATGACCTTTTTTTTCTGAAAATCTTTCAAGACTAAATTAATTCCATCCAGAGTTTTTTTAAGGCTTCTTGCAGCCCATTCTCTGTAGTTTTAATGAATATAATGAATTACAGGGCATACAGGTACCTACATACTTTTACAGTAGTAAGACTAGAGCGTGCATTTATACTTCATATTAATAAATAAATACAGCTGAGGCTGTCAAACTCCGATATTATTCGTCGCAAGAAAATTCATAAGCGCAAACGCTCATATCGGTATTGTACTATTTGGGCAGGAGTACCTTTTTAAGGCACTTGCCACTATAACTAAATCAAATTCATATCAATTGATTTAGATTTTTGTGTGGGGTATATCACCGCCTGCCAAACATTAAGTTATTAAGAATACAACTGACTTAGTTTTAACGACAAATACTCAAACACCTGCCCAAATGGTATAAGACCTACATACATCCACCCATACGGTAAATCATTTTGGTATTTTCGGCCCAGTATTACTTTGCCCATTCGCGCTCTTATTGTAGAGGACACCAAAACCAGAACGGTTAAACGTACGAACGGAGAGCTATTTAAATCATGGTTTACGCGTTCTTGCATCATTATAAATATTATATACAGTTTTAGAAATTATAAATACACTATGCGAAGCCGCATAGATGATTGAGGAACCGAGGCGGCAGAAGGCCGCCGAAGTTTGCGAAATCCGACGCGCCGTAATTGCGTCGATTCGATTCTAGACAATCCACAGATCCAATAATTTGCCCGGTATAATGCAAGTTAACTCTTTTTGAAGTCCGACGAGCGTTAGCGAGTTGGGACAGAAAACGATTGTCTGCTTTAATTGCACACATAGTTCTATGATGTAGTATGCTCGAAAATTTTTGTTGGAAAAAATATGATTTTTATTGCAATTGTAGATTTATTTGTGGAAATTCTTATATTTTTTATTGCTCGAAAATTAATTATTTATGGGAAATTGGAATCTGGAACTTTTACAGTTCATTATTGCTTTCACCCTTATTTATTTATTGGCAATTTTCGAATTATTTATAGAAACTTCATAATTTATTATTGGACGTTTAATTGACTGCCAACGTTTGTTTGGCAACGCTGTCAGTGTTGTTGAAAAAGTTGAAACGAAAATTGTTTCATTGAGAAGCCCCGTAATGATGGTTCTTGATCAAATATTTCAGTAAAAATTACTTTAACCAATTGAGAAACATCTTTTTTTTTAACGAAACAGTAAGTTTCCTTGTGTTTGAACATTGAACATTGAATATTTTATTGTCAGATTATTTTTCTTGTCTATTATACTCCATTGTTTTACCTCTTTGTACATCTTCAAATTTTAATCATCTAGCTTACAGATATCCATTTTTTAACTTTAACAAGATTTTTTTTTGCTTTTTACAAGAAACATTGTTTCGTTAAAATGTTTACTAAAAAACTAGAAGAAACTTTTATGAATATTGTGCTTAAATTGAAATGGCAGTCGATCGTTAGTGTATTTATAATTTTTGAAACAATCTATAACGTTTCCGTTTCTATTCTATCCTAGCGCTTGCACAGCCACACTCTTAGGAAAAAACATGTAAATTTAAGTTCACTTGGATGCACATAAAAGGAGCGGCCCGTTTGACACAAATTTACATCTTCTTACACAAACAAAGTCGAGCTATCGATCGCTAGAGCCGAGGCAAAAGATAAAACATATGTAAGTGAAATAATAAACTGGATTCGAACTCTGGTCCGCTGGTTAAGAGGCACGTACTATACCTCTCGGCTGTATCACCGAGTTTTGAGATAAATGATAAATGTAAAACTGTTTCTACCTATATCTGGCCAGACATTTTGTGCAACCAACTCAAACTTTCATGATGGATGTAAAATTGAGTCAAATTTGCCATTCAGCTATGCAATGTTTGCGTACGTTGATGGTTTACGTCACGTGTAGATTCCTAATTTTTTAAGAGTGCTGTATTGAAAAGCATTCTGGAAATATCAAATTTTCTTCCGGTATTTTCTGGTCAGAATTAAGATTTGCAGCATATTAGCAATATGACGCAAATATTGAAATGGCCAGGCCCACTATGCAGACTAATTGAGTTTGAGGAAATTCAGATATATACGGCAGATTATCCACGTATGAATAGTAATATGGGACAAACATCAAATTCTCGCTCCAGTAGACTTTTTTGATTCCATTTAGGTCCCATATGAACTGTACAAAATTTCAGCGCAATCGGTGAAACTATAATTTAGCGCAAGCGGTTCAAAGTTTTCATAGGATTTACTATGGGAAAAGTTACACATTCACATAAAAAATCCCAGAGGTCGCCCATTGTCCCCTTAATTCAAATCGATCAATGCTTCTTGTAGAAAAATCATTTATGAAACTTTCCTTCGAAGATCGCAAAACGATTGGATGCTTGTGGAAAAAGCTAATGATTTATTACCGATTAATGATCGAACGAAAGGCTTTTTGTTTTGTTTTATTAGCAGCACTGTAGCTGCTGCCTTGGATGCTGCTGTTTCTGGGGGTGGTGGGGCCTCCCAGTGTGCAGTTATCACAATTTTTCAAAACTGCGTCCAGAAAGCATCAATAAGTTGACCAGAACTGAAAATAGTGCTGTAATGGTTCATTACGCAACGCAAATCAGTGCTGTAATGAACCATTACAGCACTGATAATTTGGTGTGGAAAAGTAGGCCTTTTCCTGTCAGATTTGCGTGAGGTAAAACAGCCTATTACGATGAGAAATTGCAAAAAAATATTTATGAAACTTTCCTTCGAAGACCGCAAAACAATTGAATGCTTGTGGAAAAAGTTATTGATTTATTACCGATTAGTGATCTAACGAACGGCTTTTTGTTTTGTTTTATTAGCAGCACTGTAGCTGCTGCTGTTTCTGGGGGTGGTGATGCCTCCCGCCACCCCATGCAACAACGGCAGCAGCAGTGCTGCTGATAAAATAAATCAAAAAGCCGTTCGTTGGATCAGTAATCGGTAATAAATCAATAACTTTTTCCACAAGCATCCAATCGTTTTGCGGTCTTGCAAACTTTGAACCGCTTGCGCTAAATTATAGTTTCACCGATTACGCTGAAATTTTGTACAGTTCATATGGGACCTAAATGGGATCTAAAAAGTCGACTGGAGCGAGGAATAATTATTTCCATACAAGCGTGTCCCATACTAATGAATAGTATGATTACCGTAACATGAAACAGTCTATAACGTTTACATTTAAAAAAAAATGAACATTGAATTGTATTTGAATTGATTCTGTTCAAATTAGTGTTGTTGCTTCTGGAAGTCCAAACTAACTAGGTACAAGATTTGGTATTGATTTTGTATATGACAGGAGTGGGTTGAATCATTACTCACCCTATTAACAGGCCTTCGATGAACTCCAGCAAAATGATTGAGAACTGCATTCGATATCACACTAGCATTGTCGTTGAATCTCGAGTCTGATCGCCTAAAATAAATTAAATAACCACAATTACATACCAAAATCAATCATAAACCACCGAGGTATGCTGGGATGATCTACCCACGCATACCAGATTGTTTTTTTCTCTTATAAGGATGGACCACTTCAAGGAAACCTTGTAATACACCCTTCGAAAAGACACTTGCATAGATCTATTAATTACAAACCTATTTTCATTCCGTCGGCGTTCTACATCTTCCCATTCGTCTCGTTGCTCAGAAGATCCTTTGCCGTTGCTGTTGCGATATTGATACAGATCTCTTTCGCTGTTGGCGCCAATGCTTCGCCGATTCGAGGGATAGTTTGATTGCCCATATTGTTGTTGCTGCTGCTGTTGATGTTGTTGTTGCTGCTGGTAGTTGTTGATGTGATTTGATGAGTGGCCGTTGTTGTTATTGATTTGGTGCGCATTTTGACTACTTTCGTCCCATTCCGTTAGGTCCAATTGACTGTGCCGATAATGGGCTGGTGGATTCTGCCGTTGGTAGTCGGACTGGTAGTATTCCTGAGTGAAATAATAAAATATAAATTAAAGGTACATTCTTGTGAATAAATATGTAGTAAGGTAGAAGCATCAGTTTTGGCCAATTTTCTATATTTTTTTGTAAAATGAACGAACAAAACAAAAGTACAAGTAGTTTTATTCCAATGTGGCAATGACCTGCCCAAATAATCGAAGATGCGGGTGAAATTCTTAGACAGCTTCGATTATAGTTACGTGACAACTGCTATGTACCACCATCACAACGCTCCAAACAAGCATGGTTCATCATTAAGAAATCTGCTCAATATCCAATACACGGTGTAACCGCATAGGGACCAAAATGACTATGTATTTTCATTGCACCCTTCTGTTTACTTTTTCTCACCATCGTCTAGACCAATTACAAGCCTAGACCACAATAAACATGAAAACATACCAAGCAAGCCCCTAGAGTTACCTCATTAGTTTCATTTGCCATTCATGTGTGCTGTCGATGAGCGGCAAAGTACCTAACCATGAGGCGAACGATTTGAATAAAACGGTTTGATCGATTACGATTCGCAGCCAAACCACCGCAAACGGCGAAAGTTTTATTTACCTTCACTCGTGCGCTTTTTGTGTTACTCTTTATAACAAGTAGTTGAAATAAAAAACCATAAAATTTTGCAAATTGTATTTTTAAATACAATTTCAAACCCAATAATTTCAGATTCCCCAAAGAAGCTCTCTCTGGAGATGCTACCACGGATGTCATGTGGATTCTTCCATATTATCTAGAAATCCCCTCAGAAGCTCCTTTATAAATTCCCAAAGGTTATCACTGTCATATCCAGGAATTCTATGGTTTTCTTCAGAAATATGTGAAGGATTTCCAGAAAGAATTTATATGGCAAACGCCGGTAAGATTACCATTAGGAACTTCTGGAGGAATACCAACAAGAAGTCCTGGATGAGGAGGCCGAGGCGGTAAACGCACGGGTATTTAGCATGACCATGCTGAGGGTGACGAGTTCGATTCCCGGTCGGTCCAGGATCTTTTCGTAAAAGAAATTTCCTTGACTTCCTTGGACATGGAATATCTTCGTGCCTGCCACACGATATACGCATGCAAAATGATCATTGGCAGAGGAAGCTCTCAGTTAATAACTGTGGAAGCTGAGAAGCAGGCTTTGTCCCAATGAGGACGTTACGCCAAGAAGAGAGAGAGAGAGAGTCCTGGATGATTTAAAAAAAAAGCTACTTGGAGATTCCCAGCAGGGAGATCTGAAATATTCATACGAGAACTCTTGGGAGATTTTCAGATAGAACTTATGGAGAATTCCCATAAATAACTCCTAAGAATGGCTTCACCCATAAATTACTTCTGGAAGATTTTCAGGAAAAAAATACTTTTGTTAAGATTTCCTTTGATTCTGGGAATCTGTTGCACTTTACGTTAGGGTTATGTTTTCATAAAATTTTTAGCACGTTTCAATCGTTTTTTTTTCAGTAGGATAAAAATAGAAAGAGGTGTATCAGGTATCAGAAGGCCGGCTCCAGAGGCACGTTATCCTCCATTTGGGACATTTGTGCCATCGCCATACATATGAGCCTATTTCATCATTTACCTGAGGGAGAATGGGACAAGGGATGGGAATTGGGAAAGGGAAAGGTGATGAAATAGGAAGGGGTGCCCTAGAAGAGGGAATAAACGCATAAGCGCAACGAGAGCTCATAGCTCATACCACAACGGGGTTAATCAGTGCCCTGAAAAGGACACTGTAAAACGCATAAGCGTAAAAAGAGCCTATAGCTCATTGGAGGTAGCTTGCGACGTCATGCGACTTTCAATATTACATAGAAGGGCACGCCATCAAAAGCATCCTCAATATTCAAGAAATCACCCAAGCAAAAACTACGTTTGAGTGAGTGCTTTCTTGAAAACGTATACAACTTTATGTAAAAGAGTCACTGTGGACATCTCAAAGTGGGAGACATGTGAGTTCACATGAACAGGCATGTTAGCAAGACGAACATCACAGATGTGATAATCGACAGAGCGTTTCGAGCATTTCAGAAAGAACGACGTAACCAGATGAATCTGGAACTTATTCCTTCTTTATACAACGCACGCACCCTTTCGGGATAAAACTACAGTGTAATTTCATGCCATGAAAATACCCAATAGAAAACTACAAGAGTTCAAAACATGTTTGAAAAACTCAAATCCCTCTGGAGAAAAATAGGATAAAGCCCCATTTGCTCCAGGAGATTTGAAGTAAGCAGAGTTTTTTAGTGCTCACTAAATCGATTCTATAGCTACAATCCTCGGGGTAGAAGCTAAAGATTCGTAGCTATACAAAAGACTGGTTTATCCGAAGATATTTAGAACTTGAACAGGTCCGAGTTCCATTCAGGAATACCTCTTGCGGTCCGCACAGACCGCAGAGGACAAGCTTCTTTCAAAGCAGTAGCTATGGTATACCACAATGAAGGGCGTTGTAATAACAAAACCATAATGAAACTCTCTTGGAGTAGCAATGGAAGCGAGTTATCCATAAAATGTGATCGCAACCAATTATTACAGGTTCCCTAGCTTGTTGAGCAGGGACGCCTGAATACGCAAAGTTTGCGAAGGAACACTCCAAAGTGCGAAAAGGTCAAATGGAGAGTCCTCATCTGGCGCATGCCAATCAGTCAACTCATGACAAATTCTGCTCATGCAGAGTTGGGTTAGGTGCAATTCTATGTTAAGTTAACCATGAACTGTACTACCTAAGTATTCCATCAAACTGAAGCATCTCAAATCAACGTCTGAGCTACTTCAAATGCCAAATATCAGCGAAAAGATGCTGAAAACAAGAGCGCTTTTACGCTGAAAATTGATCTGAGGTTTCCTTGCCGTAGCCACTACCCAAACTAGACAGGATTACACTCTTCACAATCACAGCACAAAAAGGAAACATCAACGACGAACCAAATCGTGGTCAATTGAAAAACGCCAATGGCGAAAACGCATTAAGCGAACCCATATAGGCAGTAATGTAAGCTAATTAACAACATTTGAATAATCCCGCCATTATTTAGCCTCACATTTGAGACTTAAGAAGGGCAACTGATTATCTCGGAGAAACGCAAGGTCCACTGCACCATTGCTCCGGTTAGCGCAGTAAGGGCGTTATACTGTGTAGGACGCCCTAATTCTCCACAGGCTCCGTTTGTGGTTAGGTTTTTATTAGACCCCCCTAACCATTCATTCTTTGGCACGGTAAGCATAAAGCCGCATAACACCATGAATTAGGGGTCACCTGTTTAGTGGACTCTTACCACTGGATCAGGCGGTTCGTAGTGTTATTCTTAGCCAATTGAGACAACCGCTACCGACACTACACAGCTATCTAGGCTGATCGGGAAAAAAAGTTAACATTGATGGTCAACTTCCAAACGAACCCGAACAGCCGGGTAGAATCTGGGAATCTGTTGCACTTTACGTTAGGGTTATGTTTTCATAAAATTTTTAGCACGTTTCAATCGTTTTTTTTTTCAGTAGGATAAAAATAGAAAGAGGTGTAAGAACGGTGTCCCCATTTTTTTTTTCAATAGTAAATTTAAGTGAGTGTTTTCCTACGATTCTTTTGTAAAATCAATGATAAGTACTTCTGAAAGACGTTTGCATTTTAATCGGTTTAAATTAATCACAAAACTAAATAATAGTTTGCATTTAAACCCAGATTTCTTTAAAATAGGTTTGGATGAGTTTTTCCAAACGATTGATTCATATCAATGAATGTCCTGAAATCCATGAATAATATTTTCTTAAAAAAAATTCAACATTAGGTTTGGGAGCAATCTCATCGTACACGCACGATTAAAAGATGCGTTTCTTGTACGCGCGAGCGTGGTTTCACTTAGGGTAGTCGAAGACGCGACTGCTCGAAGGTTAATAATCTATCAATCGAACAATGAACTAATGACATATGGTGGAGAAATAATGGAATGCTTACCTTCATCGAATGGGTTGACATACTGGGAGCAATCGGTACACGGTCCCTATAACCCGAAACTGGACTATCCTGGTCGGAGCCGGGTGATCGCTGTTGAAGATTTTACAATTGTATTAAATCGTTGTATCGAAACATGTATATTTTAAATCAGCATAAACGCTTAACTCGCGAATTAGATTGTGCACTTGAGGAATATGTATAAAAGGAACATTACACATCACGTTTGACAGAAATAAGTTTTAAGTAACGTAGTTTTATTTCTTGACTCAGTTTAAAAATAATGAAAATTTCATTTAATCTAATTATGTTATGCTGCTTGATATGATAATCATCGAAATGAATAAATGCTAAATATGAAACAAAACTTCAAAAATAACATGTTTACAAGATTACTAATTAAAAACCTAATGAAACATCTCGTGTAAGCAAACTATTGGAATGTGCTCTTACATCGTACTGGTGATAGGAACCGCGGTGGTTGCTGGAGTAGTGTGATGCGTGCTGGGTGTGTGGTGCAGGGGAGTAGCTATCCCGGTTCGGAGGACTTCGCTGTAGGAGGAGAGGTTTTATAAAAGGTAAAAACAAAAATGAACAACGATGAACACAATCCAGAGTATAGGAGAAGGTGTTGTTAAAATTGCATAACATCTGTTTTCCAGTCATATCTGAGCCTGTGGGTAAGTGGAGCAGCACTACGGTAAGCGGTCAAGCGGTAAGCGAAGGCTTTTTTTTCTCGTCAACTATTATGCAAGCAAACTATCGCTGTAACTGAAGAAAACCAAGGTGTGAGAGATCCGATTCGATTTACTATCTGTCACACATTCACCTAGTTTTTTTTTCTACGGCAGGTAAGCAATTGCTACCCTAGATATTAGCATTTGACACAGGCGACAATACGCTTTCAAATGCAGAGAAATGACGGACAGAGTAACGGAGGGAGAATTTTAAACATTTCATTCTCTAAGTACTATTACTGTTTAGAAATATGTACCTTTAGCCTTTTCATCAGAAACATCACTAGCTCTTTTTCCTAAAACAAATCTTCTAAAGATAAAGCGTTCTTATACTTAACGCGTGATTTATTAGTTATGTTACAAAAGGCAATAACACAAATTCAATTTGTAGTCATATACACATCTTCAAAATTATATCATGCACTCTTAAAAAATTAGGAATTTACACGTGACGTAAACCATCAACGTACGTAAACATTGCATAACTGAATGGCAAATTTGACTCAATTTTACATCCATCATGTAAGTTTGAGTTGGTTGCACAAAATGTCAACAATCCTATCTGGCCAGATATAGGTAGAAACAGTTTTACATTTATCATTTATCTCAAAACTCGGTGATACAGCCGAGAGGTATAGGTTAAGGCCTCTTAATCAGCGGACCAGAGTTCGAATCCAGTTCATTATTTTACTTACATATGTTTTATCTTTTGCCTCGGCTCTAGCGATCGCTAGCTCGACTTTGTTTGTGTAAGAAGATGTAAATTTGTGTCAAACGGGCTGTGTGCGGGCTTCCTTCAATGATTAAGGTTTCTTCTGAAATTCCTTTAGGGGGTCCTCCGCAGATTTGTTCATCGATTTTTCCCGGGTTTCCTTTGGGGATAACTCCTAAAATGGCGGGGGCCGTGGCGTAGTTGGTTACACGTTCGCTTCATATGCGGATGGTCATGGGATTTATTCCTACACTCTTAGAAAAAATCATGTTAATTTAAGTTAACTTGGATGCACATAAAAGGAGCGGCCCGTTTGACACAAATTTACGCTTTTATCACAAATAAAGTCGAGCTAGCAATCGCTAGAGCCGAAGCGAGAGATAAAACATGTGTAAGTAAAATAATGAACTGGAATCAAACTCTGGTCCGCTGATTGAGAAGCACGCACTATATCTCTAGGCTGTATCACCGAGTTGTGAGAAACATGATAAATGTAAAACTGCTTCTACCTATCTGGTCAGATAGGTTTGTTGACATCTTGTGCAACCAACTCGAACTAACATGATGGATGTAAAATTAAGTCAAATTTGCCATTCAGTCATGAGATGTTTACGTACGTTGATGATTTACGTCACGTGTAAATTCCTAATTTTTTAAAAGTGTAGCCCCGGCACTTGCAATTTTTCGTCAGTTGTTCTTCCCCCTGAGAGCGGCTGGCACTGACCCTCTTCTGAGCCAACGGATCAAACAGACCCGGATTCCTGGATATCGACGAAATGCAACTCATGATGCACCCCCAATCGGACTGGTAAAGGAACAACAGCAATCCATCCACATCCTCGTGCTCTTCATTCTACCATGCATAGAGTAGAACAGTGAAAGCAGCACGAAGGCAACCAGCTGGATATAGTAGAATATAACAGAATACATTTAGGCGCTGTACAAAGTGTAAGTGCAGCTGTCAATTGTAATCGTTCACGTAGTGCCCTACACAGCAAAAAAAATCTTGTAATATCACATCATTTTCGATGCACATCAGTCGCGTCGTAAAAATGATGTATTGCGGTAAAATAGAAAAAATCCAACGGGGTTGCGGTGGTTTCGACCGCCGCAGTCGTTCCGCAAACGTCAAAAGTGCTCGGTTCACGCTAATAAGCACTCACTCACTTAGTTGCCATAAAATTCAAAAATAATGCAAATTGTTCCATTTATGGTTTATGTAATCACAATTGGTGTTACAATAAGTAACATATTTTTAAACTATTTTAGGTGTAGTTTCAGCATTTTTGTATGCAGCTGAACGCCGTTAAACACAATTAAAATTTTCAACAATTTATTTTTATTGATAGGTTGTGTGCATACTTTTTAAAGTGTGTAGCAGTTTGACGTTTGCGGAATAGGTCTTCTTTGTCTCCCTCACTCCGCCAGGTTGGAAGATTTCTCTGGATAAGCAATACAAATTACATCCATTCTACGCAGCAAATCAGCCGCCGCTGCTTGAAATTGAGTCTAGCAATCGCTAGAACCGGAACGTTTGATGAATCATATATAAGTAAAATATTGGCATGGATTCGTACACTGATCCGTAGATTGTGAGGCGTATCCCTTACCTCTCGGCTATTTCGCCGAGTTGGAAGGTAAATGATAAATATGATACTGCTTCTGAGTGTTTGCTGGAATAGGTTTGTTGACACTTTCCGGTGCCAACCAGGGTGTACATAGTGAGTGTGATAAATGTTGGAAAACGATGTAACGGAATGAAATTACGTTCAAAAATAGATACATCGGCGGAAATTACGCGCCTGGATATTACAAGATTATTTGCTGTGTAGTGGACAATAGAGCTGTAAAATTAGGTTAAGCGATTGAGAATAAAAAAGCTCCTGAAATGTTTCTCCCGGAATCATGAATTCTCTCAGGGATTCCTTGTGGAATTTAGTCAGGGATTCCTCCTGCCATTCCTCCACTGATTCCTTCAGGGATTTTTACAATGATTCTTTCCGGGATTCCATCGGGATTCAGGATTCAGGATTCAGGATTCATGATTCAAGGATTCTTACAGTATGTACTTTCTTTCAGACATTCCTAAATGGAATTCTTCCGAGATTTCGTGATTTCCACCGTGATCTCTCCCGGGATTCTTCCAGGGATCTCTCCATTGATTGTTCCCGGGTTTCTTTAGAGATTTCTACTAGGAAAGTCCGGAAATGTCTTTATAAATTCCACTCAATAATTGTTCCAGGGATTCTTTCATTGATTCCTCCACGATTTCATTAGGGATTTTCAAGGGATTCCGTCAGAAAATTCTTCCGGAACTATACTTTTTCTTTTAGGAAAGCACTCATAGGGATTTTTCCCCCTTTCAAAATTAAAAGTGAAAATAAATAACAATAATAATAATAATAATAATAATAATGTTCATTTCTTCCAGGATTCCTTCGAGGATTGCTCTCAAATTCCGTTTGAGGTTCTCTCCAGATTATTTGAATCAGTTCGGGATTCAATCTCAAGTTATTATCCCGACACTAAAAGGAAGTATTTTGGGAATTCCTGCCTGGATTGCTTTAGGGATTTCATTTCTTCCGAGATTGTTTTTGTGGAAACCAGTAAGGGATTTCACTGCGATTTCTTCAGAGATTTTCCCACACATTTATTATCGAACTATAAAAATGCATCGAAGTCGTGAACTAGTAAACTTTAGATTGCCATATCTCAGGCAATTCTTAGCCAATTGATTTCATTTTTCTAAGACGAACTACAAAACATTTCAATTTTTGAAAACTATTGAAAAATGTCAAAAATTCTATTGAAACAATAGTTACAGACGGTTGAATTTTGACAAGAAAAACGCATCAAGACAAAAACTCTCATGTCAAAAAATTACTACGTCTTATCACTCTGATGTTTTATGCAAAAATATTTCTTGTGTGATAAAGGGTCGTCCATAAATGACGTAGCTTTTTGGGAGGGGGAGGAGGTGTTTATGATTTTGTGACGAAGTGTGATGAGAGGGGGGGGGGGTAGGGGTTTATGATATGCTACGTAGCTTTTTACTAGGCCTATTGACAAAAATATTTCATAATTAATAAAATTTTTACTTGCATTAAGTATCATTATCCAGCAAATAAAAAAAATAAAAAATATTGCCTGATTTTTTTTATTCACATTAATGTGAATAACAAATAATGGAAATAAATGCCGGCTTCATTTCAAAAGACATGCAGCTATCGGACGCAACAAATGTATCTGAGAAAATGGTTTTGAAATCCTGCGTAAAGTTTGCAGACAAAAATCAATTTCGCTCAAATGCTTCTCAAGACTAATAGTTTGCTGCTTGCTATAGGGCACTGCACGCCGCTAAGGGTGCAAAGGAAAATTTTGGCATTACGCCATTATTCCAGGAGTTCATTATATAGTTTCTACAGGACTTCCTCGAAGAATTCACCCAACAATTTCTGAAGGAGCTCCTCTAGTAACTTTGTAAGGCATTTCTCATTGTGTTCTTTATAGGTTTCCCCAACAGGAGAAGTATAACATTTCCACAGGAATTCCTACTGGGAATCCCAGAAAAAAACTTCTGAAAACATTCCCAAAGGATCTGGAGGAATCTCAGAAGGGATCCCTGATGGAACTTCCAGAAGAATTTCAGAAGGAACTCTTGCAACAATCTTGAAAGGAAAAAGAGAAAATCCAAAATAAATTCCGTGAGGAGTATCTGGAGGAATTCTAGATGAAGCTTTCGGAGAAATCTTGAATAAGCTTCTGTAAGGATCTTAGAAGGAGATATTTGTAGTTTATCAGTAGGAACTCCTGGTTTAATTTCTGAAGAAAGCACGAAAGAAATAATTGAAAGAATCCCGTAAGGAATTTCTGAAGGAATCCCGAAAATAACTTTTGGGGAATCACAGAAAATTATCTGGATATAACTCCTGGTGAAATCTAAGAAAGAAAATCCTGGAGGAATTCCAGAGCCAACTATGGGGGGAATCCGTAAAAAGTTACTTAAGGAGTCCCGGGAAATAAATCCTGGATTAATCCTAGAAGGGAGTCCTCGTGGAATCCCAGAAGAATCCAGGAATGAATTCCTGAAGGAATCCAAAAAAAAAAGACCTGGAGGAATCCCAGAAGCAACTCCTGAGAGGGTTTTGAAAGAATTCCGGAGAGGGGTTACCTGCCGAGATCTTGGAATGAATATCTGAGTGAATTCCTGAGGGAAACCAAGAAGGGACTCCTGGAGGAATACCAAAAGGAACTTCTCTAGGAAACACAGAAAGAAGTTCTGATGGAATCTCAAAAAAAAAAATCCGGTTAAAATCCCTGTAGAGATGGCCAAAGAAACTGCTGGTGGAAGAGAGGAGAAGAATACCTTGAAAGAACTCCTGAAAGAAACCATGGATAAACTTTTAGAAAAACCTTAGAAAAAAAACTCCTAGAGAAATCTCAGAAGGAGTTTTTGGATGAATCTAAGAAGGAACTCCGGAATGAATTATTGGAAGGATCCTTGAAGCAACCCCTGAAGGAATACAATAAGGAGGAATTCTCTAATGGAATCCCAAAGAAAATTCATGGAGAAGTCCCAGAAGGAAGGGCTGAAGGAACTAAAAAGGGAGACATTCTTAAAAATGGGAATCCCAAAAAAAACTTCTTGAGGAATCCCAAAATTAACTGCTGTGAGAATTTTAAAAGAAACTCTTGCAGGGTCCTTCGAATGTCGTGGTGAATTGTATTCATTAGTGAGCAAACTAATAGTAATATCTTCGGAAGAGCTTCAAGGCTAATATGGTATTTGGAGCATCAATTTCCGGTTCTTCGGCATCTGGCAGAAAGATGAGTGGTTTATTGAGTCATTAGCTTAGGTGATGATCTCCACTGGTTGCACCTATGGTCTTAAAAAAGACACGGACACGTTTAGTACTTCCAGTGAGCTATTCGCTCTTTGAAGGAAGCACGACACTAGACAACGGACTAGCATGCAACGCCCAGTGGCACAGCCGAAAACTTTTCCTGACAGCTGCGGCGGGAATCGAACCCGCGCTCCTAGCACGATGCGACTAAATGCTTGGTGACACTAGCCGCACGACCACGAAGCCACAGTCTTGATGTTGGCGACCTGATCCTAGCAGTCAGCAATGTTTTCTTGCTATTGTTGTATTTTCATAATATTCTTGTATGTTAAAATTGAAATCAGAGCTAAGTTCAATTTTTTACATGAAAATTTTGTGGAGGAGGGGGGGGGGTGTTTAACAAGCTACGTCATTTATAGAGGGGGATATCTGAAATGCTACGAGGGGGGAGGGGTATTAAAAATCGCTTAAAAAAGCTACGTCATTTATGGACGCCCCCTAAAGAATGAATGTGCCAAAGAAATCAATAGGTTTGACTTCAACATTTTTTGCTATAAGAGTTTGAGCCTTGGTCTATTTTTATTGTCAAAATATATTCATCTGTTATCAATAGTTATAATCCATTTTTCAATAATTCAAGGAAAATGTGTTTTGTAGCTTGCCACAGAAAAAAATATATCAAACGACTAAGATGTGGCAATCCTAAGTTGATAAGTTTGAAGGGGAAAAGGACTTAGGTGCATTTTTAATATTTTTATTGTCCAATACTGTATGTATAAGGCCGTAATATTATCGGATAGTCCTTTCCCTATGACTTTGAAGTACCTAACTTTCGTCTGTTTCACTCGGTTCAAGTTATCTTGTATTCACTATATGGATCAAAATCTAACAATAGTGTAAAAGTTGTGCTTAAACAGAATTTAAAAAAAATCATAGGTATTGAGGATCTTCGTTGAAGATTTTCAGATTCAGATTTAGACTCCCATATCCCATTTTCACAATATGTATGGTCCAGTAACAACTTTCGAGTCGCATAATAGATTCATCTGCAAATGCATGCCATGAACATATATAAGGTTGTATTAAGCTGCTCCTCTCCAACAACAGGTTTCAATAGTATTTTTAGTTTCGCTTTGGCACAGCACTTTGTTACTTGGTACATACTTCAATGGTAGTAGAAGACGAAAGCGACATAAAAGCATTAAAGCTTCTTCATGCCAGCCAGCACATAAAACTGAGTTGTTAAGTGTGGTATACGGATGAATGTTTTTTCATGCAAGGGGGATGCTGGTTAGCTTCGATACATCTACTAGGTCGGTATCATGATGCTCTGGAGGTAATATACGAGGGACAAGTGAACAGGAAGGCAATAAAGGAAGTGGACGTGACTTTTACGAGTAGGAAAAAATCGAGTTACCTGCAGTGGCGATGACGGTAGAGATCCACGATCTGCCGGATCACTGATGCACTCCGATTCGGTGTTTTCCGGGCTCATCTGCTGTGGGGGCAACATGGGCGCAGATGACGATGGGGTGGTGGATTGTGATTGCTGTATTCGTCCACGGCAAGGAAAATATGTTTCGAGTTTGAGCATGTGGTTGTTAGTCGAGACCGGACAATGTTGTTTTAGTATCAACATTCAATTAGCAACAGTAATGGATGGTAAAACAAACATATATGAATGACTATCACAAACTATTCAATGTAACGATTAAATGGTATTTGGTTTTAGACAACAATTTTTGGTTAATACTGAAAATAACAACATAAGAACTACTTAGCAATGCTACTCCATTATACTCACTTCTACAACTGGGCTTTGATTTCGGTATTGTTGCTGTTGATGAGGTTGCTGTTGTTTTTCTTGTTGGCCATACGTAGGAGGAGGCGGATCTTCATATATCTCCTGTTTGGGTTGGTGTTGAGCGACGGGTGTTCGCATAGCTTCCGAAACTTCTTCAGGGGTAACATCTACATTATCTAACTTTTTAAGATTTGGCAACGCTCGGAGAACAATTTGTCGGTAGCCTGGTCCAGCACTTTCCACTACGGGGTTTTCTTCTAGCCATAGATATTTCAATTTTGGTAGATTCTGATAAAAATGATTAATGAAACATTCGGAAACACACACATACATACATTTACTAAACATACCTGCAGGTATACTAGTTCATCGATGTCAGTGATATTATTCTTCCTGAGGTACAGTTCTTGTAAGTTTAAACAGTTTTCAAAATCTGCTAGAGTACTGATTCGATTGACACTGAAATTGTAAAGAAAAAAAACACAATTAACTCGAGTATTAAATCAGCTACATATGTAAGAATAGATACAGCTGGACGGCGTTAAGTCAGAGAGGACCATGTGTCTTCTTCCTAATTTCGAGAAAAACGGCTTTTAAGTTTACAATTCTGTAAATTTTTAGTTTTTCGAAAAATTTTCTTGATTTTTTTCCCATAAATCTCAACTATTCATCAAAGCATCACTCTATAATCAAATGATCGTGATAAAACGTAAAAATAAAGCTTGAATCCGAGCGATGGCTGAGTAAGCGATTACAAGTAGGATGATAATTAACAGGAGTGTTTATTATGTAGACTAAAAGTTTGAAATTTGAAATGTATGTTACAACACTGAAGATTACATTTTTCAATTTTTATGTTTAGTCAGAGCGGACCAAGTACAGCAGTTTAATATCACATGAACGGTAGCCAACAAATGACCTATGTTAGAACATGTAATGGCCATTGGCGTAGCTAGGGGGGGTTCCAGGGGTGCCTGGCACCCCCTAGAACAAATTTGGCACCCCCTAGAATTTTTCCTTGATAGTTACCTAAAATGTCAAACTTCACAATATAAGCACTCCCGAAATTACTTATATACCGTCAAGGCACCATTCACCGTGGATCTAAGAGGATTCGGGGCACATAAGGGCTGTAATTTGACACCAGTCTTATAAACATTGTTGGTGCCGCTTTTAATTGCCTTCATTATAGGTTAATATTAAAGCAATATCCACAGAAGTAGAATTTTTTTCACAAAATTTGGTGATATAGTACAATTAGTAAAGGATAGTAGGATCGCCTAATTCCGTGGTAGGTCACCATTCACCGTGGTAGTAGGGACCCATTCACCGTGTATGAGAAATTTTATTCTACTTTGTTTAAAAATGATCAAAACAACCCAGCCAAGGGAATTTTCTTCGTTGAAATTCATTTCAAGTAATAACTTGCAAGATTTTATTAGAAAAACGAATGTTTTTTGATTTTTTCTAGATATATGGGACAATATGGGGCACGGTGAATGGAGACCATTGATTTTTAGGGTACCCATTTACCGTGCTTTTTTGTTTCAATTGAAAAGTACGAGTAATCGTATTTTCTTGTTAAACTTACTTCGGTAATGCAAAATACATACCTGATATGTGAATTTAATTACTTCTTGGTGGAATAAAAACGTTACTACATTTAGTTTATCGCTTAAATCACCTTAGCGCAGTTTTCGTTTTTTCACTATGAATGCAGTGAACGAGCAGAAACCCGCTTCATGTAAACACACTTTAGTGTCAAAATTATATTTTTAAATGTTTTTAATGAGCGTTTTGACTTGGTAAGAATACCTTAGTGTTGTATTGGTGGAATTGATGGGAAATTGTCATATCATTCAATCATAATATGGAAATAATGAAAAAATATTCGAAGGCACACGGTGAATGGAGCCCCCACGGTGAATGGCGCCTTGACGGTACCTGTTGTACGTTTTGGCGTTTTGAATATCGGTAAGAAAAATCAACAGACTTCTCCATGAATTCCTCCAGAAATACCTCTATTTATTCATATAGTGATATCTCTAGGCTTCCTTTATGGATTCTTCCCGATGTTTCTTCAATAAACATTTCCTAGGATTTTCCAGGCAGTTCGTCCTGATGGAGTTGTACATACTAGAAATTTCTGCAGAGATTGATCCAGCAATTTCTCCTAGTATTTCTTTCGAAATTCTTACTGTGATACTTCTCGGAATTATTCTAGGAATTCCTCTGAAATTTTCTCTTGAGATTCCTTGAGGAATTCCTGGTGGGATTATTCTAGACAATCTTCCTGGGATTCTTCAGAAATTCCTCAGGCGATTCGTTTTATTTAATTCATATTTAATTCAGAGATTCTTCCAGAAATTTCTCATGAAATTTCTCCATCTTTCATTGGCTTTCTTCCGGAAATTGTGGCTAGGATTCCTCAAGCAATTCCTGCTGCGAATCTCTTAGAGCTCTTCCAAAAACTCTCACTGTGTTACCTTCAGGAATTCTACTAGGGAAGATCTTACGGAAATTCTTCCGGAAAATCTACCTGGATTTTTTTTAAATCCCTTCGGTGATTATTCCAGAGCTTTATTTAAGGATTTAACCAGGACTTCCTCCAAAGGTACTTTCAGAATTGCCACAGGGGATATATCCAAGAACTTCTATTGCCCTTCCTTCATGAATTCCAGCTGGAAATCTTCAAGCAATGCCCATTAGAACTCCTTCAGAATTATATTCAGAGTAATTAGGACACCTGGCATACTGCATACACTTTCGGGATATCTTACTGAGATTCCTCCACAAATTCCCCCTGCGATTCCATCAGGGATTCCTCCAGTATACTTCTACCGATTCTTTCAAAGAGTACTGTATGTATTCCTCTAGGCATATATTAGAGGAACTTCTCTTAGGATACTCCCGGCATTCCTGATTCTAGGATTCCTCCAGAAATTACTTCTATGAAACCTCCCTGAATTCTAGGAATTCCTTCAGATATTTCTGCTGGAATTCCTCAAGCAATTCCTGCGGTTCTTCCAGCTATTCTTCCTTCAGAAATTCTAACTGTGGTACTTCAGAAATTATGCTACCTTTTATTTTAGAGCTTACTCCTGTATATTTGCAGGGATCTTTCCAGGCAATCTTCCTGGGATTCTTGCAGAAATCTCTTTTGTTGTTCTACCAGGGATTTCTCCAAGAACTCATCCAGGAATTCCTCCATAGATTTTATCCAAAGATTCCTCCACAAATTCCTCATGGAATTCCTGCGGAAAATCCATTTGGCCCTCCACCAAGAATACCTCAAACAACTCCTCCTGCGGTTCGTCCAGCAATTCCTTCAGAAATTTTTACTATGATACGTCTAGAAATTCTTCTAGTGATTCCTACACGAATTTATCGTAGCATTAGGGCTGCAATTCGTCCGGGAAATCGTCCTGGGATTTCTTTAGAAAATTCCCTGCGATTCCTCAGGGCCTTCCCCATTGATTCTTCCAGAATACCTCTACCGGTCCTTGCAGATAATTCTCTAGGTATTCCATGAATTTTTCCTTTGGATTCCCCCAGGCATTCCTGATGGGGTTCTCTATAAATTCTTGTATAGTTTCCTCCAGCAATTTCTCCTAAGATTTCTACAATGATACACCGCAGAATCCTTCTTAGAATACCTCCTGAGATTTTTCCTATGATTTCTTCAGAAGCTCTCCGGTGATTCCTCTAGGAATTTTTATCCGATATAATTTATCCAAGGACTCTCTCATAAATAAATATGATTAATGTGTATAATCATAAAAAATTTATGATAAATTTCTCATGGGATTGCTCGAGGAACTTCTCTTGGCCTTCCTTACTGTTATACATGCCGGAATTCTTCTAAGAATTTCTCCAGGGATTCTCCAATAAACTTGCTAGGATTATTCAAGGCAATCTTTCAAGGAGCCTTGTAGAAGTACCTTCGATGTTTTCTCATGGAAATACTATCTTTTTCCAGGGATTTCTCCAAATACTTTTTATTTGATTTTTCCAAGGATCCCGCTTGATTTTCATCCAAGAACTCCTCCTGGGATTACATAAGCGATTCTTGCTGCTTCTAATGTTTCAGGAATGCCTCTTAGGTCTCCTCCAGAAATTCTTACTATGATACCTTCAGGAATCCCTCTAGGGATTTCTCCTGGCATTCTTGCTAGGATTCTTCTAGGCAGTTTTTCTAGGGTACTTTCAGAAATTCCTTTGATTCTTCCAGGCATTTTTTTCAAAAAAAACTCATCCAGTAATATCTCTAGAGTTTTTTCATGGATTACTCTAGAAATCCTGGAATTCCTCTTGGCCTTCTTCAAGGAATTTCAGCTGAAGTAATCCTGATACAAATCTCTAGAGGCATCCCTAAACGAATTTCGGGATTAGTTGAAATTTCCAGAGAAATCTTAGAAGGTATTACTATGGAAATCTGTAGTGAAATCCTATAGGATTGTACGGAAAAAAACTTTTAATTAATTAGAAGGCACAGAATCTTGCTAATTGACAAATTGAGAGATGAATTTTCGAAAAAAAAACGAGTTCTGGTGCGATTCGAACCCACGACTCCGTATTCGCTAGACCGTAGTGTGGCTAATTCTTTGAGGATTGCTTCGGCATAGTTGTTTTTTTTTTTAATTTCTTAGATAGTTTCAATGGCATTTAATCAGCAAATTCTTTGGATATTTTCTTATAATTGCTATGGCTATTCCTCTGAAATTATTCCAGCAATTCTTTTTCAGTTATTTTGCAAATTTCTCAGGTACTTTACTTTACCATGATTATTTTTTTTAATTCTTTATGATTTAATTGTATTTATATTTATTGCTTCCGGGAACTGCTGAATTGGAAATTCACAAATTCTCAACAGGGCTTGCTCAAATAAAATCCTATGAAAGTCACGAAAAACTTCCTGACAAATTCCCAAAGAAATTGTCGAAAAAAACATCGAAATTACCTTAAAACTTTCAAAGTATTTGCCAAAAGAATCCATATGAGAATTACCAGAGGATTTTCTGTAGAAAATATTAAGCCTTTTTAAAGAAATTGACCAAATCCAATCTCAAAATAAATTGCCGACATATACAAAAAATTCCACAAACATTCACAGCAAAACTTTCGAAGAAATTCTCAAAGAATTTTCCGAAGACATCGAAGGAATTTCTGAAGAAAATTTAGAAAGAACTTCAAAAGAAACTTTCGTAGAATCACCGTGACAGAATAAAAAAAAAATCATTTTTTTTTTCAAATAAATCCACGGAGGAAATTTGATTTCCGAAATCAATTTCCAAAGGAATTACCGAACGAGTTCCCAAAGTAATAATTGAGCATCCAAAATTTCCAAAGGAATTGCTGATGAAATTTCCAAATAAATTTTCAATGCAAGTATTATCGAAATTGACGAAGGTATTCCGAAATCATCTACTGTAGGAATTCCTTACATAATTACTGAAGAAATCTAGGAGAAAGTGTTTGAAGAATTTTCAATAAAATTATAGAAGCGATTTATGGAAAAATTTCCGACGATGAATACAGAATAGCATAGATGATGAAAGTCTAAAAAAACGACGAAAATCCCCCAAAAAAAAGTAGAATGACTTGCCGAAGAATTTCCAGAGTGTTCGTGGAGCGGACCTGGTGTGATGGTTAGAACACTTGACTATCACGCCGAGGACCTGGGATCGAATCCCACTCCCGACAAACTCGCAAAATGTGAGTTCTTCCTTCGGAAGGGAAGTAAAGCGTGGGTCCCGAGATGAACTAGCCTAGGGCTAAAAATCTCGTTAATACAGATAAAAAAAAAATCCAGAAAAATTATGAGGATGTTCCCAAATTCATTGTCGAATGGATTACCAAAGGCTTCACTAAAAGAATTTACAAAGGAATTGTCTGAAAAGTAACTTAGAGAATTTTAAAAAGCAAATATCAATAGAATTGTTGACATTAACAAAACAATGCTTGAAAGGCCACTAAAAAATTGGCGAAGGAACTCCCGAGAAAACATTTCAAAGGATTTGCCAATGAAATAAAAAGCTAAATAAACTCCTAATGGAATTGCCGATGAAATTAACAAAGGATGCGTGAAAGGTATTTAGTATCAAATTTCCAACATACTACCAAATAAATTCTTAAAGAAAGATCCAAAGATATTACTGAAGAAATTTGTCAAATCCAAAGGAATTACTGGGAGATTTCCAAAAAAAGTATTAATTGAAATAAATTGCAAAACAATTCCCAAATAAATTACCGGGAATATTTCCTTAGGAATTACCGAAAGAATGTTTTGCCGAAAACATAAATTTCTTGTATACACGTACAAACTAGACTCGATTATCTGAAATATAATTTCCCTGTAAAAGTATTCTCATGTACACGTGGTAGTGTCCAACTAATAAAACAAAAACACTATCGCCATTAATGGTGTGGTCAAACCAAAAATGCAAATATGTATCCTGATTTTGCAATTTTAAGTTTTTATAACTTTAACAATTGTTCTTGAAAACTGTTTTTATAAGGGTTGTTATCATGCAAAAAAAGAGGATGTCATGATGAATACAAGTTACACGCAAATTTGTGTATATTTTATAGTTTCCGAGATTTACAGCTGTGTTCATAAACATAGCAGTGAGAGCCGTTTTCCATACAAAATGGCCAATTTTGACATGCTGTAACTTTGTTCTCCTATGAGCGATTGAGCTGAAAATTTGACAGCGAACTACAAATATAGTGAATTTTTTTTTACTTATTCGTTTATTTGGAGGGCTCGGGCGCCACTTGGGCATAACAGAGCCGAAATCATCTTTACTTTTTTTTATGTTGATTTTACATAGTGAATATTGTTATGTATAGCAAAATCTGAGAATTTTCGAAGGACGTGGAAAAAAGTTAAACACTATGTGAAATTGATCAAAATAATAGCAGTGTTTGTTCTGATGTTTTTTAATTTGACAAACAATTTTAAAAATTTTAAATTTAAACATTAACTTGTAACCAAGGCGGAAACTGTTCGAATAGCATGCGAAAATATTTATTGCTTCTTCAAGGTAAAGCTACCTTTTAATTTATTTACACTGCTATTATTTTGAACAATTTCACATAGTGTTTAACTTTTTTTTCCACGTGCTTAGAAAATTCTCAGATTTTGCTATAACAATATTCACCATATTTGTAGTTCGCTGTCTAATTTTAAGCTCAATCCCTCATAGGAGAAAAAAGTTACAGCATGCCAAAGTTGTCCATTTTGTATGGAAAACGGCTTTCACTGCTATTTTTATGAACACAGTTGTACACTTCTAATAATTGCCCTTGAAAATGTATTGTGTTTAATCCACACAACAAAGGGGTTGTGTTGTCGCGATGATTGTTAAGTTCAAAGTGAAAATACAAATTCCATGTATTATACGCAATCAATTTATCAAGTTTTCATACCTCCATGGCAAGTAAAGTGTTAAATCAGTACAACGGATCGAATTTCCCAAAAAAGCTATTCTCTAAAATATAGTGCGTTTAAATTTGTGGGCTCATTTTTCCCGCAACTGAGATTTTTTTTCATTAAAGTTGCTTTTCGCCCGAGGCGAGTTCGGCATTACTGGCCTGAGAAATTGAGGGTGGATTGGTATTTCCCTGCAACAACCTGGAAGCCACTGAAACTGGCACCCCCTAGGCACCCCCTAGGAAAAAAAATCCTAGATACGCCAATGGTAATGGCTATGTAATGGTGGGAGACCACGGCAGTGGAGGAAACTAAAGACACTATATGCAAAGACACGAAATGTTCCAATTGGAATTCCAAATTTGATGTCAATGTCATTCCAATCGAGCAGGAGACCTGTCAAATGCGCTTTAAAAGCATTGCTCGACAGCATCATCGTCATGACGCGACAATCATCATCAATAGCAACAATCATTAGATTTCGTGTCTTTAGCATACAGTGTCTTTAGAGGAAACGACGACGCCAGTGCAGCGGAGGACGGAAATGAACCCACTCGCACGCTGAGGGAAGTTAAGGATGCCATTCACCAGCTCAAAACCAACAAAGCAGCTGGTAAGGATGGTATTGCAGCTGAACTCATCAAGATGGGCCCAGAAAAGTTGGCCACCTGTCTGCATCGGCTGATAGTCAGGATCTGGGAAACCGAACAGCTACCGGAGGGAAGGAAAGGGTAATATGCCCCATTCACAAGAATGCTATCCCAGATCATCTTCCGTCGTCTGTCACCTTAAACGAATGAGTTCGTGGGAAGTTATCAAGCCGGCTTCATCGACGACCGGTCGACAACGGACCAGATCTTCACCGTACGGCAAATCCTCCAGAAATGCCGTGAATACCAGGTCCCAACGCATCACCTGTTCATCGACTTCAAGGCGGCATACGACAGCATCGACCGCGCAGAGCTATGAAAAATCATGGACGAAAATGGCTTTCCTGAGAAGCTGACTAGACTGATTAAAGCAACGATGTGCAAAACTGCGTAACAGTTTCGGGTAAACTATCCAGTTCATTCGAATCTCGCCGGGGACTGCAACAATGTGATGGACTTTCATGCCTACTCTTCAACATTGCTCTGGAAGGTGTAATGCGACGAGCCAGGCTCAACAGCCGGGGAACGATTTTCACTTAATCCGGTCCATTTGTGTGCTTGGCGGATGACATGAACATCATCACCAGAACATTTAGAACGGTGGCAGAGCTGTACACCCACCTGAAACGCGAAGTAGCAAAGGTCGGACTGGTGGTGAATGCCTCAAAAACACACATTCGACACTACATCTCAATCGACCAACACGGTTTTTTTTTTCAAAACGGTCAGTTACCACCAACCTCATGCAATTCATCTCAACGTGCCTGCCAGCAATGGACGCCAGAATGCAGGTAGATGCTGTTTACCTCGATCTCAAGGCTGCCTTCGACAGGGTTGACCATCGAATACTACTTAAAAAATTGGCAAAGATTGGAGTAGCTCGAGAATGCGTGGACTGGTTCAGATCGTATTTGACTGGCAGATCGTTGTGTGTTAAATTGGGACCCTGCCAATCCGAGCACTTCCGAAATGTTTCTGGAGTTCCACAAGGTAGTAACCTTGGGCCCCTACTCTTCTCGCTCTTCATCAACGATGTTTCTTTAATTCTGCCGCCTGGGGTGAGACTGCTTTATGCCGATGACGCCAAAATATACATGGTTGTCAATAATAGCCTTGGTGACTGTATTGAACTACAGTCGCTCTTGTGCCGATTTGAGCAGTGGTGCGTAAATAACTGCCTAACCTTGAGTGTTAACAAATGCCAGGTGATTAGCTTTAGCAGAAAACTGAAACCGATCATGTACCAATATACGCTATCTGGTATACCTCTGGAACGAGTGCACCGTATACGCGACCTCGGCGTCATCCTAGATGAAAAGCTTACATTCCGGTTCCACTATGAAGACGTTATATCGAGAGCGAACAGACAGCTTGGCTTTATAATGAAAATCGCTAATGAATTCCGTGATCCGGTTTGTTTAAAATCACTGTATTGTGCACTTGTGCGGTCCGTTGCTGAGTTTGCCGTCGTCGTGTGGTGCCCTTATCAAACCACCTGGATATCTCGCATCGAATCTATCCAGAAAAAGTTCGTGCGTTTCGCGCTAAGGAATCTTCCTTGGCAAAATGATAAACGCATGACTCCCTACCATGATTGCTGTCAACTACTGGGAATCGACACTTTGGAGAATAGACGCCGAACCGCGCAGACTATGTTCGTGGTCAAGTTACTGAACGGCAGCGTTGATTCTTCTCAACTTTTGGCCAGAATAAACATTAATGTTCCAGCACGATCGCTCCGGAGGCAAAACCTCCTCAGGTTGGAAGGTCGGAACACCGCTTATGGACAGCACGACCCTGTTCGTTTTATGTCGGAAACTTTCAACACCGTAGCTCACATTTTCGACGTTAATGTATCTGTTTCCACACTCCAGCAACGATTTACGTCATACTTCCGTACCATGAGTTAGTTGTTTTTGTTCATGACCAATGTTTTTAATTAATTGTTCGATATGAGGCATTTTTTTGTTCGTTTTTAAGCTTTATTAAGACATTTTGTCAGATGGAGGTAATCACTATAAATAAATAAATAAATAAATAAATAAATAAATAAATAAATAAATAAATAAATAAATAAATAAATAAACAAGGTAGGTAGGCGGAACCGAACACGACCGGATCCGTCTGGGTAATGATGTTACGATAGACGGGGATACTTTCGAGGTGGTGGAGAAATTCGTCTACCTCGGATCCTGACGGCTGACAACAACGTGAGCCGTGAAATTCGGAGGCGCATCATCAGCGGAAGTCGGGCCTACTACGGGATCCAGAAGAAACTGTGGTCAAAAAAGATTCACCCACGCACCAAATGCACCATGTACAAAACGCTAATAAGACCGGTGGTCCTCTACGGATACGAGACGTGGATAATGCTCGAGGAGGACCTGCAAGCACTCGGAATTTTCGAGCGACGCGTGCTAAGGACGATCTTCGGCGGTGTGCAGTAGAACGGGGTGTGGCGGAGAAGGATGAACCACGAGCTCGCTGCACTTTACGTCGAACCCAGTATCTAGACATTAGAATAACTAGCCACAGAAGTTCAATATCGCGACTGTTCGTGTGACTAACATCTAGTTTGTCACGCTCTTACAGCGTCAGTAGCGGTACTAGAAGTGTCAAATAAATTTTGTTTACCAAAACAAAAGATGCTGTTCAAGCTGCACTGAACGAAAACGCCCGCCGTACAAAGAATGATTTTTCATTCAATGCGGTACAGACCCGCAAAATCTGAATTTTAAATGATTTCTCAGCAGAATGATTTGACTGCCTTCGATTGAACCAAAATCATCCTGTAATAAAACTAAAATTCACACAATTAATGAATGATTTTTCGCTTGGGGTTTGTTGTGAATGATTTTCATCAAAAAACCATCGGAAAGCATTTTCCTCTATGCTTCATACCGAAAATCATTTAATCGCTGAATGAAAATCCCCACAACTCAAAATATGAATTGTCATTCAATCGTGTGCTCAATCCCAGGGCTCACTCGGTGATTCCTAAAACTGAATGACAATCGCGATCGAATGTTTACTGAACAATAATGACGGATTCTTGTTTACTTTTTGTATTCTAATTGTCTGCATGTTCCCCATTCTGAAAGTAATTCAATTTTGGATTGTTTTTCATTTTGCTGTTGGTGCGCCATCCTTTGACAGTTTATAATGGCAAAATCAACGTTGAAGTGGTTGCGGAAAAAATGCGTCGTGCAAAAGTGTTCGACTGTGATGCAGAATGGTGATATATTTATAATGTGTATTAATATAAAATGAGATTTCTGATAATTGTAATTTGTAAGTTTATTTATACGATAGCCTGTCAGTGTACAATAAAAACCAATAAAATTCAAATAAAAAATAATTCACATATTGTTCTATTGTTCTATTGTTCTATTGTTATTTTCCAAACAACTAATATTACAACCATTTCAACGAGTTCGAGCGAAATTGACTTCAATTGAAATTAGATTCCTTCTAACTTGTTGTGATGGTTGTAATATTAGTTGTTCAATTAAGAATTTAAATCAATTTAAATTGTAGACTGCAGTGAACAATGTCTATATACTTTCGTAAGGATTTTCATTCTCATTTCAACCGGTAAACTGAATGGGTTTTGAATGAAAATCATCCATGTACAGATTTGTTTTGATTCTGAATAGTATGATTACAGTGGTCGCTTTGGATGATTTTCATACCGTCTGTTTTGATTCTGTCAGATCAGCTCTTGAATGACAAAAATCCAAAAATCATCTGATTTTAGGCATGGGGCTCGGATGAGGCAATTTTCATTTAATTTGTGGCGCGGATTTTCGTTCAGTGTGGGCAATTAAAAACAATCAATTATATTACAATAAAAGTTATTAATTTAATTGAATAGGAAAAGTGACTACAGCGCCATTGGAGTTCTAGTGTATTTCTATTATCTAGACGCTGGCCAAAGCCGGAAGGATACGGTGGGCAGCGCATGTTGCAAGAATGCTGGACAACAACCTTGCAAAGCTGGTGTTTGCTACTGATCCGGTTGGCACAAGAAGACGTAGAGCGCAGAGAGCACGATGGGCGGTGGAGCGTGACCTGGCGAGCATTGGGCGTGGCCGAGGATGGAGAGCGGCAGCCACAAGCCGAGTATTGTGGCGTACTATTGTTGATTATGGCTTGTCTTAAATGTGATGTTGAACAAATAAATGTATGCAAAGTCATGCGGTGAATAAACCTAGAAAGTACCAAACAATTTTTGACAACTTTATTCCCTTGAGGGACCACTTATCCTTGAGATACGGATTTCTTAGCTAAAATCAGTCCAAAGATGACTGAATATGAGTCTACGTAGTTTGTGAACAGCTTCTTATGCTGCCAACATTTTCGAAACATCAGACTGATCAGTAATAAAATGCTAATCTGTTTATTTTAACACGTTTTGATATAAATTAATATCGTTTTATATAAATTTAAACTTGAGACAGTGTCACTGGAAATGCGGTCTGTCTAATTATGAGATGAGAACAGTTATATAAACGAGTTTATGCAATTCAGTATCATAATTTACATTTTATATAACTTATTTTGGTATTATAATGGCCAATTTTTCCGAACTGGTTCATTATGCACCTGAAATGAGTTGCATAATGAATAATAGTTGTATAATGTTCATAATGCAACTCATTTCACTCAAATGGGTTGCATTATGAAAAAATCATTGCATAAAACTTTGTATGGAACTCGTTGCAAAACTCGATTTTTTCAGCAGCACTCGGCAAGCCTCGTTGGATAAATGTACGACTCGTGCTGAAAAAAATCATCTTTTTGCAACTCGTTACATAAATAACTATTAAATTAGCCTTTTACTGTCTCTTATAAAAAAACGAATTGTTATTCAATAAATTAATTATTGATGCCATCAATTTTTGAAATCGTACACAAATTGGTAAATATATGAGCTTGTTTTTTAAGAGTGTGTCCTCTAACTGTTGATCAAAAGTGTGTAACTGATTCATTAAACGGTGGAAATGCCCTTTAACCGCTTGTATTGCTTGCCTTCCTTTGTTTTACAGTTCGTTAGATATAATGCATTCTCTTCAGTGTAGTTACTCACCGCACCGGCTGAGGATGATAAATGTTCATCATTAATATGCTGTATACAACCATGCGGACAAATGAGGTTCCGCATATCAACCACGTTTAACTGTTGTTTGGATATAAAGAACCAATTTCAGACATTTACAAAAAAAAATGGTTATATAAAAAACTAGATAAGCAATGAAATCAACAATAGTATATTGAAAAGGTAAAAAATGTCATTTTAATTTGAACAGTTTCACAATTTGCTTTTCACTTTGCTATCTTCTTTTCTATTACAAGCCAAAATATTATTCAAGCTGCTTCGACATCTGTTGCAGAGCTCACAAGTATAGCTTGTAGAACTACAACATCCAACTTTGATAAAAACAAATTATGCAGAAAGACTGGCTCTTACGAATGAAGAAAACCATGAATGAAATTTTGTGACTGTCAACCACACAAAAAGCCGTACCCATATATAAAAAACGTTTATCGCATGTTGACATGCAACACTTTTTGATAGAGTGTGGAAAAGACGCTAACGACATGGTGATTTCAAGATTCATGAGAGGTTTACCGTTTTTCACGCTAATTTGCTTATACCCGCAAAAGTTGTGGCATGCAAGACCAAGGTCACGGTTCTAACCTAAGAGCGATATCACTGCGGCTACCTTAGCGGTTGGTGGATTGTATGGCGCCCCATTCATGTTCGGTTTGGTTTCACTGTAAACCAAAGCTGAACCATGCCGTGGGTAGAGAGGTGAACAAAAGCCAGTTTTAAATCCACTCGTCCGCATTACCCAATAAGGTCGCTCGCAGTCGCACACAAATGATGAACTAACGGAAACTACGTTTCATGAGCCGTGAGTATGGTTGTTTATAATCACGGTGCTTGATCATAGCACCACTGACTGGCAGTGAAAAACGAAGATAATTTTTTGTAAAGTTTGCTTTTTCCATCGTCGGTAGGCGCAGCCTATTGGGTATGTGGAACACTTTCACTCTGTCGTCTGTAATCGAAGAGGTTATATCTTCGTTCGAGTGGGCAAATTGTAATTATGGTCATTCTACGCCTGCTGCCATACGGTTTCCAATGATATTCACAACAAATTTGATGCCTAACTGTGCATTTATAACGTTTGAAGCATTTTACCGATGTGCATTGCGGTTGAAGCGAAGATCGTCACAAAATGTTGCGTTGCGTTGCGTTGCGTGGTAACGGAGTAATTCGTAGATTGCATACTGAAAGTTGTCATGTTAAAACTTCAATACTTCTATTCTAATTGCTTAATGCTGTTTGGGAAGGAACAGCTATCCAATCAGAGGTTGAAGTAAAAAATACATGAAAACTGCCATTGCCGGCCACGCCCATCTTCTCCGTTACGAGGATAGGAAAGGATGTGATGATATGACACTTACTTAAGGTGAGGTCAGCGACTCACCGACGCCCCCATAGGTGTCAAGGAGTTGGATATTTGGAATGGGTTAATTTGGGATTCACTATAAGCGAGTGAAGCGGCAATATTCAGATTGTGTTAGTGTATTTGAGTAGATCATGTAGATGTGTGAGTGTGAGGGTAAGTGTTTTAGTATAACACCAACGTTGGGAGTGACGTAGCTAAAAGATTTTGTCACTCCATAAGCCTTTTTGCTTCCGGGGATGGGGCACAGACATTTTCACTGTGTCCTGGCTATAACAAGCCTAGGCTTAAGCGCCATTGATCGCTCTCTGAAACGAAAATAAACACAATTGATGCCTGACAGTGGGAAGGGTTAGTTAGGATGGAAGGACATCTATTTAACGAGAGGCCAGCGACTCACCGACGCCCTCGTAAATAGCAGGGAGTTGGATTTTTGGTAAGGGAATGGCCAAGGATTCACTATACTTAAGTAATGCGACTATTATTGTCGGGTTTGGTGGTTCCAAAGAAATTGTCATGATCATAATTAATAGATCAAACCAGAACGAACTCACCAAATTTCTTGTTTGATATGATGTCTCCCTTGGTGGACAAATTGACTGAGAAGTGCGACACACTTCGCTAGTCCGATTCCTCCAGCTTGGTACGCTTGCGCTTGGGGGCGGCGTACTGCGGTGTATTACGCAGCGCACTCGTTCGGGCCGCACATATGCTACTCGAGGATGTCTGAAAAATGATGGTCTGGCTTCGAGGGGTGGTGTTCCTACAGACTTCCTCGGACGACTGCAGCTTGTTTAACGAGATCTTGATGTCCATCAGATCCTGATTTTCCTGGAGCTGCTGGGAGACCCGATGTCGGAGGCGCTCGATATCATCCTGGTTTTACCTCCGTTGACGGTTATTGTCGACGAACTGGAAATTTTCGACTGGAGAAACACCGTTTGGCTTCGTCGTGTAGCTCCTTGTTCACATTCCGATGGGCAGTCCTTTCCACAACAACCCGTAGATTTCACTTTCGGCTACGGTTGAATAACTCCCACTTCGAAAACACTATCACCAGCTTATAAAAAAAGCAAAAAAAAAAATACGAATGGTACTTTCGGCAACCGTAATTGCGCAAACCGTTTAGAATTCACACTATTTCTTCACTAAAATTTTCTTTCTGATAAATTTTACACTGCCATTAGCCGAAATTCGATTAACTCTTGAGCGACGGGAAAAAAAAAGCCGCGAAAAATTTTGACGTCCGTATTCGCGCCTGAAGCGAAAATCGTCACAAAATGTACTTTGAAATTCAACTTTTTCGGAAATTTTCACGGATTTCACTCGACAAATACAAAAAAAACTACGTACATATGTTATTTTCTAAAACTGAAGCAATGTGAATAGATGTACTAGTATTCTAAAGCAGAGCATTCAACTGGGCTAAGCTATTGTAGATTTTCAAAGTAGGAAACAAGCACGCAAGTTTAATGCATACCCGCAGCAATTATAAATCAATAAGCTATGAATGTCTGCGAAACGAGACACGCGACGATATTTAAGGGGTCATCATGTAGATCATTCGTCAATGCTCAAGTAGGGTAGAAATCGACAACACACGCAATGTTGTCGAAGAACTTTAGATCCAAGTCGATATTGATTGACCCAGATAACTTAAGTGAAATTGTGAAATTTTGCTCAGAAGTTTATCATAAATTATTGATTGATTGATAAATTTATCAACACTCTGTGTCTGCTACTTTCAAATTTTATAGAATATTTACTATAGTTAAGAAAAGCCACTGCTGTTCAACTACCATTAATGTGAACACAAATTATGTTAGAAATGATATCATTGGACACAAAATACACTACTTCAACCATAGGTTTACGGCTGACAAAGTTCTTCCTACCCCAACTATATAATCTATAGTTTGTCCACCGAACATCGCCCCACCGTTTACTACATGTTTCTCTGTTTCATTTCTAAGTTATTGACCTCACGCCAATGCTGCCAGCCACAATATGACAGAATCAAACTAATGGTGTGTACGAGCGTAGTTCAGAACTGTGGCTAGCAAAGGTGTAAACACAATTAGTATACCGAAGGTCACCGCACACGTTTGCTCTATTTAGTTTCTAAGGCTCAAAACCAACACGAAGGGCGGCAACGTCAATGGGCAAAAGTACCTACTACAAGAATAACTGGCCCAAAGTCAACCAACAACCACCGTGGACCAATGAATGGTCCTAGCGCGATTGTAGGTTAATCGTATGCTGGGCATGGTTGTCGTTGCTTATTGATATTTGAGCAAGTGGCTGCTTGCGATAGATTTTCTATTGACGGCGTGATTAACGGACGGAAAAAAGTAGTGCAAGTTCAATCGTTGTTGCTCACACAACCGCAATGCAATCGGCGTCGGCCAATCTTTATCGATCATATTTATTGTGGGCTTAGCTTGCTATAGATTGTTATGTTTATTTTGGGGATTTGATGTAACTAGTTACACGACCATAATGACCATAATCGGCCTTGACTTGAAGAAAAATGAATTGCAAACACAAACGTTCCATCCGCAGTGACAGACATGATAGATGTTTTTTTTTCTGTCATGTAGGTAGTGTGTTACACTTATATGCAGTGCTATGAATCGTTTTGCATAGTTTCAACATTCTGCGGTGACATCATATGCTCAAACATATAAAATGTGATGTGCTAAATAATGAACACACGTTTCGACCATCTCCTCTACCCACAGCAATACTCAACAAATTAATTTAGTTGTTTGTTATAACTCCCTGCTAGCACTCATCATCAAGCCATCACTAACCTAGACCACAATGAAGTTTTTTGAACTGCACTGCAAATCTAGACGCCTATTGTTGCAATGTTGTTACTTGAAACGGGGAGTGTACGACGTACGTGAAAGATATCATTGTATCTACCCAGACGACAACAATTCCGTAATAATAAAATATGAAGCCATCTCTTGAAGGCAACACCATACAATATGGCACTGCATTCTTGGCCCTCTTTGGCAACTATCTCTTGGGAAAGAATATAGCATGTTACTTTATATTGTTTAGCTTACCTATATATGGCCAGAAGAGACGATAAAAAATAAGCCCCAAGAATGTGCTGTTCGAACAGGAGGAAACGATAAATTGATAGCTGCGCCGAGTTATGTTAATGATGAAGCTCATTTTCTGCGTCAGCAGACAAGATCAGAACAGAAGAGATCTCGAATTGATGAATTATATTTTTGTGGTAAAGCACCTAGTTGTACCCCGGGCATGGCAAAAACATTTTCAACAAATGAGGGAGTTAGAAGCAAATGGGTGTAAGTGACAAAAACCCACTTTCGAGTAGTTTTTCACCAATTTTACATCCCATACTAAATGTATGGAGCTTCAAAATCTACCCAATTTTCTACAATTGATTGTAATTTTTCTAATCATCGTAAAAATAATCTTAAAAAAGTTCCTAAAAGCTTGAAATCTGAAGAATTTTTTATATACTCAGCTTAAAATCGACAAAATGGCCACTTACACCCCTTTAATTCTGGGTCCCTCAAATGTGCATCAAACGGTTCGGTATTGAAGTAACTTTAAATTAATTTTCGGAAATATTAGACAAAAAAAGGAATAATTTCGGAACTTATATTTGCATGAAACGCTTTTGTTCTTTGCTAGCAAAGCAATATGTACCATGTTGATGGCTTTGTTTGCAGATCTCGTGGGGCACGGATAGCATTTTAATATACCATATTAAACGACGAAACAAATAAAAAAAACTAACAAAAAGCAATCTTTTAATAAAGAAAAAAAAAAATCATAAAGATCTCTAGCTTGGCTCTGTTTATTCTTTTCCCGAAAGTGTATACATTTTCGAGCGTGTTTTTGTTTGCCCGGTTAAAGTTGGTCAAAGTAAACCTGTTAAAAATGGATATTCACTATGAACTTCTGCACGAATTTATGCTGATCTGCTTGCTCCCACAAAAAAATTGACGTTTGAGCGGTGCCGACACCGCTCAAACGTCAAATTTCGTGTGAGAGTGAGCAGGCCAGTAAAAATTCGTGCAGTAATCCATATTGACGACGACTGTTTTGAAGACCTTTGACACACGAATAGAACAAATTCAAACTGTCATTTTGAAAATTATACGCAAAAGTAGTGGATTGCAGTCCGGGTTCCGACTAATAGTAATCATATTTTTGAATTTGAAGGAAAAGCGGACAAATTCTTGGTAGACAGTGACATTAAGGTATTCCTTAATTGAAAAAATGACGGTTAAAAATTTTTTTTGAAATAAACAACAATAAACTGATCTAAAAAAAATCGGAATACGCAAAGTGTAGTCTAATGTGTTGAAACTAATAAAAATGACCAATATAAATTACAGATTTCCTAAGGAAGATTCATAAAGGATCGAAACGTTAGAAAAAGAAAACCTTTAGTTGTTTTCGACTCCCGAAATACTGAACCACCAAAAACTACCCGAAAATGCTAGTATTCCATCAAACTGGAGCCTCTCAAATTGATGTCTGAGCTGCCCCAGATTACATGGTGAGCATTAGCATCACTACCAACAATTAGCGGAAGGCCTTTCCCAAGCAATACACTTGTTATATAAAAGTTACGACAGCGCAAGTTTTGGTTGTATAGAAGTTTATTTTACGTTATATCAACACTATGTTAGAATTACGTAAAATAAACTTCTATACAACCAAAACTTGCGCTGTCGTAACTCTATTATAACAAGTGTGTTGCTTGGGTTTGAAGTGCAGTATGCAATGACTTGCTTGAAAGCATCCGTAGGGGATGGTTCATCATGCGGTAAATAAACCGAACAATAAACGTATTTCCTGTTGAGGTTTCCTACAGATAAATCGATTGTGATAGCACATACATCTCTAGTAGTTAGTTCAGAGATGAGTGTAGCAACAATTGCGTTGTTTACAAGCACACATGCTCGAGGCATGACACGTGAGTTTGCCATTTCATTTTTACTGAAAGTAGCAAACACCGGATTTACAAGGTTTCCTAGATAGAAATTCCCCTTACGAAAGTAAGGTTCTTGAACTAACGCCACTTGGGCTATACCATTTTGCATAAGTCTGCAAAGATTGATCGTTGCTGTTCTTTTGTGCTGAAGATTGATCTGAGCTATCCTAACCGTAGCCACTACCCAAACTAGGCAAGATTAAACTCTTAACAATCACAGCATAAAAAAGAACGGCAGGCAATTAAACGCCCCATAATAAATTTGAAAGTTTCCATAAGTAATCCGAAAATTGCCAATAAATAAATAGGGTTGGAAGCAATAATAAACTATAAAAATTCCATAAACAAATCAATCCCATAAATAATTGATTTTCGAGCAATAACAAATGTCAGATTTTCAACAAATAAATCAACAATTGCAATAAAAACAATAAATATTTTTTCCAACCGAAAAAATCGAACATACTACATCATAGAACTATTATAGAAAGACTGAAACTATGTGTGCAATTTAACAGATAAACGCTTGCTGCCCGATCTCGCTAACGCTCGCCGGACTTTAAAAGGGAAAACATCTCTGTTCGCATTATACCGGGTAAATTCTTGGATCTGTGGATTGCCTAGAACCGAATCGACTTAGCTACGGCCCGTCGGATCTCGGAAACTTCCGTGGCCTTCTGCCTCCTCAGTTTCTCAGTCCGCTATGCGGATTCCCCGCCGATACTTTTAGCTAGAATAGCGTTCAAGTTAATTGCACGTTGTTTCGTATTTATTGCTAAATTATAACGTAATGTTTAAGCTTACCACAAACAGCAGCTTATGCGCCACTTCCTGGGTTTAGGAAGACTGCTGATGCTGTTTAGGTCCCGGCTTTGAGACCCTCTTCTAGGGCGAGCCTTTGAATGGCTCAAACACACTGACTAATTCTTGAGCTCCCAAAAAATGACCCAACTCACCTGTTTAGCCCCCTGTAAATCGAGAGAACTCTTTACCCACGAAAATTAGAAAAATTCAATGAAATTTAAAAAAAGAAAATAATCTAAAAGCTCACTTCAGTAGCGATTTTGGAAAAGTGCCGAATATGTGCCCGTTTTGGAACCAGTGCACGAAGTTTTAGAAAAAAATCTTTATTGGTCCAATTCGTGCACAATACTCTCCTATCGCTAGCTAATTCTTCCCTTAATCTATCTCTTCTTCTAAAGGGTACTTGCCGGCGGCGTTGGTCCCACGACGCGTTGCTCGGGGCCCCGACGGTCCTTCTTCAAGGCTTTCGACTTTACCTTGCGCTTTCCAAGCTTGGTAACACGTGGTCGGTATTGGCTGCACTCCACGTGTTCATAGGGTTATTCATCGATCGCTCGACTCTCGTTCGCACGTGAAACTTACACCCGCAGATAAAACCTCCAAATACTTTACTGCTCCTTGGCTACCAACTAGGGAACCACTGGAACGTGAGGTCCCCTGAACACGGTCGGTGTGCAAAAACGGTCCACCGGAGAAACGGACGACTTGTTTTCCGTCTTCGAATAGTCGTCGCTGGCGTTCGAGCAGTTCTATGCGTGAGGATAGTGAGTGGCTTTGGGTTGCAAAAGCGAGAGCGTCGACGAGAGGTGCTCACGAACGTGACGCGCAAAAACCGGTGCAGCACGTGGTTCGGTTGGTGCTCTGGTGCAAGCCTACACAACCATCCTACGTTGTAGGGAATTTCCTGCAACGTATTCTTTTAATACTGGTACTTACTAGCTCTGATCTTGGCTTACCTTGTAATTTACAAACATAAATCACAATAAGCGATTACACGCGTGACTATTTAGTACCGTATCATATACTACAATTGAAACAGATTAGTATGAATTGTGTAATGACTTTCCAATTTACAAATAAAGTCTCACCAATTACAATTTAGTAGCTGTTCTCTAGGTACTTCACATAAATTACTATTTTGTCACACTTCAGAACTATTTGGTAACACCTATGGCTTTCTAATAACGGTTGCACTAGGTACTTATGCGTCCGCACAAATCAAGTATTACTACTCAAGTGACAAGCTATTGTAGTGGGCCAAGTTGCCCAAACTATAGTTTTAAACGACTGCGTAATATCCGCAGGACAAAGAATTCTCTTTGTTTTAAATAACTTTAGGCAGTTTACAAATCACTGCATGTTACAGTGCATTGCCTAGCTGCACAATTTAAAAACCAGGTAGTTCTCATTCGTCGGTAACTCAAGAGCATTGGAGAGCGGAGCCAAATTTAAATTTATACCGAAAGCACTCAGAAATTTCCCTTTTATAGAAGGTCGAATAAGGTGTTTGTCCGTGCTAAGCTTTTATGGTGATGTCCGCTTTGCAATGTTATAGCATTATCATGGAGCTTGAGCATATAGAGGCTTGCATCAAAAACATAACCTCATCGAATTCTCATACGATTTGTAAACATTGCCCTCAATTTTTTTTTGAGGGCAAGGACGGCTTTATGGACCGACGCCGAAGGAAAGAAAGAGAAGGAGACAGTGATGACGTCAGCGTGCAAGCGCTCATTAGTCGAGGAAAAATTGATATTATTTGTTCACAAATTGGACTGTGAATTAAGTGACTTTACAAAATTTTCAATTGCTTTTTTGATGTTTTTCAATTGGGATTTTTTAAATTATTTATGGAAAAATCACATTTATTTATGAAAAAAATTAAACTTTTTTGGTGGAAAAAATGTAGTTAGTCAGCCTCAAGTATGAGATTGAATAAGGGCAGCTGATTGTCTCGGAGAAACACAAGGTCCACTGCGCTATTGCTCCGGTAAGCACAGTAAAGGCAAATACTGTGGTGCCCTGGTACTCCACAGGCTCCGTTTGCGATTAGGTTTTTATAAGACCCCCCTAGGCACGGTAAGCGTAAAGCCGCATAACGCCTTGAATTATGGGTCACCTGATTAGTGGACTCCTACCACTGGAACAGGCGGTCCGTAGTGCTATTCTTAGTCAGTTGAACCAGCCGCTACCGACACTACACAGCTATCTATAGGCTGACCGGGAAAAGAAGTTAATATTGGTGATCAATTTCATATGGGCTCGAAAAGCCGGCACAATCTTCTAACAATAATGACATTTTAATTTTGTTCTTGCTCACTTGTAATAAGATTAAAATAAGAAGAATCAGTGCACTGGTGCAGTTTTTTGTGAGATTTAAAATCGTGAGTAGATGCAAAAGTCGGCCATCTTGTAATTCTAACGGGCTTGTCGTTGAAGACGCAAGTACATAGGGTCAAGTATTTGACCAAGCACAGTTCAATGCTCATACATCTGCATTGGAAGTCAATTCCAGAATCAAAAAAGCACTTTTTTGCAATTTCAAGAATTGGTTTACATGAATCTGTTACATACACGTAAAGTTCATATTTTACATTGAAAAATTCTGTTTGGCTTTCGAGACATTTTTTTCGAAAGATCAAATGATTTGATATAGCCTCTGAATCAGAAATCGAGCCACTCAGGTAATTGAAAATTCGGATGACAAAATACGTATCACATCAAAAGGCTGAACCATAATCATCAACGTAACCGTTGCGTAAAAATTGTATTGTGCAATTTTTACAGTACAGTCATAGCACAACCATGGGTAACCCACAATTATGGGTCAATTCCATTTGAATTGCATGGTGAACTGACTGACTACTAATTGTGACAGAGTGACCCATAATTGTGCAATGACTGTACGTTGCACTGCATTGTAAATCAGTGATGTCGGAACAAAATGGAGCTCTGTTTGGAGTACGGGCCGTATCGTATCATAGCTGCACCTATGGGTTTGAACTTTATTGAATCCATTAAAGTTTCAGTTTTCTTTCTCACATTTTTCGACAGCTGATGGCACCATTTCTGTGTCGGTGAAACCACTGAACCAAATTAAACACCACAGACAACATTAGAGTGATTGTTGTTTGTTTTATGCGACGCATCGATCGACGAATGGATTACCGTGTTGTGAATTGAGAGGGTTATGTAATTCAATCGCAGTGCTTTGTTGTTGAACTTGACAATGAAAATTCGCAAATTGCATGGAAATAAACCAGTGTCTGTTTTTGGCAGTACTGACGCTCTGTTTGATTGGGCATGCATGATTTTGAGACAGACCAATTGGTAAATTTTGTTTTGCCATCAAATCATTCAAGCTATTTGACATTATGATTATATAGGATCATTGATAAGAGTGATTGCATGTTAGAATTCGATTTCAGTAATGTTATTAGGTGAAACATTAAATTCAATGCAATGCAACTACATATGTTTCAAGTACATAGCTGACAACAAATGCCCTTTTTTTTCTTGGCGTAACGTCTCCTCTGGAACGAGGCATGCATTTCAGCTCAGTGTTCTATGAGCACTTTAACAGCTCTTAACTGAGAGTGAGAACTTCCTCTTCTAATGACCTTTTTGCATGTGTATTTCGTGCGGCAGGCACAGAGAAACTCTATGCCCAAGGAAGATAAAAAAAATTCATTGCCTTGATCGACCGAGAATCGAATTCGTCACCCTTAGTATGGTCATGCTGAATGCCCACGCATTTAAAGCTGTGGCTATATGGGTCCTTCTGACTACAAATGCATGTAGAAAAAATATCTGAAAATAATTAATGTCTTGTAGAATAAAGAAGTTAAAAGAAAAATACAGCTACATGGTACAGATAAGCCATACCCTTAGCTAAAACAAAAACAATCAATCTTTTGTTGTCGTTTTTAATTCAAACCCGAAGGAATTATTACCTAAAACATATTAAGCGCCGGTTAAAAATGGATGAGCAATGTAATTACGGTTTGCAATAATAGACACCGCATCGCACCGGTCTGTTTGATTTTTATCGCACTGAAGCGTATCACAACCGTATGCGGGCGCCACGACTGCCAAGCTGACGACGACGGTGCTTTGCGATTAGATATAAATTCTTCCAAACGAGACCAACGTCTCGGAGCACTTCGTTAGCAAGTTGTTGTTTGTGTTGTTAAATTACGATGCCTGCAGCAGATTAATGCATTTTCAGCATTCGAGAGCCTATCGGAGCTGTAAGTAGGCTCAGTGCAAAATAGTGCAGGCAACGAAGCTTTAGGAAATCAAGTGAAAGTAAATCTTTCCATAGGTAAACTCCCCCAATCGATTTAATTTAGCATAATTACACTATTTATTTTCATAACCACTAGGCATAAAAAGACGGATTTGCTTCCTTCTCGGATATAAAAATTCATCAATCGTTTGAATTTTCTTACATTCAGTAAAATTTTAATTACCTTTTCCGGATATGTGGGATGGAAAAGTAATATTTGTGGTGCAATATAGTATGGAACAGAATGTTATGTGAAAGTTTTTTTTAGTTGTTTGAAGCATGCGAAACAAATCTGCATTGCCTTGCGGCTGGCACCGTTTTGCTCTATCATCAAGCAGGCAATTTGCAGTAGATCTAACTACAGTCACTATATATACAGTCTTACAAATAGAAAATCCTGAAAACTGACCAACTGGAATATCTAATCAAGAATACTGGCAATTCTAGAACAAGTTTAAGCTTTTGAATGCCTTGGTGTTTTCAGATCAATAATTTGTTATCTTTACGACACAATCAGGCTTATTCTGCGCGGCGTGTGAGGTGAGACGAGTCGAATGAGGTGACAAAAGTCGACTCGCCCCATTTGATTTACATTAGTCGTCTCACGTCACGTGAGACGAAACCGTCCGTCTCACCTCACACGCCGCGCAGAATAAGCCTGAATACTCCCCTCACTAGAGTGACTGGAAGGGAGAGTGGCGCCATGTTCCAATTTTGACAGGTCTCCTGCTCGTTTGGAACAGGAATTTGTATGGAATTGACAGATGATCGCTGTTCCAATTTTGACATTGACGCCACTCTCCCTTCCAGTCACTCTACCCCTCACATTCAAGCTCACTCGAGCTGTCAAGTTCAATTGCGACAGGCTCGATAATTCTCTTCAAAATCAAAAGAGTTTTTTAACATGCTCTACACGGAACTACAAATGAACCCAAATTTAAGTTGTTTTGACGCAATCCCGGTCTTCCGTGGAATTACTCAAATTTGCGTCAAACAGCGATAGTGGCGAGTGAGTAGTTCTCGTTTGAGAGCGGCAAAAAAATTAACCCAGTGGTAAGTTATTTTCACCCAACGGAGGCCTCAATTGACGCAAATTTGGGTTAACTCAAGAAAACCCAAATTTGGCTTCTTCCACGGAAGAGCAGCGGATGAGTCGGTGCTTCTCTCTTTGTTTTCGAAAACATTGCGGTGGGGCGAGGGAGAAAACAACCCAACTTTGAGTTAAAACTTTAAGCAGTTTAGTCAAATTTGAGTTTTTAAAACTTATTCTTTGGGTTATAATATTTTTCCGTGTAGACTTCTTGAGCGGTGTTTTGCTTCTGCCTCGTCGCAAGCTGGGACGGGACGTGACAGCTCATTGATATAAGCCCTCTTATTCTTTTTGTTACTGTTCATACGGGGGTTGCTCTAGTGTTGCCAACACTTTTCATATGCAAATCAATCAAAACTTGTTGACTAGTTTTATTTAGCATTCTACTTCAAAGAATGAGTTTGAAAACAATCTGATCTACCTCGTTTGGATCTCACACACAGACTTCCATCCCTTGCCGGCAAACCTTCGGACTTTTTGAAAATTAGTAAAAATGAAGCCCAGAATTACACATCACTGCGCCCATAATGTATCGTTTTGTACTTCATTTCACCATGTCAAGTTCCGGATAAAAACAGCACAGAAAGTGAGAAAAACGATTAATGTTGTTAGCTATTAATTATCAATCATACGAGGTTTAAAAAACCCGTGACTACTAGCAACACGGCTAACTTAACAACAGAGTGCCCTCTTATAAACGAACGTAACGCGGCGCAACGCTGCTTTTGTCAAATCGGCCAATCAGAAGTGGTCTTTTTTGACAGGCAAATGGTTTCGTATTTGCACTAGCACCTGACGGGTTCCGTACAGAGTTTCCCATTCTTTATTACACCAACGAACCTAACCTCAAAATGACTAATTCTCAGGTCATCATAATTGAATTTTATTGGCTTTTCTCGGTGAACTTAATACTACTCAAAGAAGGAGGGAGTAACGAAAGTAATGAAAGAAACGGTGGATAGTATCGCAGTACCACGATCTTTTTGCCTGTCTAGGGCTAGTAGTCATCATCAAACTACTAGTACCTAGCCGTTCAACACGAGAGCGTTAGGCAAAGGGATCGTCGTTGTGATTGTGTTGTTCAATTATGGCCCTCTGTTAATTTTCAACTTCTATTCAATTTCTCTCGTCGCACACTTGCGATACTATCCACCGTTTCTTTCATTACTTTCGTTACTCCCTCCTTCTTTGAGTAGTATTAAGTTCACCGAGAAAAGCCAATAAAATTCAATTATGATAAAGTCATGCGGTGATTAAACCTAGAAAGTAAAATCCAGTTGGCAAGAAAGAATGAAACTCGGTTCGAATAAGATCATTTGGACACAATAGGAGCATACGAGATGAAAGCGCGAAAATCAAATAAGTAACGTTCGCTCGATATGAATCTCTGAACAAGTGTCACAGATCGATAGAACCGAAAGCAAAGCCGAACAACATTTAACAGATCACAACCACGATCTTTTTGCCTGTCTAGGGCTAGTAGTCATCATCAAACTACTAGTACCTAGCCGTTCAACACGAGAGCGTTAGGCAAAGGGATCGTCGTTGTGATTGTGTTGTTCAATTATGGCCCTCTGTTAATTTTCAACTTCTATTCAATTTCTCTCGTCGCACACTTGCGATACTATCCACCGTTTCTTTCATTACTTTCGTTACTCCCTCCTTCTTTGAGTAGTATTAAGTTCACCGAGAAAAGCCAATAAAATTCAATTATGATAAAGTCATGCGGTGATTAAACCTAGAAAGTAAAATCCAGTTGGCAAGAAAGAATGAAACTCGGTTCGAATAAGATCATTTGGACACAATAGGAGCATACGAGATGAAAGCGCGAAAATCAAATAAGTAACGTTCGCTCGATATGAATCTCTGAACAAGTGTCACAGATCGATAGAACCGAAAGCAAAACCGAACAACATTTAACAGATCACAACCACGATCTTTTTGCCTGTCTAGGGCTAGTAGTCATCATCAAACTACTAGTACCTAGCCGTTCAACACGAGAGCGTTAGGCAAAGGGATCGTCGTTGTGATTGTGTTGTTCAATTATGGCCCTCTGTTAATTTTCAACTTCTATTCAATTTCTCTCGTCGCACACTTGCGATACTATCCACCGTTTCTTTCATTACTTTCGTTACTCCCTCCTTCTTTGAGTAGTATTAAGTTCACCGAGAAAAGCCAATAAAATTCAATTATGATAAAGTCATGCGGTGATTAAACCTAGAAAGTAATTCTCAGGTCATTTTGATAGATGTAACATGAACATGAAAAGGACGACAACAAGATCGATAAAGTAGAATATATTATCCGTCTTTTTCGTGCATGTGTGTGGTCTGTCAAAATGACCTGAGAAGTGTCAAACATTTTCATAGCTACCTTTGTTGGTATAATGAAGAATTGCTCATGTGTACATAAATGTGACAGCGAGCCTCCCACCAAATTGTCTCCCAGCTCTACAAAATCGCAGTGTGCTGCGCTGCTAGGAGGCTCACGAAAATCTGGTGGGTGCGAGCTAGGCACATAGCTCCCGGGGAGTTCGTCTCATGCGCTGCGTGAGCTGTTGGTATCTAAGGTGAAAAACACCTTCTTGGTAACGAAGAACCTCAACAACTTTTTTTCCGTACACAACACAAGTGTCTGGTTGGTCTATGCGATACGACTAGGGACTCTCAATGCAAAGGTGAGGTAATTCTCGTTCGTTTAAGAAGTTTTTGTCGTGAAATTTTCTAACTTAATCAGCGCATAAGACGAAGCTCATGAGACACATCTTGAGAAAAATGAGACTCACAACTTTCAGTCTAATTTTTTTTTTTTTTTTATCTGTATTAACGAGATTTTTAGCCCTAGGCTAGTTCATCTCGGGACCCACGCTTTACTTCCCTTCCGAAGGAAGAACTCACATTTTGCGAGTTTGTCGGGAGTGGGATTCGATCCCAGGTCCTCGGCGTGATAGTCAAGTGTTCTAACCATCACACCAGGTCCGCTCCACAGTCTCAAAATGTACTGTGCTCCTGGGAGCTTGCTTGCGATGTGGCTCCCGTACATGAGACTACAGCACGTGTACATCAACTCTGGTCCCGTCCCAGGTCGCAAGGTAACGAACGAACCCCAAAAAAAGAGGCAATAAAAATTGAGCGAGGAATAGGGGAACGAAAAAAGAGCCGATGATGAATGCTTCGGATAAAAGAGTGCGATTTTTGCCTCGAGAGTCTTTCTTTGAATGGGAGTGGAACTCGCGAGAGCTTTTTAGGTGTGAGTAGACATGAGAAACACAAGAAGCAATTATGAGTGTTAGACAAACTCCTCGCTGCGCGACAAGCTCATACTCGGTGCTATTGAGGATTAGCGTTGTGATTTCTGAGTTTTATTTTTTTTCTCTTCAGAAAATCGCCGAAATTGCTTCCTTATTTTCTCGCGAGGGAGTTTCTGTCAAGCCTGGGCTCCGATAGATCTATCCGCCAGACTGTATATATAGTGAATGTAGATCAAACCCTTATGCGGCCGACAGGGTACTCTGGAACCCAGCACCCATTTAAAAGACATCGTGTAGAAAAAAAATAGTTTATGAGACATATAATGCTTAAAAGACTATAGAGGACGAACAGCACTAGTGTTCTCTTTGACACTTAGCTTCGTTTTTTTATTTTATTTTTGTTTTTTTTTTTTTATTTAGGAATGATCATTAGCGTCGGTCATCGGTTCAGATCAAAGCTTTTTTGGTTTCTACACTTTGCGCATTGCAATTGAAATTTGTATGGGATTTTGTATTAGAAAACATACTTTTCTTGCATAGTTGTCTTAAGTATGAAACTTTTTAACCGATGACGTAAAATAAAAGCCTAGAATGTTCCGAAAAACTTTGTCGAAGAGCACAAAGCGATTCGATGCTTGTAAATAAGATACATTCAACAAACCGCATGCATGTGTTAAAGTTTCAACATGTAAAGGAATAACAAAAGCAACAAAATCACATGCTGTTTCGGCTAGCAATACCAGAACACCCTAGGCTATGTTTTCACATTATTAGATGATTTTTGAAAATATCGAGCTTCTCATTAGAGAAATGCAAAAAAGTATGTTTTCCCATGTAAAATCCCATACAAATCTCAAACGCGATGCCGATGCGCAAAACGTCGACATAACCGATCGTGCCCAAATTTTGCACAGTTATTTGGGTCCTGAAATGGGACTTAAAAAACTTTGATCTGATGGAATGTCATCAAATTTTCCATTTTTTCATATAACGGATGACCCACTCTAATGATCATGCATGTTAACAAAAAAAACGGAAGCAACCGGTGCTTAAATAGTCTGTTTTTGGCCAGCATGTTGTCACAGCCTAGGATAGGATCCAGTGCTTCCACTTCTCTTTATTCCAAATTTTTTAAACATTTTCAATTCAACGATTGAAGTTCTGATGCATATTTTGCACCGTAAAGCAAGGTTGCGACCATTCATTTGCAAAGATTTACATTCATTTGTTATTATCTCAGTTCAGAAGCATGCTATCAAAAAACAATGTATGGATGAACTGAACCTTGTAATTTTATCTGAAAGTTTGCCGAATAACATTGAGGTCGCACACGCATACCAAAGTCGTGAGCGAGCTGTGAAGGCAACTTTCCACAGCGTGAATGTAATTTACATTCACCGCGTGGAGCGTTGCCTTCACAGCTCGCTCACGACTTTGGTATACATTTGCGACCCCAATGTTATTCGGCAAACTTTCAGATAAAATTACAAGGTTAAATTCATCCATACATTGTTTTTCGATAGCATGCTTCTGAACTGAGATAATAGCAAATGAATGTAAATCTTTGCAAATGAATGCTCTCAACCTTGCCGTAAAGCACTGTTTGCAGTTGAAATAGCATACTTGCAACTGAATTTGTTTTCAAACGCAAAATTATTTCGCTTATAGAGAAATATATTAACAAATTAATAAATGTTGCATCAAAACAATAGTTTTAATCGGAAACGGGACATAGCTGTCACTTTCGGTTGATTTATTTTTGAATGCAGACATATCGTCCCCTTAATGCTAGATCTAGATAACTGGTTTTGCGAAATCGCAAGAAATTTGTTTATATCTGATCTGAACGTACACCACAATAAACACAAGTTTGTCAATTGAAAATCCAAAAACACATATAAATTCAACTTCTAAAACCAACAAAGAGTTTCCTTTATACCAGAATAAGTTTTACCAGCCATTTTTAACCGCATTTTCCAAAACGAGTTACCTAGTTCTATAGCATTAAGGGGGCGATATTTGAGACGATAAAGCTTGAATAAAAATATACAATGATTTTAAATATTGATAGGGTAGCGAACCACTTGGGCAGCGGCCAGTATTTTGGGCACTCTTCGCTATTACTCAGTCAATTTCAAACCAATTGACTTGAAATTTTGTACACGGCTAGATACTATACGTATCTCATCGCATTCCAAAAATTGTGTCAATTGGTTCAAAATTGGCTGAGTTATAGCAGAAAAGTGCCCGAAATAGGACCCCTGCCGAGATGGTACCACTTCCCTATTAAATGCTAAACTTAGAAACTAGCAAAACGGCCGAGCAAAAAACAAAGCGGTCTGATCGCAGCAAACGGATGTCATTTTCAACCAATCAGCGACTGGTTCCGTTTGACAGTAAATTGGTCTCAAATTGGCTGACAACGTGTCGGATCCTATCCTAGGTCGTAGCCATGGCAAGAAGTACCCAAATAAACCAATACCTTAAGGTCCCATTAGACATGACAAATATTTGGCCAAACAAGCCCAACAAATGACCAACACAACGTAAATCATGGCAACCTCGGATGAATGTCGGACTACAATGACAAATATTTGTCATTATGACAAACAGTCTAATGGCCCCTTTACACGGACCGTCGTATTGTAGATGGTTCAACAATGCCGCATACTGTTCGAATTGCATCCCAAATGGGTGGTTAAGAACGTCTTATGGGTATCGTTTATGCGGGTAGATTTGCGCCAATAACGTACAGTCCGTTTCAAAACAAGACGAACGATATCAGTTCTGTAACAACATCAAACCAACATTAGACAAAAAAAAAACAAACAATCAGTTACCCCTGACGATGAAACAAAACGACAGTGTCGAAACGTTGGGAGAATAATAAACCTCGATTTTCATATTAAACACTGCATAGCCTTTAAATCCAGAAAGAAATTTCAGTTGCAGAGCTTATTTCCTGCTTTTCAGTTGTGAGAGGACCAAGCCAAGCTAGCAATTTTCGTTCGTCGATAGGTAGGGTAACCTGGGGTAATACGCACCCCCGAGGCAAAACACCCTCAGCCAACAGTTTTCGTTCGTTGGTGTCATCGTGCTTCGTGTGGAGGAAGCCAGTTTATTTTACACGTTTCGGTTGTGAGGATATTGGTGGCAAGCCAAGCTAGCAATTTTCGTTTGTCAGTGTATTCATGTTTGTCAGTGAACATTCAGCATTTTTGGTCTGTTAGAATGCTGTTAAGAGTGATGAACACAGAGAATCAGGTGCATGATCTCATCCGATGAGTGTGTTCGGATTTTTGTATACGGATTATATTTTTGTTGTACCATAAGTTCAGTTTTTAACCATATATGTTTATCTGCATGTATTTTATATTACATTTTAAATATTATTCCTTCCAATTTGAATAGTTTGTTCGCGGCCTATAGTAAGTAATCAACAAAGAACTCCTTCCTTCCTATCAGTCCTGGACACCCACGGTGGTGCAGTGCAGAGGGCCGAATTGAAAGATTTCCATCCTGGACGATTGCCAGTCATCGCCTTGACCTGTGGCCAGGTCAAATTTCTGTCGACTTGCTTGATTTCGTTGTTGATGCTGCGCCGCCATGAGCCTGCATGGGCTGCAAAACGGTGAGTCGAAACAAAGAGCATCCAACATAGCTCTGGTCCTCACAAGTTCCTACCTCATGCTTCCACTGGTCAATCGGTGACAGAGACCGCCAGCTAAGAGTTGTGTGCTGATAGTGCAGCCTGGGCACTGTTGTCCTTCTGACATCAGCTAGATCGAGGAGGTACGTCTCAAGCGTCTATTCACCAAGGAGGTGCGGCTCAAACAGCGTCTGTTCTGGCATCCAGAGGCTGAGTATGAAATGTTCCTCCACCGGAAGCTATACCTAAGGTGGCAGCCCCACCACCGTGGATAGGGGACCTTAGGCCAACAACCGTTACAGAAACCGAAACAAAAAACAAGATTTGTGAGCTGAACGTTTGTATAGTTAAATGATAAATTCTTTGTTTCTATAATGAAATAGTGCAAAAAGCGTGGGTATTGAATGATTTAAACCTATGTATTAGAGTGGGTCAACGTTGAATGAGGAAAATTAAAATTTCATCGCATCAACCCGGAACAAGGTTTTTTCAATCTACATTAGGATCCAAAACAACTGTTCAAAATTTGGAAGCGATTGGTTGCGTCCTCGTACTCCGCATTGCAATTGAAATTTGTATGGAACTTAGTATGGAAAAACTAACTTTTTGCAGTATACAGTATCGGACAATAAAAATGCACCAAAGCCGTTTTCCCATACAAACTAGTCAACTTTGGATTGTCATATCTTAGTTATTTCTCAACCGATTGTTTTCGGCCTTTCTGTGACGAACTACAAAACACTTCAATTTCTGAAAACTATTGAAAAAATTCGGTGATAACTATTGATACAAAAGTTACAGATAGGTTGAATTTTGACAATAAAAATGCACCAAGACAAAAAATGCTATAGCAAAACATGGTCACGTCATATCATTATGGTGTCTTCAGCAAATATGTTTCTTGTGTGGTGATGAGTAAATTTGCTGAAGAGACCAACATGATTAGACTTCAGCATTTTTTGCTAAAAAATATTTTGTCTTGGTGCATTTTTATTGTCAAAATTCAACCCATCTGTAACTTTTCTATCAATAGTTATCACCGAATTTTTTCAATAGTTTTCAAAAATTGAAATGTTTTGTAGTTCGTCACAGAAAGGCCGAAAACAATCGGTTGAGAAATAATTGAGATATGGCTATCGAAAGTTGACTAGTTTGTATGGAAAAACGGCTTTGGTGCATTTTTATTGTCCGATACTGTATTATTTGTTGATTTTTTTTTTGTCTAGAACCATGTAGCTAATGACGTTAAAGTATAGTCAAGGGTATGCAGAAAAACTTTGCCAAAGACCGCAAAGTGATCCGACGCTTGTGAAATAAGTTATTCGCTTGGTAACATAGGCAAAAAATTGAGATTTTATTATTGATGTTATTTCTTCACATGTTAAGCATCATCAGACGATCTGAACGTTATAACTTTTGTCACAAGTGTCGGATCACTTAGCGGTCTTCGGCAAAGTTTTTCGGCATATCCTAGGCTATACTTCAACGCCATTCGTTAGATTGTTTAGACAAAGAAGCAATTTAAGAGAAAAATGCAAAAAATACATTTTTCCATTCTATATTCCATACAAAGTTCAATCGCAATGCGGAATACTGGGATACAATTAATCGCTCCCAAAGTTTGCACAGTTGTTTTGGATGTTAAAAGGAATCGGAAAAGCTTTGTTCCAAAAAATCGACTTTGTTGACCCAGTCTACTAAGTATGTATGGATGATTCCTTGCCAATGTTGTTGATGTTGTTTGAGCAAAACCTCGGGTAACTGTGTTGTTGAAGTTGCAAGAAATGGAAAATACAACAACGTAGTTACAAAAAGTTTTGCTCCAATAGCATCAAATTAGACAAGATATCAAAATACGACCGATTTTTGAACAGCCTTCGGAAATGCAAAAACAACTCATAGTTTTTCCTCATGAAATTTTGTAATCAAAATCGATCATGAATACATATCAAAAGGTTTTATCAGGGCCTTGTTCATAAACTACGTAGACCTCTCAAATTACGAAAATTTTGTATGGACGAATGTATACGAGGGGGGAAGAGGGAGTTTTCAAAGGGCACTAATCTTCTAAGTTCGTAAATAAATGCGCTAATTTTGAATCTGCCTCTTCTAGCAAGTGAGCAAAGCAAGGATAAAAAAATTGCAGTGTGATTCGATAGTTCGTTTGGCAAATTAGTGCCTCTAAAGATTGTGTGTGAAAATGAAATTGAAATGGATTTAACCTTAAGAGCTAAAATTTTGTTAAAGCTTTGTTCGACGTGAAAACCGTCCACTGGTTTTCATGGGCAAGCTAACGTTTATATAACAAAACAAAAGATTCATCCCATACAAAAATTTAAATTTAATTTTGGCGCGATGACTCAAAACCAGGCGAAACTCAACTAATAAACCAAATTAGATCCATGCCACCAGATTGAAGCGGTATTGTGTGTGGGTATCATATTCTATGGCTTGCTCCATCAAGTGCGGCAGTAGGTATAATCTACTCCAGGAGCTCCGTCATCCGAGCTCTTTCAGTCTACTTAGAATATCGCACAACAAATGATCCCAATTTGGGGCAAAATATTGCGCTCGTGTGAACGTCATAATGATTTTTTGATGACTTTGCACCTGTTACTTGCACGGCTGCTTCAAAGCATAATCACGGTTTCATTGATTCTGGTAGAAGGGTTACAAGTTCGAAGGACCTTGCATATTGTTATACCGATGTTTAGGGCGAATTGGGTTTACATACACTTCAAGTAAGAATGTTATAACGAACACAATGATCGTTCATGAAATACGTAACGCACTAAAAAGAGAAATGCTAAAGTTGTAAATTGTTGAAGGAATGCAGTGTAAGACTATTTAAGTTTTTAATATTTTTACGACCCCCAAATTTAGTAAAAATTTTTCGTTCAAGGTAAGCATGTATTCCCAAGCCCCAGATTCCTCTACGCTTGTAACTATCGCTCTATATTGTGTCATACCTGAATGCCAACACCTCTACACCACGCATACGTCTAATGATGGAAACGTCGCTCAGCTCACTTCCCCTGTGGAGTAAAGAAAAGAAAGCAAAAAAAAGGATAAATGCTTGACTCGTAATCACTGTCATCGACGATATTAATAATGAACGAAACATGACGGAACCGAATTGACCATTGCTTCACGGTTTGACCCATTTTGGGTTATTACACTGGAATATTTTCACCGCAATTATATTTTGCACGACTTTTCCGGCATTTTTGCGATGTTATGAGATAGGCATTTAAGTAGACCAGTCTTCGTTTTTTTTATCCTCATTGCTTTTACTTCTTTCGGAGTGTTTAATTTCAGAACGAGTAAAATTACAAATATGTGTAACCATTGAATTTGTAATGATTACTAGTTTTGATAATTCAGTAACAATTTAACTGATTAGTATTGTTTACCTGAATATACGCTAGAGAAGTTTGCTATGTGTTAGTACCTAACAGTACCGGTCAATTTAGAATACCAAATCGAATTCAATGAATACCCAATACTCTTCCAGGTCCCGGTTTCAAATCAATTCACTCGCAACTGCAGTACCGACAACGGTCCAAACCATTCAAGTTCAAGAATGGAAACCAACACGTGGGAGTGTTCTCACGTATTTACATACAGATAGTGGTGCCATAAGTATAATAACACATCAAGGCTCACGTCGATGACGCCTTCGTGCGGTTGGTGATGTACGAAGCTGCGGTTCCAAATAAGTACTTGTTACGTATTATTCATAAAACTCGTTTGCCCGCTTGGGAGGAAATGTGACAACTTAAGAACTATGATGACAAAAAAACTTGTGTGATTGACTACTACTAATTATAAATCAATTGTAATGTTTCTGTCAAAACCAGGATGCTTTTTGTTTCTTTAAAACATCTGCAAACTACCCCGAGCGTGTAGTCTTTTACGAATTAAAAAAAAAAAACGAGTATAAAAGCGGAAGCCGGGAAACAATAGTTAGTACCCAAATGTTGTACAATTGTTTTCAACGGTTAATTGGACTTGAACAACATTGATCCGGGTTTATGTGATCAAATCATCATTTTCAAAACAATGAAATGTTACCCCATCCTCATAAACATACACATTACACACTCCATGAGAGATTACAATTATAAAACTTTCGTAGAGAAAGAATAAATAGGGTGCCTGTACCAATTATGGCACTACATAAGGAAAACTATTTGTACAAAAATAACGAGAAGATCAACGAATGTCAACAATATGTTAAAAGATAGCTTAGTTTCCATACTTTACAGGAAAAATATAGAAACAGAGCCAAAACTTCTTTTAGTATTTATTACAGCGTGTGCCAATGATAGGAACCCTGTACCAGTTATGGCTGCATTTTTTAACTTCGGTTCCTTTTCGCACTATTTGCATGCATTCCTTATGGGATTAGCCATATCTGGTACACTATGGCGATATTAGGTGCAAGGAAGCCGAGATTTTAAGGAAAATGATTTATTTCTACCATAATTTGAGCAAAATATGGAGTTTAAATGAGTGTCACCATCTTTTGTGAACGTCATCTGTTGCTTTTGTTATTGTTGATTTACATCGTTAAAGGGTGAAAATCAACTATGGCGAATAATTTGGTACTATAGCCATAATTGGTACACTTACCCTATTGCATGAGAGCTTACCATGCTTAACAAGCAAAATTCTAAGAGCTAAGCATTCTAAAAGTGAAGTCAATTCGCGACTACGAAGTTGTCGAATGTGCGTGAAGGTTTACGTGAGAAAAAACGAGAGGGAAATATTTTTTGCTTTTTTTTCACGCACATTCTGACAGTTCTTTACGAGGTTTTACATTAGAGCGACAAAGAGTTGGAATCTCTTTTACCTTCGTAGTCGCGAATAACGGTGCGGCCTTACAGTCATCAAGGAATGGAATGAGTGTCAATTCGATAACTGTTGCTATAAGAGACCGATCACTTATTGTTACATTTTTTATGTACGGAGATTCATTTTATGCAACTTTTTTATGTCCTGCATAAAAAATAAAAGTCATACAGTAGAAAATGGCGGTAACTATGGCAACAACGCAACGGCCCAGGCGTTTCAAGAGTACGGAACTTTATGTTCTATTTCATATCTTTTAAGTACAATCTAACTGACGTCCGGAATTGAGAATTTTGGGCAAGGTTGCCGAAAGCATCGTCGGGTATCGCAGGAGAAACTGGCTGTAGAATACCAAACACAGGTATGCAAAATCCAATACCATTCAGCCTGAATAAGGTGTTGTAGAACCCTGCATAACAGGTAAAATCGGTAAAATACATAAAAAATAACTTGTGTGTTTCTAACGAATCTGTGACTGTGATGAATGAGAACAGCAGGTCTCGCAAAATCTCAATCATAATCATCGTTTTTTTTTTCATATACAGTAGGCGTTCGGTCGGTGCAAACGGTTTAACTGCAAGTCCGGTAAATGCAACAAATTTGGGAAAGTCCATAAATTACATCACACAAAAAATGACAATTTTCAACCCCCTCCCCCATGGCACACTTTTTGTATGATACCTCCGAAATTTTTGTATGGATTTTCATACTTTGCTGAGCGTGAAAACCGACCTTTGCCAACGTGTTTTAGGCCAGCGATGTTGCATCCAGAAAGGCAAAAACTCCGTCTGCAAGGGGTTAACTTAGCTTAACTTATGTCTTACTGTAAGAAAATTTTGAAAATTCCAGAAACTTTCTTAGGGAATTGACAGAGATATTTCAAGGAACTAGATTTCTCTGTCATCTTCATCTGGAGAATATTGAACATTGAAACTACTGTCGGCGTTCTGATTTCGATTCTGAAACAATGAGTTTTCAATCGGAAGGTTGAAGATGCTGGAAAAGTTTTAGATTTTTTGTTTTGAATAATTGCTCCCATGACAGATTTTTAATTCTGACTATAAAAATTTAGTTGAAATTTTTGTTTGCAATTTGCATTTTCAGTTGGATTCACATTTTACAAGTTCAGTAGCTTGAATTTCAGAAAAAAATGTAAATAGTTAATATTAGCAAAAAAATACAAAAATTTCGATAAGAAATCACCGAACATTTGGTATACTTCACCGAGTTATTTGTTTATTTTTTCCGAACTTCGGTTAAAATTAGGGTAGGTAATGAAAAGTTGAACCAAATTGCGGCTTTCCGAAGTAGCCCAAATTTTGAGTGATTTTTTCTCCCACATGGAAATAATTTACTACGGCAAAATCTATAAGTATAAGCTTTCTGTTAAGTGGTAAAAAGTTTGTATTTGCACCGAATTTCATTGAAAAATTCGATTATTCGTCAACAGTGATTTTAATCTTAATTTGAACCATCGTAATCATAATTTGAACCAATTTTAATCTTAATTTGAACATTTGAACTACTGGTGGCAGCAGCTCGAGCATCTCCCACAACAGCCAATTTCGTGCTGAACAATAGGAAAACACATGGATCTGCCTATTCCCATAACAATTTTTCATTAGGCAGTGGAATTTCAACTAAGAATGGTCTAAACTCTTCAGGAACTTGGAAACAAAATTTGGAATTTTTCATCCCCCTAGCGTAAACAAAACAACCACTAGCGCAGTCTGCCGGCCAACACTGGGAGCTCTCCCCCATTTACTAGTTCAAATTTAGATTACAAATGGTTCAACTTAAGATAACATTCTCCAAGTAAGAATTACTTGAATTTGATAATTTTATGTCAAATAATGCGGAATATTATTCGGTTGGGCGATTCTACGATAAATAAGCTTTCATTTGAAGTGTTCACATATTGCGTGTGATACAATGCATGAGCTGTACGAGTGCACCGAAAATGTGGTTTCTCTGGGGGGAAATGGGTGAAATCACAGTGATTTTTCAATTGCCTGTTTTCCATGACAAAAACGCGTTTTGTCGCGTTATCAGGTTATATTACGGAAAGCTGTTTAACATCTTTTTCGGGACAATATTTGCCTAAAAAGTACGTCGTTTTAATGAATATCGACATGGTTCAAATTAAGATTACAATTCGACTAGTTCAAAGTTTGATTTCATACCCTACATCAGTAAAATTTTGAAAGAGACGAACCAGCCAAGGGCTGAAAGTCTCTTAAATAAAGACAAATCTGGTTGATTGATTTCAAATTTTGAAAATTTGAACTTTTACATATATCAGAACAGCTAAATAAGTGATAGTAATTAAATATAAATAAAATAAGCGTAGGAAAGATTAAATTAAAACTTCTGGGAGACTTTCCAGATTCTCCAATTCTACAATTCGAAACTTATAAACGAGAAAAAAAAACAAACAAAATGCATTATTAGACTTCTTTCATTTGACAGTGAATTTTAAAAGTTCTTCAAATTGCCACGCTTAATTGCCACTATGCACCAAAGAATGTGTATAAACTAAATGTTTTCTTTCTCTCTAACATGTTATATTACCTAAGATCTGTGAAGTTTTGCGTGGAGCCAGACTGGTTAAATTTGAAATAGAAACATGCAAACTTATCTAAAATTCTTTACAACTCTTGATACTAAACGCTTGAGCCAGTCTAAATTATCAAAAAAATGGCTTATGTTATGAGCTGGTGGGTCACCTAATATTCTACTACAATCTAAAGTGGGTCGCAAGCTGATAAAGTTTGAGAACCCCTGGTATAAAATATGTCAATACCGTTTTCTATTCTAGATTTTCAGCCACCCAGTCCTGCAAGATGGAAAAATAAATCGGATGAATTATACAGGCAGCTGTCTCAATATAACCAAATAATATTTTTTGCGCCTGCAAATTTACCAAACGTATCCTTTGGAGTTTACCCTTCCACACACAACACCCAAATTCCCGTGATATCTAGGCCTAAGAGGACGTGAAGGTCTCTACATACCTTTCGTAGATGTCCAACAAATTTTCCTTTCCCATCCCTCAACTGTCGCCAAGACGTGGCCAGGACAGCTCTTGACCATTGGAGAATTGCGTCCGTCTTATCTAAGAGTCAGATATTAGTCCCAAATATTTGTGCTTTGGTTTGGACGGGAAGGAGGCAACCCTCATAACAGCGGTCTAGTGTTACGGCGAAAAGTGGGGTTCGAGGGGGGTTATGTGAGGCTTTGAGCCGAATTCTTCGAAGCAGATCGCAAACTCCGATGTGCGGGTGCGAAACAGCTAAAAGCTGCAATTCAATTATATTTTTAGTTCAATAATCACTTATATCTATACATTGTACTTACATAAATCGGTCTTCCGCTTAGCATAGAATTATTATCAAATTCCCCCGTAACATTTGTGTTCGTTCATCTGTGTTTATAGGTTTTAAGGTTAGAATAACAAATTATTAACGTTCTGATAACTTACTGTGATTTTAACTGTGATAACTAGGTTAGTTAAATATCTATCTGTTTGTAAATAAGTAGCTGTAAGTAGAATAATATTTTAGCAAACTATTCCAATTATTTAGGTATTATTTAATACAATTACAATTTCATGTGTTTTCACATCACTAAACAGACTGGCTTTGACAGTTCACTGAAATTCTCATTCTTCTTCGTATGTTGCTTCGCATCATGACATAACTCAGTTGTAATGACATCATATGGCAGTGCTGCTAGCAACAGTCAGTGTTGCGAAACGAGCGAGTACTCACACAACTAGTCAAACTCACGAGTGAGTATGAGCAGTACACCTTAAACTCACCGTGAGTATTACTCACATTTGAGTAAGCGCTGTACAACTCACACTCACTCGTGAGTATTGACGTGCAGATACTCACTCACGAGTATGCTTTACTCATATTCATACGGTAATCTAAAAATTATCTAAAGGCTTGGAATCCTATCAAACATTAAAATGGTATGTTTTATTGGGGCGAATGTATTGAATCAGTAGACAAGGTTACTTGTCAATAATTCTATTGTTTTTTTTTTATTCTAGTGAATTGTATCTTACTGGTAGTTCTAAGCGCTCCGTTAAGGGCGGTCCTGAACAGGTCCCCTTTGAGCCCAACAGCTCAACGTGAGGGCTTTTGTTTGAACTCAAACCTCTTGTAGACAGAGATCAATCCCCTGAAATGGCTGTCATCCACATATAACTGGCGTGAAGCCAAAAATTTGGTGCAGGACGTGGTGCTGATTTGAATGGGCGGTTGCATTAAGCTGAAAACAGTGATTTTTTTCTGTTAGTGCAGGCGTGACATTCACATATAATTGAGTTCAGCGTTGTTTTAAAAGGACGAAATGTATTTGCATGCTTGTGCGTCTTGTAAATTTAATAAAGAACACTAAACGCATTGAACAAATGTGTAAACGATCGTTTCTCAAATGCACGATAATTCGTACGACAAAGTTCGCTTCCACACGTAGCAGATTGAAAGGCAGGCTGAAATTTCGTAAACGAGCCCGTTCGAGCCGGCTTCAAGAACTAACGCTTTCTTCAGGGGATTGGCAGAGATAGCAATTAAGAAAACGTAATTTTACGGAATCATGTGGTGTGCTCGATTGGTAGCCGATTTGACCTTGGATTTGACAGTTCGATAGCAGCAGACCTGCTGCAAAGGCGCATATAGTGCTGAATTAAAGCCATTTTAGCCATTTTTATTGGTTATCTGGGTGTGATTACTGGCCATGTTACTGGTAGTAATTTGCTCGGCAGTTTTTTTTTCTTTTTAGGTCCGAGGCTCATATAATTAGGGTGGTCCAACTTTATATGAAAAAAAAACTAAGACTTGAAAAAGCTCATGGGGTTCCTCCAGAATTTGTTCCTTTTTTTCATTCTTCAATCACTTTACCTAATTTACAGCTTTTTTGTCCACCAGGGCACTGCGTGAGCGATTCCAATTGGAAGCTGTACTTACACTTTGTACAGCTCCTAAATGTATTCTATTATAATTCTACTAGATCGAACTGGATTCCGTTGCGCTGCTTTCACTTTCTGCACTATTATGGTAGAATGATGAGCACGAGGATGTTGATGTGTGGCTCTTGTTCCTTTTCCTGTCCGATTGGGGGTCCATTATGAGTTGCCGTTAGCCGATATCCAGGTGTCCGGGTCCGTTGCAGCATATGCTCTGAAGAGGGTCAGGTGCCAGCTGCTCTCGGGGGGAAGAGCAACTGACGAAAAATTGCAAGTGCCGGGCTGGGATCGAACCCATGACCATCCACTTATGAAGTGAACGTGTAGCCACTACGCTACGGGCCCTGGCAATTTGTTCCTTTTGTCACCCACAAGTTCCAATAAAGTTTTGTTTCAATTCTATCAAGTCTAAGCACTTTTTTATGAAACATCCAGCAATTTGTGCTGATAGGGCACAAAGTTGTACCGGATTCTAGCAAAAAAAATTGCTTAAAAATCAACTATTCATTTTGCTGGTTTTTGCTTTGCTGGATGCGTTTAGTGTGTAAGTTTCATGTTCGAAAGTTGAGTACTCAAGTAAATTTACTATTTTTTGTAAATTTTAACTTACAAACTGATCAAGTGTTTAGTATGAGGAAAAACGTTACTTTTCCTTACGGAAAAATAGAACGGACTATTTTTCTGCGCAGAAAAAACTACAGCTCTTTAAGATTTACAAGGGAGGCGTTACCAGTGTAAAACGTTTTTTCCTTACTTGCCTACTCAAGTAGTTTTCAAGCAAAACCAATATTTGTCCATTATATGCCCTATATTTTTGCACAGTAATAGAAACTAGCCACATGTGAAAAAACGTATGCAGATGTATGAAAATGATTGCAGAAAAGAAAAGCTTTAAATGTTTGGACCTAGGACATGCTGTAATAGGCTCCTAAAGGCCTATCTCAATTTTTGCATAATTTGATCAAGCATTGATTAAAACGACATGTTTACTCATTTTTCAAGTATTCCTATTAGGTAAAGCCCATAAAATATATTTTTAAAAAATTTAATAATTTTTGCAACTCTCCTTTTTTAGCACTCTATTTTGGGTAAATTTTGTTTACCGTGTATGTCAAACAGGAACATTTGTTGTCAGAAGTGGTCAATGTAATGTCTTTTGCAACCCGCCGTTTCACTTTTGTTACGTCAAGGTTGACCTCGAATGTCAAACAAGACCTGCTCATCATTATTTTAATTTCGAGTTTATTAACTCACATCATTGTTTAAGTTTGGAAAAATTACCATTGAGATCAGAAAAGCATGCTCCTTCGTGTTATACAACAAAACCGGGAAAATATTTTTCATTTTAGGACCCTATTGTCCCTACCATTTTAAATTTGAAGGTAGGGATTGTGATTTTACTTCGAAGATGAATTCCAAGGGAATTTGCTTGAGCTGGTTGGAAATCGCCGTTTAATTTCAAGGGGCGTTTCAATGCGTTCTTGTAAAATTATAGACTTTTATGTTAATGCTCTTATTACGTTAAACGACCTCTAGACTGATTCTCTGTAAAATAATATATGTAACACGCATTGAAAAGTTTAATGCTGAACTTTTAAACTAGAATTTTCCATACTTTTTATTACGAAAACTTTTTATCTCGACGAATTCTTCCGAAAACGCATTGGAGCACCCCTCCGACTATGCTCCTCCATCCTTGCTACCATCAGCTGGCAGCATCGGCAGCATGAGCAGCATAAAAGAAATGTCAGATTGAATCAAAACAAACCACACCAACCGAGAGAGAGAATCTCACGCACGTGTTGCTCCTACGTTAAGTATGTCAAAGCGATGTGTCAGTTTGATTTCTGTCTCGCTCTGCAATCGAACGACGATTCCAACGGCGATTCGAACGGCGATTCCAAAAACGACGGTTCTGATTCGTCGTGTTCAGTTAGCAAATCCACGTACAATAAATATATGCCACACATCTTTATTGAATACCGTAAAGTGACCCGACGTATGCGAAAAAAGTTATACCATTGACAAAGTGTAGTGAAATATAGAGATTTCCTAATTGATGATATTACTTTGCATGCGTAGGTAAACAATAAGAGTTTTTAGCCTATGGTGCCAAAGCTCTCGAGCAGATCCACCTTTCCTCGAAAACTGTGCCTTGTATATAAATAATCACCATTGCAGTACAGAACAAACGAAAACATCATTTCAAACCAACAAAAATAACTTACTCAATAAACTCACCGTGAGTAAAATGAGTAATACTCACGCGAGAGTATGACGTCATTACTCACGCGTGAGTATACTCATACGCGAGTAACTCACAGCGTGAGCATTACTCGCAAATGAGTAAGGTGAGTGAGTATTTTTTACTCGTGAGCATGAGTTTCGCAACACTGGCAACAGTCTAGGACTATTTGTTTTGGAATGATACCTGACTTTGGTATCCTGCAGTATGTGACTGCTATTCGTTCTTGCTCGGGTACCAGAGTGTATCGGTTTTTCAGAATCAGAGATATTAAAAAAATGATCGGTACCAGTACTACATACAACCCTGATTTCAGGGAAGTTTTGTAGTGTTTTAGAGATTCAATGCGCTTTTTTCGGTACATTCAGAAAGATTCAATGGGCTTTCAATAAGGTTTCAAAAAGATTTCAAAAAATAAAAGTGATTTCGGTGGAAATGTACCACCTTGAGAGTTCCTTGGCGGGAGATGCCGCTGGTAAGATCCTCGACCTCGAAGCTTTGCAGGACAACGACTACCAGGGACATCCTTGAGCAGAGGTTTGGCAATAAGCGGATGATCCTAGAACCGCACATTCTGGGCCTCCTAAGCCTTAAACAGATGACAAGAAGATCGTCGAAAGAACTCCGGAGTCGATGAATGTACCCGCCACGTGGAGAACCTCATCAAGCTTGGGCAACCGCTTTCAGGAATGTCGGAGCTGCTCGTGTTGACCGTGCTCACTCGCGCATTGGATGACCAGACCCGTGAGTTGTGGGAAACATCAATCAACCATACGGAGCTTCCAGTGTACGAGCAGACGTTTTAGTTCCTGAAACAACGATGCGTCGTTCTGGAAAGATACGAGAGCATCCAAGTTCGTGCCATCCAAGACTTCGCATGCAGCGTTAGTAGTACCGACGTGTGTGCGACATCTGTAACGGACAGCATCCAAATTTTGAGTGTTACGTGTTCCAGAAGCTGTCCGTGGATCAGCTCCATACAAAAGTGAACGAGCCAAACAATCAACTGAGCCACTGACTTTTCCATTCCGGCACAAACCCTACACTACACAAAGTTTAATCGGGAGAAAAAGAAAACAGAAATTCAATCCGATTTACGGTACTCCTTCGGTAGTTTTATCAGAATTCTCAGCTGCACTTTTTTCGTGTGACCGCATGCGGCCCTCAAGAAGACTTTAAAATAAATTAGAAAATGGCCCGCTCATAGGCTCCATAACAAAAATCCGAAATTTCAACTCACTTGATTTTTTTTATTTTTAATTTATGGCAATTCTTCACAAATATTTGAATGAGAATAAATATTAACAAATGAACTACTGTATTTTTCAAAAAGCAATTTTTCAACACAATAACCGTACTTCTCTATCAATCTTTGCTAATCTTGGTCACAGTGTTGTGGAACAATCTTTCTAGAGAGTATATTATTAGAAAAAAAATTGTAACCACTATAATTCATCCATATCCGAGAACCAAATTTAAAATACTTATGTTAAAATGATGATGCATAAAAAGTAAAACCATAAAAAAAGTGTTTCAAGTTTTTTAGATCCAATCTGAATTCATGACAGAATTCCCAAAGAAATTCATAGAGAATTCACAGTTAAAATCTTCAAGAAATTTCAAGGCAAATCAAACATATTTTCAAAATAAATTAGGACCGATACACTTAAAAGCAATCCACCTAAAATTCTTGCTAGATTTTCTGTAACAATGTTTCATCAATTTTGGGATTCAATTTGAATAGGTCGTGAGGTTTCTAAGTAAAACCAAAGTCTATAAATCCATTTTTTTAAATATAAATTTCTACCCGGATATTGTGTTGAACCACATTTTACTCTAATCAATTGAAACATTGAATATCCACCCTAGGATCTGCGTTTATGGTGACACAAACCGGTTCCGTCGGTTCCGTAGAGAGCGTTGTGTGGAATTATATGAAAGGAGCATTTGAAGTGAGGTGTGTTCTATGCTTCTGTTTTGCTTACGTACCGGTTGAAAATGAGAGTACATCGCGTTTAAACAGCGATTCAAAACGCAGCACACTGTACCTACCTACTCCAAATTAATAAGCCGTATTGTCGTGTTCACATATTCAGCTGAATTGAGCGTATGTAATTTCTAGTGGTGCCTTATTATGTCCAAGTGAAAGTGATGCACTACGCAGAGCAAAATCTACATACAATTCGTGCAACCTCTCGCTCGCTCTTCGGTACACATTTGAGACGAAGCTCCAATAGCAGGAAAAAACAATAACATATTTTTACCTGTTCCCATTTTCTATGAAGCGTTTTTCTACAGGAAAAGTGCCAATGCTATCTATTATTGTTGTTCCGAAAAAGCGAGCTTTTTTTATGCTCCATCACACCGCGCCGTAGACGAGCGAACACAATCACATGTACTCTCGCTCAGCATGGCTATTCGCAGATATTTCTTTCAAAGTTTAGATTAGACACACCATTTCAAAAGCGGAACAGTACCGCTAGTTGCAGACTCCCGTGAGCTCCAGTTTTGCTCGCCTTATGTACCGACGAATTAGTGGCGTGCTTTCGAGGCAAGAAAGTTGTAATCACGATGAGCGACCGTCCCGTCAACGTTGAACAGGAAGAATTAGGCCTCCGGTTTAACGTTCATTACTCTGACACGGTGTATAATGGAATGGGATATGTATTCAGTTCAGTTTGTTTCCCTGCACAAAGCACGAGCAAGCTTCAAATCGTTTCCCCGTTACTATCAATCACCACGATCTGAAAATGGTTTTAGGATGGTTTAACTGCCGTTCGTTTTATGGAAATGTCAGTAGATACACAGATCCTCAAACTAGTTGCAGAGGCCTTTCACCAGTTTCAACGTAAATATGTTATTTGTCTGTTCAAATGACTTAATTTTTTAAGAATTACATCCAAACTACGATCCCTATAGTCACAGCTGTAAATGCGTGGGTATTGAGCTTGTCCTTGCTGAGGGCGATGGGTTCGATTCCCGGTAGGTCCAGAAACTTTCGTAATAAAAATTTCCGTGACTTCGTTAAGCATAGAGTATCGTCGTGTCTATCTATTTGCTGTTATGTCCCAGTAAATTTTGAGCCAATTGATTTAATTTTGAAAAATAATGAAGTAATTGAGTTTTAGCAGCATGTGCCCAGAATAGGTCCACCAGCCCAAATGATCCCATTCCCTATAAAGTGGCATTATGGCGAGTGTCTTTCTTATTGGCGGAATTAGTACGGCCCAGGGCGAAACCGAAACGACCGTTGCGAGAAGGGTCCCTCCTTTACGTTTAAGGTCAACGGCCTGAAGGACTCGTCCAGGGTCGTCCGCCTTCTTAACGATTAGGCTCGGATGCCTGTGGTTGGATTACGCAATTGGCAGTGGATTAACCCAATCTGTATAGACGGACACCTCATTCTTTTTGAAAGTGTTTGATGGGCCCTCATCTAATTTTATTATTTACTAGCTGGCCCGGCAAACTTTGTCTTGCCAAGATGTGGTTTGACAAAACATCAGTCTTTGCAGCACCGCACTTTGGATTGGTTTTAATTCGATCGGGTTGGATTTCTCCCCAGCTCATTAAATTAATAACTTTCACTATTTTTATGCCTTTTTAGATGATTTTCATATCTTTTTCTTCTTATAAACACAGACGCCATGAATACGAATCGAACCATGCAAGAGCCATCCTGACCGGTTCATCCATTCAGGAGCTTTGACGCCTCAAACGAACTTCAAACTCATTTTTTTTTTTTTTTTTTTTGTAGAGTGACCAGGTGGAGCTGCAGGACAGCTGATAGCAAAGCCTGGACCCTTTTCCCAACTTTCCCCCTACTAGGACCAATACTCACGATGGACTAGACGATGTCGTCAACTTGAGCAAAGTGTGTAGTAATTAGCATTGGGTCGTAGTAGCTTTTAAAAATACTGTTTTTAACTTTTCCCATCGCAGCTACCAGAGCTAGCGTTTTTAGCCGATATGGGCAACTAGTTTTTCTGACAGCTTCCCCAAACAATATTCAGATAATATCCTCAATTATTTTATAATACATTCTGAAAATTATTTCAAGCTGATTACCAATAGTGTCAATAACCGATGTTAGTCATTGACAGCACCAGCATCATCCCCAAATAACTCACATATTAGTGTTAGATAACACTTTTTGAGCTTCCATTCGATATTGTAAAGAAATTTGTCAAACCCTATTTGTCAAAATATAGTCAATAATGTAGCAAATTGTGTTCCTAATTTCGCTAGTCGTCTTCTGCATATCTGTGATCATCTCAGTCCAAAGTAATATTATATCCATCGTAACCCTTTACATTGTCAACCGTCCTAAGTCCTAACTAAATTCCTGCTTTTTTTGATCAGTGAAATAATACCGTCTAAGATATAAAAACAAAAAAGTTCAGTCAACTGAAAAATGATAATGATTATTTGTCAACTTTTATAAATTCACAAAACCCATAAAAATAAGAAATACAAATATAAACTCCTATAATCAACAGTTTTATCTTTACCTAATCAGTCCATAATTTTCAAATTGTAATGAATCTAATCTGTAAGGCTGTAAGTCAACTTATTCTAGCGTCCCCTGTCCTGTGTACTTTCGATTTCAAGTAATGAGTGTAACGGAGAGGCCTCCCCTACTCACTCTTGCGTTACGTTAAATTTAACAATTATTGTTAAATTGGAGAAAATTCAATGAATACAAAGATTATGCAAGCTGAATTATAACTTGTCTTGAACTTGTGATAAATGCACAACGGATACTCCTTTGGTTCCCATTAGCACTTACGGCCGATTCCTTCACTTGCGCTCAACTCGTAAACCAGATATATCTAGCTCAAAGTCCAAGCGGTGGTGAATAAACTGGCACTAAAGTGCTAATGGGTTAAGCCCTCCCATCGCGTCAAGATTGAATATCCAGGGGGAGGGAAACTCATTTTTATATATATATTCTTTATGATAAAACGATGTCCTGGTCAAATTTTCAGCTTAAATCCGATAACATTTGGGAGATATTGCTGTGTGCGTTCAAGATGCAAATGGTGCCCAAATGCGCTTCAAACGCGGTAACACAGTGCTACCAAAGGTAACTTAGCAACCATAGTCAATGTCACTGCCGCCAACCTACGATTCCAAATCTCCTGCTGACATCGGATTACAGTCAGGTCTTTTTTTACGCGGTTTTCATTTACGCGGCCGCGTAAATGAAAACTCCATACAAAAGAAAACAACGTCTTATTTTTGCATGATTCGTCGAGAAATGGTGACTTTTTTACGCGGTTTTTTTTTAATTTTGAACTGAGTTTTTTTACGCGGTACTTATCCTCTGCGTAAAAAACCTGACTTGTTGTGACCTGTACTTGTTAGAAAATCTTACCGTATTTGGTGTTCCCGCATTTGATATTTGCGTTTTGAATGCACACAGCAACACTACAGCAAAGTGATCCGATGCTTGTAAAAAAAATTGTCAGTGATCATTTAACGGTGGGTTTCAACAAAGTTTTGTGCGGCTCGTGAACTGATTTTCATATGAATAAGAATGCGGGCAGCTGACAGATCCCAAAAACACGGATGTAAATAAGAACTTTTTCAATATTTTAATATTTCAACCAGTACATGGGAATCTATTGATATAAAAATGCAGTGGCATACGTGGAACCACATATACCTCTCGAACGGAACGTCTAATTTTGGTCGTCTTTGTTTTGTTGTTAAATTTTCATCTAAGGAATAATTTATTTCATTTTCATTTTCATTTTGCAGCATTTGGTGGGGCAATGAGAGCGCAAGAATAGAGTTAATAAACTAGTTTATTACCTCTATTAGCGCAAGTCAATACAAAGCCGATGATAAGGAGGGGTAATGCCTGAATAGTCTTTGCTGACCACATAAACGCCATAGGATAGGAAAAGGGTATTTTGGTGTGGGATAAGGATGTTGGTACAGACTTGACAATATCAATGCTATTCAGATGTAAAATAATTTTAAGGCTCAATAGTGAATCGCATACCTTCCAAAACCAAAAAACAAAAATCCACAAAATGCCAAGCAAGTCACAGAAAGAAAAAGCACCCAATTGTTAATTTAGTCAATTATAACAAACGGAAACTTCTACCCTCTCCGACTCGCCAGTCACCCCGGAAAAAATGTCCCTTCAGCTCTGGAAAATATATTATTCCCAATTAAGCCTTTAATCGAATTGTCCGCGTGTGGTCTTGTAGTACCCCTTCTAGGTAAGAACCAGTCATTGCCATACATATTAAATGCTAGACATGACCCCATGGATAGCATTTGCATATGTAAAAGCTTTGCTGATGTGACTTTCCTATTAGGCAATTCTCTCATCTCATGTTTGTCTTCAAAACCTTGTCTAGCATAGAAAATTGAAGTTAATAAACAATACATTACAAGGTTCGAATTCCCATAGAATGAGATCATTCATTCGCACTTCAACACCATAGAAGATAATTGGCTGATTACAGTACAAATGCGAAAAACCTCCCTTTTCCCCTATCCGCAACCCGGAGACGCGCCCTGTTGGATTTCGAAAGCCTCGGAGAATATTACAAACCTTTAATGGCATTCCCACACATTAATCCACATTGCCCATTCATGGGTCTGACTGGGCCTATTACCCTCCCTCAGTTTGTAATATTCTCACCAACTTGGAATTATATTTTCCCGACACATAAATGACTTCGACAAATGTTCGATATACTAGGCAGCAGCATGATCAGTATAACTATATCAGATGACTTGACGATCTTTTTTTTACAAAACTGTTTGCCATTGCTTATACATTCAGCTATTCCAACTGTGAATGCCGGGCAACTCACTAGAACAATCCGTTCCCAGCCATCTTAGCAAACTGCAGTAGAATCACTTGGCATAATACGGAACCTCACGGTGATGGCGACTTGTTCCGCCAACAGTCCACTCGTCAATGAGGCAGCATCACACTGACGACGACCCCGTCATGGTGCTGGCTGTCACTGATGCTTGCTAGGGGAAATACACGCATGGGAAATGGTACTCAGCTTTGTTCATACCCCACATTCTCCCTCTTCTCCGAAAAAAAATGTTCTCTTACTAGCAGGCTTGTTATTTTTACGCTCAAACCTTCAATTTCGTTCTCTTCATCCTTATGGCACCAAAGCAACAAGATACACTTCAAGATACAAGAATTAAGACGAATGGCCACATTTACTTTTTTGTTTAGTAAACGCACTTTTGTTAATATCGAACTTATATCATTTGATTGATAACTTGCAATGCTAACCGATCATCTATGGGGTTTTGCCGAGCTCCAATAAAAATAACTACAACACACGCAGTTGGGTGATGCGTTTTCTCTCCTTCAAGCGCACGTCTCGTTATGTAGCCGGCCCTGTTTTTCTCTCACTCAAATCAATCGTTATTCACGATTGCGAAAATTCGACGCATTCAACGAAAACGAACATATTTTGTAAGAATTATTTGTCAAACAAGAAAAAAAAACAAGAGATTAACGAATTCGAGATTTATCAGACTAAAGAATCCGTATATCACACAAATCCACTTTCAATGCTTCAATGTGATGGTACAGATGGACCATATATAACACACAAATGTCCTTCATTATACGAAAATAGATTCTACAAAACGAGTTCGAAAGAGGTTCTACAACATATTTTCAGTAGATATGTATTCATTGCGTACTTCGAATTTTAAACTGTTTTACGATATGCAATTTTTATGGGCGGTTTTCATTACACGTCCCTGCATTTCCTCACGCACAGCTTTCGGCAGTTATCATGCAACGCCATTTCCTTAGACGGGTTTCTTTACACATCGCTGCATTTTCCTGATGCAAACCATTTTCGGCAGTTTTTCAATAACGCCATTTCCTTGGACGGATTTCATTTCACGTCCCTGTATTTTCCTTATGCAGAAAAATTTTCGGCGGTTATCCAAAAATGCCGTTTCCTTGGACGGTTTTCATTACACGTCCCTGCATTTTCCTTATGCAGAAAAAAATTTCGGCGGTTATCCAAAAATGCCATTTCCTTGGACGGATTTCATTTCACGTCCCTGCATTTTCCTTATGCAGAAAAAATTTCGGCGGTTATCCAACAACGCCTTTACCTTGGACGGTTTTCACTACACGTCCCTGCATTTTCTTTATGCAGAATAATTTTCGGCGGTTATCCAAAAATGCCGGTTTCTTGGACGGTTTTCATTACACGTCCCTGCATTTTCCTTATGCAGAAAAATTTTCGGCGGTTATCCAACAACGCCTTTACCTTGGACGGTTTTCATTACACGTCCCTGCATTTTCTTTATGCAGAATAATTTTCGGCGGTTATCCAAAAATGCCGTTTCCTTGGACGGATTTCATTTCACGTCCCTGCATTTTCCTTATGCAGAAAAAATTTCGGCGGTTATCCAACAACGCCTTTACCTTGGACGGTTTTCACTACACGTCCCTGCATTTTCTCTATGCAGAATAATTTTCGGCGGTTATCTAAAAATGCCGTTTCCTTGGACGGTTTTCATTACACGTCCCTGCATTTTCCTTATGCAGAAAATTTTTCGGCGGTTCGACACGCCATTAATTTGCCCAACCAAAAACCCGAGCAAAAACCAACCCAACCAACCAATGCCGCGAGTATTTTACGGCAACATTCACAATAGTCAAACACCTCTACCATCATGCACATCAACCTGTTTGCATTTACCGTTCAACCGAGCGACAACATGAGCATGTACGATCCGAGGAATCAACGAAAGCGCGACCATCCATGCCGAGCAAGAACATGAAGAAACATGCATGCAATCATCGACCGACCACCTATCCACAGCGTGCTACCAGTCGACAACAAAAATCAACCACGTCACCGCGCCTTCGTTCATGTGTTTGTGCTAGAACCAAGGCTAAAACAGAACGCGGTTGGAAAAACAAAAACTTTCCGCACTCTAGCTTTCGTCAGGAACCGCAGAATTGCAACACCCACTTCACTGTGTTTGCAGCACCACCACACACTTCACACACCAAAACGATTTGTTTTCTCTCACTGTTTTTATGCCAAGTGATTCTACCTATTTTATGATTAACTTGTTATTGATTATGATGCACTCCTGGCAGGATCGCCAATGTGAATGCCGGGCAACTCACTAGAACAATCCGTTCCCAGCCATCTTAGCAAACTGCAGTAGAATCACTTGGCATAATACGGAACCTCACGGTGATGGCGACTTGTTCCGCCAACAGTCCACTCGTCAATGAGGCAGCATCACACTGACGACGACCCCGTCATGGTGCTGGCTGTCACTGATGCTTGCTAGGGGAAATACACGCATGGGAAATGCTACTCAGCTTTGTTCATACCCCACACCAACCATTACTGCAAAGCACATCGGCCACATGCCCAAAATAAAAGTTTCCTGGAAGATATAATCCAAGCCCAGGGAGTTTTCATCTAAGGAATAATTTATGAAGCAAAATACAATGAGGAATGAAGAGTTTTTAAAAATTTATCTTGCATACTTGCACATGGAGACTTTGACTTTAAACGTAAAAAAAAACGCAGTTGGCTAGACAA